>NC_139768.1:5706781-6431781 GCF_965231275.1 Zosterops lateralis
TTGACATTTTTTGACATTTTTTCGGTGAATGCTTTTAACTTATACATCACTGACATCCTATTTTTTTGTTTACTTATATATTGCAGACAGTAAGTTCACTTGTTACATTGTCTCAGGACAACTTCAGAGGTTATTTATTTCTAATAGTGTGGTTGATACACAATCAGAAGCCACAAAAGAAAACTTAGTCTTATTCTTATCAATAAATTAACATGAAATTATTCACCCAAACTTCTGAACTTATAGTGAAAACTTAAAGCTTAAGTGAAAGTTTACATTAATAGTTAAACTCGTACTAAATTGAACCAGTCATGTTTTTGAAGAGCACCTTTTGTCAATTTGAATGTGTGTAAGTTTGTAATGACTTTGTCCCTTTTCATTTCCCTCTGTTCTCTGGAGTTCTTAATTGCTTCTCTTTTACACATCTGTCTTAATATGTTTAATTGTCTTATATAACTAGTCTGACAGTCTTTACCAGTAGGTTTTTAGTGTGTCTTACTTGGTGATTTCACTTAATTATGCCCATGTTGTCTGTCTTTGTGTAATACTGAGACCCTTAAAATCCTACATATATTTATCTTTATAAGTTCCCTGTGCAGCAGAAACTGTTGTTGCTCTTGTTTTATAGCTGCAGGGTGAAGACATGAAGAGATCAGACAATGTGGTTTAGGACATTTAAAATTTGATGACAGAACAGGGACGTCCAGCATGCCTCTCAATTCTTAGGCTGGTATGGAAATCTGCCAGTTTTTCAGTTATTTGGAAATGCTGTTTCACATCAATGAAAGTGTTAGGTTATAACTATTCCATTTAACGTGTAGAAATTTTTAATCTTTAAAACAAATCTTTTTGTACTTTCTTTAGGTTTAAGATAACGTAGGTGTCTGCTGTTTCATATTCTTAAATGATAACCGTACCCAGGAACCCTTCATTTGACAGACTGTTGTACTATTTGTGGAATCATGGGTGGAACACTGTTTTACTAGTATAGTTTGTCTTGTCTCTCAGGTCAAGGTTTTAGAATTATTTCCTCTGCTGCAGCAAATTTTGTCAGTCAAAGCAATGATGTGAAAACGGAATTTTATATAAGTAACCCGTACCAGAAATATGAAGGGCACAGAGCAGAACATGGAATCTGTGAGGATTACTGAAGGTGTGCACAAATGCAACAGAAAAGCTAATCACTGCAAGAAGAGGGGAAAAAAAAAAAAAAAAAGGTTTTCTTGTGGTCAGCACAGAAAATAAGGCTCTGGTTGTAAGGATGGACTGCCAAGATGCTTCTCAGAAATCACTTGGGAATGCAGAAAGCAGAGTATAACATCTCAGTCTTAAACTAATAAGAAAACCTTTGTGTTCTATTTTTGACTTAATTTTCTTAATCTTCCAAATTTGCAAACACCAAATTTATATGGCTCGTGAATATTTTATGAGAGCAAAATGCTGGGTTATCTCATCAGTCATGTTTTCCACAGATCATTCTGGTTCTTCTGTTCAGTGGAAGGAATGATGTTTGTCTAGGTATCAATAATTAATCCTCTGAAACAAGCCAAACCATAGCTACAGTATGATAATTGACGTCAGTGTAACCTAATATGCAAAGAAATGCTGTGGACAGGCCAGTTTAGAAATACCTCTTACCCCACATTTAGTTAGTTTTAGTCTTTATTTTCTCTTCCCTACAAGTCTGACTCTTATGAGAGGTTTGGAAGTCTCCATAAAGCTGTTAATTTCTCACATTGCCATTTGTTTTGTTTATTAATATTCCAGTGAAAACTTGTGTTTCCTGACTGCACTAGAACAGGTGAACAGCTGCAGGGTTTTTTTGTTTTGCTTGTTTTTAGCACTGGATGAACTGGTACTTAGTAACTATTAAGATGGAGACTGTGGATGGTAACTATAGCTGACAGAAGGTTTCTGCCACGGGAATATATTCAGTAGGTAGTACCTGAAGTCTAAAAATTCACTGTACATTGCCCAGCTTCAGAGAATGCAGCATAATACTATGTTTTTTATATAAATTTAAGACCCCTATTTGGAGCTATCAAAGTGAGTGCACATGGAATTAAATTATTGATAGAAGTCTAGTAATTTTAAACACTGTGTTTTAGACATTTGCCCAAGAGAAAGGAGAAATAGTCTCATATGCCAAATTATTCCTTTTCACGTAGCATCTCTTGGTGGCTTTGGGGAAACAGGTGAATCGAAAGGAAAGGAACATAAATATGGATTCTTAATTTGTAAGAATGGCCATTATCATAGTACTGTTGATAAAATAAAATACCGGGTTCTAGGAATGCACTGTGGTTAATTGAAGGGCAGTTGATTGAGATAAAATTGCTATTTGCTGGCATCTTTATCTAAAGCAGCCCTTTCCTAGCAGCTCCAAACTATATTTTCTTATTGTATTACTACTTAAATGCCTTAAACTAGAGGCAGCTGCCGTTCTGACAGGCCCTTTCTCATCTCATCTAGGATGGAGTTCAAAGGCCAACACTGTGTTCGGCTCATTGGTGTTACTGTTTTTAAACATCTGCTTAAATAGAGCAAACTTCTTTCTCTTGAGTGATGTGGGAACAACTCAGTGCTCTGTATCTCACTACAGGTGATACTCAATGATATTTGTGTGATACTCAGCTAGTTACATATTAGATAAATGGGATTATCAAATAATTTTCTTTGTTTCACTACACTTCAACCCAGGTCTTTTCCCTCACACTGACTGCCTCTTTCATGTGTTTTTTAACATGTTTGAACAAGATACCAAGTTTTTTCAGAGAGTGCTTTCCAGGTTTTCTTCATGGTGTCCTGTGTTTTTAGGGCTTTTTAAAAGACAGATTATTCTTACGTTGTGTTTTAAGTTTTCATAATAATTTTCTGATTTTTGTTTTTTGTGTTGTCTTGAGTTGTTGGATGAGGTGTCTGTGCAGGGGTTCTATGTTTGTATAGATATTTTAGAGGTGAAATGGAACAGGCAAAACTACAGTTTGAAAACTGTTAACAGTTTTGAGTGAATTTTGCCTTTTGAGTTCTTCTTTCTTAAGGTGATTGTATTTAAGAATCCCAGAAGTTATGTAATCCAAGTCAATATTTATTGCTGAAAATAGAAGGCAAACCATTGGAGTTTCTGGTCCAGGTCTGTGTCAAGGCATTGGTAGAACACTGAGTACTGATTCCTGTACACACTGTCTCATCATGCTCTTTTCCATTTAGTCATTAAGTTCAGAAAATATGTATTTCATAATATTCTGCTTCTCACTTAATCTACCTGCATATTCCTGTCATCAAGTAATTAAAATAATGAAAACTGGTTAGCACAGTGGGTAAAGATCCCTTACTTGTAATATTGAACTTGTAAATAATTCAGCAACTATCATCACTGTCATGTTATTATTTTAAGCACCTTTTTCAGGTGTTGGTGTTGGTTACTCAGTGCTTTGACATGAGGAAATAGCAATGAAACAAGACTTATACACTTAATAACAGGACCGAATTTTGTATTCAGTATAAAAAAAAAAGCAGCCTTTAAACCTCCTTTAGTGATATCTGCAGAACTGCATAATGACTTGGAGATAAACTTTTCCTAATACTTAACTGCCAAGTAAGTAAGATAAAAAGCTAGCCATGCAGATGAAAAGTATAAAATATCTCAGCTGAATACAAATATTACATAATAGCAACTAATCTGAATATTAATTATAGCTACAATAGTGGCAAGAGCTAGGCTAATCATGAGATTCTGTTCCAAATCATACTTGGCAGGAGATGACTATTTAACTTAATTTTTAATTAAGAAATAATATGGGTGGGAGATTTTAATAGAGGTGAAATAAGTAGTATAAATACAGAAATACAGCCATTCAAATGTATTACAGACTTTAATGCCTGCAGAGAATCAAATACTGAATAGGTTTGTCATGTTTTACTGCTCTATTCTATTGGCAACTAAAAGTCAATACAGCAAAAGGACTGTAGGTTATGAAAACCTTTTCAAAATATAAAAGCTACCTTTCTCCTTCAATTAAGTAAATTGCCTACTATTTCATTGAGTGCTAGGAAATTTTAAATTATTTTTATATCTTATGAGCAATCACGTCTATTGACAAGAAGATTGGGGGTGAGGAACGTGTACACAACAAAAGAATTTTCTAACCTTAATACTTACAAGTTCACTCACATAAAATTGACTTTTTCATTCAGCGTTTTGTTTAGTGATCTATAATTCTGTGAGTTTCTATAGCAAGATTTGTGGTTGTGGGTGTTTTTACCAAGGTGTGCATTCGTGCACTTTTAAACAAGGGTTGCTGGGTGAAAAGATTAAAAAAGACTGGTTTCATCCTGACTCTGCCAGGAGTCTAGTGACTGAGTTAGGCACCTAATCATCCCCTCAGTTTCTTATCTGAGAGGAAGAGAGAGAATTATACCTCCTTTACTATGAAAACCTCATAAAATCATTCAGTATAAACTTGCACAGAGTATCGAAGTTCACTGTGCAATGCAGATGAGGACCGTGGAGCAGAATCTGGTGTGTGAAGCTTACAGATCTGAAAGACAAGCTCTAGCAGTTACAAGAGGCAGAGAGAAACTGGTGGGAAGAGGGAAGAAATGGCATGTGTGATGTTTTAAGCTCTCTGGACTGTGGGGCTCCTGTGGGCCAGGGAGGTGGGACAAGGCAAAGCCTTCCTGGGGCCAGCCTGGGACAGCAGACTGGGGGTCAGGCAAGGGGAGCTGGCTGTGGGCTCACCAAGGCTGGGAAGGATGGGGCTGTGGGAGCCCTGGATGGGGCTGAAATGGTGTCCTGCGTGTCAGAGTCAGAGGAGACCCTGGGGACAGTGGCTAGGACCAGTGAGACCTTGGAGATGTGTCTAGATTGCCTAAGCTCCAATGTTGTTTGGAGTATAGAGCGTAGTTTTCTCTTTCCTGGTTTGTAATCAAAACCCTCATGGCGGTGAAGGCATTTCTTTGGGAATGGTCTCTCTATGGCTTTGTGATGCTTTGGGTCACCAGTTGCTCTAGCCAAGTGTTGCTCTGCTGGGAATGCCTCATTCTGTGTCTGTGAGCTCATTTCTGTAGGTTGTGCTCTGTGCCTGTGCAGCACAGGATGTGTCTTTCAATGCAGAGTGCAAAACATCTGATTCACTCTGTCCAAATTTGTCAGTGAATGAGGTCCAGTTATGCAAATACCAAGTAATTTTAAACTTCTGTTGCGTTACTTGCTTGGGAAGTGTACTGAATTACTGTTGGAACTCTGAATAATTTGTTATCATCAATATAGTAACATCACACTGTGCTGTAATCACTAGTAAGAATATGGAGCCTTCTTTCTGGGTGGGACACTAACAGAAAAAAGAATCTGATCAGTCAATTAAGTTGCAATGTTGAGCCTCTCTAAAAACAACTGTTGGTCTCCATATTACGTTTTTAGCATTGTTCTGCTGTTCTTTGCAGACAGAAACAATGAAATTGCTTTATTAGTTCAGTGCTACTTTCAGGAAGTGCCTGTACCCTTATGCCCAGATGTGTCCTCAAGGTCATCTCACAGCTATGGGTTTTGACCACCACAGGATTGTATTTCTACTGTAGTAATAATCACATAACCAGCATCAAGCATTTGCTTGTGAAAAGATATCCCAAAGGGGATTAATGGCAATTGATTTCCTGCTTAGTGGTCTACAGACAACTAATCTATAAACAAGATCTTTCAAGCTGTTGGTCTGTGCAGAGTGCTTGGAACACTAATGCAGATGTAGTGCTCAGGACTTGCTTCAGCACTGAATTTTGCTGCCTTTCCTATTTTTTGTTTAGCATAACTTGTCAGGTATTCAGGAAGTCATTAGTATCATACTGTCGCCAAAGGCATGCTCATGGCACATACTTTGCATGGGATATGATTTAAACAGTGTACAATCCACAGTGGCTTTTCCTGTTGTTTCCCTGGATGTTTGTGCAGCACCCATGACTGTAGCACATCTCAGGCAGTTACAGAGCACGACATCCTTGCTGCAGCATCCGTGAGAGACTGATCTGAATTCCAGTGCCTGTGACTCATCAGTGAGCTTGATGCAGCTGAGGCTCCTCTAATTTCTAGCTCTTCATTCTGTGAGAGCCACTTACTGACAGAATAATTCCTGTGATATATTAAACACTTTCATTGAAACACAGGTTCACTGATAGCGTGGCAGCTCCCTGCAGATTCTTTATGATGGATTTTGTTCCCCTCACACATGATAATTGCTGTCTTGTTACATCATGCTTCTCAGTGAAGGTTTATTCAGATAATTAATTCTAGTGATAGGAAATTAAAATGGTACATAATTTATGTTCACACCTAGTATGCATTATTTTGAACTGATACATCAAAAGGTCTTTCAGTGTATGTCTGACAGATTAATTTATATGTAACTATATTTGCATACAGAGCTGTTGTCAATTATGTTGCTTGTAATGAAGGAACATATAGTATATTTGGTGTTAAGTATATGTTTTGAAGATGTAATGTCAAGGAGAATATTATTATCTAGTTAGTCTGGTACCTTACAGAACAGTTCTATTTCTCTTATTTCTAGGGAGATTTGGCAAAGTAGGTTCTTAATTTCACCTAGCAGGGATCCAGGAAGACAGATTTTTTGGTTTTTATAGCAGTTCTTGGCCCTACATATATACTGGCTTTCACAGTCAAATTGCTAAACATTAACTAACCCAAATACTTACTTTGCAGGAGGCCCAGAAGATCAATGGTGGTGGAGATACACAGGCAGATGGAGCCTGCAAACCAACAGATGAAAAAGAGGAGAATGTGGCAGCAGAAGTGGGATGGATGACGTCTGTGAAGGATTGGGCAGGAGTCATGATATCTGCCCAGACATTAACTGGCAGAGTACTTGTAAGTTTTCTGTGTTTTTATTTTAATGAATGTTTTTTTTAAGAAGCACTGTGTCCCAGCATTAGCGGAGGATTTTTGAGTGGTTTGTTGCATCAGCACTGAGTCAATCCCAATTTTCTCTGTAAAATAGGAGACTAATTCCCACTGCAAGAGAGAGGCAGAGACAGCAAGTAAGAAACTGACTGCCAGTCCACTCCCAAGCCTGTTTCACTACTCTGGCCCCATGATTTTGAACTACAAACAGCGAATTTATGAATTTCGTATTAGGTGTTAAAACTATAGACCTGTTTTATCTGAAAGTAAAATTGTGCTTGGAAGAACAGAAGCAAACTTGGAAAATAAGCCCAGTGTTACAAGTGTAGAGAGCAGTCAGAACTGTAAAGCAAAGACAAGACTGAATTGGCTATGCAATGAGATTTGTGGTATATTCAGCAGACTAATAGTGATTTTATATTCTCTTCATATTTTTCTTTACTGGCATGGAAATCCTTCAAACCTATGAGCAAGTTATGTATCAAATGGAGACAGGTGATGATAATACGTGGTTTAAAGGAAAAGCCCTTTAGTTATTCATTTTATTTAAACATAATTGCTCTAGAGCATTGTCAAATATTCAGATGCAAGGGTTTTCTGTGGAGCTCACCACAGTAAAAAGCGTCTCCTATGTAATTCTGATTAGTTTACATTTTAGAATGCACATACTTAAAAACTAGAAGTGATTTAAATTCCATTTAAAACTTCAAAGAATCCCAGTGAAACTTTGCAAATAGTTTGGATAAATAAAAAAAGGATTTGTGTCTTTGATTGTTTATTTTGATTAGGAGAAATTTTAGGGTGAGTCAGTTTTGGGCTATAGAGCAATTACTTGGATGGGGAGGGAATGGAGGAAAAGAAAAGAGATTGCATTTCATAATCAAGCCTTCTGCAACAAAAAGTTGAGGTGACTTAATTGCCACTGTGTTGTTTGGTTCTGGAAGAAGAGTATTTTGATAATTTTTCCTGAAAATACTATTCCTCACTTTTTTTTTAATGTTAGTTGCTGACTTTTATCAATAGCTGGAAAGCGTTTTCCCTTGCTGCTTTTAGCACTACATGTCTTGTAAGTGCAGCTGCCATATTGATAGTCTTTTACTGATTGTCTTCTAAAAAATAGAATTTTGCATGTTTCCTGGCATCTTCAGCATTGAAAATGAAAAACCTTCAAGTCATGTTTCTAGTTCCAGTATAAGTATCAAGGCTAGAATCCCCAAGCCCAGAGTCCTCTGCTATATGTGAACAGATACAAACCAATTGGGATCAAAACCTAATATACATAATATAAAATGCATTTTACTTCAATATAGTGGGAGACCTTACTCAGCACTTGTTTGATGACTTCATTTACTTCTTTGGGGTATTTTTTAGAGTTTACCATTGCATTTCATAAGGGACCAGCTGGCCAATGTCATTGGGTTAGGTTATTTCTGTGAGTGTATTTATAGTCTTGTCAAGGTATAACAGCACATACTGTGCACATCTGGCTTTATCAATATGCCTAACCATCTGAGAAATAAGTAGCAATGCATGGGACCTCTTAGTTAATTTTGGTCAGTTTAGAAAAGAAGTTGCATGTATTTTAGTATAGCACCTGTCAAATTCAGTATTTGATTTGACAGGATATAATTTGTGGAGGATCATTTCCAGAATGGAACATTTGGCTGTTAATTTAAATTTTACTTTCTGAGAATATTTGCTAAGGGTTAACTGTTTCATTGAAAATTGATGCTAGAGGTTAATATTCTCATTATTTTTAGATATCGGATGTAGCAAAATCAAATCAATATTTATGTTGAAGTGTATTGTTTGAAAATGTTAGGAATTAATCATGGATTGCTACTAGTTTAATACAGCCTGTTCTTGCAAGCTACTATATTTCTGAATTAAAGAATTTTTTTCCCCTGAAGAAGAAAGAATTGGCAATTTCTCTGAAATCAAAATTGTATGAGATATCTGCTGCTAAAAAAATTATAGTAGACTTTTACACTATGAGGGTTTGAATTAAAGTTAATCTTATACATCCAATGTTTATTAAAAAAGTTTAAAAAGATGGAAACGAAGATGGACTTGGGGGGAAAGAGTTACAATTGAACTTCAGTGTGATCACCTGAGGGCTGCAGTGGAACTGCTGTCTGGGTTTATTTGGGAAGTGAAGGAGACAGGTTAGCACAGTGTGGGACACACATCAGTGTAAAGTAGAAGCTGATTTGTGTTTTCCTACTCGTGGGAAAAGCTTCCATCATTATTCTTACCTGGACAGGCATTTTCTTCACAGTGAATCTTAGTGGAATGTCAGGTGCTTTTTGGAACTCTTCTCTTGTGGGTTCTGTCACCATATCTTTGATACGCCTGATCTAAGCTTTTATTTCTTCCCTAGTAACCTTACAAAACAGCTTTCTAATTTATTGTATTAGTTTGTCCAGGTGCTTTGTGGATATTAAAGCAAATATTTAAATAGTAGGTGCTCCCATAATTACCTCTTTAATTTTTAAACTTTATGGCTACTCAGCAGTGAAGAAGATGAAGGCCAACAGTATGGAAAATACAAGACAAACATACATGTGTAAAGGTTATAGCTTTATAGTGTAGTACAAGATTGGACATTTACATTGGCATTGGACCATTTGTACAATTCTCTAATGAGATAAAATATTTCTATTTATACAACAGAGGCAGACTTGAAGGCCTGAGGCAACATTGTAGCCATAGAACTATCTGAAAAATTTTAAGTCAGAAGATACTTTTTTTCCAATATAATTTAGAAAATCACGTGTTGTAGTGCATCTGCTGGAAAGTAAGGGATGTTACTTGTTTTTCATGGTCTGGGTCATTGGAGACAATTAATTAAACTGTTTAATCCGTTCAGAGACAAACACTGAAGTCTTAGATATAGATGATTCCCCTCCACTCTAGTTTTCTTAAAAATTTTTAATTCATTGGTGGTTGAGTGAAGGAAGGGTTCTGTACCAGAAATGAATGTTGAAAAAATCCAACCATATTTGTCATCTCCTCTCCCTCCCATTCCATTCATTAGAAGGAAAATTACATTTAAAGACTAAACAAAAAGGAGAAATAAAAATCTTGTTGTTGGGAGCATCATGAGAAACGAGAATGTGAAGTCTTAAATAGTTAAACTGTTGAATTTAACTTGCTTTCATTGTGACAGCTGAGTTTTCTAGCCTGTAATTCTTGTCTGTAAGAGATGCAAAAGTGGCATGTGCATGGTTTGTACTAATACTGAATTGTTTCAATAGTTTATGTGAATATAGTAAAGATAAAGTACTGAAATAGAAATAGACATCCTTACTGCTTTAGCAGCTAAATTCCTGACATTTCATAAGTGGTTTAGGCACAAAGAAATATTCACATTACCCAGTTTCATCTGAAGGACAGGCCTTGGAGGTAGAGATTTGTATAAGTAGATGCAGAATGTCCTTCAGTTACAAACTTTATTTTTTCAAGTAGTGCAGCTGGCTAAGCATAGTGCCTACACTTGTGTGGCCAGAATATCCTTTTCTCCTCATACTTTAGCTTGGAGAAGCACAACTGGAACATAATGTTAATGATGCCACTGTGTTTGAAAATGTGAGTTTTGCTCTTAAACAATGTAAATGGGAATTTGACATATGATGGAAAAATGTGTCCGCGTTAAATTGCATAAGCACATGATTAAAGAACACACTAATTGGACCCACGCAGTTCTGTCTGCCTTTGATGTTGAGTGGTATAAATATAAATAACAGTAAAAGGTAACAGTTAACTTGAAATCTGTTCAGGGAAATACTGATTTACTTTGAAGTGTTGTAAGATGCTGTAGATGATGGAAGTGTCAGATTTCTGAGGTGGGTTTCTCAAAGAAGAACCAGACATATCCATAATTAATCTCAAGATGCGGGGAATTAAACACGTTTATGAACTGATTTTTGCTTCCTGAAATTATATCATTTGACTAAGAAGAAAAAGATTTCCTTAATTAGATGGAGTGTTTGATGTACAGAAAAAAGTCAATATGGATGGTGTTGAATTTGACATGGTTCAATCTATGGAAAGCTGTAGATCCTTGACTGGAATTCTGAAGAACTATTAAAAAATAGTAGAGGGCCTCGCTACTTGTTTGGGGAAAACCAATGGATCTTTAATTATACAAGTATTTATAGTAAATTTTCCTGGGAAATATATGTAGGTATTTTATATGCTTTTTGATTTTGTTTGCTTGTATGTTTGGGTTTTTTTTTTCAGTATTTTTCACAACTAGATTTGTTCTTGCTGCTTTTTATTTACTTTTTTTTTTCTGAGAGGACTGAAATTCTTTTAATATTGAAGGAAAAAATCCCCACAACCTCCTTTGAAAAGTAACAGTTGTCTAGCTGCCATAATGAAATTTAACAGTACAATTTAAATTGTGGGGTTTCTCGCTGTTTCTTAAGACAGAGTGACTATTGTCTCATTACTTTAATGGGAATAGGAGCTCAAAGAGTAATTTGGTATTTGGCAGATAAGAGATTGGAGAAGCAGGTGCAGTTGGTATACATAGACATTTTTTGACAGTGTTCTTGACAGTATCAGCTATTTCACTAGATTTTCAAAGCAGGAAGAGAAACCTCGAGCAAACATGAGTATGCAGCATCTCAGAATTTAAATATGAACTTTAAAACTTTTCTCAAGGATAAGAAAAGCTCTCATAAATCCCTTTTTTTCTTTTTCTTTCAATTTGGACCTTCTCATCCTGGAAATATCCTGTAACCAATCTTCTTGTGAAATTAGCATACTTTTTTTTCCTGAGCATATATAGTTCTTAGGATGCAGTTAATATGAATAGGACTTAATTTAGAATAAAATAAATTAATTGACTAGAGAATAGCAATTGAATGCATGCTCCAGTGATTTAGTCTTTCATACTCATAGTATTACAAGCCTTTTACAAGTCCAAATATGACAGTTTTTCAGCAGTGAAGCACATGCATTTCTTGATTAAAAAATTTGTTTTGCAGTCTATTGGCTCTGACATGACAATTTTTTTTAGATAGTTTAACAAAGTTTGGTGGGACTTACAGAATCTCCTAGTCAGGCAAAAATTAGTGCCGTATCTTCCCTTTAACTGTGGTCTAGATTTCTGAACTTAGAGAAGAAAGGGAAAGTCTTTCTCAGCTTCTAGATGTGACTCTGCATAGGCAGGAAGCACAAGGTGTTCCATGCCCTGATTGGAATGGTGTGGTTTTGTTTGTGGCCCACGCCCTCTTTATTTCCCCCCCCCCCCCCTTTTTTTTTTTTTTTTTTTTTTTTTTTTTTTTTTTTTTTTTTTTTTTTAATTATTTTTTTGGGTTTTTGTTTTGTTTGTTGCTGCCTTTTTAAAAAGTTATTTTAGTTCTCGGAGATGGAAAGAATTACTTATGAATTTTAGACTGTATACTATTAAAGTTCCCTTTTTCTCATTGAGGTCAACAAGTAAGAGAAATGATACAAGGATGAGAGGAGCAGAGACTTCCTGAGTTGTGGCATCTGTAGAAAGACAGTGCCCAAACTGCTGAGAATGTCCCTTGCAGTGTGTCAGTGTAACTGCACAGATCTGAACATTGCAGATGTTCAGAGATTATTATAAACTGCTTGTCAGTGTTTGTTACTTACCTACCTACTGTTCACAGGGAATGATTTAGATTGTGCTCATCTCTGTTGAGAAATGAACTTTGTCTCTTTAGTTATTTTTAATCTTTCATAGGCCTTGGTGGCACATAAATGAATCCAAGAGATGAGTTCTAGATTGCCTTAAACTGTGACAATGATGTGGGCTATTTCCAGGGTTTCCATAGGAATAGGAACAATGTTCTCCATGTAAGTTCATGAGATAATGATAATGTAATGGAGTAGGAAGTGTTGAGTAAGTCTTGCTCGTTTCTATGGTAACTGCAGCTAGTTTAAGTTCCAGTTATGCATTTTCTGGATATTTATTTATTATTGACAGTAGCAAGGTGGGTTTTTTTGGAGGCTTTTTTTTTGTTGTTGTTGTTCTGGATCAAAGGGTGGGCTTCTGCCCAGGGTCTTGTGAGAAAGTTCTATTGCACACATCTTTAAAACAGCAGTATAGCAGTATTAAGTTGTGCATGTGGGTGCTATGTGTAGATGTAGCATTTCTGATTGTCATTGTACTTTGTATTTTTTGGAAACTGCTGTTATTTCAGTGGATCTTGTACTTAAAGAAATAATATAGTGGTTAAACTAAAATAATAAAAGTAAGAATATGCTAAGTTCTCCATATGTGGTGATATCTTGCATCAAGAAGGCAATTTTTAATTAGCTATGACACTGTAATATGGGAATGAAGGTGGCTGATTTAAACTCTTTCACCACCAGCTTGCTTTTAATATTTTTTTCCTTAGTATATTTTGGACAACACTCTCAGGTGCATGGTGACTCTTGGGGTGTCCTGTGCAGGACCAGGAGTTGGACACAATGATCCTGATGCATCCATTCAAATTCAGCATATTCTATGATTAACACATGCTTATCTTAAACTTTATTTTCTGTGAGGTCGTTCATGAGTTATATGACTAATCAAACATAAACAGTATTCTTTCTACTCAGTGTTACCAGTTTTAAATACTGCTATGTGAAGAATGGGTTAGGTTAGTATAATGTACATATACTGGTAAAATCAAATCAAGGAAAGGATAAACAGTACATTTCATAAAGAAATGACTTGAAATATACTCACAACTGGACTTAAAACATTGCATTTGAATTCTTATCTCAGAAAGTGGAAAAATAGAAAGTTAGTGTGTATATCACACGGGCAAGTTATCTTAATTAAAATTCCTAATTTTTATAGGCTTCCTTTTTGTAAGCCAGATCTCACTGTAGCCTGGTCTGTGTTATTTCCAGTCAGGTCATAGATACTGCTATGTGAGTTACCCACTGTAAAATTATCTTCAGACTCTGGGCTGTGCTGCAGTGGCTATTGTGACTTCTAGATAGCTGTCCATGCTTGCAGAAATCATTCTAACAATATTTAAAAGCATGAAGCTTTTCCTACAGTGGGAATAAATATCTCCTGCTAACGTTTTTTTCCAAATACCACTTCCTTTCTTGTCTAAATTAAGGTATCTGTGGCATTCTGTCATTAAAATGAAGAAAACGCCTTTTAAAATAACCTGTTAAGTTTTGAATAGTATGATTATTTTGAGAAAGTCAAGAACATAGTTTGCTATTCAGATGGCAAAACTGGTTTAGGTAAGCTTCTGTTATAAAGTCTTCATTGTTCAAAAATCATTGTAAGACTTTATCACTGTTAATAACCTGCATGTATTGCTGTATATGCATGTCAAACATAAGTAAGGGAAAGTTTCTTACATAAATCTAGGATGAAATTGTGTAAATACAGAAATGCTGTGTTGATCCTCATGATAAGAGTGTGGTACAGGGGAAATTTACCTTCAGCCTATGGGCCACTGACAATAGCCAGGTATTGACCAAAAAATAGGAACATTTTGCATATTTACAAAGCTCACTGGAGGAGACAGATGGCTTCCCCTAAGGCATTTGTGCTGTTCCCATGTGAAGGCCTACTCTAATGATGCAATTGATAATATTGGGGGGTTTATGTGTTTTTTTTTTTTTCATTCAGTTTAGGGTATTGGAAAAAGTTGTGCTTGTAATCAAAGTACTGATGTGATAATGAATATTTTTGAAGAAAATCCTGCGGATATTTTTGTACAGCTCTTACCATCAATGATTTGTTCTGAGGCATAGGGTAGATGGAATAAACTACTAAACTTGTGGTAAAAAGAAAAATCTTCATTTTGATGTTTTCACACAAAATATTATCTATCAAAATCAGCTTCTTTTTCCTTCTTAGATGTTTTTGTTTTTCTTTTAAAAACTGTTTTTAGGTATTTACCTGCATATTCACAGGTTTCTTGAGAAATGCTCTCAATGTATCCTTCTTGGTGTCAGTAGTTTTTTGTGGCTCCTTAAATTTGTGTTCTTTTGGCACAGGAGATTCCTCTCTGGTTTAATTAATGCTTTGTTTCAGCTTTAAATGCTGCAGCAGAGACAACTTCAAAGCCTACTACTAAAGCTGCAGAAAGTCCCACTTTTCCTGTGAAGTCTGATGTCTGTGTTGGTAGGGTTTGGAAGGCTTGGCTCAATCTGAAATAGTAGTAAGATTATATTTGTCCTTCTGAAAAGCAAGCAGGTTATCTAATGGTAGAAACTAGGATGGAGAAGTTGTCAATCAGAAGTGAAAAATCAGGGAATATTAACTGCCTGTTCCATGTGTTTCACCTAGAAGCTCTAGGAACCTTCCATAAATCCACAGCAAAATGCCATGAGTTTAAGGGAGAAACTTCCTTGTCTGCTTGAATGATCCTGCTCCTCCTTCCTAGTTAGAATCTTCATCCTGCAGACGCTTTCCTTTATCTTGGGATAAAGCTAGGAGAAAGGTTTTGAGTAGGGAAGATGGGCAAAAAAGGGAAAGAGACAGAATTTTTCAGGAGTTTGAAACAGTCCTGATGGCTCTTTCAGTCTCATGAAGATTGCTTCTATTCATCAGAGTTGTCTATGATTGGGTGAAAAAACAATTTCTGCAGTGTAATGCCATGCCTTTGTATATGAGCTATGGATTTTTTAAGGGGGGTCACAAAACTGACTTAATTGAGGCTGGGTAAATACAGAATGGGAAAAAAAATATAATCTGATTCTTCTTCTATTTCTGGTTCAAACTTAAAAAATTATTTCAAACACAGTGTACTTGTTACTGCTTAGAATGGGGATACCACTTGGGAACTAAAAGTGAAATGTGGAACCCAATCCTGCCTTGTGTAGAGTGTGTGCAAACGAAGCCATCCACTTCTGTCAGATGCCCACAGTCCCTTCATTGAAAAACATGCAACTCCTACAGACTGTTAAAAAAAATCAGTTTGTGCCTGTCAGGGGTAAAATCTTGCAAAAATTGCTTCAGTAGAGATGAGTGGATTTTAGTGAGCTATCTGATTGTTGTGATATACTAAATGTGATACAGTCATGAGCCTGCTGCAGAATACTAAACTCTTGGTTCTTGTCAGCCATTATATTTAATCCTATAACATGTATTCTGAAGGTGCTGAATGTCCCTTGAGAAAGTATAGCTATGGATCTTGGTAACAAGTATGAGTATAATTGTCAGCAGTTTAGTGACAATGCAAAATGTTTGTAATATCCCTGTCAGCTCTTTAATTTTATATCTTTTCCTTATTTTTTAGTCTGTTCATTATGATAAGGGAGTGTTGTGGTTTGAAAGCAAAATGAATGAGGGGCTCCAAGTCAGAAATACAATTTAATAGGAAGAAAGGAAAAAAAAAAGTAAAATAAAATAAAAGCAATAACACAAATGACCACTGACAGAGTCAGAACACAACCTGAGCAGGGTGGTGGGAGCAGTCCAGGTGAGGTGCTCTTCCTGAAGCAGTGATCCCACAGAAAGGTCTGGGAGCTCTGCTCCTCTGGGAATCCAGTGGGTCAGGGCTGCTTGTCCTGTCCCAAATCCCAGATTCTCTCCAGGTGGGAATGCTTGGCTCCTCCCCCTGGGCATTGGGAGCATCTCCCAATGGGATGAGGAGTCGTGCAGTGGCTCCTTGATGGCCCATTAAACAGAGAGAGCTCCTGGAGGGAGTTCCCTGTGAGTCCTGGGCAAGGCATTGATGGGCCATGAGCAGAAGAGCCCAAAGGAGGGGGGGCCTGGGAAGACACTGATAGGTTTACAGTTGCTGTTTGGTATTTGTAAGTACAATAAAAAATTTAAGTGTCTCCAGGCTGGCAAAGGTTGTCAAGCCACTGGCTTAAAGCTTTTGGAGGAGTTAGTTGGGCAGAAAACTCTTCTCTCTTTGAAGTATCACCTTGAGGATTTGTGATAGATCATGTGATCCATAACATAAACTTCCTAATTTCCTAAGCATTTTTTTGTCACTCTTCAAAAATATTGGAGCAGTTGAATTCAGTAGCTGCAGCATGTCACTGCTGGAGTTTGACATGTTTTCTGTTCTCAGATATAACAGTAACGTGCATGGCTTTGAACATGCAACTGAACTCTGTATTCCTCCTTTGTTTCTGTGCTGGGTAATTAATCTGGGATTCAGATTAATTACCCATGCTTGTCAAAAGCATTGAAATCAGCTTTTTAAAAGTGGTGAAATCAGGAATTTAATTGTTTAGTTTGGTTTTTTTTTTTTCCTCTGCCACCCAATACACATTTTCTGGTCCAAAATACATTTCTGTCTTATATAGTTAAATCAATCTAGTATTATGAAGTACATGTGTCCTCTTTATATAAAATTTTATATGCCTATACATGAATGATTTTTACTTCCATATTATGCATTTTAAGATTGTATACTCATGTATCAATTTTTTTTTTTTTTTACTATACAGGTTCTTTTCCTTAGTGTGTTTGTTCTGCACTTCTGCTTTTTTTAAAATCTCTTTTGGGTCTGATAGGTGCAGGCAGATGAACAATCTGAATTTTTCCTTGCCAGTCCATTAGATTTACTATGTATTCTCTCTTGAAAAAAGCCTTAGGCATCAACACTAGTTGCTCGTGGTCTCTTTATAGCTGGTGGCTCTTGTTATGAAAGACCAATTTTTTTAATGATGCAGTTCCATTGCATATCCAAACCCACTGTTTTATTTCTGCAAATGAAAAGCTTGCCTGTGTGAGATGTTTTATTTCACTTAGAGAATGCATCTTGTAGAGTAAAAAAAAAAGTTATATCTGGTTTTATAAAATTGAAATTATATAAATAGTTGAGTTATCATGGGTTAATTCAATAATATGGAATTGCAGGAATACGCATAAGATGAAGCTTGAAAACTTTTAAGTTTGCCACAAAGTAAGCATTGGATTGAGAGTGACTCAAGCTTTGTCTTACCTCCTGTAAATAAGAATTGACATCTGATGCTTGTACTTGTAATGAAATCTCTACTTGTCTTATTGATTATTCAAGCAATAGGAATATATGAAAAAAATGTTTCAAAGATTCTGCTTCAGATTAAGGATTATTAGTCCAAAATGCAGTATAGTCTCTCATGCTTTACCCTTAAATTGAAACAAACAATAAAAAGTGTATTTTGAGAAACTGTGCCTTGCTCTCCAGGAAACAGTGCACCTTCTCACACTTCCAGGGAGATGTGCACAGCCTGTTATTTCCTATATTTTCTGTAGTTTTATTCTTATGATGCAAAGTCCTTTGATTTCTCTAACAGAATATAGCATTATATCCGAGAATTCTGCTTTAGATATTAAAGGAATACAGTAAGTGCCTCTTGAACCTGCTTTCTGGTCTTTTATGCTAGATTGGTTTTGGCATGAGAGATGTGAGAAGGTGGCCTAATGTTATAAAAATGAATAACTGGCTATAAAGAATTTAGCTTCACCTGGGCAACATTTATTATATATGAATGCATATAGATACTACTTCTATCTCTTGTGCTAGTTGCAAATATTATCAAATATTTATTTGTTCTGTGTTTGTATGGTTTTTATTTTTTAGACTAGAGAAAAGGTAAACCAGTTGAATTTGAAATTCTCCATGTAGAAAAAGTTGACAGGAGTATGTCTCTGTCATAAGCAGCTACACTTTCAAGAGCTGTAAAAACAGAATACATGACTTTATTTGCTAGCAATGCCAGAAATGTCTAAAAAGCATAAATTAGCTGACAGAAGTGTCGACAAGTGTGTTATTTGAGTTACCTTCCCCTGCCGGCTGGTTTGCTTCAGAAATACGTAGTGTGATGCTTCGTGAAGCTGCTAAAAAAGAGTTCAGAGGAAAATCTAAGGAACTGTAAGACTCAAAGCATATTGAAATACAAGGTTAAATTAATTTCCAGCTTCTGGGTCAAGTTTTGGTCTTGTACTTAACTGTGTAATTTTATTGAAGTTAGCTCAGTCAATCCATATTTACACTGGTTTAGTTGAGGACAGATGTAGATGGCTACATTTGAGGATTAAAATAACGTATTTGGAAGAGCATGTTCCTGTCAGAGAGCCAAATGAAACTTTATCAGAACTGCAGACACCTGTCTTCCTACAAGAAATTTAAAGAGAATACATGTGCAGGCCTATTGGTAATGTAAAGCTAATTATGGATTTTTTTTTTTCTTAAAGGAAGATGAATAGGCTTTAGAATTAAATCACAGCAGAAAAACTCTCCTGCCACAATCCTCTAGGGAATTTCTAGGCTCAAGGTTGAATGCTGTTGAATAGAAATTAAATTCTGTCCAAACTCCCTCTGTCAAGCCTTTCCCTTGGCAGGACCAAATATGAACATCAAATTAATATTTAATGGTAGTGACAGTTAAGGTTTGAGGAAAATTTGGCTGGAACAGGTTCTTATGAATTTGGGAACATTCTGGTTTTTATATGGTTCTCTATAGCACTTGCAGTTTTCTGGACATCTTTTTAGTGTTGGGATACTGTGCTCTTACTTGCAGTCTGAGTCTGTGAGCTCCAAGATGGAAAACTGATGCTGGAAATTTTAGTAAAACTTTTAAACTTGTCAGTGAGGTCTTTTTTCATGTGTTTGACTAGGGAGTTACCTTTTCATTTCCAAGCCTGAATTGTATCCCCCAAAGGAAGCCTTGCAATTTTTTTCCTTGGTAAAATTATATGAAATTAGTGAATCCTTTTTTTTTCTTCCCATTTTTGTAGGAAGGGAATGTTAACCAGTAAGTTTCAGGAAAATATGATTTCTGATGCAGTTATCTAATAGTGCACTTCCTGCTGAACTGAAAGTCTGTTAAGCTTATACTTCCCTGCTTACACAGAAATTCATCTGTGTGATGGTTATTCCCAAGGACAAAGGTATCTATTAGTACATATTGTACTTCAGTAAGTAAATTCCTTAAAGACAGCGAAGGAAACACAAGCTCCTGATTGTGTGTACCTTCCGCTGAGTCCAGTGGGAGCAGGGATTAGCTATAATATTAATTTACTTAAACTTTATACATAGGTTTTAAAGTATAAGGATTAGATTTGGTTAGTGGTTTTGTTAGCCTTTTGAAACAGTATTTGCTCATTTGCACTGCAGTGAGGCAAAGACACCTGCTTTAAATGTGGAATTGGATAACTTGATTTCTTTTTTGACTTTTTTTGTCTTAAGGACATTTCTCTTTCCTTTAATGGGGCATAGATAAATCAATGTTTGATAATAAATAAAGGTGAATTTTATTCTTGCAATTTAAATGATAAAAAAATTACTAGATTTGTTGATAGATTCAATGTTCTGTGACAACTGTTAAAACCCACAAGTTTTGTATGAAACCATGCCTACTTTCCTAGTACTACATGACATTACCTATTGGTCTATTGAAAAGCTTTTTCCATAAAATATTTAAATGCAGCCATGTAGAGGCCTTCATGGTGCTGTCTAATAAAGCAAGGTCAAGGGAAGTTATAATGCAAAGCTCAACACTTGGGTTTCTTTTTTTTTCCTTTCCTCAAAATATTTTATTTTTGTAGTTAGAGAAAACCATGTTTTTTAATGTGACCATTGCAGCAATGATGTCTCATAATATTTTGCCGAATAGAGACCACAGTTAGAAGTAAAAAGACTTTATTGCACGGGAGGCACATTTCAGCTTAGTTTATGGTAGTTGGCAAAGGAAAATTATAGGGTTTTTCTTGTCCTACTGTGCTAGAGCTCCCCATATTTAGCCAGGTTAAGCCAATCTTGTGGAAAAGGTAATACATTTTATAAGGAGAGCATTATACTAGTGTCAACATTTCCTTTAAAATCAATAGATCTGGAAATGTTTTAATTAACATCGTAAATTGCAAAGCATTTCTTTTGAGAAGTACTTTGAAATAGTTACATGAAAAGACTATCAATCCAATGTTAATATTATGAAATA
The DNA here is from genome assembly GCF_965231275.1 of Zosterops lateralis. NCBI lineage: Eukaryota > Metazoa > Chordata > Aves > Passeriformes > Zosteropidae > Zosterops > Zosterops lateralis. The sequence goes on from NC_139768.1 coordinate 5,727,573, forward strand.
TCTTGACAACATAATGATTTCAATTAAGTCTGGGTGGAAATTTAACTTGTACTCATGTAAAATGCTAGACAAGAGAAGTTGCTTAACATAAATTCTGGCAGGCATGTGGTAATGCTCACCTGAGTTACCGGGTTATAGGACATAACCTGGAAACTGCTTTTAGATTGAGCCAGCAACCTTTGCCTTTCCCAGTAACATTTTGTGTAGTTATATGCTACCATCTATGGAACACAGCAGTCCATTCTGTTTTCTTCAGTTGGATGATGAGCACAGGCCATTGAACCTCCTTTTGGGAATCACTGACTTTATCCTTTATTTGAATTAATTTTTTTTTTTTAAATATTTTCTTGTTTGAATTCTTCCATCCCCTGGTACAGAATTTGAGACTATGATGGGTAAAATGTCTGACACACTTACAGGTGCCCTGCAGTTATTTTGACAAAAGTTTTCATTCCAGGAAAGTCTGTTTATAAGAGCAAATGAGTTGTCTAGTACCATTTTTTTTTAATCCATAAGATATTTTGATGTATGACTCATTCATTAGATAAGAATGTTTCATTGCTTAGTGTTTGAACTTTTCACATGGAAAAAATGATCCATTTCTCTTGCTTCTTTCAGTTTTCACACAAACTCTCAGGTTGGGTTTTCATTTGAACGAGTGTAGCAGGTTCAACACTAGCAATAAAATCCTTTTTCTTTTTTGTCAAAGACAGCGATAGTGTCAGAATCATCATGATATAGAGGCTGAAATTTCATATAAGAGGCAGAAATATCTACCCCCTGAAAAAAAAAAAAAAAAGGCCCAAGAATAAAGAATGAATTCAATGAATTCAGTTCTTCCCCCATAAATCTTCCTTCTCATTTGTGCTTGGAATGTAAAGGCTGTGCTTATTATTTATGTTTTTGTATGTATTTATTCATTCTATGACTACTCATTTGTCACTTCAGTCTTACCTAAAAAAAAAAAAAAACATTGAATGGGTTTGCTTTTCTAATGTAACAGAAAGCTAATTAGTATCTCTTACTGTTTTACTAAGGCCCTATGGGCAAAAAAAGGTCAATAAAAGAAACCTTTTTTGCATTTAGGAAATGCAAAAAAAACTGTAACATTTTCATGTCTCGTAAATCAGAGCTAGGCTTTGCTAAGCACTGCAAAGACACGAGAACATGAGCAAATGCTTTTCTAGAGAGCTTTCAGTTTGATTAAGATGGAAAGAGGATATGAGAGCCAAACTCAAATTCTGTAATGAAAGTTTACCCAGGAAGTCAATAGCCAAAATCAGAAGTGAATATTGATTCAATTCTGCCTGATCATTGAAGAGTTTATTTCATTCTTTTTATGATCTTACACTGCACCAGTTTCAGAAACTCATGGCTGCAGTTCTTTAATTTGTAAGACTATTTAGCCAAGTTATCCTGTTTGGAAGAATTCTTTTGTGATTCTGGCAGTTTGTCTTGTAGTAATAAGGAAAAAGGATTTATGAGTTCCTTTTATTTTGGATAAGACCTAGCACTGAAAAATAATATCACTTTGCAGCCTTTCAAGGAGAAGGGTAGCTTAGGCATATTTAGTACTGGCTAACTTTTCATCTCAGGTGGTTTCTTTATGATTGTCTTTGCATGAAAGTTGACTTGGATGAGAGGAAATCCCCTGGGATCTGTTGCATAGACAGGTTACTATAGAGGGTTTTCCCCCTGGCCCTTTCAGATGAGGTAACCTGCCTTCAAATAGTATTACCTTTAAATAGCATGCCTGGCCAGTTCTGTCAGCCTGTATTAGGAAATTCTTGTTTTACCTCTGTTTGGAAAAGAAGAGTAATATTATTACATAACAGTTGAAGTTGTTTCTGTTACGTGAGTGTAGGGGAAAAAAACCAATAAGGTTAGCAAACGATATTATTAATCTTGCTGTGCTTAATTTCTTAGGCTTGAAATATATAAAGTACATGTATACTAAAATGTTGTAAAAAGAAAAGCACACCAAAAAAACAAAATGAAAACAAAAAGCAGCCCCAAAGCCTTGAACACCAAACCAAAAAATTTGGAATATGAGCCAGTACAGAAATCAATATGAATATAGACTCCTTAACTTTCTCCATTATCCTGCTGAACACTTCAGGAAAAAAAGTTAAAATGAACTTTGTGCTGCTTGTAAATAATGTAACAGTTAAATAAGAGTTTTAAGCAGTAGTCATGATGACCATGAAGTGTAGAAATTCCTGTCAGATTATCTGTCAGGTTTTCAGACCTACCATTGCACAATTAGTTTTGTGCTGTGTTGTGAAAAGCCATAGGATGGGTAGAGGCTCTGTACAGTGAGTGTGTGATGATGGAAGATGGGGATTCTTATAATACTTGCTTTGCAGTTATCTTGGGTGTGTTCCTCTATTTTTTTGTTATCGTAAAAGTCCCCTTTTTTAAATTCTATATGCTGTTTTTTAACAGATTGTATTTTAATGCTGAATTAAATATAGTGGAAGTGGAAATAGCTGTCACCTTCTGTATTGTATTTTTGTGGAGACTGTGGACTTGACTCTACACTTGTCTAGAATTCCAGAACACAGAACTTCAGTTTCTGGACTGGATATTGAAATCTAGCTTTAATATAAAAGGAATGTTCTTTTGTAGCATTCTTTATCACCTGCAAAATATTTTACTAAATTACAATGCCTCTTTACTAGAAAGGCTTGCTGCAAGGTGTGTTTTGAAGGAGATTGAAAAAGATGTCATTTGACTTCTGCTGACTGCTTAAAAGGAAAACTGAATCAAGGCTCATGTAGGGATGGTTCTTCTCCTGACCTGGTAAAGGAAAAAGAGACTTTGAAACGTAATGCCTACTTTTTCTATTGTTGTTTAGGTGACATACTGGGGTTGAAGATAATGACAGAAATATTATTGGTCTTGTCCATCTGTTAAATCACGTACCAACTTCAGTCAGAGCTTGTAAATGTTCTGTCAAAAAACAAGTTTTAATGAAGAACTCCACATCTGAACAGAGTTACTAAGTAGCTTCTTATATTTTTCAGTATATAAAGTTGCATATATATTTGTTTAGTCGTCTGTGAGTAAGAGTAAAGGTGAAGCACTGGAACAGGCTCCTCAGAAAAGCTGTAGATGTCCCATCCCTGGAGATGTTCATGGCCAGGCTGGATGGGGCTCTGAGCAACCTGGTCTAGTGAAACATGTCCCTGCCTATGACAGGGAAATTAGAACTTAATGATCTTTAAAGGGCCCTTCCAACCCAAGCCATTTCATAGAATATTTGTTGCAACAGAACAAAATACCTGAAAGCTGCAGCTATAACGTAATCATTCTCTTGGAAGAAATTCTTGCCTTCTTGGAAGAAGTTTTATGATAATTAAATTCCTTTGATTGCTTTCTTATTGTTACAGAACAAATCTTTTTACTGATATCATCTTTAAAGAAAGCTATCTAGTTCTGCAGTCTAATGGTTATCATTGTACCAGAGCTCTGGTATTCAGGTGTTTAATTCTTCAGTTGTCCCTTGACAGGGTTTTGTCCTCATTCATGTTTCCAATTTTCTGGCATTTATTGAAAGAGAACTGTGTGAGCATTTTTGCCTTCACAGGTAAAAAATTAAGATGAAGAACTGCTAAGTGATGGTTTTCATCATTAAAAAGGCATTGCAATGTCTCTTTTACTTTTGACACTCTGTGTTCAGATGGTGCACCAGATTAAATATTAATATTGGACATAGTTAAAATAGTACCACATTGTCATGGTTTGAAAGCAAAATGAGTGAGAGGCTCCAAGTCAGAAATACAATGTAATAAGAAAAAAGGTAAAAAGGTAAAAATAAAATAAATACAATAACACAAAAGGACCACTGACAGAGTCAGAACACAACCTGAGCAGGGTGGTGGAAGCAGTCCAGATGAGGGGCTCTTCCTGAAGCAGTGATCCCACAGAAAGGTCTGGGAGCTCTGCTCCTCTGGGAATCCAGTGGGTCAGGGCTGCCTGTCCTGTCCCAAATCCCAGATTCTGTCCAGGTGGGAATGCTTGGCTCCTCCCCCTGGGCGGAGCATCTCCCAATGGGATGAGGAGTCGTGCAGTGGCTCCTTGATGGCCCATTAAACAGAGAGAGCTCCTGGAGGGAGTTCCCTGTGAGTCCTGGGCAAGGCATTGATGGGCCATGAGCAGAAGAGCCCAAAGGAGGGGCCTGGGAAAACACTGCCCCACCTGGTTCCAACAGCTCATGGAGATGGTGGTAGAATAAATACTTTGTGTACATCCTACACTACAACCCAGGACACACATGTAAAACAACACAAAAACCAATTTTCATAATGCAGAGTATGTTCAGGGCACTTAATTCACCCATTTGCCTCTTTGATTTAGACATATGGATAGCAATAATAGCATCACTCTGTGCTGTCATACCTGCCTGTATGCTCTAGACTGATTAGACACTGTCTTATCTAGTCCAGTTCCAGTCACCCAGATGATCAAACATCTGCACTTCTTTAGGGAGATAATTCTGTAATTTAATAGCTTGCAGCAGAGTCTGTAATCCTCAGACTGTGAATTTTATCTACTGGCTAAAGAATTTATGTATTACCTATACCTTGTTGCTAAGCAGATTCAGGAGTTTTACATCTTTTTATCTTTACATTTCTTCTGTCATGTTTAATATTGGCATTGTGATTACATCACAAATGGCATATGTGCAAAAATATCCTAAAAGTCTTAAAGTTTGTGCAACTTTTTGAAATGCAGATCACTTTCAACTTGTTTGAAGTGTCAGCATAACCAGATTTTAAGGGGAGTTTTTCTGTGGTGTTCATTACCCAACTTTAAAGTTTCAATAGCAGATGAAGCATGAATGCAGTCTTTAGAATGGTTTTCATTATGTAATCTTTATGCAGCACACTGTTTATCTCCTGAACTCGGAGACAATTTAGAAAAGATAATATGTGATTTTTAATCAAGTGGAACATTTTAATACATAAGTGCAAAAGAAAAGTTAAGGCTGCTAAAGCAATAATGGAATAGTGGATTTCTGGAACACTAGATTTGTGTATTTTGTTTCAGTTTTCACCATGTTAACGCTGAACTATTGTTCAACAGTAGTTCTGTTCTCATTCTGTGTGGCAGGATGATAATTTGAGCAATTGCAGAAATCTGTGACAGGACAAGTAAAAGGAATTTAAAAACCCAGAACTTGGCAACTTGTCAGTTCTTCAACAGCCTACTAGTATCTCTAAAGGATATCCCGAGTGCTTAGTCTGAAACATTTTGCAAGGAGGAAACCAAGACAAGGAGTTTTTTCCATTTCCGTAGCTAAAAATTGCAATAAAATATATTTCAAACTTATACTTGACTTGCAAATGCTAAATGTCTTTAATAACAAGGAATTTGAAAGAATAAATTTTAGCTATGTAATTTGAATTCCAGTGAAGTAATTAAATACTTTTAGCAATACACTTTTTGTACAGTGCATAATTAGAAAGCCTGTCTGCCTACACTAAGGTTTGTTTTCTTCATATTTGTTGTTTTCAATTGTACAGAATTAATTTTGATTGGCAAAGAGTGGAAATTCTTAAATTATTTTTCTGATAGAGCTTAGATGATACAAAACTTATGTCCTTAGATCTCTTCCTCAGCATTTAATTTGGTTGTCAATCTGTTCACCTGATCAAAAATGGAAGAATCCCTTTTTTATAAATTCTATACTTTAAATGAATTAATGATTGCACCTGGTACTATGGCAGAATTATTTGCTTATTTAACCACATATTCAATTACTTCATTGGATGCAGAAAGTTATGTTAGAATCTCTAAAAGCAAAATGATCTGAAATTCCAGCATCCCCTTCCTTTGCTTGTATCGATTAATTCTTTATTATTATTATTATTATTATTTACTCTCACATCAGTCCCCATCTTCTTCTATCTGCTTTGGTCTTTAAGCTGCATTATACAATTTTGATATTGTTTCTCTTTTGTTCTTTATCCCTATTAAAAACCCCAGAAACTCCCAACACTTTTTCTTTTTTAATTGCAAATAGAAGCCCCTGGAATGAAATGCCCCAAAAAACTTCTAAGGGTGAAGCTTGATAACTTTTCCAGGCTGAAAAGGAAATTTGAACACCTTTAGACATTTCAAATACTGTTCTTTGTTTCCTGTAGATGTGGACATGGGGAGGATGTGATGAGCAAAGTCATTGTTTGAGCTTGATAGAGTGGCAATATTAGATGGCTTAGAAAGACTAAGAAGTCATGGTTATGGGAGGAAAGTGTAAGTTTGTTTCTCTGGGCTTGTTCATGTGCCCATTCACGTGTTCTGTTGACAGATCACCGAGCCCCATTGAGCCTGAGATATTTGCAAGACTCATGGCATTGCACAAGAAAATTTGTGATATTTGGCCCCTTTTGCTTTTTGATCCAGTCACCTTCTTGGGTAAAGGAAAAGGGGAATGGTCCTTCCAACTGAAAAGAGTTTATTAAAAACTACAAATGTAATCTCTTTCCTAATTCCATGGTGATTTTCCTGGACTGAATGCAGGTGACACTGCAAGCCTGTAAAACCCTCATGTTTTCCTTCCTGCTTGAACTAATTTCCAGAATCCTGTGCGATTTCTCAAGTATGCTGCTTTATATCCTTTCCAGTCTGATTTCACATCTTCAGTGAAACTCTTTAAATATTGCAGCTTATTGATTTTCCACTTTGTGAACAGCTTGAGCATCATATTGTTCCAGCTCCTATATTCCACCTTTTTCTAGCTTGAAAAATGAGTAAATATTATCAGCCTGTTTACTGGAGTTCTTAACATTAGAGGAGGAAGGCAGAATTAGAAGTAAGCCCATATAAAGATTTTTTAAATTAAAAGCTTATACTGTCACATTGTGTTTTCAATTACTGATTAGCATTAAAATTTTATTATGTTTCTGAGTTGGTAGAAAGTGTTCCCATTATGCTGAGTTCATCTGGGTCTTGCTGTTTGCTGTGATGAAACTGATTTGGGCTCAATTCTTTTAATTTTCAAAGCTGAGGTAATTGTTTTAAGGGGCAAATGCAAGTAATAGGTACTGTAAAGTGCGTGTATACGTACTTTTATCAATAGATAAACACCTTAGAAGGATATCTGTATTGCATATTACAAAGAATATATATCTGTGGCTTAAGACTGCAAACTGGATGAACTTTGCCACTGATGTGCTGTGCAATATCAAACACTGATCTTGCTTGTCCCCATTTTTTGCATTGGTGAGTGGAAATTATGGCTGATATCCATGGCATTAGGTAGAAGTCAATATTTCATCACAGTCCCTTCACTGGCTGGCAGAACTTTTGTGGATAGGAATAAAAAGTATCTCCCATGTGGAAGAAGATATTTAATGGCTGAAAGTCTCTTACTTCAAAAGTTATTGTTGCCTTGTTTGCACAAGGGAACCAGACATTTTCCCACTCCCCTTCTTAAATGAGTTCAAGTGAGAAGAATTTATTCTTGTCATTATGAACTTAAAAATGTCTAAAAACTTTGAAGATACTGTCCCCTGAAGTATAGACTCATGTCAAAACCCATTTATACTTTACTTTGCAGTCATGTCTGAACATATCCAAACATTCAGAAGAATCTCAAATTGTCTAAATTATAAATTATTTTAGATTTTTTTCCTGTAAATCAGAAGGAAGATTGCCTATCTAATTTCACTCCAGGCAAAATGTGAGCTGCAATGATACAGAGGATAGACTTTAATGTTATGGGTGTGCCAATATCCCTCATCTTCAGTCTTCAATAGATTATGTTCATGTTAAGCATCTTTTACCAAGTTGAAGTGACTCCAACTAAGCTTTAGTTTAGTTCAATTAAACTATTTCAGAGGTGGTTGGCAAATAAAAAAATCCAAGAAGTTTTCCTGTGCAATAAAAATCCTGGTTTTATCCAGTGCTTTTGAAAAAAAAAATGTTATAAGGAAACCACTATCCTTGGACACCTTTGTGAGACAAAACAAAGAAACATGGAAAAGTATAACCAGCCATACAATTTGTATTGGATTTATACAAGAGTCCTACTAAAAGCAGTTTGACTGTAGTCTGGTTAGCCTTGTTTGTATCTCTAATGCTCGCATCCAGTCCTTTCCTTTCCACAAAATGTTATGAATTATAATAAATAGAAATAAATCTTAATTGTGTATATCCCTGAATCCAAGGAATTGATGTTGATTTAACTTACTTGACATGTAGTTTAATTTAATTAAGGGAAGTCTCTGTTGGTAACTAGCAGAGAGTGTACATGGTTGCCTTGTTATCTTGCTGTGATAGTGTGTAGCTGTTGTGTTTGCTCATTGTCATGATTCTTGTTTACTCAGGGCCCTCAGGAAAAACCACATTAAATAAATCCGCAATCATTTTTCCAGAAACAACAAAAATATCTTAGTGTTTTCCTGTTTTCAAAACTGACAAAGGCCAGTGAAATTGAGCTGCTTTATAGCATGGCTTCAACACAAGTGGAATGTATTGGTTTGGATTGGGAAACCCCACCATAAGTTCTTATGAAACAAGGATTTCTAGAAATAACATCCAGCTGAAAGTTGATATTTTCATATAATATCTAAACCAGCATTAGAACTTTTTTTGGCAGTCACTGAATCACAGTGCTTTAGTGTTCTGTGGGGAAGCTGCAGCAGGGCGCAGCAGCCACATGTGGGTGGCATGATGTGGGAACAGAAAGCAGGAGCTAATGAAAAAGTTAATGCTGCATTAGTAGTTCTTGCATGAGAAATCTGTGCCAGTGTACCTGGCTTAAGATGCTGTTAGCTCACTCTAACCATTGTCAGTCTTGTAATTTCTGTTAGGTTGCAACACAAGACAGAAACTTTCAATAATTGCCATGTGGTTACCTGGTGTTCCATGGTGGCTCATGAACTGATTAGAGACATGTAGGGGGTTGTTCTACTGACACAGTACTTTGTGTTCCCAGTTATTGCACTTAAAATTCATATCAGTCTGTCATGAAGTGAATGACATGAATTACTGAGGAATCTTCTGGTTTTCCAGTGAGTAGTGTGACATGATTCTAGAACAGTTAGAGACACACAAACATCAGCATTTGCTATGCACACATCTATAACACATGGAGTATGTTTACTTAAGATGGATTTTTTAATTTCAAGAGCCATAAAGAGTCATATATATATATATATTTGTATCAAAGCTCAATCTATGCAACATTCCTGAACAATAAGCTTGTGGCATGAACTTGGTTATGAAATTTAGAAAGCCAAGCATGTTTACCAATTTGGTTTTGAGGAACTAAAACTTCTTACTGTCCTGACCAGAATGTCACCTGGGCTCATTTGCTTTTAGCCCTTTCTCGAATACATTCAAATACTCTTGATCTACAGCAGATACCTTGTATTAGAATGTGATTTAGAGGCAGATCAAGAAATTTCTATTAGCAATTGATTTTTTAGCTCTAAGATATGTGATTGCACCTAATTGCACTTGCTCACTAAAGGAGGGAATAACTAGTGGAATATGAAACAAACAAACAAAAAATGATGAACACTGCAAATTAGTGCAAGAGGTAGGACCAGCCTTTCAAGCAAATCAGGATGTGATTGTGTACTGGTAGCACCAAATTAGCATTGCTCCCAGAGATTTTTTCTATTATTTATGGGGGTTTGTTTGTTTTTGAGCTGTCAAAGTAAGTATACATTTTTCCTGCTATAGTTTAGTGTGATCTGTCTAAGGAAAGAGGGCAAGTTTTTTATGTACATTCCCTGAGCATGAATTTCCATTTAGCATTGCACTGTTCTGCACAACCCCCCAAAAGTGCCACAAAACCCACAGCCAAATTTTGCATCCAAACAAGTTCTCACTTTACATTAGTGTTGGGCATTAAAGATTGACATGACAGGAAATCCTAGATCTTGCCTGGTTGGTTTCCTTCATGATGGCCTAAAATGTACACATGTACTTCTTTCTAGATGAATACTGGTGAACGTGATGGTCACAGGATGCAGCTTTGTGGCTTTTTGTGGTCGTTTAAGGCAACATATCCTGTCTGTCTCTGACAGCTGTGAGGTCAGAAAAAGAGTTTCATAGCCCTTTTGCTTTCAGCACCCTTGAATGATGTTTTCTCACACATCACTGTACTATCACTTCCTATGGCAGGCTGCAAAAACAGTTTTTGATAAGCACTTTTCCTGATTTTTTTCGAATTCAACTTTATCACTGGCTTAATGCATCATTTCAGTAAATGCTGTTTATTCTTAGACTGAGGACTCATTGGACCCACCCTTGGCAACCCCTTAAAGGACAATAAAGTAAAGTTCAGGACAAGTAGTTCTCTGTTTCACTTGGGTATGACTTTTGTAGATCTTTCTCCTCATTGTGTAACTTTTATCTTGACATGCCCAAGACCAGAATAACAAGAGAGAGCCTCCAACTAAAAGGGGTATTTTGACAGGTGTCTTATCTAAAAAGGTGCTTTTTAAAAACAGTGTTAGCTTTTCTATTGGTGTAAAAAGTAAAGATACTGTTAGGCTAAGAGGGAATTGATTCCATATTTTTTAAACTATGACAACCCAACTGGATTTCATGAGGTGTCTCCTTCAGTAACTATAAAAAAAAGAAAGCCCACCAATTAAACTTCTCAAGCAACTGAAACCAGCAATTAGCACTGTAAATCACTACTGTTACAGTGCCTCATGTTTTTGTTGGAGAAAGATTAAGTCCGTGTAAAACCTGTTTAGAGTGAGATAAAGCAGGAATAAAAGGGCATATGAAAGAAATCAGCAAAAAACATAGTCTGGGAGGAGTAATCCTGCCTACAAACTATCTGAATAATAGCTATGATAATTTCTCATTGGTTTTTACAGGGGTTATTTTGTGATTAGTTGGCAGCTGAAGTTACTGCTGAAAATAAGGATCTCCAAGGAAAGGGAGGGTTTAAAGAGACCTTGTCCTTTCTAAAACTATAGAAGACCTTTTTTGGGAACTGGCCAGAGGTGTTTCCAACTCTGTATTTTACCATGTTTTGTATTTTAAACCCTAATAACACCCTAGTGTTTTGCCCTAATAGTTTGACAGTATCTAAATTCCTGGGCTCAGTTTTAGGAATTGGTTGTTTGCCACTGGTGCAAGTCTTCCTAACAGCAAAAAACCCATTCTGTTCTCACTTCCATGTTGCTTACAAAAGAAACAATTCCCTATTTCTATGATTTCAGGATTTTGTTTGACTTATATAATGAAGGACTGTTGACTACTCATTTTGGTTTTATGATTTAAACCACCAATTCTTTGCAGATCACTTAAATCAATTCCTTCTATATGATCTGGAAACATCCCTCGTTACTTATTCACGTGAGATTGTCTTTTAACATCATCCTACCAGGAGCATGTTAGAGATCCTATATTAGACACAGTATAGTATGCTAAATAGTCCATTAGAATGACAGCATAAACAGTAGTTGGATGCAGTATTCTCTATTTTAGAACAAGTTCAGTTTGGTATTGCTGTTTGGCATTGAGTGAGTGCCACAATTTGATCCCTTGGTTATTTGTCCCCTATCATTGGCACCGCTGACAATGGTTTGGCACAATGCAAAGAGGTTCATCAGGACATTAGAGCATGTGGAAGTTCAGGAAATACAATTCTCTGAAATGTACATACAATGGTTTGGCACAGTGCAAAGAGGTTCATCAGTACATTAGAGCATGTGGAAGTTCAGGAAATACAATTCTCTGAAATGTACATATAGTCTCTGAAAGTTAACCAGTTGTTCAGTACATAACTCTCTGAAGATTTGTCCTCTTATTGTCATGTAAAAAGTAATTTTATTTAACCTGGCAATATGACTATTAGGTTGGAGGGAGGAGTGTTCCACTCTTGATATGGTGGTATACATGTGTAAATCATCAGATATCAGAGTTAACTTGGTGAAGGTTTGGCAATGTTGATATTGCTGTTCTTTCTGAAGATCTCAGGCAGGGAATGAAAGTTTTAACTGCTGAAAAGTCTTGTTATGAGAGGATGCTTTAGGACCTTGCTGAACAGCATTGAACATACTGGTAAAACAAGCTGTATCAACAACTCTGATAATAAAGCAAACTTTCTCAAATATTAAATCTTCCACCTTTATTTCAACAACAGTGTTATTGCTTGCAGACAGCCAGATAAGTAAAATATCTTTGTTAAACTGCATTTTAACAAGCACCTTAATACATGGAACACAGAATCACTGGCTTGGAAGAGACCATCAAGAGCATCAAGTCCAACCCCAGCCCTAAAACCTCAACTAAACCATGGCATTGAGTGCCACATCCAGCCTTTTTTTAAACACATCCAGGGATGGTGACTCCACCACCTCCCCAGGCAGAGCATTCCAGTACTTTATCACTCATTCAGTAATAAATTATTACCTGCCTGAAGAACAGCATTTCCTTACCCTTGATATTAATTTTGGAGTCAGTCAGGGTAATGTCCTAAGATCTGGGATTTTTAGATAATACCCCTTATGAAGTGTAAAAAAAGACTCAAAACCAGAAAATGAATAGTGACGCATTTTAGAACCACCCTTGATAAGAAGGCTTTTGTGTATAAAAGTTCTCAGAAACAGGGCTGGGTTTTGAACTCCTATATCTAATCACATAAAGATTAAGGCTCATGGAGTGAGCAAACATGCTTTGATTAATGTGACCTCTTCTGTACTGATTTCACTGTTGAAAATGCCACCAAGTTTAAAATACCACCAAGGAACTCCACCAAGAGGCTTTCAAACAAGCTTTTCTGTGTAAAACATAAGGACTTCTTCCAAAACTTGATTAAACTGTGCCAGACTGGATACTATAAATATTGGTGGTGTGCTCTCAGTATACTATGAATAGCACTGATCACATCACCTATAAAAAAGATTTAGCAGTAATGTAAAGCATGTGGAAACAACAAAAAAAAACAACATAGAAAACAACTGCCAACTGTCTGGGGTAAAAAAGAAATATTAATTGCTCATTATTCCTCTGTTATTCTTAAAATTCCTCCTGAAGGCATTGATGTTCTCAGGCATGCAATAACTGGAGGAGATATGAAAGTGACCACTAAGCCAGTCTGATTAATGACTTGGTCCTTTCCTTATTTAATAGATATCTGATTTTACCTGTGGTTAAACTGATGTTCCTGTGTGTGAGGATTGCATGATGCAAATGTAAAGCTTTTGTAATTAAATAACACTGAAACTGTCAGCAAAGAGTTAACTGTGGCAGTTCTCTAATGTAAATCCAAGCGAACAAAATATTTCACTGAGTAGGAAAACAGACATTTTGATCAGAAGGTCATTGTTCTATTAATAAGGAACTAATAGGTTTTCCAAATGAATGACTTGTATTTTCAATTTGAGGAGAGGTGAGAGTACGAGGTGATAGAACTGAGGTTCAATTGAGAGTTTAATCTATGTATCAAGAACCTTTGTCACTGAAACGATGGTGAATAGATGAATTCATTTACAAAGTGTAATGAGTTCCTATTGAGAATTAATCATCTTGGAACTTAGTTCTGAAACTGGAAATATATTTGACCCTTGAAATCAATCTTTCTTTTTCTCCCATCATACCACCAGAAACTAGATGAAGCTTCTTGAGTTCAACGTGATGAAAGTTAGGATTTATATTTTTAAATATTTTTAAAAACTAAAATATTATAGTGCAAGCATGAATGATGTTCTTATTCTCTTTCTGAGTTTTAGTACATGTTTGAATCCTGACTGCAGTTCTTTCTGAATACTGTTGATCTTTAGTTAAGTAAATACATATGGTGTTTTGTGCTTTTGAGGGATGGAGGACATTGTTACTCCCTAATGTGGCTGAGCACCTGGAGATGTAAAGAGAAAAGCCAAGGATGATCTTGGAATCCACGACAGAGAACAAAAATGAGAGGATAAAAGCCTCAGATATTGACTGGAAGAAGAGGAAAATCATGGGAGGAACAGTCTGTCGTGGAGAGAGACATTCATAATAATAGACTAAGTGGCAAGGGAGATTACGTGACTGGATTTTGTTATGTGAATTCTGAGGCAAACAACCTGACTGTTGCATCAAATTAGTGTATTCTTAGAAAGTAGGTAGTATTTATAAAGTGGGAACTTTTGGGTTTGAGTGTTAATTTATTTTCTGTCTGTCAGTTCATATCCTTGCTTCCTCTTTTTTCTCTTGTGACAATATGGTATTGAACACGAGTTATAACTGCAATTCCTGTGAATTCTTTATAATCTGTTAAATCCTTTAAAATTGGTTAATCTTAAAATGCTAACCCTCTAAAAATCTAGATTTTTTTCATTAAAGTAGTTTTCTAAATTAATCTTGTGCATAGACTTTTTAATATCTTCAGTTTTCCCTGTAAATTGTGGGTTATGCTCACAGAAATTCAATCTAGATGACAGGTGAGACTGATTTTCAGTATTAATTGCAAGAATTCTTTCTAATTGTCAGATAGAATACTCTTAAGTTTTTCTAAGATTCTGTAAAAAGTTGAATGAATTTTTTATATTTATGCACATACGGCTGCATAGGCAGTTTGTTCTTGTTGATTTTTAAAGGTTCAATATTGCATAATTGAGTAATTTCACTTTGTATGTAAGAGCTCTTCCAGAATGTTCTCTGAAGAGATACCTTAGACTTCACAACTGGTAAAAATGTCATTAATCCTATCTTTGCCAAATGCATGAGGTGCATTTCCAGATGTGTAGTAGATGTAGGAAATACAAACGTTTGATTTTCCAAAGCAGGTTAAATTGTATGAATGAATGGTCAGCCTATGTAACCCAGGAAACTCATTGTGCCAGTTCTTCAGGTCCTGTTTTTCACTTGTCTCCTGAGTCACCACCTCAGTATCATGTCCTGTGTCCTGATAGTTCTGAAGTCCATATAGAATAAATCCGGTAGATTGATTTCTTTCATAGTTTGCATGTAAATGTGAACAGCTTTGATCTGACTGGAAGGGAGTAGGGAACTGTGTGGTTGCCTGACCACACTTTGTGATAAGTGAGGCTGGTGATTATCTGCCCTACGAAATCTCTCCTGGTTTAAATGTATGTAAACACTACAACTGCTTTCATAGGGGAAAAAAAACTAAGCAAACAACCAATGTACAAAAACCACTCCAAAAATCCCCAACCCAAAAATCAAAAACCACAACAAAAGAGGCCCCAATTACAGCTGGTGGTTCAAGAAAAGAATAAAGACATCCTCTCATCCATTATGTCACTGTAACTATTGATTAATTTCAATTGATTTTATTTATCAGAAATGTTCCAAAATAGGTCAGTTTTTCTGTGGTGATTGACATGACAGCTAATCAACTGGCATAAAGTTGGTGTCAGAAACAACACACTCTTGCTGCCCTGGGGATCATGCCCATTAAGATGACCATGCCTTTCACTACTTTATCCTCACAGCTACTCCCTCAGTGGTCTGCCAAACCCTCTTTCACCATGTTTTGAAATCTGCCTTTGTCAGCCTAATAGAAAGTTTCCATTGAGAGGAGCAGAACCTGAAATCTAAGAGGATGAGCATTGGAGCAGTAAATCCTGTGCTCTTGTGTGCAGTTTTATAAGCATCTCTGGCACAGATCGCTTTATTAAAGCAACATCTGCTGCAAGCACAGTACTTGGATTAGGGATGACAGCCATTTGCAGCCAAATGAACTCTTAAAAATAGAAGATATTTAAGTTTGACAAGGATTAATGTTTTATTAGGTTGCTAAATTCTTAAGGTTTACAGGAGCACTTTCTGTGGATGTTTTGTATGGATGCTCTTTATATTTAGTCTAATGTAAGTGTGATCTGCATCATCAGTTTTCTCAGCTTGCCTTAGGAGATTGATTGGTCTTATATCTGTCTGTTCTCTGTCACGAAAAATCATGAGGGTTAGGGATATGACAGCAGTGTTTTTCCTATTAGGGAAGCACTTAAAAAACATCATCTGGGAGGTCTGTCTCTTCAGACACTTCTACCAGATCTTCTGCCATTGGAACATCAGATTCAAACTCAACAAGGTTTTATTCAAGCTTTATCAGTGTCACTGCTATTTTTTTCCTGCCACAGGTTCCTTACTTTACTAACTTGAAATACAGATGGTTTGATCATTTCCATGCTTATTTCAATTAGTTTCTCGTTCAAGCTATTAGGACATAGCAGTTGAATCCTGTGGCAACATCTGCCCCTTGACTAGAGTAAGCAAGTTATTTTGTGGTTTTGTCTGGTCCAGCATCTGTTCCTGTGGCTTTTTTAAATTTCCTTTGCCTTGTTAGAAAACATTCAGATCTGTTTAGTAAAGCTTCACTCATATAAGAAGACTTAGTAAGTGCTGGGGTAAACTTTCACCTAAGTAAAGAAAAAAATAATCACTCTGATGAGTGCATGTTAAGAAATGCAAGCTGCATTCAATACAGTCAGAGAAACCTTGTGGTTCATATTGCCCATTCATACTGTATTGATTCAGTGTGTTAGTTCATATGGTGAAAAATATGTCATTTGAAGACAAATCACTGGCATGTTTAAATATGATGTGTTACAGTTAACTCCTGCAATGACAGTATTTTGCTGCTTGAAAGCCCCACCTGAGACTGGTGCCAAGTAGAAAGGTCAGAAAACTGTAATAATGAGGAATCTCTGCCCTGAAAAGCCTATATTTAACCAGAAAAGACAGTTGAAATTTTTGAAAGAATCTTAATGCAGAAAGCTGAAGTGCTTTGCTGTTAAGGGAGTCTCACAGCAAGTACAGACAGCACAATAATTTAGTCCTTTCTGACATTTTTCCCAAAGTCATTGAGAGATACCCATGCTAAACTGGTAGGAGATGCTTCCTCCTTTCACTGCTCCTCCATTTGCAACCAGTGGGGCACAGACCTTTTCTTTGTGACCCAATATGCATTATTGCTCAAGAGATGTCTGCCAAATACAATTTAAAAAAAATAAATTGGTGGGCTTCTGAATTAATGCATTGTTTACATGGGGCTTTGGACACATTTTTTCTCTAATCCATTGCTTTCATATCCTCATCTATTAAATGGCTGAACTTTAACCAACACCTCAGTTTTCTGAGAGTTTTTTTAGTATTTTTTTCTCACATACTGTGATATGAGTCAAAACTCTTTTTGATTTTATTTTAATTGAAGGACAATTCTTAATGAAAAGATTGAGAAAAACTGTTTCTATCCTCAGTATTTGTTTACTGATCTTCCCTTTTCACTCAAAATACTTACACTAGTGTGAAATTTGTGAGACACATTTATTTTCTTCCTTTAGAGTGGGTTTTGTAAGTGGTCTTGGGCAAGGCATTTAACCACTCTGTGTGTCTTCCCACCTCCCAAATGTGTGTTATGGCATTTCTACCTTGTGGAACCTGCTATTTCACGTAACTAGTGGTTAGATACTATGGTAACAGGGGCTATATAAAGTAAGTAGGATACCTAAATTTAATATGGAATGGCTCGTGCTAAGGCAAAGCTGTAGGAATAAAAGAAACATGTCAGGACTGTAGATGACTCCTTGGGTGCTCTCTTGCTCCCTTACCCAACCCTTTTTTTTTTTTTTTTTTTTTTTTTTTTTTTTTTGCCTTGATAAATTTCCTATGTTGTTTACTTAAAATTCTCTCAGAGGCTTAATTATTATTTCTCCACTAATGCAAGTCTAGAGTGCAGTTTAGTATCTGTTCAGAAGTACTTCCCTCTGGTTTTCATGCCGTTTAGCCTTTGTGCTCTATTTTTCCTTTGTCCTTCCAGGTTGTTCAAATGCTGTCTGTAAAATGATAATCTTAACAGTAGAAGAATCTCAAAAACCTAAAAATGCTCATTCACTTAAATATGGACAGTCCCCAGTCCCATCCCCCAGCCTCACTGTGAGAATGCTGTGTAAATTATGGTTTTCTTAGTTTAGGTTTATAATATTAACAACATGCATCTAAAACAGTTATTATCCAGTCTACACAAAAATGAATATGTTTTCTTAAGAGGTTTTGTTCCGCCCAGACCCAAGAGGAGTGATTTCTTTATGGCAGGTGTATGTTTGTTGTATCATTACTTGATGCACTTCGGTGAATTGTTCTTACAGAGTAGAAGTGCTGCAGATACTGTGGAGTCAACAATATATTAGACCTCAGAATGTTCAAAACCAAGAAACACAAATGTTGTAACATTCTGGATTAATTTTACTGAAGTGTTTAAGACATTCACTGTAGATGTATCTCAATCCTGTGTGGTCCATAGTCACTCCTTATAACTCAGCTGTCTGTTCTTGAACACTATGCTGGAATGTGTAATGGATAAAGTTTGCATGGATTATCCTGATACTTTTGGATTCAGAGCATACATACTTCCATAAAAGCTTTTGAATTAGGTACCAAAACTGTACTTTAAATCTTTTGCAAACGTGGTTTCACTGGAAAAGTATAGACGAGGGTAAAAAGTAATATTAATGACAAGAGTGTATTTCATTTTGAAGGAGATATTTTTTTGCAGTGGTTTGGAACTAGCCATTGGTTCCAGCTCTGTGGAAATTTCTGTGTAAGGAATGTCTCAATTACCAAGATAATTTGATAAAATGCCTGCTGTGTGACTATAGAAGAAAAATAGCTGCTTCTCCTCATTTCAGAAAGAGGGAGCTGAGTTAAATGCGATCTAGAGAAATTCAATCCATCACATCTACTTTAGTATCAATTTTTTTTTTTTTTGAGGAAATTGTAATTTAAGACAACATTTATCATATCTCCCCCTCTTCCTGCCGGGTATGCTGTGCTAACGTATTAATTGATATTTGATATACTTATGAGTGGATCATACATTAAATTATTACTCAGTCATTATGTCAAGCAAGGAATTAATACCAAAACATTCCTAATAATTTTTCAGTTAAATAATGAAAAATGTCTTAAGTTGACAACCTACATAATTTTTTCAAATAAATTTAGTTGTGTCAATAGAGCTACCCTGATCTGGTGCCTCAGAGTATCAAAATATGTTTATATATATCTTATAGTGATGCTTTATTTTTATAAAATGTTACAGAATTCCCTGGATTCCTTGTTTATTGAGTACAGTGGTTTCTCAAGGCAAGTATTACCCTTCATGCTTATGTAAGGCACAGGATCTTGGCTGTGAAAAGCTGATTAATATTGTATAGTTTTATGAGCAATATAGATAAATGTTAATTCTGTCAAATGTCATAGGAACAGTTGTCATACCTGGGGCAGGGATCATGCTTACTGGATTTCTTTTGCCCTTACAAAATTTAGATGCAAGACTGGGCTTACCTTAGCTTGTAAAGCATAGCAGAGTCCTTTATAGATGTCAAATGGTAATACATCTGTTTTGATGGGAAAAAAAAACAATGATAGAATTCTCTGACTTGTAGAATTTTGCTTCATGATGTATTTCAGTGATTGCCATTATTGAAAGCCCTGGGGCAAATACAGACTCGTGAAGAAATAGCATGTGAACTGTTCCACTGTTTGGCAGATTTCAGTCCATTTAGTCTTCTGGGTTACATTCATAACTTCTCTTTTAAATGAGTAGCTATTTCTGGAACATACACAACTATAAATATTATTAAATAATAGAATAGCTCTTATTATCTGAAAACAATTTTACGTCACAAATAATAACTTTTTTCACCTGGCAAACAGAAGCATGAAAAACCTAAAAGTTACAAAAAAAAAGCCTTTTTAATACAGGTTGTTCTAGTGATTGGCCATAATGGGGAAAATTAATGAATGCCTTGTTATGGCGTGTTGTTGACAAAGATGCAAGCATTACACTGTATTTTGTTATTATTAATTTTAATCTGTATTAAGGCTTTTTCTTCATTTTATAAATTCTTTTCTGTTTCAAAGTCAGAGTCCTGAAATAGCTTAGAAAAATAGAAGGAAGCCTCAATAAGCATTGGATGTGCGGTTGAAGAATTAAATTAGCTGGCCTGTGAGCTACTGAGCCTTGGCCCTGGAATCCATGGAAGCCCAAGAGCTTCATTGCACGGGGATAAACTCTTGTTTGTCTAGTCAGACATTGAAATCTTAATGTGCATTACCATTAGAAGCTTCTGTAGGGTTCTGTTTTCTGGACCAGCTTCTTGCTTGAAATACACTACTTAAAATTACAGATGAAATCAGGTCTTTATTAATGTCATTGATGAAAGGAGCATTCAGTAATTAAATATATATAATAATACATAGTATTAACTAACATTTTTCCTAATCTTTACTCTCTAGATTATGAAAGCCTCAGTTCTGTCACCACAGATTAGACTACCATATCTCTGAATGAGAAAAGAGAAATAAGGAGGACAATTCAAGAACTGGAAATCCAAACAGCAGTGGAGAGGAAGCCTGATAGAGAGGGCAGTTTGGCATCTAGACTGAATTTTGTAGCCTTGTATCTAGCTTGTCCTCAACCTCAGAGGACCTTTCTGAAGGTCCACAGGCAGAAGCTGTGAGTTGCAGTGCAGGTTGGAGCTGTAGAAGGATGATTGGGTGAAATTGGATGGTTCAGGAAATAATGATCAGTGTTGCCCTTTTGCAGATGAACTATTTCTCCCTGAGAGTTTAGATGCATTCCCTTGGTGCCTTATGCTTGCTAATAGCAAAATAATGGCTTGAATAATGAGTTGATCTAAATTACATAGAAGGGAAGCCCCAGAAGAGAATTTGGCTTAGCACCTTCCAAAATTGACAAGGGAACAGTATGGAATAAATAGCTTATGTAACAATAAGTCTTGTAATTATACACTTGTTTCAGCAGATGGATGTGCTATTTTGGGACTGAATAACAACTGAACATTAACTCTAGTAACTTGCTTTTTCAGTGATGGCAATCTGGACAAATGTGCTGTAACTCCAAGAAGCTGATGCAGCTGGTGGAGGCAGATCTCTGCGGGCTGGCAGCCTGCTGTGCTCCAAGCCTACACCTTTAGGGATGACTCACTTTTTGTTCCTGCTCATGCTCAAAGCCCAAGGCAAAGCATTGATCTGATCATGCAGTAGGAGTGGACAGAGTAGCTTCTTTCTGTTTTATCTGTACATCTAAAATACCAGACAAATGATCAAATATTAGAAAATCCGCCCATGTGTAAGTGTTAGGTGGAAAACCTACACACACTTAGGAATATTTTGTTGTATGATAAACCTAGCAGGAATGACTTTACCCAGTTCCACTCATGTCATCATCCTATAAATCTCCTGGTGCTTCCCTGTAAGAAATCAAGTTTTCTAGCCTTATTAGAGCTCAGTATGGGGAAATCATTGCAGATAGCTAACTACCCACAGTTTACCTTTCATCAGTTTTATACTGTAATTTCTTTCATTGCATAGACCCAATATGAGTATTTTCTCCAGTGGGTTTTTTATGTTCTGTAGTTATTAAAAGATAGTATTTGATCATGTAAGTTAAGAAATTTAGAATTGTACTGCTTTTTCTAGGTAACACATAACAGGTTAAATAAAAACCTAGTTTAAATTTGTGCTTCCTTTTGAGTTTACATTTTCAAAGATGGCATTTAAACACATTAAGAAAGCAGTCCTAGAATATTTTTTAATTATTATTATCATCATCATTATCATCCTCCTTATCATCTTCTTGATGTCTGAATTTTAATTCTGAGATACAATTCAGGTTTGTTAAAATACCTTAGGGTCTCTTTTTTATGTTTCAAAATTTTTTTCATTATATGCAGTTCTTAGAAATGAGAATCCATTTATCATTATCACATATTTTGCAAGTGTTACACAGCCAGATACTTGAAATGTAGGACTGTCTTCGGTGCAGTTACTTTCATTCCTCCTTGATGGCTTTTTTTTTTATTCATACACAAATGACTTATCATTTGTTTCTTGGTTTGTTTGTGTTGAAAAGTAGAGTTCATCTACAGAAACACAAAAAGACTGCGAAAAAGAAAACACAGTTCACCCTTCTGTTTATTGAATACTATATGAGAAGAGCGTTCAATATTTAATGTGCTAAATTGCTTTGACAGTATCTGCTTCTAGGATCTCCTTGCAGGTGTATTTTGCTTGTGTGCTTAACTGGCTCTGTAATTAGAGCAGTTTGAAGCTTGTTCCATACTAGGAGCTGCTTTTGTTTGGGTAGGGAAGCCAAAACTGTCATAACATGTGGTTCATGATACTTTCCATGTACCGTCAGAAAAGCGCTTTGAAAAAAACTCTCAGAATTCCTAAATCCTCTTCTTGTTATTCTGCTGGGAGAATAATAGCATAGCTTGAGATGTGGAACAAGTGTGTAGGTGATTTTAGTTACTGAAACTGACTTTTTTGATTTTAACAAAACTTTTTATATGTTCTCTCACTGCGTTCTTTTGGGAAAAATGTCAAGCATACAGCTATACAAGGCTGTAACACATTGAGTGGAAAATTTGCTGATGGGTTGGGCTCAGTGTTAAATGAGGTTACATAGGGCTGATGGCCAGTCACCTCTGGGGTTACACAGGGTCAATTATTTACAGATTATCCAGACACAGGAATTGACTGTGCATTGAGTTTGCCAATAGTACTGAAGTAAGAGGAGCTGTGGACTCCCTTGAGGG
Source organism: Zosterops lateralis (assembly GCF_965231275.1). Taxonomy (NCBI): domain Eukaryota; kingdom Metazoa; phylum Chordata; class Aves; order Passeriformes; family Zosteropidae; genus Zosterops; species Zosterops lateralis. The sequence continues at coordinate 5,750,123 of NC_139768.1, forward strand.
CAGAGACGCCTTACAGAGATCTGGATAGACTAAGAGCTGCATGTTAAGGAACTCTATAAACACTCAGTTTAACAAGAGCAAGTGAAGGATTCTACACCTGGCGTGGGTAGAACATACAGACCTTGTTACACACACAAGGTGGGGGCTGAGAGGCTGGAGAGCCACCCCCTGGAAAGGTGATTGTTGAGGGAGGTGATTGTTCTGCTCTACTCTGGGCTTGTGTGGCCTCACCTCAGGTGCAGTTTTCGATGCCTCAGTATTAGAAAGGCATTTACAAAGAGTGTGTCCAGAGGAGAAGTGTGACAAGGATGGTGGAACACCCTGAGGGCCAGATACATGAAGAGCAGCTGACATCACTTGGTCTCTTCAGCTTGGAGAAGAAAAGGCTTGAGGGGTGACTTAATCCCAGTCTACAACTTCCTCAAGGAGGACAGATGAGAGGTAGGTGGTGATCTCCTTTTTCTGGTTATCAGTGATAGGTCACAAGGAAATGGAATGAAGCTATGTCAGGGTAAGTTCAGAGAGGAGATTGGATTTTGCTCCTTCAGGTGAGAGGGTGGTCAGTCACTGGAAGATGTTCCATGGGGAAGTGGTCATGCTCTTAGTCACATGATTGAGTTTTATGTGTTCCCATGAGGAGTATGGACTCAATGATCCTTGTGGGTCCCTTCTAACTTGAGATATTTTACGATCAGCTGTATTCTTTGTCTTCAGTGTGTGGTTTGGCATGAGAAAAACATTCTCAGTCTTTCCAGAGAAATAAAGCATCTTCTTTTTTTTTGTAATAGGATATTGAGTGATTTTCTGGTACTTAGGATGGTTTGGGACTTCAGATGCTTTTATACTCAGTTTTCTTTCCCCAAACCTTTTATTAGCTCTTTAGTGGGCTTTAGTGAGGCTTCTATTCTACTGAATCCCAGTATCAGCTTACTCTTTTCTTAATCTCATAGTATGTAATTCTGGCTGTAATTGGAAATGTACTTGGGTGCATAGGCAAGCTCTGTCTATGGGTATTGATTAATACGAAGTCTAATCTTTGAAATAATGTTGCTTAAGAAATTCAGCATAACTAAACTGTCTGTAGTGGAGATTTCTAGGATTCTGAAATTAATACTGCTAATTGAGCTGCAGGATGAAAAAGACTTTTGCACTTTTTCAGCTTGAGTGTTTGATATTGACAGTCATTACAAATTTTTTTTCACTTTGTCACAATGCTTCTAGGGGAGACACCATTAAGTGTCACCTGCTCAGCAGTCAGACAAACCTGCATTCTTAGAAGTCAGTTAAACAGAGATGCCCTGAGTTTCATCTGTACTTTAAAAAACAGCCAGCTATGACTTTTATATTGCCTGGAATAGGTGTTTTTCCATGTACATACATTGTATGTGTGTATATATCATGAAGCTTGATTAAATAATTATTTTAACTTAAAAAGCAGGTGGGAAATGGCAAATTAGGTATTTGACATTGTTTTTATAAAGGAAATTAGCTATTAGGTAATGATGCTCCATTAAAAGTTTACAACCCTTAAGCATGCCAAAGACAAGATGACAGGGCTGGTCCTACCAGAAACTTTCCCCAAAGATCTTAATTTTTACTGCCTGGGAAGAGCTTGCAGCGCCTAACTGGAAACTCTTATAATCATGTGAGTTAGGTGCAGGACAGTTAGATTTAGGTCTCTTTTTCTGGTATGTGAATCATGCCAAAGGCTAAAAGCACCCAATAATGCCAAGTACCACAGTTTCCAAGGATCCAGAATTTCCAAACAACAAACTTCAGCTTTTCTTGGTTTGATTCACAGTATCAATATAAATTACAATTTTTCTCTGTATACGTCGAAGTGCTCCTCCAGCACTTGGAACCTTGGTTTCTTCAGACAAGAGTAAGTTATTAGAATGTTAATTTCTAAATTCGCTTATGGGTGCTGGGATTGTTTTACAGGAGGAAAATGCCTGCATCTGGCTTCCTGACATTTACAAGAGGAAACATGCATGTTTCCAGGTTTACAGTACAGTACAGTTAATATCTAAGAATAATAGAAATAGGAAATAAGAGATCCGACTACAAGAGACCAATGACGACCCAATGACTACAGAATAGTATTTTTCATTCTTAATGGGTCTAGGCCTGAAATTATTGTTCAGAAAACAACTCTCTTAATTTGATTTAATTAGTTTCTTGGTTTGTAAAAACTAATAAAGCCTGGGATTCTAATACATACAACAAAGAACCCCTCCCACAAATAGGTGTAACTAAAATATCTGTTAATCAAAAAATCTCAAAGCATGTTTTAAGACAGAAAACTACTAAAAATTAGTACAGCATTCTTTATTATAAATAAATAATATGCTATTCAATGAGATTAAGGATACAATTGTAGTCACTAATTCTTCTGGCTCATTTTTTTGTATTTATTTTTTTCATGTGGCTCTGCTCCAGAGCCATCATTTCTTTTCATTTCTCCTGAATTTAGCTAAGGCAGCTTAAGGAATGGTTGTAAAATCATCTGTGTCAATATGAGCCTCACAGAAATCTTGATTTCCATACTGATTTCCCTTCCCTCACAGATTACTTGAGCCAAAGTAAGCTGGCAAGTGGATTTTGAGAAGTCTAGAGATGTGCCACAAGCAACTTTTTGTGGTTAGAATGGACTGTATATATAGCATCTCTTGTAAAATGTATTTTAGTCTGACTGGCATGAGCTCACCAAGCTTTTGATAAGCAGAAGTGTATGATATATATAAATATGCAGCTACATTTGAGGAGAGCTACTCAGTGTCTTGCTGATGGTGAGATGGCAGAGACTCAGCCTCTTGGGTTTTTGTTTGTTTTTCCATTAAATAGGAATTAGTTGGTCTCAGTGCTGATTCTAACCAGGAAACATACCACTGAGGCAATTGCAATACCATTTAGCTTCACCTTGATTTGATGGAAGGGAATTGTAGAGGAAATTTGTTTCATATGACTGACAACTTGAATATTTGGTTTTGAAGTGGAAGTAAGCACATGGATTCTCCAAGTATTAACAACATGGAGAAAAAATTTTCTGTGGAAGATGCAAACGAATTTGACAGGGCTCCCTTCACAGAGCAATCTTTGCTCCTGGGTTTGACAGCAATGTCCCCCCAAAAGTCCCCAGGCTCCTGCTGAGACAGCAAAAAGTCCCAATATAGTAAGCAATGTCAATTTAAATACAGCATCAGGATGCTTTGCATCCTTTCACAGCATCCAGACACAGCAGCTGACATCATGCATTTCCATTCTATAGGTCTGATGTTCATTGCATGATGTGCAAAGAGACACTTGGCATTCAAAACTCATGAATAAGTCTAAGCTGCTTGTTCCGTTCTGCACATGCTTAGTGTGGACACTTTATTTAAATTTGTGGCAGAGGAAGTCTTTGTAGATGTTTAGTTAAACTCAGTGTTGTATTGACAAAGATCTTTAGTGATGTATATAACTATGTACATACTAATGTCAAGAAGTTAGATGCAGGCATCATACTATTTTGATTCATTTTTCTCTATAAAAGTATGTGAAAACAGAAAGTAACAACCTGAAGTATTCCCCCTTGCCAGTGTGCTCCCACCTCACCTCATCATGTTATCATTCTAATCAGATGCTTCAGGAGAACAGTGGAGATAATGTTTAGTACTAAACCCACAAATTGTTAACGTGTCAAAGTGGAATATAAGACTAGCACTGAGGAAGATACAGCGTGTGTCATTCAAGGTGCTACATTTTCATTACTGTAAACAGGAGGGTTTTAAATAGGAGCTACTGGCAACTTGTTAGAGTACTTAGGCTGAATTTACTAACTGCACATTCAGTGTAGTAGTTAGTAATGGAAAAGGTTTGATTAAAAAGTGATTTTTCTTACATTGGTCACTATAGCAGCATTGTCCCACTACATGGAGTCTGGAAGACAAAATTAAGGTGGAACTTTCTAGTGCTAAATATAAAATGGAATCTAGCCAAGATGATTTGTTTGCTTAGTTTAGAGAGGCCACTGGTCTGTGATTGGAATTCTTAGTAACTATATATGTGCTTTATAAAGATGCACATTCTTTAATATAATAGCTTCCCAAAAATAAAACTCATTATTACTGTGCTTACAAGATAAGCCTCAGGCCAGTGTCATATGTGCAGGCACATGGGGTAATCTCTTCATTGTTTTGTGACTGAATTGTTTGCTGACTGATTTACTTTGCTGTGATGCCTCACAAGTATTCCTACAAAATTTAATTTTTTTTTTTTTTAAGTAGCTTTCCTACTTCATTAACATGCTGAATGGCCAGTGTAATTACCATACAGTCACTCGAAAGAAGTATACAACAGGTTATTGCTGTTTTCTCTACTTCATGGAGAAATCACAAAATGCTCTTGTGTGGAATCACATAGTTAATTCTATGAAATGCAGAAAGTATCGTAATAAGCAGCAACTACCTTCACTACTTGTCACCCCTAAGGGAAATAGAAACAAAATCTGAACCCCTCAGTATTACAGGATATTTCCAAAAAGAGTCAGGGAACTCCCCCTCACACTCTTACTCCTACTTTAGCTGGTAATATTTCCCACTCTGCACTAGCTTAGATAAGTGGATATAATGAACTTCCTAACACATTTCTTGGTCTATAGTGAACCAGACAGATGCACTGAGGGCAGGGATGGTAAGCTAGTTGAATAGCATCTGCAGGAGGCCAGATTTATTAGTTTTTTAAAAGCCTGAAGCTGTTCTGTGCATTGCTTTCCCACAAAGCAGTGTTTGTCTGTGCACTCTCATGTTTCACTCTAACCTATATAGCAGGATTTATTTCTGGGTTGTGTAAAGAGCCTGGAAAGGCACAATGCTGAGCTCACAGGGTTTGAAATGAAGACAGATCCATCGTCTGTCTCACACACAGTTTTAATTGCTTCTGATTTTTCAAACTTCCAGGATCACAGAGTTACTTTTTTGTGGAATAGATTTCAGAAACTTTTTAGATGTTATCACTGCTGTCATTTAAAGGCATTATATAATTTCTGTTCTCAGATAAAACATGTTTTAAAGGTACCTTTTTTCCTGAGGGTCAGTGAGAGTGCAGTTTGCATTCAATGTTCCCAAATTCTCTGAAGTACTTTGTTGCTATTGCTTTTGTTCTGGTGCACCCAGATAAATGGGGTGTGATAGGCAAAAAGAAAATATAAAGATAAGAACATAAAGCATAAAAGAAGAAAATCCTTTCCAGGAAAGTAAATAAAATTCGATAAAATTCACTCTTCTCTATGCCATAATTTTGATATTAATATAACCATGCATTATAAAATTTGACAGTTATAAACCAGGATTTAAGAGCTATTTGAAGTGGGTAAGGGATGTTTCAAACTGACTTGTTCTATATTTGAAATTCTTAATGGAGTTCAAAACTGGTAATTTCCAAACACTATGCTGCAAATAAGGAGCCAAAAATGATCTCATTGGTGCTAGCTGACTGAACTGAGATGTGGCACTAACTGGAAAGTACTGAAAAGTGAATTTCTATACTCTTGAATATTGTTGTTGGCTATTGGGGTCTTGTTAATGTGACCACATTAAAAATCAGTCCATTTTCCATGAATGCTTGGATGGCATCATAGTGAAATTGAAATGACTGACAGAGAGAAAGCAAGCAACAAGGGAACAATTTAATGACCTCTGTCGATTTAGGACCTGATCCAAAGCCAAATGACATCAATAGAAAGATTTCTATTGAGCTCATTGGGCTCTTAATTCACATCTTGAAATTTTGAATGTAAACAAGTGTTAACTAAATCAGGTGTTGCAGGGTGCACGAAAAGCTTATGGGAAGGGTGCTTTATGCTGTAATCTCAGGCTTTTTATAGTTTTTGCTTTCTTTTGAACACATTGCCTGACTGTACCTCAGAACTTGCAAGGCAGATCAGGAAGATATAAAAGAAGGTGATACATAGACTGCATCAGTGAAAGGATTTTCAGTGCAAGTAAGATTTTCATGGAACTAAGGTTGTTTTGGAAAACATAAGACAGATGAGAACCATAAAAAAGGAAAGTGTGATTCTTGCAACCACATCACTTTCAGTAGTGCAAATTCTGGTTGTATAGCAAATAAATGTGGACAGAGAAGGATTGTATGTCACTAGGGATTTCACCTTGCTCTTCCCTTTTGAAGATGAGTATAGGGGGTGGTTGTAAAAAGGAATGATAATTGCTTCTAGACTATTAAAGAAAAATCCAAATACTTCAAGCAATGTATTTAAAATGGTATGTTAAAATAATATGTTTATCACCAAAGGACCTCTTTTAAAATATATTCTGTTTGAAGACTGTACTCTTAGTTCTCTGTGGTTCTATGTTGTCCCCATTATGCTGTAATGGGGAACAGCTATTTGACTGAAGTAACTGCAGCCCAACAGTGTTGCATTTTTCATAAATCCAGCCACAGGTACTTGTTAAATGGAGCTTGCATGGATGTTCAGTTTACTGCAAGAGATAGGGTATTTAAATTTTCTACTGCTGTTTAATTTACAAGAATTGCCTTCTGAGGAAACTATTTAAACCTTCTCCATTATTTTACTCTCCTAAAATTTTTCTTGTTTATTTTTTTCTCAAATAAGAAAATATGCCCATGTATGTGTATATCTCCATATGGATGGAACAGTGTAACCTTTTAAAATATTTTGATACTTTTTTTGTTTTTGGCAATAGAGGGTTGTAATTTGAAATCAGCAATAGCTTTTACTTCCAGAAATACAAAAAAAAACCCCCATATGATAATGCTATTCAAGTCAATTTCTAATAGCAGGTATGATTCAAAGGATGCCTGACTCACAGTAGGCAACCTGTTCTTGTTTTCCTTGAGGAATCTCATTGAAATGTGACAGTAGGCACAATATCAAGACAGATTTCTGCAGCTCTCCAAATTTAATTTTTAAGTAAGATGACAAGCTAAAAAGTCCACATCTGTGTTATTCAATAATAATAAAGCTGAAAAAAAAATACAGCTGACTGATGGCATGCTCATTGTGGAGATTCCCATCATAGTTGAAAAGTACAGGCATAATTTCCAGGTTACTAGTGCCACTCAGGATTAGCTGTTTGTATTTTCTGCCACTGACATGATGACCCCATCTAATTTTTTGTTTGTTTTATCCATCTTTAAGGAGATTTAGTTGAAATATCTTTCATATATCTCCATATTTGCAGTTTGTGAATAGCAAAGTTAGGTTTTGTTCTTCTTAGGTTCCCTCTTAAAATTGTGGTCATTAGCACTTACTTTTCTTTAGAAAGGACTCTTAAAACTTAGTTCATCCATCTGACTGACCAAGAGCTGTGAGACCTCAGTGTGTGACAGAATTACCAGCTTTTCAGCATTGAGATGGTTCACAGCATTGTGTGTGTATGGACATGACTGTCGTTCTGATGGATGCATAACATGCTTGGACAACATTTTTAAAGGAAAGAGGTAATGCAGCATCTACTCCTAATTCTAAGAGAAATATTTATTGGACGGGTAAACTGCTCCTTGTAATACCATTACACTAGGGAGAGGATGAGAAGAACAGGAATAAAGCAACAGTAACCAGCTCATTGCAGTGGCCATTTCAGAGCAAGAGCCTGATTTACATGTTCTGATTTGTTCTCATGACCTGAGACATCTTAAGAGTATAAGCCTTAAAGAAATTAACGTTTTTTTAAAACATAAATATATTATTAGCTTTTACAAATGAGGTTCCTAAGGTCAAAGTGTCAACGTTTTGATAGTTTTAGTTAAAAGTGAGAACCGGATCAAACACATTTTGACCACAATCAGTGGGGATATACCATCTTAGCAAAAGATAAAAAAGTTTTTCTTTGGTTTGTATATGGTTTTATAATGCCTTTTTTTTTTTTTTTTTTTTTAACAGTTCAGAGCATTGAACTAGGCCAGTAAGTCAGGTGATAAAAGAAAAAAAAAACAACTTGAGAAAAATTAGTGCATGTTACAGATCATTACCTCTTCTCATCAAAGTAGTGAGCAAGCCAGATGATGATACACGTTTCAGGAAAAAAATGCAGCCTTTTCTGAAGGAGCAATCTGAAGGTCAGTCTCTTGACAGTTCAGTAGGTCACTTAGCATAGGTTACTCCTATCAGATTATCAGTGACCTCTACTAAGTATTTAAGTATAGCCAGTAAATTCTACTGTTGAATGACTTGCCTTTTTACCCTAATTTTTTCCTTTACTTCTGATTTTCTCCTGCATAATTCTGTGATCACATATGCAAGAGTGCAACTTTCCAAAAATAGTCAGTTTTCAGAGTTTAGTTAACTCCAGCAGATGCAAGAATGTAGGTCAGGAATGCTCTTGTTTTACTACTATGATGTGCAAGGTAGTGGCTGGTAATCTGACAGAAGGGGACTAAGAAGCAGTGAATTTGTTTTTTGTTGTTCGTGGCAACATTTGACCATCTTTCTTCATTCCCTCTTGTATCCAACTTTTTCCCATAGTAGAAAATGTCCAGTTTGCTTTCCTCATTTAGCTGTGTTCACTGCTTATTGATTTTTTTTTTTGTCTGTGCGTCTTTCTACTGAGAGGGAAAAGCCAAATTTTGCCAATAAAATCCCCTGAGCATGTGTGTAAATTTGGGGTGGAGAGTTAAAAATGTTGTAGGCCAGTTCAAGGTATATGCTTTTTGGCTTTGTTTTGATTTTGCTGAAGCTTGACATGGTTTATAGCCACTTTTCTGTTACTAGTTCACTGATTTAGACAAAATTTACCATATTTTACACAGTTCTAATATGATGTACTCTGTACCAGAAGAGGCTTCAGTGTTTTTTTTGGTCTTTCTTGCTGTGACACGAGGCACTAGAAATTCTCATTACACTTTGTTCTCATTAATCAGGTTGGCGTCAGGGACCTTGCATCTGTTTTTGATACAGACAAGTCACTGTGTTGACAAATCACCTTATAAATGTTATAGCAGAAGGGCTGAATGGATTGTAATGAGAAGAGATTCACTGGGGGGAAGGAAGTGTTAGCAACAGGAAAAGATAAGTAGAATTTCATCACAAGGATCCAGTGCAGTGGAAGATGCTTTGCCAGAAGCCCAAACACCTTTTGAGGATGGGAATTTATAGTGAAAAAATTCTCATCTCACTGTGAAGTCTCTGGCTGTCATTGTTTTTTATTGTTTAAAATACAGTAATAAATTACACTTTGCACATTTTGCAAATGACAGTGTATAAACATACCACAAAAAATTGGTCCTTTTTCTACAGAGCTTATGATCTCTGATTGCAGCTGTCAGAACAGATTAGCTGGATGAATCCGTTTTTTCAGTGTAGATACAGAGGTTTTTAGAAGTCTTCTGGATACTTGTGAAGTAACTGCATAGCTTTCAAGTACTTAGAATGATGTACTAAAAAAATTTGGGGTTTTCCACATTCCATTTGTTTTTCTGTACACAAAAGGAATTATCTGTTCACAATATTTGCCTTGAAATATTTTTTTACTATCTTGTGATTTGTAATGTTGAAGGCATGACACTTTGGCTAACTGGTTGCATTTTGTTTTGAGTTATTTTATTTTATAAGCTATGGCCTTGACCTCTGTGTTTATGTGAATAGATAAAGTGAAAAAAGGCATATTACACAATGAAGCTGGGCTAATGAATTGGTAAGTTTTGTCTTGAAATAAAACAAGGTTATAATATGTACCCTTTAAAAATGAAGGACATATCACATCTTTTAAATAGTTTACTGTGGAAAAAATTAGGAAAATGTTGTTATGCTAAAGGTTATGCTGACTGTTTATTAGAAAACTAAGACTATTCAACTTTTGTTATTAATTAATATTAAAATAGCTGTGTTTTCATTTCCTCTGTTGCTCCCAAAAATTCAAATTGTCAGTTCATCCATCTTTGTTGGCCTTTCATAATCTCCATATATTTTAGAGCTTTCCATGTCAACCTTAATTTTTTTTAAATTAATGTAAAGAATTATATTCACCTTTCAAACCTGATCTTTTAGGATATATGAATGACAGATTGTTTTCATCACAGAATGCTTCATTAATGAAGGCTTTACTTAGATACATATTTGTGAAAAAGGTTGTCCACAAATGTGTTACAAATCTGACCCTTTTATCATGTGTCTAAGAATATTGGCTTTTTTTTTTTTTTTTTTTAAACTTAAAGATAAATAAAGATATATTAAAGAACCTCAGGGCCAAGCTTAAAAGCGTGGTCTCTCTAGCTAATTCACACCAGGAGATGACTGAAAAGAACACTGAATTTGGGTCTAAAACAAAGTCTTTTAATAATTGATGCCTGACTCATAAGCCTTGTACATTTGGGAAGGGGAATCTGAAAATACTCAGTTTTGTTTGCCGTGTGGTACGTTTGTAAAATGAATGCATTTTTTTACTGCTGTCTCTGTCACGTCATCGTGTAATAAACTCAAACTTGTGACGTTTTAAAGATTGAAATACACCATCAGTACCTCAAAGGTAGGAACAAGTAGAAACAGAACAGAGAAAAGGATGCGTCCTAAGGGACACATTCTGAAGAAAATTAATAGTAGCTTTGTATTGTGTAAAATTCAGGGTTTTTTGTTAAAATTTTTAAAGCATGGGGTTTTTTCCCTGTTAACTACTTACTATGGTTATTCTTGGTTAATAAATTTTCAGTTTATGGCTGTACAGAAGCTGTTGTTTCTATACCTCTCTTGTAGAAGAGAGCAAGATAGATTGAGGAGGCAAACTGAACTCTTCACTGTGCTCTGTGTAAATGCCAGTGCTACCTGTACAACTTCCAGGAGGACATCACTGGCAGGAAGGCTTCCCAAATAGTGTTTGGTGTATGCACAGATTTCACTTGGCTTCCCCAATTGTTAAGTTCCCAGAAGTCCAGCAGAAATCAGTCAAGTTTCTCAGCAGCTCAGAATCTTCAGTTGCTTTTGTTTGGTGTTTTTCTTGCTCTCTGGTTCAATTGCTTTTTCTGTTCAGTTGATGTTCTCTGTTATTCAGTCAAGCTTATTCTAGAGGTTGGTAATATGCAAAGTTTATTTTCTAAAAATATGCCTAAACCCCAATAATTTGAAGGCCCCATGCATGATAACTCTTTCTTTTGCTGTTTAAACTTGCTCCTATTAATCAAAAAAAGTCTTCAGTGAGAGGCCTTAGAGATAGAAAGTAACAGATATTTTAATTCCCACAATTTATGTGATCAGTGAAGCTGGGAGTTGTGGATATGGCTTTCCAGTTTGAGTTGTCTCTTCCATTTGGATCCTTTGCTCTCAGACCTGGGCTGTGGATTATTAGGGGCATATCTGATTCTTTCTTTTTCCCTTTAAGTGCCCATTAAATGGAGAACCTCTACCTGCTGTTTTATCCATTGCACCTCAATAGCTTGTGCCAGGGAGCAACAGGGCACTGTTGTTTTCCTTGTAGGGAAAGGGAGAGTGGGCAGGCAGGGCCATGCCCTCAGCAATCAGGACATCACTCATCCCTACCCCCAAATTCATTTTGTTATTTTAATGGAATCAGATTATAGAATTAGGCATTACTTTCATTTTTTTTCTTTCAGCCAATTATAGTGATGGGTGCTTTTTACTTAATTAATAATTTCCTAAGCAACCATCTTGCTGAGACTGTGTGAGTTTTCTGTTTCTCTGAAGGGAAAGATTGTCTGAGTTTGCAAAAAATATGCAGAGATAAAGGAGGTGTTCGTAATATTCAGCTGCTCAGACAATATGGTCGTGTTGCTTCAAGTCTCATTCCTGAAGCACTGAGAATCAGCTACTGTTTGTGATAACTGCTTGAGAAAGCTCTCACACCAGGCTGCTTTTCAAACATTTTGCAAGTCTGTATGTGTTTTTTTTAACTTGAACCTGTTATTGTACTAAGCAAAATATTAGTTTATATAATTACAAAAATAGATGCATTATAGTAATAATATAGATTACTGATAGTAATAATAAAAATTCTTCTCTAGTAATGTTTTAAACAGAAATCTTGTCAGGAAGTCGACCTTACAAAGACAGAAACAAACAATGCCATTGGTGTTGATGCACATGTAATATATGGAGCACAGTCTTGCTTAGAGCATTTACTGTGGTGTCCCTGGAGCTGCGAGAAGATAAATGGGTACTTAAAACACTGCTTGTTATTTAATGGTAGAATATGCTGGTAACTTTTCAAAATGTTGTTACAGCAATTAATTATACAAGATTCCTAAAGCTTTGGACTCCAAGCCCAAAGTACAATAGTGAAAGTAGGCACAGTGGAACTGGTTTTAGTGAAAATGCTTCTGCTCATGCCAGATTTGGGTTTTGCATATGTACACCCATTTAGTCGGGTGATTTACCATGACCATTGCAGTAAAAGCTTTAACAAGCCTATAAGGTGTTTCCTATAAAGCTGAGTCCCAATTTAAATTTACAAGTTCTCAACAACCTTATTTAAAAAAAATAAAATCTTTCAAGTGACTTCATAGTAGTAGTAGCTTTTCTTTTTGTAGTACAGTGGGGGATCTGTGGCCTGGCTGAAGTCTGGTGATTTCACATCATTTTTGTCTCTTCTTCCATGTCTTCCCAGGACCTTGCATTATAATTTATTTATGCCTGTGTCCTATTTAACTTACTAGCCATCAAAGGGTTTATTTTTCTGCACCTTTTCATGATAAATTAACTTGCTTAGAAACAAGGTGATTATGCTGCTTCTGTTTCTACCAGAAGACAGAGGTTCTAAAATCATGCAGTTAATCCATGGCAAGATGTCTTTTTTTCCTAATTCCATTTAGCAGGATAAATAGGCAACAAAGAGGTGGCAAAACTATTAAATTTAGATAAACATTACTGTATTTAAATCTGTTCTTTAGATCCCGTCCTCCAACCTCTTAATAAAAAGCAAAGCTGGAAGATGAACAAAAAAATCTAATACTGTGGAAGAAAGGTGATTGTTTTCTTTTGTGTGGGCTTCATTTCATGCTGCACTAAAGCATGAGGCCCGTTGCAATTCATAATTTGAAAAAGAAGTGTTGAATGGGACTAACAAGTGTAATTAGGCTTCATTAGTAATGTCAGAAGTTACAAATGCATCAAAGGGAAGGTGCAGTCCTGAGTGTCAGTCTAGTTTTCCGTTCAGTGGAATGGAGCATTGCAAAGCTTCATAATCCAGGTCCCCACTACATGTGGCACTTACTGAAGGAAATCAAATATGCCAATCCCCATGCTTTAGAGAAAAAGTGGTGAGAGAATGCCCTTCTCCTTGTGCAGACACCTTTCTTGAGTGAATGTGGCATTTGTGTTGGACAAAGGTCATAGTTTGGCATGAAACGTGACTGCTGGTTTACTGTAATCCTCTGCAGGCAACGCTTTAACTGTAACTCTTCAAGGTCTTGCTTAATCTCAGTTTATTTTGGTCCAGGTCTATTTATAAGAAATTTAACCATGACCTTAAGGCCTCCAGCTGAAAAGGCTGTTTAAATTAAAATATGTTTATGTTTGTGATCATTTTTAATTACCAAAACCATTGATTTTAAGGGAACATTTCTATAAGAAGCAACATCATGCAATTTGAACATAGTAAACTACCCACATTACTATCATGACCTTGAAAGGGATATAATAAAATACTTCAAAAAGACTTCCAAAATCTTAGTTTTCAGCTATTACAACCTTATTTCATTTCGTAGTTTATCTGAACTTGTTCTTTTTTTATGAAGTGGTAATCTCAGTTTCTGCTTCATCTTACTGGTTGTTTGCTTGGTCTTGAATTTCAAATTTATGTTAAATATATGCTGGCTTGGTTTATTTATTATTTTTTAATAAAATAAAGAAAGTAGTTTCTTTATTTTTGTTAACTTTTTTTCTCATTATCATATTTCAGGATGTTCTACATTTAGCTGACTATGCGATTTGGCTCATCATGTCTTTTTATTTGAGAATTTTGAAAAAATTCAGCAATGTGGTAGTGCTGTTGAACTTTATTGACTCTTCAGGTTAACTTGGACAATGCTCTCAGGCACATGGTGTGATTGTTTCTTGGGGTGTCCTGTGCAGGGCCAGGAGTTGGACTTGGTGATCCTGATGAGTCCCTTCCAACTCAGCATATTTTATGATTTTGTGGGCTGCTCATTCCCCTTCAATTAAGAACTCTACAACAGATTATTTTAATATATAGCCAAGAGAACTTTGTAAAACTTTTGCAGAATGAATCCTTGCGAAGGTGAACTACCAAAGAGATTATATCAGCTCTGGTTTTATTTGACTGAGTCTTGAAAGCCTTCAAGAACAGGGATTCCATAATGTCTCCAGGAGAGCTGTTCAGTGTTGCACTGACCTCTTACGGAAGTGTTTTTCCTAATGACTGGCAGTGGACATGTTAGGATGATATTCAGTTTTCCAGTGAAATTCTGCATTTCAAACAACATTTTAGCGTTTGAAAAGTAAGCATAATGCAGTAAGTGTGAGATCACTCCTGGGTCATCCTTCTTGTGTGCATTCTGATTCTATTAATGTCTAAAGAGCCACAGCAAAAAAAAATTGTGATTAGATGGTAAATTCAGTCCTGATTAATGCATGTTTATCCCTTCAGTATATTTATGTACTAAGCAAAATTATCAAACTCTAGAAAGCTAGCACTCTCCATTATTCTCAAGTAGTTCTATTTTTTTTCCGTTTATTTTTTTTGTAATATGGATGAATGAGTTGTTGAATTTGGTTAAATGTTGTGAGTATGGAAATCTGACAGCGATTAATGGCTTAAAATTCCCTTGGCAGGAGATGAAGTGTGGGTTGAAAGCAGAGGAAAAAAAAAATCAGTCAAAAACAGAGCAGGGTGAGTGGAAAAAGAAAGACACAGGAGATTTTGTAGAGGGAACAAAGAAAGAAAGAGATGCCAATTAAAATGAACACAGAATCAACATCATATTGTCCATAGGGCCACAGTTTTAAAACTTTTACAAGGATTCTACCACCCCTCTAAAAAAGGAATAAAAACACAAGCTTCACACCTATCCCCATTCAAATTTCATACACTGTCTTCCAAATAATTCTGTTTCAATGAGAAATTTTATATGTCAGTAGTATTTCATAAGAAGGGTGACAGACCTCAGCAGCTGAATAATGCTTGTTGCCTTTAGTTTACCCAGTAAACCCCCACGCTGCCATTACTCAGTTTGGAAAACACCAAGAGAGTGCTACTTGTCCATCTCTGATCCACGTTCATTAGCACAGCACAGATGTTGTTTTCAAGGCAGAATGAATCAGCTTTTCTTCTTTAAAGTATAATGGGTAGTATAGGGGTATCAAACCTAGTTCTGTGAGAACCAAATGAGCTACTTCTGGAAATAGAGAAAGGGCAGATGGAGCTTACTATACATTAGATGCCTGACTATATATCTGGTTTCTTGGGAAGTTTGTGTGCTGTGTACAGTGTTGGCATAGAGCTGCTGATATTCATATTGCTTCATGTAGCTTCTCTGTATGAAGTTGGCTTGGATATGGCCTTGGATAGCATCTGGTTTATTGACGTATCCTGAAAATGATGTGTCCTGCCTAGGTTGTTATTTGTACAAGACTGGATTCTGTATCTTATCACCATGTTTGTTTGCCAGCGTTATATTTAAAAATTCAAGTGGCACTTTGCTGTTGGTCTAGAGACAGTAGAGATGGAAATCTTCCAGAGCAGGATATTTTCTGAAACTGGAAGAAAAAGTTAGCTGAAGTTATTTTAAGAATTTTTTTATTTTCTAAGAATAAAATTATTTGGAGGGAATTTTTTTTCAGAGCTCTTCTACTGAGTACAGCTGAATATTAGCACATACCAAGTGCCAGGTTTTATTAGTGATAAGCTTCCCCCAGGGTCTTGTGAGAACTTGAGAGCTTGTATGAATGTATATATCCATTTTAGAAGCAGCAGAGAACATGGTGAACAGATCGGTTAAAATTCAAAATACAGTTACGTCTTGTAAGTCTTAAACTAGTCTGGACTTTTAAGACCTTGAAAAACAACTATCTGTCAAAGCTTGCTTAAACTTTTTGAACTAATGGAAACGTACTCCTCTTTTTCATGTAAATTTTGTTTTTCATCTTGAGTATGTTCAATAAAATTATCGTTATCCTGCACCGCTTTGAATAATTGTGTAATACCAAGCATCATGCAATATCTATGCTGTGTGTTCACCCAGACTTGCACAGAGATTCAAGGCAAGACAAGAACATTTGACATCGAACAGTTATGGCCAGTTAACAGGATATGGGGAGGAGTGGGGGACATGTAGGAATGTCCACACTGGCAGAGTCAGACCCTGCCTTTTGTCATGCCAAAGGAAAACCTGTTCAGAGTGATCTACACCCATGGAGCACAAAACCTCATTACTTAAAAGGCTAAAGAACATCTTTCAAGAAGTAGAAAATGCTTGTGGAAAAGTGTTGTGTGAATGCAAGTCAATGAAAGAAAGGTGAACAGGAGATGGTAAAAGATGTACAGACAGAGGAGACAATAGAGAATAGGCTGCCCCTTCTTTCTAGTTTGTGGAATGTAATTTAACAGGAAAAAAATGTTGCTGAAAGTTAATTATGTTGTTCTGGGGTAAATTTCTGTAAACATCTTTGGTTTTTAAAGTTTCGTAAAGGTTTGGGAGATACTTGATAGTGTGTGCTGAAGTTAGATATTGCTTGACAGGGATATTGCATTGGAATAAAGTTCGCTGTTGAGTATAAATTCAAGTTGGATCTATCAGAGAGTTTGTAACTTCAATGTCACTCCAAAAATCACAAAATCAAACAAAATTAATTTCTCTTTGCCCCTGTAGCAACTCTGCAGAGTAGATATAAAGGGATACACTGAGGGAGAAGAGAGATGGTTTTGTTTACATAATGCAAAGTGATCCTTTTGCTACTGATGCTGCTAATTATACATTAATTACCTTGTTATGCTGTGACACCATATTGGAGCTAAGAACAATGAGCCAAACCTGATAATGTACTTTCTGTTTTGTTACTTATTCATAAGGTTTATTTATTTTTCTTCCCCCATCAGCACTTTCCAGTGTTTGCTAGGGAGAATAAAACACTTAAACCTGTGAATTTTAATGAGTGCCTTTGCAAAGTGGAAACTCACCAAGGAAGTTAGTTGTTGTTGGTTAGTAAATTATCAAGGCCCTTGAGAAGATGATGTATTTCCAAATGGATAATACTTTAGCAGTAATAATGAGTTTCACTTGAAACAAAGTAGAGACAGTAAAAAAATAATGAGACTGATGGAAATAGATGACAGGCAGGTTATTTTTGTGATGTCTGACAAGTTGGTGCAATTAAAGTTGCATTTGATACTATTCTGCTTTGCACAAAGCAGTAAATAATTTTCTTTCTCATCAAGTATCATTTATCTATTAGAATACAAAAATTCTGAAATAAAAAGAAAATTGCAAATGTATTTTTGAAATGGTTGAAATAACATTTTGACTTTCTTTTTTAGTCCAAATAATACAGAAAAATTTATACATGTTTACGTAACTTTGATTCTGCCAAATGTAGGTTTTAAAAGAAAAAATTACCGGATGGAGCAGTTTTATCAAGTTGATGAATGTAAAGGGCCAATACTTTCCTGCTGTAAAGTTTACCTTTAGCTGAGGTTTAAAAAAGCTTTCAGAACTGAATGCCAACAATAAGTTGTCTTTATTCCTAAGTGGAAAAAATTGCATACAAATAGAAATATTTTTCATTCATTTTTCAAGTGTTACAAGTGTTGTTAAATGTCATTTTTTGCTCTCTGTATATACCAGTTAAGCCCAGTGTACCAGGGCTTAATCTGTTAAGTTTTCTGAGCAAGGGTCTTATTTTGACACTGATTTCCATCACGTTTAACATTCAAATTTAAAACATTGTCTGTATCTGTTTTATATTTATTATTGTCATATTATTCAGTTTCACAGGCCTTGCCAAATTATAAATTCAAGAAATCATACAAAACTCAATAAACCCATACAATAATCAGGGAAAACATAATACTATATATATATATATATATATATATATATATATATATATATATAAAATTTAGCTGGAAAAAAAAAGAAAAGGAATTTGATTAAGAAGTTTAATTTTCATTGATTGGTTATAAGGGGCAAGTTGCTTCTGCATGGTGAAAAAACCTCAAACATGTGGATCTATTATAAACTACAGTCCATGAAATTGCAACTAAAGGAGCTCTTAATTCATGGCTTATGCAACTTTATTGCAGTGACGTTAAAAGCTGACTAATGCATATTAGCTGTGATGCTGTTGATCATTAAAGAGCTTGAAGTCATCATCATATTGAAAAATAGGATAATAAAGACAGCTGAGTGTCAGTCGTTGGTTCAAATTGAGTTTGGTTTGGTGCAGGAAAAAAGATAATCTGGGTTCCCTTAAGTTCATGACTGGTAGTAGGACTTGAAATGAATTTTAGTCACACATACAAATGAGCAGAATCCAAAATGAGTATGACGCTAATTTTTTTTTTAATGTTTGTATGTTTTCAAAACAGGTTCAATTTTCACACAATCAAGCTTAATTGTTGAATTCCAATGAGAAGTTCAAACATACAGATCTCAGATTCAAAACACATCTTGCACAAGGACTAGCAGAGAAATACCTGACTCATTAAACAACTTACCACAACAATTTTTGAAGTCCACTATTCATGAGAAACTTGTATGGCCTGTTTTCAGCTGTGTCAGTTTGCATGGTGTGAAGGAAATAGTGTGAAGACAATGTGCATGCTATAAACAGATAAATTTAGGATGTGGCATTTTAGAGTTAAATATAAGTTAATGTGGATGTTGGGTGTATTCTTTTCCTTCTTGTTTAGGTCTGTCTGTGCTTTGCTTTCTGCCTTTTCCCAGCTACAGCCTCCAGAGCTCCCAACATCCCTGGTGGGCTCAGCCTTATGAGGCAACAGCAGTGCTGAGCACAGGGAAACTTCCACCCCTGGAGCCCCCTGCCCCACTGCCACAACCTGGTCATGCCAGCCCTGACATTGAGATCCTAAACTGTCCTGGACAGTCTGAGCCTGGAAATACACAAAATCCCCTTAATTCTTGTGCTTTCTACTACCATATCAGAGTGTTCTCTAATATTTCAGAGTGTCCTTTGAGTTCTGCATCACAGTGAAGCAGCTTCAGTAGCTTGAGTTGAAGGCGGGAGCTTTTGTTCATTAAAATGCTTTCTATTTTAAAAAAGATGAAAGTATGGGCTTTTCATCATTCTGCTAGAGACAGTATTTTGTGCGTGTGAACAAATACAGAATAAATGAAACTAAGTAAAATCCTCATACTTTCAGTCTATGTCTGTTAGCAAATTTTATTCATGTACTGAGAACACTCTGACATCAGAGTAATAAGTCTCTTTTTTTTTCTATGAAAAAGGGATAGCAATGCAGTTGTGTAATGTACATTTTCCATTTTAATTTGTGTATGCACCAAGAGACTACAGAGTGAACATCAAATACAAGACCATTCATCTTGCCACAGAGTTTAGAAGCTTCTGGACGAAATGAGAACTATTTGATAACTTGATAACTGACTCATTGTTGTTAAATACTTGATTTTAAAAAGTGGTGAAATAATAACTTTACCAAGAACTTTTTAGTGTCAAGATTATTGAAGTGGAAGATGATTCATGTGAGAATCTTGCTCCATTTTTGAAAAGCCTAAATTGAATTTGTTATTAGCCATAAACATCTGGCCTTGTAGCACTAGAGAGCGAGTTTTATTGTTCTAGTTTGCCTTTCTATTACTGCAGGAGCACCAGGTGTAGTATATTATTTTAGAGACAATTTTAATTTGTTCATACATATTTTAAAATACAGCTTCTACTTCCCAGATAAAATTAGTCATAATATTTTCATGAAATAATACCAAACCCAAATATAATTAAAAAAATAGTTCTGTGTAAAATCTAGTGCTGCTGGAGGGACACATAAATCAGCTACCAATACTTTGGTGCACCTTTAAGTTTTTAGGTCATTGAAGGAAAAACTGTTAGGCAGGTACTTTATTTTTTTATAATGTATTGGATTTTATTGCAATTTGTTGCATACTACAATAATCCTTTACCATAAGTAATGCAATATAATGAAACTGCGAAATCTAGATTAGAATCACAGAATCTTGGCTTGGTCTGAGCCCACAAGGATCATCAAGTCCAACTCCTGGCCCTGCACAGGACAGACCAAGAGTCACACCCTGTGCCTGAGAGCATTGTCCAAACACTGCTTGACCTCTGTCAGGCTGGTGCTGTGACCACTGCCCTGGGGAGCTGTAATAAACCTCTTCTCTGTCTCTTAGTTTCTGTAATGCAGTGAGAGCTTACAGTGAGACTAATTTATTTCTGTAGTTTGAGGTTGATGGATGAAACAGACAAAATGAAAAAAGATATGCAGTAATTAGGAAATTAATTCATATCAATACAGAAATAATTGTGGTTTGGGGTTTTTTTATGTTTAGATTAAAAATGAGAATAAGAACAACAATGAAAAAAAAAAATCACTGGAACATCATGATGTGAGTCACTGAAGCCAAAGTTCCCTTCTTCTAGTTACTCAGGCACTCCTGAGGCTGGGGCTTCCCAGAAAAAAAAAAAAACAAACCAAACAAAACGAGGCAAAAGAGCAAACCAAACTGTTAGATACTCCAATGTAAGAAAAACACTAATAACTTAAAAAGTAAGAAACTAGAATCTCAAACCATATTACTTGAAAACAATCATACAAATTTGAAAGGACACAGAAGCAGACTATATTTACTTAACTTGGTTGTGGGAGATGTGTCATGTTCCCTTTTCCAAGGATGTCAAATTATTGACACAAAAATTGAACATCTCAAATAAGAGGGGCTAGGACCATAACAGTGAAGGTTCTCATGTTCAAAGGCTGAGATTTGACACCTGAATCTGATTTTAAGCCGATAAAAGCTAGAAAAGGTCGCGTCTTTACAGACCATTGGCTATTCTGAAAAGGATGGAATTCTTATCTTTGATGAAACTGTTATCTGTGTAAGTTTCCACTGATGTGTTGTTAATGAATTGACTTTTTTCCTAAAATACAGTGGTTAAAAACATAAACACAGCTGTTCTGTCTGAAAATTTCCACAAGGACAGGTTGATTTAGTCATCATATACAATCATATGTATTAAGACATTCTTCATTTCTTGGTATTTGTTCTGGAAAATTATGTAAAGTGGTCAGAGTTAACAGAATGCAAGCAGGTGCTCTATTTATTCAGTACAGTGGTCATTTGCTACTAATTCACTCAAGAATCGGTATAAAAATAAGACAGTTGTGTTTGGTTACTGTGCAGCTTATACCAACACTGTGCAAACTCCATGTCACCTATTCCAACAAAGCCTCTGCTCATCCACAGCAGCCTTTCCTCATGCCCATGTTTTATGTCATGGAATAGCCCCACAGCATGGTCTTGTCACTAGTGGCATCCTACTCAAGTTCTTATAGTTAAGAGATAGCTGCAGCTTTAACTTAAGTTCTGTAAGCACATATGCTTAATATTCCTGGTGTCTAATCTACCTGTAACCATGATGAGTAACCAAACTATGGATTGAGAAGCTGCTTCAGCAAGATCTCTCCAAGGACTGCGTCAGTGCTGCTGGCAGTGATGGTAATGAGTCGGTGCATGGACTTCCTTTCTGAGTCAACACTCTGCCTTGGCACGCTTTTACAAAGGGCTTTGTTGTAAGATTGATCAGAGAGGCATTCTAAGCTTTCAGGCACAATCAGCAAAAGGAATTTTAATTTACAGTTTGAAATTATGAATGCGGAAAGCTCTGTTTTCCAGCTCTGCCTGAGAGTCAGGAAGGAAGCACGTCAGCCAGGCTGTTGAGAAAATTATTTGTTAGTATTAGGGCTTGATAGTATTCGTTGTTGTGCCATGTCATCACTGCAGAATAAATGTTTCTCATTTGCAGATTTGGTATAAACACTTTTCAAGTGTTACTGCCATTTTTTATGTGTCATTGGACAACTTTTAATGATTTTCTTGGTTTTTTTTTTTCCTCACTTTTTCATCCTGTGTGTGGGGCTGTAAGTGCAATGAGCTGGTTCAGAGGAGGGGGAAGGTCACTGGCAAAACCCAGGGGTTGATGAAATTTTGGGTTGATAGAAAACCAAAATAGAACACTTACCCTGATAGTCTTTCTCTTTTACCTGCCAACTTTTCCTGTGCTAGACAAGAACAGTGTCCTTTAGGGAAGGCTGAGCATCAGGTTGTTAGTGGGGTCTCATTGGTTGTAGCACAGTGGAGGAAAGCAGCTGGGAGAGAGAAACTTCTTGTCTCAGGCTGAAGACTTAAATTCTTGTTACAGATAAAGATGTGTTAAAAAGGTAATTTAATTGACATCTGGTATTCAAACTTTCTGTTTAAAAATAAACTCTAGAAAGGTAATCTATTAAAATAAAATGGTTTTTTGAATAAATCAGCATAGGACTGAATCTCTGTAGGAGATCAAGAATAAGTAGAGTTTCAGGAGGCAGGGAAGGAAAGCACATTAAAAGAAAAAAGAAAAGAGTTTACACTTCAACGGCATAATTTACCTTACCAGAATCTCAGCCAGGTTCTGCAGTACTTGCTCAGAGAAAACCACTTTGTCTTTCACAAGGTTTGCTCCTGGATGTTTTTTATAGTTCATGCAAACTATATTTTTTTTCTTGCAATACTTAAAAAAACCAACCTTCAAACCCATTATGTCCCTTCAACTAATGCCCATTCTGTAATATTGTTAAAATGTGAACTAAAGCTGCATATTAACATAAAGACATGGAGTCATAGTAATATATCTTATAAATATCTTTCACCATGACAGGTATGTGATTACCTGGTAGTTTTTCCAATTTTGTTTCCAATTTTTGATTTTCAGAACTGCCTTAGAAAAGAGACTATAGGCTGAAGCAAGCATGCAGAAAAAGGGAAAAAATATGTACCAACTGATATTTATGAGACAGAACATAAGCTGAAGTTGGATGTTCCTCGTTCTCCACCCTCTCTTATGTCTGTGAATAAGACCACAACATAATGAACCTCAGTGGCCTTTCATTCTTAGACCTTTATAAGGGACCCAGTAAAGCAGGTGGGAAGGCAGGCAATTTCCTAGGTCTCTTCCCTCAAGGTGGTGTCTGGATGAAAAACAAGGATGCTGATGAGAAATACTACAGGCTGGCAAAGCCAGGTAGAGATGCAAAGACTCTGGACCAGAGGAAAGGAGGATTTTGAGAAGATAGGTTTTTTTTTTTTTTTTTTTTTTTTTTTTTTTTTTTTGTTTTGTTTTGTTTTGTTTTGTTTTTTTTTTTTTTTGTTTTTTTTTTTTTTTGTTTTGTTTTGTTTTTTTGTTTTTTTTTAATTAAACTCTTCATGTTATATAAAAACATAACAAAAGCCATGACAGCAGAGGGTGAAAGTTAAAGGACCTGACAATGCTGTCACTAGCAAGAGAAAAGGTCTGCTGAGGTAACAGTTGGTTTCAAGGCTGTATTTAGTGATCATTGCTGTATTTTTTAGAAGTAAAGGTACTATACAAGGCTGTTAGAGAGACTTACCTTTGAACTGGATTCTGCAAGCCTTTGGCCATGTGATTATATTTTTTTATCTCTAAACCACATAGAAAAAGGCTCACAATAAAGCTTTCAGTTTTAGAATTATAAGTGCATAGCAAAACAGGAAAGCTCATCTGCAGAGAGCAGGTTGGCTAAATAAATCAGTCTTTGCATCCTAACACAGAAATTGGTCTTTCCATCCTACCACTGAGAAAAATATTCACTGGGAGAAAAGGTTTGTTGTGTAAAAATAGATTTTACATTTGCTTGCTGCATCATTTGTTTTCTGCATTGGTCTTTAGTGATAGTTGCAAATCCCTGATTTAATTTCATACCTTATGTGAATTTCCTATAATTTGGTACATAACTGATGGCATCAAAGGCTTCCCTGCCTTTCTCTGAAATATCAAGATCTGCATATCAGTGCAGTCTTGCACCAAAGTGTGACTCAAGATTTGACCTATAGTAGCATATAATTATGCTTATGCCGATTTTACCTAGGATAAAAGGAAAAAAATGATGTGCTCACGTTTTTTCAAGTTGCAGAAACCACTCTATGGACATTTTTTCCATGTATTTCCAAAGCTCACTGAGAATGTCTCTCTTACTGTGAGTGAATGCTTGCCCAGAAACTAAGATCACCACAACCCTGAACAGTCTACTTTAGGTTTAGCTGCTCCAGTAAAATTGTTAAATTTTATTTTCTAATTATGTGCAGAACTCACATCTCATTATCAATGACTGTGTCAAATAATTAATTGGCAGGCTTTTCAGTTCAAATTAGTCTAAAAACCAAAAGAGCTCACATTGTCTATATTTTTGTTGCTGTGGGAAATTGAGAGGCCTGATAAGAATTATATTTTGACACAGCCTCTGTAAAACTATTGAGGTTCATGCCTTTGTTTAGAACTACCAGATATCTTAAGACTAAATGACTGAAATGATTAAAATTTAGTGAGTGCTACAATTTACAATGCTCAGATTTACTCTCTATCATTTTCTTTTGTACGCTAATTAAAGGCAGCTTTTTGTATTCATGAATTCCCATGTGTAGCTGGATGAATAAGTAGGTTTAGATTTATTCCTGGTGATAAAAAGTCAATTTTTCCATCTTCAAAGCAGATTGGTATGAGAGAGATTTTCCTATGGTTATCAGTCAAAGCTATCAATTTTGCAAAACGACTGAAGGACAAACAATGGCAGAGAAAAAGGAGGAGAAAGATGCTTAAAAAGGTGACTGTCAAAAATACTGTGCTCTTTATCTCTATTGCCAAGTTTCCCCTAGTTTTCTTTGTTCATTTTGCTCATTGATAGTCCTGTATTTGATATCTCTATTAATTGTCACAGAAAACTTCTGATGTTGTTGACATTGAGCTGTGCTAAGTCACTGGGCAGACAACATGACTTTTCAGGAGCTGTGGGCTCCTGAAAATCCTCATGGGAATGTCCAAAGGTTTAGTGGTCCCTTTTAAAAAGTCATGTTGATGGCTGCCTCTCTTTAGAAGTCTGTGAAACAGTTACAGAGTTTTCTAGACTTACAGTAGTAGTTAACCAATGTATTTGCAAATATCAGAAATTGTTACATTCTATGTTTGGTCTGGAAATAAAGTGCTGAATTATAGTTATTATATTATATTATAAAAGATTTAAGAAAAAACCCATGTTAGGTAATGGTACATGGAAGATGAGAGCTGTAATGTTAGTACTGCAGCAGCAAACTCTTTTTGCAGCCTGTCACATGCATTTAGCAGTGAGTCTTTTCCCTTCTGTGTTTTGTTTTCATAATGTTTTAAAGTACATTCTTTGACAAGCATTCAAATGCTCTGTCCTGTGCTGAATGATTTCAGCATTCTTGATTCAGTGTTTTTCTTGAATGAAATTTTATTAGGCTTTACTGAAGCCAAGAACTTCTAATTTTTCAAATGTGTCCACAGATGTATCTACCTTTGCTGTATGTGTGAGTTCTTGTGACTAAGAACCCAAACAGTTCAAATGGCAGGTATTTGCTTCTGTGTTTGTGGAGTTCTGCTGTTTGAAAATTCAGGAATAGTAGCAGGAAATCTGAGTAACAGAAAATCTGAAAATTTACCAATTTATTCCATTATAAAACCTTAGCAAGGTTTTATAATGGAAGGGGGAGTAACCTCTTTCTCTAATTCTTTGAACATTTATTGGCATGACTGTCTGTTGTGTAGGTTGCATGTCAGACTTATGTCAAAATAACTGAGGAATGTGATGATTCCTTTTGTCTGCCATACAATCTAGTGTTAATTTGAATGTATAAGGTAAATAATCTCATTAAATGCAATCCTTAAAGTGATTCATTCACAAAGAAATATATTTCCTTTTAGTAATTTCTTATGACAGGGCAGTAAAGCTTGAGTTCCATTTAAGTGTACTGTTAATATGAATAATATTGTACCAAAGCTCTGTGAATTGGAGGGAAAGGCCTAAATTCTCAGAAAGTCCACATTTTCAACTGCATTTTTTCTTGAGGACTTCTTTGAGTGGTTTTCTTACCTCAATCCCTCCACTTCAGAAATATCTTTCTGATTTAAGCATTTTAAAGAAGCAGCATCTTGTTTAGCCTACTGTATTATTTATTATTATTATTATTATTTTCTGGTATTTTTACCACTGTTCTTTGTTTTCTGTATTTCTTTGACAATTTCTTAGGTGTTCTTGTATTTTGTTGTCAGTTACCAAACTGTGAATGGTAACTGATGAGGAGTACAGTGTATTGAAGTAAGGACAAGAAATGTGAAATTAGTTTTTGTGGTTTTGTTGGGTTTTTAAATTAATATTGTAATGGGTTTTTTAATATTTTAAGAAATAGACAATTGCTTAATTCAAAAGGACAGCATTTTTTAGTAAATTTTTTTTTTTTTTTTTTTTTTTTTTTTTTTTTTTTTTTTTTTTTTTTTTCAATTTATTGATTTTCAGTTCTGTATTTGTGGCATTACAGATACAGGGGTGGGTTGGCAAATGACGACATTACGTTTTACGGGTAAATATATTTATTTGATTTCAGTTGATTAGTTTCCAAGATGTTGCACCATCAGATAGTTAGATTATTTTATAAATTAATTTTAAAGAATTTGATTGTGGTTTTGGGGTAATACCTTGTCTTTCATTCTTTCCAGCAATTAGTGAACTTTTGTTTTCTAAGATGTCCCATGCACAGATGGAGGATTTTTTTTGTGTAGGCGCTATAGAAAAAAGCGCAGAAGTCTCTGCTTGCTTCTTCATCTTGCCTTCTTCACTTTGTTTAGCCAGAGATAGGGCGAAGTATTGTTAGAACAATTGTTCCAGCTGAAGTTCCCTGGTTCCAATTCTTCATGTGGAGACAAACCCCTTTTGTCACAACTGAAGCACAGTAACGTAGAAACAAAGAAAAAATTAATGACTACATGCTGTGTTTCAAGGTCTGAGAGAGTGCCCAGAGGCTTTCTTGGCTGAGCAGTGGCCATGGGGCTGGGAATAATCAGCCACAGGTACCTGTGGTGCTCTGGTGCTGTGCAGTGTGTGACAGGGGGACCCTGCCCTGGCTTCTTTGGCCTTTTTGTGCAGTTTTGCAGCTGTGCTGGTTGGTTTTCATTTTTGTGGTATCTGATTGACAGCTCATCACTGGTCTCTCTAAATCATGTTGTGGTTTGAAAGCAAAACGAGTGAGAGGCTCCAAGTCAGAAATACAATTTAATAAGAAGAAAGTTAAAAAGTAAAATAAAATAAAATTCAATAATACAAAAGACCACTGACAGTCAGAACACACCCTGAGCAGGGTGGTGGGAGCAGTCCAGGTGAGGTGCTCTTCCTGAAGCAGTGATCCTGTAGAAAGGTCTGGGAGCTCTGCTCCTCTGGGAATCCAGTGGCTCAGGGCTGCTTGTCCTGTCCCAAATCCCAGATTCTCTCCAGGTGGGAATGCTTGGCTCCTCCCCCTGGGCATTGGGAGCATCTCCCAATGGGATGAGGAGTCGTGCAGTGGCTCCTTGATGGCCCATTAAACAGAGAGAGCTCCTGGAGGGAGTTCCCTGTGAGTCCTGGGCAAGGCATTGATGGGCCATGAGCAGAAGAGCCCAAAGGAGGGGCCTGGGAAAACACTGCCCCACCTGGTTCCAGCAGCTCATGGAGATGGTGATAGATAAATACTTTGTGTACATCCTACACTACAACTCAGAACAAACAACATTCCCTTGGGGTTATTGGCAGCCCTTATCTGCAGTGGGACAGGGAGGAGCTTGGAAAGGAGAGCACTGACATCCATCCACAGTGGTTGGTGGGTGGTGGTCACCAGCAGAACACTTTTGCTCAGCCAGTCACGCTTCTGCTGGAAATCTGTGAGAGTTATTCTCCTCTCAGTATAAAAAGAGTGAATTTGACATTAATTTGGGTGACTGCTAAGTAATCAGGAGGAAGAACCTTTTAGATTGGAGAGGAGAAAAGCCCCTTGAATGTGTGTGCAGTTATTTGCAGACACACAATGCAATCCACTTAGCTCTAGCAAGTGGCACATTTTGATGGAAAGTACTGCTATTTTTTTTTTTTTTGACTAATGATACTGAATTGGAAAAGTTGCACGTATTTTAATTGGTGATATTGCCAGGCACTCTCCCAGCAAACCTAATTAACTTCAAGCTACAGAGCACCATTAACAGATGGGACTTTTTGTCTTGTATTTTTTCACTAATTAGAAAATCGCAGTCTTTTCACATTTTTGGATTAAACAGAAATTTTCATTTTATTGTCAATATGTCAGTAGAAAGTTGAGAAAAAAGAACCCAATCTGTATAAAGAAAACAAAATAAAGCTGAAATATTATCATATATTGAATCATGTACAGAACAGATCACAGCAAAAAAAATGCTCCTTTTAAAAATTTTTTCTTCAAATGAGATTGGAAATACCTGTGGAAAAGTACATGAAGGTATTTTTTTTGTTTGTTTGCTTTCTGGTTTGATTTTTCGTATTTCTGAGTCTGATGTCTACTCTAATAATTTCTTAATTTTGGTTTCACAGCATTCCTTGTAATAAGCAGTCTGCTCAAATGAGAGTTAGTCTGTTCAAGTCTGTGTAAGAAAGCTGAATCTTTTATTGGAGAGAGAATAAAACAGCTTGTGGCAGGCAGACTGAATTTGCTAGTTCTTAGTGTGGTTTCATTCAGAGATGCTCCATATTCTATTCCCAGTGACCTGTTACATCAGTTACTTACTACAGAATTACTGCTCTGATGCATAAATTCAGTATTTGGGTGCTAAATATGTTTTTTTTTTTTTTTTTTTTTTTTTTTTTTTTTTTTTTTTTGGTAACTCTTTGTCTGCTGTATGTACTTTCTGTCCCAGAAGTGTTGTTTCTATATTTCTTATCAGTGTTACTCAAGTCTGTAAAAAGAGATGCATTACATATGAACTCTATTTTTAAAAGATATATTTACCATAAATACAGAATTTTAGTTTTAGCAATAAATTAAAACCTTACTATATGGGGTAGTAACTTAGCAATACCAAAAATATGATGACTGTATTAGTTACCATAAAATTTAATAGCTAATTAACTTTTTAGTTAACTCCTTTTTGTGTAATAACAGTAAAGAAAAAACAAAATCAGAAAATTTAACAGAAAAGAAATTACTTGCGTGTAAACACTTTCGAGTCTGGGTTTCTGAGAAGTTTTTAATGTGGCTGTAAAATTTGCAAAGTTTGGATTTAGTGCTTTAACTGCTTCAAGCTCAAAACTAAGAGTTAGTAAAGTCTCTTCAGAGTTGTGTGGTCTTGAACCTTTTCTGACTTCCCTGAAAAATGGGGATGCTCATCATCTGGCTTGAAGGTGCTTTAGTTGCTTCTAGAATTGGGTGTTAAATCCTAGTTGACATTCAAAGACTGGAAAAAATAGTAGAAATAAAGATTATGGGCTTTTTTTTATTTTTCCTGCCTTTTCTGCATGCTAAGTGGTAGGATCACAAAGTCACTGAGACAGATTTAATAGCTAGGACACTGCTCAGAACACAGAACCCTCCAGATTCATCACTGTTGGCATGTACCCTGTCAACAAGAGCAGGTCCTGGCTGTGCAATTTGCACTCTGCCTGTATTTGCATGAGAGTCACTGCATATATCACTGCTGCCTGGTCACAGTATTATGTCCTGTCAAGTATGACTCTTATACAGGGAATATATTAACAGCAAAATCTGTTTTCCTGCATTTTTTGAATAAAAGGTAAATTTTCCCAGTTTCTTTGAGCTTTTCATTTAGTACTGCTGGTGGGAACAAGATGGAATCTCGTTTAGTCACTTCATCTTTCTCCTCCTATTCACTTCAGCCATCATTTGCTTG
Organism: Zosterops lateralis; assembly: GCF_965231275.1. Lineage (NCBI taxonomy): Eukaryota > Metazoa > Chordata > Aves > Passeriformes > Zosteropidae > Zosterops > Zosterops lateralis. The sequence goes on from NC_139768.1 coordinate 5,780,016, forward strand.
TGTTTCATGGTTTATTCTTGGAAGGTGGCTCACAACTGGTGCATGCTTAATTTTCTTTAAAGAGAAGAACAATGGCATGAAATGCAGTTATTCTAGAAAATATTAAGAGAGCATTTCATCAATAAAAAATATGATCTCCACACCTGAGTGTATGTTCTCCATAACTAATTATAAATATAAAAACTAATCGAATTTTATTTTAAACCACAGTTGATAAAACTGAGTATCTTATTAACAGAATTTACTGTGTGAATTCTGTAGAAGTGAAAACTAAATGAATTTCAAAAAATATTAATGGGCAGCCTAGTATATTCTAAGCATTATGGTACCCTTTGGGTTGAATTATTTAACCATAGAATAAGATTTGAAAGAAAAATTTTTGAAGAACACTACAGAACAGATTGTTGTCAGAAAAAAAGAGCTCTCTGATGCCCTGAGGTGTTAGGGGTTACAGATTTCTGAAAGGTTTCTTCTTTTCACTGCATACTTCCTATTTCAATACTTAATTTTGGAGGAAAATAAAAAGAGATGATGATTCCTTTTTGATTTTTCTGCTTTGCCTCTCGACTTCTATGCTATTTTGTATTAATTATGTTTGGATAATTTCATCTTGTATAAGCAAGAATTTGCCTTTGAAACTTCAAAGAGTTCTGTTTTGATGTTCACAGAATAATCAAGTATTACAGGGTATGAGAGACTGAAGTTTCTGCTCTGGAGTCCCTACATGGCTCTTCATTATTTACTGTAGCCCTCCTGTCTAATGTGACCAACCTTTCAGTTTTCCCTTTTTTCTTCAATGATGCAGTTCTGGCGTTGTAGGGGGAACAGTGCCACCCCTTGGATTATCCCTTTGTTACATAGGCTGGGCCCTGCCAGGTGAGATTAACTGGGACAGCGTTTCTCAGAGCTGGTGCTTCCCTGTTATTGTGATAACACCCTTATCAAAACTCCCTTTTTTTTTCTTTCTCCTTTTTCTTTTTGTATTTATTATGCATGCCTAAATTTTGACTCCAGTCAAAGCGCTTTTAGAGCATCTTGGAATCAGTAAATACATTTTTAATTTTCCTTAGATGGAATTTATCTGCAGTTTCTCTGATTCTTGCCTTGGAAAGGTGTTCTACACTTTTGTTGAAATCTGGGGCTGGATTTTCTCTCTTATTTTTTTTAATGAAAGATTTGAGGATATGCAGCAACTATTCCATGTATTTCCTCCTCTTTCCTTTAATCAGATTGATGTTTAATTTGTCAGTAAGTACTTAGTATAGCTGTTAGCAGATGAGTTCACATTTCTCAATCTTAAACAAACAGCAGGCTATTACAAATTAAAGGATTCTTTCCTTCTGTACAGAGAGGTTATAATGGATGTGTAGCATTGCAAAATGCTTTGGCAAATGCATTGAAATAATAAGCAGAGCAAGCAAGCTTCTTGCCATGGCCTAGTTAATGAAAAAGGCAGTAATTCACTTACATATGTGCTTTTCCCTCACTCAGGTTCTAGTTGCTGTGAATTTGGGGTGTGGGTCTGTTTGTGACACCCCTCAAGCATAGTAAGGTCTCTAAAATAGACATTATCCCCCCAGGCAATCTAGGGAAGACTAGAACAAACTCAGTAATTGTCATCCTGGGGCTGAATAACCAGGTTACACTCCACTTCATTTAGATGGGAATACAGCAAAGAACTTGCATCTGAGATTTTATCAGGTAGCATATAAGAGTTTGGGGTTTGTTTAAATCTATTTCTTTGTCTTCTTTTTTTAAATTTTAGTATAACCCAAGTGGTTCAGGGTCTGCTTTTTCCACACACTTGATGGTTTCAAGTTCAGCTCAATTTCTCTGTCACTAAACAGAGGAAAAATGTGTTTCTCTGCTAGCAGGAAAAAGAAATGGAGTTTCAGATTCCATTCTCTTCTGATACCCTTTCTGTGATTCTTTGAGACATTATGAATCATGTTAGGGATGTGTTTCAAGGCAGTAGAAGAGAAAATAAGCCTTGATTTAAAATCAGGTATATATATACTACACAAGGGCAATGTTGTAGTCTTGCATACATACATATCTCACTGCTTGGTGTAGCATGGGAATCTGGAGCTGGTTGCAAAATACAGATATTTGCATTTTAGTGCCAGTTACACAAACTGTCACAGAGTAAAAGCCTTAAGTGTTTTGGAAGGTCTCACCCAGAACCTCTGTAACATTTAGCAGCACAGTGATGAGTAATAAGGGATTGGATAGAACTGAAATGTGAGGCTGATACAGTGTTGTGCTGGGTTTGCTCTGCAAGACTCCTCTGGGTAGGAGGCAATGACTGAATGTTGTTACTGAAGACTTACTATGTGAAAAGGAAAATAAAAGACCTTTAAGTTTTACGGAGTCCTTGTGTACTTTGTGAAACTTGAAGGAATGACAGGAGTATTTATAGAGTCCCAAATGGATTGCAAGTTTAGTTTTTCAAATTTAATTTTTAGCATTAAATGGTCATTTCAGCATTCTGTAACCAAAGACTTCTGTTGTGGGGTGAATCTCTTGTTTACTTTGGCTTTTTTGGGTTTGTTTCTTTCTTCTATTCTTTACTTTTGTTATTTGTAGACTATTTGCTTTGGGTTTTTATAGTTGTTTTCTTTTTTTTTCTTTTTTTAAGAGATGTCTATATTTAATAGTGGTTTTGAGGGTGCTGTTAGTGTAGAAATGGTTCCACAGAATGCAGGGAAAAACATTACCACTAATGCTTGACTTTAAGTTATTTAAAGGTGAATGGCTGTGTTTAAAACTGGTTTGGGAAAAATCAGAATTTTTTCCGAAATTGTAAGCTCTATGTTCTCACAACACTCCAGCACTTTTTAAAATTCTGGTTTTTACAAAAATGAATACTTTCTCTGAAATGGATTGATAATAAATAATGGAGCAGATTAGATTCAGATTGAAACTGTGATTGTGTGTAGCTTGGAGTATTCCAACAGGTAGGGCAGAGTGTGCATAATAATTTGATTCCCACTATGTTAATTCAGAGAAAATGGGCGTTGGGATCACTGCTAATCATAATTTGGGGTATATTATCAGATGACAATCCACAAGTTCTATTCACCACTATAATTTTCTGTGATGGTGAGACTCCTATCAGTTGATACGAATTTATTAGTTTATTTCACCTTGCAACACCTGTACACAATGAAAGAAGATTTAAACTCTAGATGTTAACATTATATTAGACTTAGGTAGTAAAAGTGTTTTTTCAATGAATTTCATATGTAGGTTCTTGAATTTGACAGACAGGTCTCACTGGTTCTGGTGATAATGCATCTGATAAGACAACAGATACTTGTACTCAGGCAAAATACCTTTTTTCAGACATTCACAAAGTAAAAAGTGTTGTGGTCAACAAGATATAAAAGTAAGGAAAAATAATTTAAGCTTTCAGTTGAACAGTTACTTTAACAAGTAGTAGTAATTATGCAATATTAATACATTAATGAGTTTATCTTATTGGAAGGTATGCGCATGTTTGATATTGGCCATGCAGATATTCAGAGTTTAGTGTTAATTATTATACCTTTCTTCAGATACTGCCTTTACAGCATTGAGTGATAGCTGAGAGCAGAGAAACATCTGCATTGTTTCAGAAAGTCTACTTAGAATGAAAAGGTTGTGTGTTCTCTCCTTATTCTGTGCTCCTCAGTCAGGCTTGTTCATAGTACAGCAGCTTCAGAAGGAGGTCTGAAGCCTCTATTGAATGAAGATGTTTTTATTCCAGTGCTCATCTGTAGCTTTAACTTCACACTGTCAACAAAAGTTCTAACTGTCATGATGTGCTGCATCAGGTATTGCTTTAAACTGTCTGAAAGTTCAGACAGGAAATCTGTCCTGGAGTTTTTCTGTGGGTTTCACAGCCATGTGTATAAATGGAAGTTCAGTCTAATCTCTTGTCACTTTTGGTTTATGCACCAATGAGCAATCCTGAAGGATGGGTCTGGTAAAGCCAGATTATCTCTTTTTCAATGCAAGAAAGCATTCTATGATAATATATAATGTTCAAAATTTTCAAGCAGGAGTAGTTTTCTAAAGAAAATTAGAGCTGAAATTAAACTAGCTTGTGATTTATATTTTTTGTCCTTTTTTTGTATGTAAAAGAATAAATGATTAATGTTGTTTAATAATTACACTTTTTCTTTTCTTTTGTAGGTTGTCTTAGTCTTCGCTCTTAGTATTGGTGCTCTTGTAATATACTTCATAGATTCATCAAAGTGAGTATTTGAGTACATTTTCCTTTCTCTCCTTTCCTGCAGCAATTACACATCTCTAAATTTCTCCATTCATCTACTTCAAATCAGTGCTTGGTCTCATCGCCTGAGTGCAAAGAACTTTATGATAGCACAGGTTCTACAAAAATAACCCAAGAATGGGAAAAAAAAAATCACATAAACTAAATTGAGCACAATCACATTTGATCTGTAGAATGGAGAGGAAAACTACTTTTGTGTTACTGAGATTATTCATACTATTGCAAAATTACAGTTTTTATATTCATTACGCATGTGTAAAATCTTTCAAAATCTAGACTAGGATAAGAAATACAGGCTAAAAATGTTTGTCAGAAAATTACAGTTTGGAGGAGGAAAAAAGCATCTTGGGGGACTGATAAAAACACTTCTGAAAACCTCTGCATGAATTAGACAGTACAAGCATTGTACCTTGCATCTCTGTATTTCCAGCTTCTGAGCGTGGTGGGTTTCCACCAAGATAAGGTGAACTACTATGTGTCTGCAAAGCATCTCAGTATTTTTTTAGGTTTACACTGATGTTTTCATACAGTGTTGTGGTTTTGGCCAGGCAATAGAAAGTTTCCTCAAGCTGTGGTGGTTTGATAGAAATGAGGGTAACTCAGACCATGTCCTGATATCGCTTGTACTCCCCCCTTGTGTTCACATCCAGCTGGACATTGTCAGTGTTGTAACAGGCAGATTGGTAGCCTAACACAGAAGAAACAAATAAAAAGGGACTTAAAAAAAAAAATACTCTTCCTTGAATACAATTCTTTTGGGAGAGTGATATTCTGAAGAATCAATAACAATTTAAAGTTCTGTGATGACGTGCTTACTGTTTTTCTCTGAACTAGTTTAAGGCTTTCCATTACTGCAACAGTTAAGATTGTACTTCAGAGTCAGTCTGTGTGAACCTGCCTGCTGTGTGTGGTGGTGGTTATGTTCTGAAACAGTCATTCTGTGACTCAGAAAATCAAACATTCCACTGTTGACATCTGTACATCCTGATATTTAGGAGTGTGGTGGCCCCAGCAAAAGGCATTCTTGGATACATGGGTGCCAGCCAGCTCTGTGTTGTGAGAGTTTGAAGACGTAGATGTGTCAAGTATAATGCAAATAACTGAGGTAGAGATATTTTTTTGTGAAGAGGAGCCAAGGGGTGGGAAAACTCAAATTCTGTCTTGAGCACCCTTGAAGTGAGGACAATTGGTTTTATTTCTTAACATTGCAATGAGTGTTTCTGTTAATTTTAGAAATTTTTCCTTAATACATCACCACTTAAGTATGAAAGGTGGTCCTTTTCTGAAAACCTTTGTAAAACTTTTTAAAGCAAATCTTCTGGATGCCTGATATTTCCAGATTGAAAGTGTGGAATAGACTAAAACCTGTTTCTACTCATGTTTCAATTTCAGATCGGCTACAGCTATGTGTTGGGGTAATTGTTTTTTGTGAAACTAATGGAATATATGATGAATTTTAGGCACTGCATTTGTGAGTCTTTGATTGTTTTCCTCAAGGAGAGGAAAGCTGACAACACGGGATAGTCTCGGGGACACTTGAGCTTTCTTTGGGCCACCTAATCCATGTATTGCTACCAGAATATTGATTGCTTGATCAACAAGTGTTTTAACTGGGCATTTCTCTGGGTTTTCAGTCAACATTTCACTTGTGCTGCAGTTTAAATTCAGAAACATGAAGTTAGCATACTGTACTTCTAGACTTTTTCCTCAGTTTCTCCTCCTTTCTCCCCTCTTACCCTCATTTGTTTCTACACATACATCTTGGTATTTTCTGTGTGTGTGGGTTTTTTTTTTTTTTTTTTTTTAACGTGGTTTTGGTTTTTTTTTTGGTAAATGCTTAATTCATGCTAGAAACACTCCAGATTTATCCCCAAAGGGGAAAATTCTGCTTTATTTTATTGTGCCGACCTGACACCCATTTCAGCAATGCAGAATCAAATACAATGTTGTATCAGTCTATCTAAGATCCATCCACAAGTGCATGCTTGGAAAAAGCCATTCCTTTGAGAATTTGGTCTAGCAGGAAATAATGAAGGTAGGGTGAGAGGAATGCTCATGATATCCTCATCAGAACAGCTGGAACAACAGAGGCTGCAGCTTGCCAGGATCAGGGGAGACAAATAGGTTTTAGTGCTCCCACTAGAGAGGTGGTGACGTGCACACCAAGGTGAGCTTTTCCTTAATGATGCATTCCAGAGCTGGTTTGTTCTGCCTGGCCATGGACTCTACCCTGTTACTGGTTCTTATGTGGAGGGTTAGAAAAATGCTGTCTTCAACCCAAAGCTGAAGAGTGCTGGTGTGAGCAGTCGTCTCATAGATCTTGCCCGTGATCTGTTCATCCAAGACCCTTAATCAGGCTACAGATTTATAGATGCAGTCATGGTATGTCCACAGAGGAATCCTGCAGGACTTCATACTGAAGGGGCATCAAAGAAAGATGAGATAAACAACACTCTTACATTAGATACTGAAGAGAAGAGTTGAAAAGACCACAGAGTTTTTTTCAAGCAAGCATGTGTCATGATTAATTTTAGTATGAAAACTGAATTGAAGTATGAAGGTTGTCACAGCTGTGAAAGGAGGGTAAACTAAGAGCATTTTTATGTTACCCAGTTCATCACTCTGACAGACACTCTGCCAGAGTAGTACCAGATGAAATGGCACATCCAGTGCAATCCTCTTTGGAGAGATCTGAGCTCAGAAAATGGTGCAGCTTCAGCATCCTCCATACCAGTTAGTCCTACATCTCAGCAGAGCCAATTAAGTAGCTTTGTGTTGCAGTAAAATATTTCTGTACTGATTCTGTTTCTGGTACAAACTTGGAATTCTGCACCAGACTTTATCACAAAAAACGGGCACAATTATGTCCATATACATCTCCTTTGTGCTTTTCACAAACTGCATCTATTCTTAGTCAAATATGACTTTCCTTAAAGCTTTATATGTTTCTAAAATTATCAGAAAACACCCTACATACATTCCACATCTCCATATCCCTTTCATCAGTACTATCACAGGGAGGAGAGCACAAATCAGTACTTTTAGCCACCTCAAACTATTAATCAAATAATTTTAAAGGAAGATGGAAACATCTTAGATGTTAAGCCACCTTGTCATTGCTATTTCATTGTTGACATTCTGACCACTGCATCATTATTCTTTTGTCCAACTTCTATTATATATATAAAGTATCCACAAATATATCTGACTGCGTAAAAGTTCATTCTTAGACACATATTAATTCTATTTTTGTGCTTCATTCTCTACGTGGATGATCATTTTAAAGGATTGTGATTCTCTCTAGGAAAACAGTTTCCTTGGGCTTCTTCCTGTGGTACCATTGAGCTCATTTTTTGGGTCTTGTCTCTGTTGTATAGGGTGAAGCCACTCTTTCTCACCCATGCTAAGAGTAAGAATTTATGATTCCAACCTCAGTGATTTTGTCTACTTGTTTAGTAGCAATTTAGCTGGAAACATGGTAGAGATACTATACTAGAACTTGCTTAGCAAAACAATGCTGCAACATGAAAAGTCTGATTTCTTGTTTTGGAGGATTCATGCTGGTTGCTTGCCATTGCATGGGAATAAATTAGGAAGGAAGGATGCATTGGAAATCTATATATTCTGTTTGAGAAGTTTCCTGTGTGACAGTACAAGGAGAAAAATGTCATTAGCAAGTTCTCTTGGAAAGTTTTACTAGGAAAAAACCCCCAAAACTAAAAGCAGCCCTTTGTTTCCAGTCCTTATGAATTCTCTTTTATTATGGGAATGTTTGAGGATAAGTTGTTGATAGTGTACTGTGTTTGGCTTTCCTGCTTGTTTGCTACTTGCTTCTGTGTTTTGTCTTCTGAAAGGCATTTGATTTTGCTCAGCAAAATGTTCTACAAAAATACTGCCAGCCTGGTGAGGATGATTTATTTAAATTTATTACAGATACAGTATCCAGGAGAATTCTGCACAGGAGAATTCACAAAATCTTTATTTGTTTAGGCTGTGTTACCCCTTTTACAGACTTGTATGTGGTATGAAGTTTATCTGAATAGTTCAGTAAGTCTGTGTAAACATAAACACTCCGGTGGTTTTAGATACCAATCTCATTTTCATTACAAATCATTAGGCTTTTCCATATTAACTGTAATAATCTGCTGAACATTTTGATGACTCCTTCTTGGTTTCATGGCCCTTCAAGGAAACAGCAATTTTAATTTTAGTTGTAAATCAGCAATGCTGAATCTGAATTTTGAGTGGATCTCTTTGACCTGATGTATAAAAAAAAATGAAGATGAGTCTAACAGGATCAGAAATCAGTTCATAGAAAAAGTTCAGTTTGAGCTTTGATTTAATTGTAGTTTTCAGGTTACAGCTTGGTTTTCTGAATGTGTTATTTCTTTTCAATTTGCAAGATGTATAAAAGATTGATTTTTTTTTTTTCCCCTCAAGTAACCAGTTTTAGGGCTATGCTGTATCATTTTGCTGAGGATATCCTGTGCAGTTCATGGTTGTGTCCTCTGAAGGATTTATTTACCAGTATTTTGAGTGTGTACAGATTTTATGTAGCCTTTCAGTCTTCATATTTGAGGAGTTAAATTAGCAGGACTTAAATTGTAGTAAACTTTGTTCCAAGCCATCCTGCTTATAGTGAAATCTACTCATGCAGAAATATTTTAATTATGTTTATAAAGTTCTACTTTGTCTTAGTACACTCATTAACCCACACTAAGTGGCCACGGGAGCATTCCTTCATACTGAGTAGACAGTAGAGTTGATGTATATATACTGATTTTTCTGATGCATGACTAAGAGAGATAGAAGTTGACTTAAAATTCTGGGATCAGGTTTAAGGAAATTCTGTTAGATTACGCTTACCATTGCTGAAATGGCTAAAATTACATACTAAATGTATGGCTAAAATACTCTTTAAACTGATAAATCATTAAATAAGATTTTTGGTCCTGAGTATTTTAATTTTATCTTTACTGTGCTTGTAGTCAGTAGTGAGCATACACCATTATTACCTTAATTGAAAAGTGATGTCCTGAAGAAAGCCTTATTTGTGACAATGAACTTCAATTTTCTCCATTGCTCTGCAAATTTTCCTGGGAAAGTGTCCACAGCTAAGATTCATTGCTTTCATTAGCATGCTGCAGTTGAAGCCAGGTGGGTGTGCAGCTCAGTGCTTGGCCTCTGCAGGCAACTGAATACCAGGATGATTGAAGGTCTTTGTTAGGCACAGATGGTGTTAATTATGAGTCAAATCCAGCAACAGCAGTGATATGATTATTATAAGGCAAAAACCAAAAGAAACAGGCCACAGTGGAGGGGAAAAAACCACCTGGTAATGATTGTCCATGTGTTACTATGCACTTGGCCCTGCAGAGCAAAGGGATTAGGTGTGATTATATATCTCTTAGTTTTTGTTGTTAGACATTGTCCCTTAACCAGCAATCATTATAGGTGTTATCTTGAATTATTAAAAATGTGGATGTTGTGAGGCATACTGAAAAGTGAGATGCATGATTTATGTACTATCCAAATCTTAGCTCATGTTTGCATTCATTCTCTGACATGTTCAGAGAGCTTGAGTTTGGCAAATTATAGACAGATAAAATTTGTAAAACACTACCTGAAGAACTCCTCCAGTCTATTTAGGAGATTATAATAATGAATAAAGGGAAGTCCTTTGTATGTGTTTATCATGTTAATGAAGTATCATTGGATTACACTGGTTTTCACTAGTGGTACAGAATCTCTGGTTAGGCAATAGGGAAATATTCTGAGTTCTCTAGACAAACCACTGTCATAAAGCTTCTGTTAATCAATGCCAGTAGTTTGTATTTGCTAATTAATGAAAATGAATTGTTGCAAATGAATTAAATGAGAAGCACTGTGAATGAGTTTCAGATAAAATGGCAAACAAAAATAGATTTCCTTCCAAAATAATTGACAAATCAAGCTCTGGGGAAATTTTGGGTACCATTTTTATCCCTTGGTGTTCTACAGTAATTCTTAGTGATTGTGATGCACAGCCTTGATGATGGAATGAATTCCAATGGGATTACTTTTCTGAAGTGTTAGGCCTTGTAAAAGATCTCAGTAACTGTAATTTCCTCTTGGCCTGTCACTGGGTATGACTGAGTAGAGTTTGACTCTTTTCCTAATACCTGAAAGAGGCTCCGTCAGGTGTTTATAGATGTTGATAAGATTTTTCGAGCCATTGACAGACAAAAGAGCCCTCCTCATCTGACAGGACTCCAGTCCCTTTACACCTTTGTGCCTTCCACTGGTCTCACTCCCCTGTGTCCACATCTCCATGCTGGAGACACATTTCCTAAAGCAGCCTGGAAAATGCTGCTGACCTCCTTCACTGCAAGGGCCCATGAGTGCCTCATAGTGAACTTCTAGATTCGGGTCATTTTCTGCAAAGCTGCTTTCCAGCTGCAGCCAGTTGCACGCTATGCAAAGGAATCATTGAAGTTCAGGTTTGTATAATCTTACTATTCCAAAAATAAGTCAGTAATCTGAAATAGCAAAACTTTGTACGTGCAGTGATATTTGCTGACTTTATTTGTATGAAAATGCTGCTCGATAGGCCTTTAAGTAAATATCTGTCACTTAAATTAATGTGTTTATACTGAACATAGCAGGCTTAAGAGTTTGATCATTAAATAGCTAAGTCCTCACTTTTTCATGAGCCAGTTCTTGTATGGTTTAAATTCTTGTCATCTCTTAGACAAATGAGGGTACTGTATTTCAGGAATCAGATCCTTCTTTTTTAAGGGTTAGGTGGAATGTACTATTTTTTTTTTTTTTAAACATTTGGCCATTAGTTTTTCCTTCTCCAGTCAATTGACAGAAATCTGATTTCAGCATAGGCAAAAATCTCTATCACTGGCACATTTTTAAGACAACACATTTTAGGAGAGTAAAAGACATGTTGCTCTCTCAAGTTTCTCTCTTTGAAGGATGAATGGAGGAAATTAATTGGAAATGGAGCTCTGACTTAGGTGTTGTCTAATTTGAATAGCTTGTTAGCTATATTTACATTACAAGGCTTTTTCAAAGAAATAGGATTTTATGCTGAAGTGTCACTCCCTGTGATGTAGGGAGGGCAGACATGGCATGTTCCAGTAGGTAGGTGGAGTGGTATTCAAAGGCCATTCTTTATGGTGTTTGGAGAAATCTGTAATTTCTCTAACGTCTATATAATTTATGACTTGGCAGGTTTAGTTTGGAACTTAAGGAAAGGTTGATAGCTGTGGCAATGGTGAAATATTAGAAAAGAGAATCAGCATGATTTTGGAATTTCCTGTGTCACTGGTATAAGCTTGTACAAGTTATACTTGGTGATATTTTGGTTGGTAGGATGTTGGAATATCTGATTATTATGTCTTCTGCAATGTAAAGCTGACTGTGTGGCCTGGGAGACTCAAAGGAAATTAAGGTCACATTGTTGCTCTGAAAACTTAAGCCTGGAGAGTGACAACAGTGTTTATACAATTTCAATCTTACAGGAATATTTTTTGCCTAAAAATGCCATTGGTAAAAATGAGCATTTAGCACCTTCATCTTTTGTAACACAGTTTCTTATTGATTATTATTATAAATTCAGAGACTCTTGGAGGACTGAAATGGATCCAAGCCCCAGGAAGGTGTGTGATCCTGACTCAGGGCAAACTGTTTTCATAACATGTTGCTTTGCAGTTCAAAGCCACGATTATTTAGATAAGACTTCGATCATTTAGTGTGGCTGACCTGTGAGTGTTTTTTTTTTTTTGTTGTTTTTTTTTTTTTTTTTTTTTAAATCTGTAAGCTGTGTGTAGACATACAGTAATGTTTCTGAGAACCTGTTGTTAGATGCTAGCATTTTATTTCTTGTCTGAAAATGAATAACAAATATCTAGTACTGTGGGGTAGAAAATTCTTTTTCCCTCTACTGTGTTGCAAGTCTGTTCTGTCTCCTTATGACAAGTGGCATTTATGGCAAGTGAGTTTACTGCTTGTTCCAGAGCTGTTTGCAAGAAGTAAATTTAAACTTGTATGTTTGGACATTGGTGTTATAATATGCTTTTGAGTCAAGTTCTTTTCTCTCTGCCGAGGGTGGTTTGGTTTCCTATGCTTCATGTGGCATACCTGAATTCCTTCAAGTGGTGGGGGCAAGGCAGTGGCTTGACAAAGGCTGTAGCAGTTACTGCCTCACCCAAGTGCCCATTGTTAAGGAGCATTTGAGTAACACTGGTATTCAACCCTCCTCTGTGCTCAACTGCATCTTTATTTTCCAAAGAATTGCTTCTGCTTTTGTGTACTGAGAAATACGAGATTAAACATCAGGCTGAAAAAGAACTGCAAATTGACAGCTGCTTCTGGTTGATTCCTGGCAGTCTTCATTGGTTTCTAGTTCTGCTTGGGGAAGATTATTCCCATCTGCTGTAAATTCCAATGGCTTCTGTAGGGTGGGATGGCAAAGTTTGATTTGCACAAGTGAGGTCTTTCACCTGAAGGCAGATGTCAGGCATACTCAGGCATGTTTAGAAAACCATACTTCTAAATAATGTTCTCAGTTCAGCAGTTTATCCTCTGCTGCCCTGCTTGAATAAATCTTGCATTAGTTTTGATGCCATGTGTAATTCATCTCTCTCCATGAACTCAGGTTTCTGAGTCCAGTGAAACCAGAATGTTAGAAGTTATCTCTGTTGTCTAAAAAAACCCAGAATCAATATCCTTTTTAAAATTCTATCCATGACTATGGATAAAAACCAACTGTAATAGAACATCTCAGTTTCTCATTCCTGTGGTTTGCTAGTTTTTAAAATTTATATTTATTTTGAAAATTATATTTGTGTTGCAGCACTGCATGTTATGCAGCATCTGAAGCTCAAGCTTACTTGCTGGCATGAATTTCAATTTCCTAATTATTGTTGTCTCTGAATAATAATTTACTCTCTGTAGAGCATCAATAAAATAAGCTTATTGACACTGTTATGCTTACATACACATTCTTTGAATAATGACTTTGATCTGACTTAAGAAATATGGATAAAAAATATTTAGATTAGCATTTATTTGCTTAGATTTAAAAGCTTTGGTTCTGGTAACTTTCACTGGAAACAAGTTCTCAGGAAACCTGCCCCTGTGTTGGTTTTCACCACCTACACAATAATCTGAAGGTCAGTTTGTGTAATGAAACTGTATAGATCACATTTATGGCCTGCTCAGTTTCACTTCTCTGCTTTCATAAACTCCTACCGTGTTGCTTGATCTGTTTCCAGTATTGCTACAGGAACATATTCTTAAATTACAATTCAAATTCTTTCAAAATCCTCACCAGTGTATAATTGGTTAGAAGCTTTCCTTATTTTTTTTCCTCTTTCCAAATGAATGTCTGCATTTTTTATTTCATCCAAAAGCATCTGATGCATCTGCAAATATTTTGTGCCATGCTTTCTTTCCCTGTAGACAGATTAGTCGTGCACACTGAGCTAGAAGCATTCTTCCTTAGCACTGGACAAATTCCCAAATCTATAGAATATGAAAGAGGAGATAACTCAGCCGAGGTTTTAAAAATACCAGACCATCTAGCTGTTATCAAAACATGGCTTGCATAGAAGATTTCTTCTCCCAAGTGAAGCTGAACATATAACCAGCTTTACCCCTCTGCTTTTTAAGCTACAGATACAAATAAAGATGTGACCTCTTTTGCTTTTTTTTTTTTTTTCCCTTTCCTTTTCTCCTGACAGCTTGACAAATTGTAGCTTTTGGGACACCCCAGTAGTTGATGAGTCATTTCTGCTTAAAAATAGAATTCCTTGCAGCAAGGACACCCATTCCACTTTTGACGCATGTGTCATTTCTGACAGAGTCACAGGGCCAACTGTGCCATGGTAATTAAGCAACCAGGAGGAAAAGAGCTCTCTCTCTCTTCAGTAAATACCAGAGCTGGAATCCAACAATACTGAAAAATAGAAAAGGGAATTCCCATATGCATGAACATGAATACCTGCAGGCTTTCCCTGCCTTCCTTGTATTTTGTGAGCATTTTTGAGTCTTTCATAGATCCCTGGTGCAATGTCACAAACATCACTGTCCCACCTTTCTTCTGTGCCACCCCCCATCCTTGTTTTTTTTTTTTATTTTTTTTTTTTTATCCTCAAAGACCCAACAGAACATCAGCTTCACAAAGGGAATTGTAAGGTCTAATTACTGTGTACAGAGGCAAATCTGTAATGCAGCATTACAATATTGTTATCCTTTTATTAGTGAGGCACAGAAATGGTGCTGCATGAGAACAGAGATAAGCAATCAGCTGTGTTCAGCACCAGATACCTGTGATGGAGTACCCTATACAAGCCTCAATAGGAGAAAGTATTAAATACAAGCGTGATTAATATTAAAATGGAAATTTGTGGCATTGTAGTAGATCTTGCTCACTTTACCATTCATAAAGTTGTTATTACTCTTATCAAATCTAGTGCAATTACAGGGAGTGGAGCAGGCTGTTCTTTAGCAAGATTTTTAGCTCGTGGCATATTTATTCATCTGCTACTGATGGCAATTATTTGGCCTCAAAACTGGGGGCCAGCCCCTTTGGTTGAACAATTTTATGGTGCGAAAAGCCATATTGCTGCATGGTTTTTCCTAGAGATTTGCAGATTTGTTTTTCTCACAGGTTTTCTACTTTGATAAGCATTAGAAATAGTGAATTTTATGCAAGCCGGTTTCTTTGCAACATCCATAAAGTAATAAATTCTTACAATTCTTGAGATGGCATAAGTTTCTGGAGATTGTGATACCTGAAAGATTCTTTAAGAAGTGTAAGTCTGATGCTAATAGTCCTAAAAGATATTGCATCAGCCATATGTGTTCTTGTTACCATTTTGGTACTAATACTTTCTCACAACAAAGGAATTTTCTATTTTCATGTAATTATTTAAATAGTCTTTCTTAATTATACTCCATCTCTGCTGAAAAAGATCATTTTTCAACAAGGTGGTTCAGTTTCTATCCATTCCTGTGAAAAAACAAAATTATAAGAATAACATTATATGAATTACATTAAGTATCTTTTCATATTATTTATATTTATACTGTTAAATGGTATTAATTCTGAGTAAAAGGTGACTTAATGTATCTGAACTCAGATCCATTAGTATCATTAGATGGCTACTTTGCTATTCAGAGTCATATTAGTCACAACACTCAAGGATGACTTAGATTTAAAAAAACCAGAAGTAGATACTGATGTCAACAGTCAGTATACTATTATTTACAGCGTATCCATTCATCACTGCAAATGATCTTTCTGAATAAGACTAATACTTAAATTCTCACGAATCTCTCCAGTAACTTTATTTTAAGCTCAATTTTTTTCCCACCTTATATTTGAAATTTGGTGTCAGTGACTTACATTTTATTGATATGATGAAATATCAGGTGAGAAATAGGACTCATAAACTTGTATCAAAGTCAATAAATAAAACAATTAGTATTCTTAGTATCAGATAGATTATCAGTCACTGTATAAAGAAGGATTACACTTTCACACTATTACACTTTTCCTGTAGATCTGGAGCTTTGCAAACACTTTGTATAAAATTAAGGGAGTAGAATAAAAGCAAAAATTGAAAAGACTGAAAGTAGTTTCAGGATTATCTTGGTTTGCCTTAATTAAAATTAAATTGCAACAGGTACCAGGGATATTCTTTGAACTGTGAATGCTAAGTGAAGGAAACATCAGTTGAAATGGATTCTGTTGTTTATTTATTTTTGGAAATTTTATAAAGATGAAATAAACCTAAAAATCAAACTCGTCCTGAACCACTGTTGGTGATTACTTATTTCTTATAAAACTAGGACATATTTAATGTTTTGAATTCTTAGATGCATATGAAGACATTATGATAACTTAGGTTAAGGATTTCTTAAATAGTTTATTTTTTAAATTCCTGTGGTTGTAGACTGGGGAAAAGGCTAAATGAGATTGTGAAATACCACTGGTTCTGGAATTTAAGCCAAAGGGCCTATTCTGGTCATTCTGTCACATTTTTTAAAGTAACAGTTTATACAGTATTTTGCTTTAAACAAGTATTTTCTGGTCAGAAAGGTGCTTGGACTTCATTTTAAAGATGTGATGAGATGAGAAGTTGTCTGGAGAACTACTTGCAGTGGTTAACTACCTTGCTTTTAAAAACATGTCTTAGCTTTCAATTTAAATCTTTGTTTTTATCTTCCATTTACCTTTTTTTCGTTAGCGATCTTTTCACTAAGGTTTTGTTATGTCTAGACATGTTAAAATCACATTTTAATGCCACTTCTTTGGTGTTAATTTAACAAGCTCATTTTCAGGTTTTTTTTTAAATTGAACAGGGTTTTAGACTGAACCACTGTAGCAGTTCAGTGGGGTTTTTGTTCGCTTAGTTGGGTATTTTGTTTGGTTTTTTTTTCCACTGAACCCTTTGGTAGTTTTATTTTATATCTTATATTTCAGTTCAAGTATTTTGCAGTCCATATTGCATACTACTGGACATTAGATTTTCAGTGATTTTTGAGTGCTTCCTTTCAACAAATACTTGCGTTTTCTTACTCTTCCTCTGGCTATTTATGAAAAGCATGATACTGATTTATGAAAGGCAAAATTAACATAGTGATGTTTCTACTGCTGCTCATTTACTCAATACAAAACTAGTATCATGCTCTTAGTCACGAAGAAAACTTTTCCTTCAGTTAGCATGGCAGGAGCTATGTGTTATTTGAACTGATGCCCAGAATTTAATTTCTTTCCAACTGGTGAAACCTGTCTTCAGCGATAGCTGTGTTCATGCTCACATATTATATGTGAGGGTTAGCATAGATTGCATAATACTGTGTTTTTGTTTTGTGTGTCTGTATAGGAATAACCATTCTGAGAATGGGCTCTTGAAACTTGAATAGATCTGAATAATCTGTGCCCATAGATCAGCACAGCACTTTGCTGTAGTGGCTCATACATTCTCTTTGTTCTCCCAGTTTGTCTCACAGCTCCTGCGATGTGCAGAATATTCAGAAAAAAGTCTTTGATGAATAGAACAAAAAATGGGTGTTTATGTTTCTTCTGGACGTTTTCACAGCAGTAGCGTTAGTTTGTTACCTCTTGTAAAAGCCTGTAAATAGAAAAGATAAAAAGGATAAAATAAATCCAAATTTTGGGGTTGAAGTCTATTACAGAAATGCATACGATATAAATTTTTCTAAATAATTGTTTTCTAGTCTGTTTTGAGAAAACCTCATTCCATCTGTATTTTATTAGTGTTTCAGTGCTATCAAACCTACCTGAAAACTGTATCACTGCATTAAAAAAAATTCTTTAGCTTCATTTCAGAGCCCACTAATCCTACACATCTTTGTTTAAAATATTAAGTTGACAGAAAGCAGATACAAGTACCTCCCTCCTGCTTAAGGCATTCAGTAGTTTAAATGGAATATAGACTCATTGCCATTTATGTCCTGGAAAATATATCCTGTCACTGTTCACAACCCTGTGTCTTAGCAACAGTGTTTGGAGAAAAAAAAACCTAACAGCCAGAACCCCACCCCCCAAAAACCAACCCATACAGCAGAAGTTTCCCAAACAATACAGTTTATATTCACTGATCTACATCCCAAATTATATTCAGTGATGACTTGTATGACAGGGGAAAACCTCCTCTGTCTTAGTTTCAGTGAGAGCTTTTACAGTGAGACTATTTTATTTCTATAGTTTGATGTTGCTGGATAAAATACACAAAATGAAAAAAGGTACGCAGTAATTAGGAAATTAATTCATATCAATACAGAAATAATTATGGGTTTTTTTTTTTTTTAATGTTTAGATTAAAAATGAGAATAACAAAAACCAGAAATATCACTGGAGCATCTTGATGTGAGTCAGTGAAGCCAAAGTTCCCTTCCTTTGGTTACTCAGGCACTCCTAAGGCTGGGACTTCCCAAAGAACTATAGGGAGTCTATTTGATATTCCTCCTTGTGACACTGCAAGCATGTCAGTCATTGCTTCCTTTTTGGGGGGGTGGGGGGAGAGGGTTTGGAACTTTCCTCCTTTTATTTATTTATTTATTTATTTTTTAAATGAATTTTTCTCTTTAAGAAAATGAATTCAAAAGAAGTATAAAAGTATTTCAGATCTTGCTGTGAGTACTGTGCAGTAACAGCACCATCGGGCACTAGTTACTGTCATGTGAAATAATGCATTACAAAGAATAATGACAGGATCCCAGACTATGCTGAGTTGGAAGGGGCCCACAAAGATGAGTCCAATTCCTGCCCTTCCACAGAATCATCCCCAAGGGTCACACCACGTGCTGAGAGCATTGTCCAAACACTGCCTGAGCTCTGTCAGGCTCCTGCTGTAACCACTGCCCTGGGGAGCTGTTCCAGTGCCCAAACACCCTCTGGGTGAAGAGCCTTTTTCTCAAATCCAGCCTAAACCTCCCTGACTCAGCTTCAGGCCATTCCCTCGGGTCCTGTCACTGTCACCACAGAGCAGAGATCAGTGCCTGCCCCTCCTCTTCCTCTCCTGAGGAAGCTGTAACTGCAGTGAGGTCTCCCCTTAGTCTCCTCTTGTCCAGGCTGGACAGACCGAGGGACCTCAGAAACTCCTCACATGGCTTCACCTCAAGCCCATCACCATCTTTGTTACCCCTCTTTGGACTCTACAGATTAATGTCTTTTTTATATTGCAGTATATGATATCATAGGAAGTGGGACAGAAAAAAGATTTTTCTGGTCTCTTGAAGGAGTGGCTTGAGAGAAATGTCTGTGACAAACATATATTTCCTCTAAAACTGCAATGTTTATTGGTTCTGCCACATGTTGCACTGTCTCTCCCATCTTCCTCTTTTTTAATCAGTTGGTTTCACTCTGCATTTCTTTGTCAAAAACACTAATTTGGACATGATTTTGATGGGACTTGTTTTCTCCTTCTGAAGTTTCATTAAGTTTAATCATCTACTTTCTGCCTCACACGATACTTTAGAATTAGTCACATAAGTCTGTGACCTTGATTATCCAAAGCTTCTTCGTTTTTGAAAAATAAGCAATGACTGCTTCTTTTTTTCTATCAAGTAACAAGAGACTTAAGATTTCCCGGGTCTAACAGTATCATCTGCAAGATTAATTAGGTAAAATCAAAATGAAAGTAATTAATCTACAACAGCTTGACTTTCTAAGAAGATATAATTTACATCAGGCACATTGATAAGAAGAGCGAATAAGAACCTCATCTTACCTATCCCAAATATGGCTATCACTTAGGTATTTGCTTATAGCTTGTAATGCCTTCTGTGACCACTGGCTCATACATCTGTTGTGCAAAAGATGCCATTTACTGAAGGTGAGATTCCCAGGGCAGTGGACAAGTTGGGCCAACTCAGTGTCCTGAGTGAGTGCCAGAAGAACAGCTCTTCTTCAATTAGCCACTCAATGGCCTTTGGTTAGATCCTTATTCTATTAAATACTTCCTCTGTCATTGTAATTCAAAGCTGTGGCAAATTGTGACTACACCAAGCAAAGTATTTTGAAGACGTCTGAATTCTGACTTTGCTCCATGTCTTCTTGGATTACTGTAAATGTAAACAGATTTGCACTATGATAAATGTTGGGGAAAGGTGTATAATTTAAAAACAGAGTAAGCAACCTTTCTAATTTCTTTATCAGGCTTCAGATAGTTTCCACTTTATAGAGGGGAATCCTGACAGGTACAATTTCCTGTTATGGAGAGTGCTGCTTTTTCACTTGTTCTTGGTGCGTATTCATGTCACTCATGATCTCAATTTTCCAATAATTAAATAAATTATGGGTTTAGAAGGCATAGCAATAACTTGGTGGATGAAAAGATATGCAGCATGGTTTTATTATTAGATTTAGCATGAGACTGTAGCATTCCCAAAACAGTTATGAAAAGAGGTAATACTGCTGAGGCATTATTTGTTATCATTTAACTAAGAGCTTAAGAAGTATTTGGGGTGTTTGGATCTTTTTTATTCTTAAAGATACCTTATACAAAAGATATAGGTTGATTTTAAATTTTTTTTTCTTTTTTTCCCAGTGGAAATTATTTACTCCTAAACCAAATAATAATAATAAAAAATATTGCTTCTAAAATGAGCAACTCAGTATAATTGACTAAAACCAATGAAAATGAGCATGCCAAGCATGCCAGGAAATGTAAAGAAAAGAGAGGGAGTGATTCTTCCCACTATAAAATATCCACATTTGATTTTTAGTGGTATTACTGTATGAACTTCCTCCTCCTTTGGCAAAGGAAAAAAATTATCTTGCCAAGTCTAAAAGGCCTGTTGAGATTTCAGAGCTTGTAGATGAGTCAAAAAAAAAAAAAAAAAAAAAAAAAAAAAAAAAAAAAAGTAAAAACAATCTGTAGCAAAAGTAATTTTGGAATGTTGAAGATGGGAGAGAGAGGAGTAATCTTAAGGCTGTGGGTTGTATGAAGTTGATTTGCCTTGTTTTTGTGTTCGTGTCACTGCTCATTAGGTTTATTGTGCTTATGTGGGAGTAAATCTGTTAGTGTAGTTTATAAACCCGATAATTTTAGAGAGGTGATTTTTTTAAAAAAGTGTATTATTATCTTTATACTGAATTTGTTTATGTGTTCTTAATAGTAATTAGTGTCCCTATAGGAAAATAAGTGTGCCTGGGGGAGAATGAAAAGTAATAAATTGGAGCTAGTAATGAGCCAGAATATAAACTGGAGTGGAGGCCTGGTCTTTTTCCGTAAGCATAGGATTTCTTGATCAAAAATTAGCAGCCAGAATATCTAGTGGAACTATTATGCTGGACAAAATCTTAAAGCTTTAAAATTCAATTTTATTAAGTATGTCTGGTGATCTGTTTGCATTTACAGATACTTTTTGACAAGTAGGTAACTGCATTTAGTGTTTCAGTGGAAAAATGAAACCAATGTCATTTATTGTCAATGCATGACAGGTAATTTCATACTGAAAAAGCCCACAGATTTAGTGTGCTTCATTTTCTTAACTGAATACATGTAAATATGTGTATAAATAAAGCTTATATGTAAGATAAAATAAGCTACTTCCTGAAGTTGTAAAAATTTTAGATATTAGATACAGGTATCAAACACCTATTTTCATAATTTAAATTTTTCCATCTGATGAACATGTTACATTTGTTTTATTTTTAAACAGCTGTTGGATTTTTAAGTTATATTTATGGTTGACTGTCAAACCAGGTATATAGGATTTATGCTTCTAAGGATTGTATTGGGTTTTATTTGGTGCAGGCAGTTTAATGAATCAAATGTTTGGTTTTCTCTCAGTGTTAACATTCAGGTCTGTTTTCATTGAGACTTCCATGTACAGTGTTTAGAAGTGCTGTCGACCATCTGATAGAAGCAAAACATAGTAGGTAAATCAGAGATCACAGTATTTTGTTTTCATGTGTGTCTGAGCAATTAAAAATTCCTCTTAGTCCCCTTACAAATGTAACAGAAAATCTGGAAAAGGTGTTGCTTGGGGTTTTTAATTTTTTTTTTTGTATAGATATTAAATGTTCTGTTTTCTTTCTCACTTTCTTGATACTGTTGTGACTAGATCTTTGAAGACTGTAGTATTAATTTTTCCCATTCATCATTCAAAATTAGGAAACACAGGTGTTTAATATCTCTGCCTATTAATATTTGAGTGTTCTTATTTTTGGAAATAATTAGTTCTATTAAAATATTACTCCTCCTAAAAACCAGTAAATACTTTACCTTACTGTAATATTTGTGTAAAATGCATGACCCCCAGTGGTCATGTTGTAGATTACTCTCTGTCTTTTACCACTTTTCTTAACAGGAATAGAAATGGAATTACTTTAAATGGGACATCTTTGATAAATTATTTTTATACTAAAGAATTACTTTTAATATGGAATTGCAGCAGTCTGTCCTGAGGAGAGCTGTTACATAGAGAAGATAATGGGAAGACAGCTCTAGCTGGAAATTGTTCTGATCAGACCAATGTGGGCAAAAGCAAGATCTGCACTCAGTTATATTTAGCCTTTTGCCAAATATATTTATTTCTTTATGTTTTTAAGAGACATTAACTAAAGGTCCTTCTAAAGCAAGAGGACCTTATAGTAATAGCCAAGTAACTTTGTCTGCTCATCATAATTAAATGATAATGTTTTGAATTCCACTATATTATTCCCTTAATTAGTTATCTGTATTAATCAGACACAGAACCAAAAAATTAATCTGCAAATCTCCTTCCAGCAATACAAAGGGAATATTTTGTGGTTCTGATTCTGTTCTAATCAAAAAGATTTGAGGATTATTGGCACCTTAGGGGCCCAGTGCTGTATACTGCATAAACAGATCTTTGCATAGTAGAGATTTTTTTCCCCTTTAGGAAGTTTATTTAATAGGTCTTTTATATCTGTCTATGCTTTTCTACTTAAGGTGACATTCTTCGAAATACTATATATATATATAAAAGATTCTAGTGCTGATTCTATATTTTTTTTCCATTGGGGACTTATATTAGTCTAAGACTTTCAGCATGTAATACATACTCTCTTTTCTCTAGATTTGAGTGTATGCATATGAATGTATGTGGTTAAGATCTCATGTGCTTTTTAGGTAGACACTGAACATGAGTAAAGCAAAAATGGTTCAGGACTATTCAGCTTTAAATCAGATTGAGACTTCAGTCAAGAATGAGACTCTTTAGGGCGATAACTTGCCCTCCTTTTTCAGATATTAATGAGCCCCATTTGTACTGAATTTCAATTTGCAACAGCTCTGAAAGCAGCAATAAGAGAGACTTGCAGGTGAGAAATACAATTTTAAGCAGCAGATCAGATTCTTTAGCAAACCCAGGCTGAGTTTCTGATAAAAATGGAAGTGTCATTCATTGCTGCGTTTTGCACACTGTCCTTAGGCTGCTTACTCCCACTCATGCCAGCTGCCAGATCTTTTCCAACCCCCACTCAGCATCTGATGTCGGTTTTTTACATCAAATGCTGAGTGGAATGAAATAAACTCTATCTGGACCTCAGTGTAGTTCGGGAGACTGATATCTCTTAACACAAAGGGAGACCACCTGAACTTGTGGAATCTGAAACTGATCTCGGACAGCAAGGGGAAGGAATCATGATGTAAACATGATGTGATCATTATGTAACTCGTGAGGGATTCTCTAACATAAACTCAGTCAGTTCAAAGGCAGTAATGTAGAAGCACCTTGTAGACAGAAATAAATGCTTTAAATCTATTTGTCTAAAAATAGATGGTTGAATGGAAAGTTGAACAGAAACGTGGTGGGTGCAACAGAACCAAGCTAAGCCCTAATGTGTTCTGTATGAGAAATGCAAAGCTGTCAGAGGTGCACAAAAACAGGAGGAGGAAGTTTAGGCCATTGTATTCAGACAAATACATCCACAGTTTGGCCACAAAGTAAGAGAAGAAAAGCTATTTAAAAGGGGATGCATGTGTATAATATTAATCACAGTTTAAGAGGATTAAGTGGTATATTGTCTGTTAATTTATGTATTGTCAGTATTTATGGCAGTTAATTGATGTGTTGTCAGTGTGAGAATTATACATCTTTGTACTACCCCAGAAAAGAATAGCAACCCCTCCTCACCAGTTCTTTGTTTACAACTTGAAACTTGTTATTATAACAGGTTAGGAAATCAATGTTAACTTGACATGCTGATACATAAAGTGGCTTCATTAGGTACATTTATTTGTACTCTTTCATAGAGAATATTTTCTGTCATACAATTTTAGAATCTATTGCAGTTACCACAATTCTCTAGGGAGTCCTTTGGCTTCAGGTCTTAGAGAGACTGTTGATGTTATAGACCAGCTGTACCTGTTCTGTACATTAAAGTTATAGTGATTAAGTATGTAATGCAATATTTTTTTGTTCTTCCTTGTCAATTGACTACTGCATAAAGCAAAACTCTATGCTGCTTATGAATTTAAACAGAGCTGAAATTAATCAGTTTTTAATGTAATTTTTTTTTAATTATTCAATGCTATCCTCATCTTTACTAAACTAAATTTACAGTATAGCAAGACTACACAAAACTCATCTATGTTAATAGTAGTGTCAGAAGACAAAAAAGTCTTGCCAGGCCTACAGTGTTTATACAAGCTTTGATAAGTGAGCTGTGGTAATTTTCTTTTACTACCCAGAGTTGTTATCATGTCTCTTGGGGTTACTTAGTGCACCACAGTGTGCTGCTGCTGTTATAGAAATGCTAAATATGTATTTATAAAAGTGAAGTAACGATTTATCATCTTCATAGATCTCATAGATCTCGGCACATGTGCTTGATGGATTTGGAGCATCCAGATCCAAAACTATGATTATGTTTTGTCTTTAGTTCTTGGAGTGCTCTGTGCTGTAGCCAAAATTATGGAAGGTGATGTCAGGCAGGATGGGGTAAATGGCAACCCAAAGGAAAGAGCCAGTGCTAGGAAAACATCAAAAGGAGTGGAGCAAGTCTGATCTCCAGTCTTTATAAATTGGGAGTGCTCAGACACTAAGAATCAGTAGGTATTTAAGAGGAACATTTTGTTCCAGGTTATAAAAAGACTTTTATTTTTACCAGGCAAAACAAAGCCTCCCAAAATGCGAGTTATTGGGAAATTGAACCTTTATAGGTATAATACAGAGGCTGTTTTTTCTAATTTTTTTTAATTGCTTAATTATTTAATAAGTTGATTTCTTTGTTTTTCACAAGGTCTTTGCACAGAATTTACAAGAGTACTTGATAGATAGTTTCCTTAGCCGGTAGTTTGCATTAAGTATAAGGTTAGACATGATGTAGAAAAAGAATTAACTGACAGCTTGTGGAGAGAATAGACAGCTATTAAAAAATGTTGATTTAGTTTTGGTCTTACGTGACACTGACAGTACTTAACCTTTGATTTCCTTTGAGGTTTTTGGTCAGAAACCAATTGAATTTCATGGTAGATTTTTTTTCCCCCTAAGCTGTGAGACAGCTACAAAAATTTGCAGGGGTTTGCCAGTTCAGATTACTAAGTTGTGCTCTCACATTTCAATCAACATAACGTTTCTTATCTGGAGAAGATCCCCTTCTTAATTCTACTTCTTTTTAATGTGATAAGTGTTGTCACCTTCAAAAAAAATAGTAAGTAATGCATAATTTTCTTCATTAATACTACAAAAAAATGACCATTATGATGCATGTGAGGGGGGAAAAGGGAAGAAAGGCTTGAAGAGAAATGCACTATTTATCCTTTGTGTTTTTCACTTCTCAGGCATATCCTGTTATCTACATTTTTTGTAACAGGAAAAAGGAAGGAAAAATGATAAAAAGAGTTGAGGAATCAGGTAAGATCCTTGTCCTTAAGGATCCACTTAGGGTATGTTACAGGAGAAGCACTATTCCTGTAGTGACCGAGGTTGAATGTCAAATGGCCCAAATTTCCTCAGCAGCTCCAGTGCTTTCCAATAAACTGTTTTCATTGTCACTGTCTCTCCCAGACTGCCTCACTGGTCTTATGTTCTGACATTTCTTCTGGTTTTCCAGCTTTTCCTACTGTTCTCTGGCACTTCCCACATGAAGAAGACTGATCCCACATCACATCACAGGGATCCATTTCCCCCAAATGAGTTTAATATGAAGCTGTCTGGAGCTTTGTTGAAGAAATGTTTGAAGCAGTCAGAAGAGATTTAATTGGTGACTAGAATGCATACATGCATGAGTAATCAAATTAGCCCTGTTGTGCTTTTTTAATACTGGAGAATATTTACCATTTCAGAGCAGAAGAAAATTGGTTATAGACAAAAGCTTTGATGTGGTCACTTGCAAGAAGAGTGGCAACCTTAAGTGAACCCTGGTGCATGTGTGAGACCCAGGCTTTAAAGCAATTCAGTAAAAACATGTAATCACCCTGGCAGATGCAATTTCAGTGCTGTCATGGGTAACAAGAATAGAAACTAAATTCTTCAGAGCTGTAAGACCTGAAAGTTCATGCTGATACTTTTTATCTCTCCCCTTCTAATATAAGCAGCATAACAATATAGTCGGGAATCAAATCTTCTGTTCTTGTAAAAAGCTCCTAAGTATTTTTATAGCAGCTGTCAGCATAGGAAATTTTATATTTAATGAGCAGATTGCAGATTCATGCTGAGAACATGGTACTGTAGATCTGCGTGCTGGCTAAAGTACTGGTCTGAGTTCTTTTTATTTTTTAATGTTATTTTACAGGCTGTATTTTTGAGTGTTCTTATACTTTTAATACCTCTTGTTCTTTCCAAAATGGTACCTGTCTAAATCTGAGCTAAATGGCCCTTTTTTCAAAAGCATCTGACAGCATTATTTTTACATATAGAAGGGAAATGTTTAATCCCTTGAAGTAACTTACTGGTTAATTGAATTGTAAGTTTCTGAAATCCCACCCAATATGTGAGAAAAAAGCAACAACAAAAAACACCAAGAAAAAATGTTTCCTCTATATTTTCTTAGAATTCTTGTTTTTGCTTTAATGCTTTAAGCATCACTGATGGAAACATGAATCCCTCATACTGCACAATCCCAAATCATTGTTTAACATGAATTTCCTTAAGTCCTTTTCTTTGTGCAGTGCCATGTAGAGTTTACATTTCTGTGTAAAGTGTATATAGTTTAAAATAAGATCAGTATCTGTTTCTCAGTAATTCATAATAATATTGATAATTTTGAGCCTGAAAAGTCTTTATTTAGATAAGTACTTGTGAAAAAGCTACCTCTTTAAAATAAGTACTATTCCTCAGTTTCTCAGAACTGTTTGTTTGCTTTTGATAGATTGTATCAGAAAATTGGCAATTATTTAATTCTGTAGCACACTGTAAACTAGAGTTTATTTATGAATTGTTCCTTTAGGCTGATATAGCCTCAAAAAAATTTATCTTTTCATTGTATTGGAGAGTGGAATAATTCTGATGTGGGGGAATAGTGGATAATTTTGCTGTAGTAAGAATATATTTTTTATTATGTGACTAGAGTATTGCTTCTTTTCTGAAAAGGGAGCTGACCACATAAATTGATCTGTATGAAGCTGACCAGATAGCTGTGTACATTTCTATTCATAACAGGATTAGATTGCATATTTTTTAAAATGCAACTGAATTTCCATGCATTTGATACCCATTTGGGCAGGGCATAAAGATGTTTTCATTTTGCAAACACTCACTATCTTGAAGTTCAGCATTTGTGGTCTGGAAACCATACTGGAACATTTTCTTATACACATGCAAGTGCTATAGAGTAGCACATAGGGGATTTCACAGTCTGCCATGAGCCTTGGTGCTTTAATGTTAACATTGTAGTTAAACTGCCAGAGAGCGTAGCCAGGGATATAAAAGGTCACCTTCTCCAGCTGCCAGAGAATTGTGATCTATTCATGGGCAGGTAGGAAGGAACAGTGGTCAGTTTTAGGGGCTTTTTTTCTTTTTTTTTTTTTTTTTTTTTTTTTTTTTTTTCTTTTCCCCTTTTTGAATCAAACACCTTTCCACAAGCAAGTTGCATCAGTTTGTTTTAAAAGTGAACACTGAAGCAAAGTCACAGAGCTACCAGTGCACCTAACAGTGTCTGAATGGCTATAATGGGCCTGCCTACATAATATTTTACATACTGTATATCTTTGGAAGGAAATCTGTGAACTGAACAACACATGCGTTGGCTCTTCTTGACAATTACATATGATGACATCTGTTGACAAAGTATTGTTAGCAGCAGAGATCAGAAAGACATGGCATGTGAAGTCAATTGTAGCTGCCAACAGCTCAGATAGTATTGCATGGCAGGCTTGGGAATCTCTGTTAAACTCTGCAGAGTGTCAAAATATAGGTAACTTGACAAGGTTGACTGAGGGGTTTGCGTGTAGGGTCAGAGGATTTTCAACTGCTGAATTAAGGGCAGATGTTTTACAGTGAGAACTTCAAAGCTTTGGATTTGTAGCAAAGCTGTTTACTGTAATAACAGTGATGGGAGTCCTCTCATTCTTAGGGAAGCTTTCAGCCTTTCCATGTGCTCACTGACTGGCACTGAGAACATGATTATGAAGAGAACTCAGTTATTCCTCTTACAGTAAGCCATCATTGTGATGTAATACCACACTCCAAGATTCCATGCAGTCCTAATATGTAAATGTTAATAAGAGAAAAAGTTGGAGAAAAGATGCCCCAAACATTGGCCAATCTCTTCGTAACTGATTGATAATAATGTGTTTGACTTTAAAAGTAGAATTATGCTAGTAATAATTGGTAGTTAAAAGTCAGACTTCTTTTTGGGCTTAAAGCTGAAGGTATTTCAGGAAACTTAGCCAAAAAGTTGGTTTTCATAGGTTTCATTCCAAAGCTTGCTATTTAGAGGTTAGCCTAAGTAAGAGTCTATCAAGTCTCACAAACTAAGATGCTAATTAAAAAAACCAAACAAAACATACAACTGAAAATCTGTATGCTTCTCTGCAACTTTGCGTTAAATTTTAATTTTCCTAAATATGATGCTCGTATTTAGATCTTAGAACCAGCATTGTTAGGAACTAATTTTTATTTTCTGTGTGGCAAGGAAGCAGTGGACCTATGATGTTTCGTCAGTGTTCCCCCAAGAAAACCATGGCAATTTCTGCAGCCTAGTAGTAATTTCAGGACTTTCATAAACTGAGTTCCGATTATTGTATTCCTAAATGTATTCCTGTTGTTTTGCTCTGTTATTGAGTACCATTCAGGACCTTATCTTTACTTACTTTCATATTATTGTTGTCTTCTAATTTTGGGATACTCTTTCCTAATATTTGTACAACTACATTTTGCAAAAATGAACTCGTGTCCAAACTACAGGAGAATTATATTTCTGTATTTGTGGACTTCCTCTGGAATAGAGCAAGGTAACTTTATTACAGAATGGGTAAGGGAAATGCAATCCCACTGTTCTATTCATTGTTGTGTGTGGTACTGACAGGTGTATCTTTGCCCATGCCTTTGAATGCATAGGGAGAGGTATAGGAATGGCATTAAGATAATTTTTGTAATTACTTTTTTCTTTAAAGGAAAATAACACTTGATAGCAATTAAAAAATAAAATAACACAAATGCTCATATTGAGTTCGTTCCACCTCATTTATGTCCTTAATGTAAGAGCCATAATGTTGTGTTTTTGTTGTCCTTTTTTTTCACTGCTTAAAGCCCTGGAAATTAATTTTTAGTGTGGAAGTCAATTCAGAGAGCACTTACTGGGGTGGAGAGATTAAGAAATCAATTTCACAAATAATACTTTGCAGCATTTACTTAAAAGTAAAAGCAGCAAATTTTAATCTTGTGGCTCCTGGCCAACTTTCTATACATAAGCCTGTGACAATATTTCAAAAACAACAACAACAACAACGACAAAAAAAACCCCAAACCAACAGCCAAAAATCCCTTTGCCTCTCAGCCATTAAAATTTTCCACAAGGTTAAATATTCACTTGGCACATTTAGGCCTAGGAGGAATTCTGTTCTTGGCCCTGCAGAGGTGCTGCCCCAGCCCCGTCCTCGGCTTCAGTCGTGACCTGCTGGGTCCACCCAGCCCTTGCTCCTGCCGTGCCCTTTCCCTGAGGATCAGGACCCTTTCTCTGAGGATAAGGATCCTTTCCTGGCAGCAGTGACCAGGCCACTGTTGGGAAAGATGGGACAGGAAGGGCTTGAGGATATGATTCCCTGGTAAGAAATACCGGAGATGTAAAACCTGTGAGTGAAATAGAAATGAAGGCCAGCTTTGAGATGTGATCATGGCAGGCAGGAAGATGGTGATTAGTTGGAGTTGGGTTGAAGGACAGAAAACAAAAGGACCCAGGAATGTAGCCCCTCTCCACCCTGCCAAGGTATCAGGGAAAAAGTAGATAAGAAAAGTAGTTTTTAGAGTTTAGAATATAGGATGATATGGTAATATAGTAGTTCTCATAGGCTGCATGCAGAGTTTGTAGGTTTTGTATCTTGCGCCAGTTGGTCACTGTAAATTAGAATATTCAACACAAAAGGAGATAGAATGGATTGTAACAAGGTCCTCGCTCTCTCTTACCTCTCTTACCTCTCTTACCTCTCTTACCTCTCTTACCTCTCTTACCTCTCTTACCTCTCTTACCTCTCTTACCTCTCTTACCTCTCTTACCTCTCTTACCTCTCTTACCTCTCTTACCTCTCTTACCTCTCTTACCTCTCTTACCTCTCTTACCTCTCTTACCTCTCTTACCTCTCTTACCTCCCTCACCCCTCTTAGCTCTTTTACCTCCCTTACCTCATTCCCTCTCTCTTTGGGGCATCCCTTCAGCCAAGGCTGGTGGCTGAAGGCAAAGCCCTTTTTACCCACAACCCTTGCAATAAAACTATGTGTTTCTAGAATATCTCAAGTCAGCAGAGTTCCTTATCCCTGCCTTCCACAAATGCTCCTACTGGCCACCAGTTCCCTGAGTTCCTCCCTGTGGGGGAATGGTGCTCCTGGGGCACCCAGCAGAGTCTCCCACCAGACCCTCAGTGCCCTGCCCTGGCACAGGGCAGCATTACAGTGAATGACATTTGAAAGTCACTCCTCAGTGGTAATGAAAATAAATAAAATAAAAACCTAGATTAAATTCCCCGAGAGCTTGGCAACAGTTTTCTGTCATCTCAGCTGAAAGATGTGGGGAGAAAAATGAGCTTCTGTTTCAAAATCTGGTGATCAGTTTAAAACTGAACTTGTGAAAAGGCACCAGAGCGCTTTGCCTGCGATTTGTTAGAGAATCTGTGGAGCCTTGGGTGCAGAAAGCAGTTAAAAATGAATTTTGGGAGTATTCACAAATCAAGAGCATCTTAAAATAATTGCTTTATTTGAAGCAGTCAATCCAAACTTCATATTAAATGCTGTAATCTGTCTTCCTCTCCAATTTGCTCTTAATTTTTTCTTTAGGCATACCTTTAAGCTGTAGGTAAAACTTCTAAGTAAGGGCAGTGCCTTTATGTGGGCGACAAACCTGGCATAGAGTTGTGTTGTGTTGGTTTTTTTTAATCCTTGCAAATCTTCTTAGTAATTTTTACCACATTGTTACATCTGTGTACTATTCTATATCACCATAATGTGGTTTCATGCAGGTAGAACACTTGCTAATAGATAATAATTCAGACCTTCACCAAGATGTCATGCAGTTACATTAATTTTACATATAAAGTGTGACCTACTTCAGTTTTCTTCAGAACATTTATATTGGAAAAAACTGAGATTGTGAACTTGGCAAACTGAAGATTGTGCATCAAAAGATAGAAAGGCTTCCATGTAACCCCAAAGTTTTCTAGGTAATTCAGGGAGAAGACTAATAGTTTTTCTTCTCCATTTATGTTATTCTAAGTAAGCCCAAGGTCCTAGTTGATTATCTTTTGGGTAGATGGAGGGTAATATGCAGAATATGTATGAGCTTAGAATAAGATGAATAACAAATGGAAGGAAAACCCCCAGTGACCAGCCCAAGACTGATAAACTCAATTTTAGGGGTGGAACACTGGAAGAATGGTTTGGGAACAGGAGAACCCAATTTGCTTTTTAATCATTTGCCTTACCTAGAGAATCAGTGCTCTATTTTAGTGTTTCATATCAGTGTATTCTTTGTTTGTTTAGTACTAGGCAAGCTCAAGTGCATTATCCCTGGTGATTTTATCTGTCCACAGCAAAACTGCAGTTTTGGTTGAATATTGCAGCTGAGATATTTCTTTGTAGTTCAGATTTTGGTCATATTGTGTGTAAAAAAAGTTTATGAACTACAAACATAGGAAATGTAGTCTTTTGTAAGATAATAGCAAAAACCAGCAGCAGTACTGTGAGCTAATTTTTCCTAGTGGTGTTTGGAATAGCAGTCTCAAATAGAAAAGGCAGTGGATTTTCAATATCTATGCATAATGTTAATCATTCCAATAACAGTTGGTGTGTTTACAGAATGTATTTAATGGATTTTTGTTACTGGTAAGCCTTAGGCCTGTGCATTTTAACCTTTAGAACCTTTCTGATTGTGTTATGCAAAAAATGAGAAAGCAATCTCTTCTCTACTCACCCAAGACACAGAGTAAAACAATACAGAGAAACAGAAAGAAACACAAGCAGTAAAATATTGAAAGAGATATGATGTCTCTTTACTACTTCCTCAAGTGATGTGATTATGGGACTGATAATAAGTAAAGATCATTAAACTTACTCATTTGGGGCATTTATTTCCACACCTTTTTTTTAATCAAGACCTCTAGGTAACAGGCTGGTGATTATTGTCTTACATGGAAGATCTCAAAATATTTGGGACTCCCATGATTTTCTGTCATTTTTTTTGGCAGCTGATTACAATCTCTTGAACAGATACTGTTAGCTCAGGAATTTCTGGCTGATTTTCCTGGGATTACAGTTACAGCTCCAGCTGGTAAATGTGGGTTGCAGGTCTCACCTGCCACCAAGTGAAGCTGGTGTTCTCAGACTGTGTATTTCCTGACAGAAGCTCTCTGTTTCTTTTTTTTTTTTTTTTTTTTTTTTTTTTTTTTTTTTTTGGTACAGAAGGGAAAGGCAAATTAAATTTTGGCAAGAGGACAGTTGAGGTTATCATTAGCAAAGGCTGAAGGGCCCATCAAACAGTAATGTGATAACACTAATCACCTCTCCCCAAAATTGAATCGAATATTTGCTGGTAGACTTGGTTTGTTCTTCTCTTTGCTCTTTTCATTAACTTCTGAAAATACTTGAGTTGGGAAGGACAAATGAACAGGGTAGAGAAAGATGTATGGACTTAATATGCAGGACTTAAGTTGACAGAATTGGAGTAAGAATTTTGTAAGCATGGCAATTAGAATCACCCTTTGATTTTCGAGGGCATCCTCTGGTGGTGCTTTTGCTCTGCATTTGCTTTTCATTTGTCCGTATGAGCCTAAGAGTCTTATTCTGAAGGTGAGCCCATTAATAGTCAATTCTTCATAAACAATTTGATTATGAAGAAATTGTGCCAGCTGGGCACGTCTGTGGCCATGTGATTGATAACTTCAAAGACATCTTCTTTTAGGAATAGCAGGTATGTAAAATTCCTTTGGTGAAAGTAGGATGGGAAAATGGGGGTTACAAGTTCTAAGTAAAGACAAGACAGTTAAGATGTCCATTAACTTTGTATACATTTTTTGTAAACAGTTATTGCTGAAAAGCACCCCACACTCTATTCAGTTTTTAGGAGGTTAATGGATAATAGTTTCTGCTAGTTGATCTGTGAATAATGAGATCCTTTGGGTTCACTTAAGTGAAAAATGAAGATTAAATGTTTTAAGGGTCTGTTTTCTCTGTATACAACACTATATTTCTCCAAGATTTTGTCTTGGTAAGCAAATAGTAGGCAGAACTGAACCCCAGTGAGTTTATAGTGTGATATTAGGAGTCTTGATTTTGCAAGAATCTGTAGTTTTTAATCTA
Organism: Zosterops lateralis; assembly: GCF_965231275.1. Classification (NCBI taxonomy): domain Eukaryota; kingdom Metazoa; phylum Chordata; class Aves; order Passeriformes; family Zosteropidae; genus Zosterops; species Zosterops lateralis. The sequence continues at coordinate 5,813,737 of NC_139768.1, forward strand.
CTTTTAGGAGGCAATGCTTTTTCTATCTGCATTAAGCATTAGTCCTTTAATGGAGTAGTACTTGTAGTACTTGGTTGCAATGAGAAATGTGGGGATTTCTTCTCAAGTAGTTCAGATGTTGTATGTGTTATATGTGAGCAAATTTGCAAAGCCATAAGTGATAAACATGATGTTCTGGGAGCTGGCACAAGAACCACGATTTTCTCTGCCAACAGAGCACTATTCTGGTTGCTTACTACTAATTTAAAACAATAATCTCCCAGTCTTTTTGGAGGGGTAGAAGTCGTGTTGTGAGGTAAAAATATGAAAAAATGTGCCAGATTGGTCAAAAGTGTCTTTGTCCACACAGAGGTGTTAACTCACAAAAATTTCAATTGGTGCCATTAATGGCATTTAAACACATTTATACTGAATTAAAAAAAACTATGTTTTTTGACTTGGCTAAGCCCCTCTCAACACTTAAATGTTAGACCTGCCCAGTAGCTATTATGAAGCCTGTGAATTGCAAGAGAAGATTGCTTGAACTATAAAAATAATATGTGTGGTGCTTACATTGAATGCCAAATAAATGTATTCTGATCACAGAGAGCATTAGCCATATTTACTCCCTCTCCAATTTATGAAGTTGAGTTTCACAAGAACTTTTGAAGAATCAGTAAATTTACCTATCTGTAAAGTTGAGAGCATGACAACTGGATATAATATGTTAACAAGGGTGCTTCCAGTTTATCTTCCTTTATTTCTACTTGCTCTTGAAAGATTCTCTCAGAAGTTGTGAGGAAGGCAGAGAAATTATTTAAACACCTTTTATCTTTGACACTTTATATATTTAATGGACTGGTTTTCTTTGGAGATACATAGAGTTACATTGGTATATTTTTATACTTCCAGTCACTAGAATTTCTTCATTATCTTCTTGTTCAGAAAAAGGCTCTCCTACACCTCCAACTCCCCCTCCTGCCCAAACCCCCAGCCTTACCTGTGCAATTTTGCACAGTGCAATAGTTAGTGGGATTAAGGGGGTGGAGTGAATGCCTGCTGTCATCATGGAAATCAGACAAAATTCCCTTTTATTTATTTCGTAAAGCTGATTGAAGACTATTACTGTCTATCTTTATAAATCTTCTCTTTCTCAAATATTTGTTAAAAAGTCAGAGGACAATTTACAAAACACAAAGCAAAGTCTGCACCAACTGCTAGGAATTATTTTATCTCATTGATATTTGCTATTGAGAGGGACAAGCCCTATTAAAAGAATTGCAGAAATAATTGTTCTTATTATTTGTTCTTAGTTATCCTGATCAATAGAGCTGTCAAGCACAAGACACTTCACATTGTAGGCAAAGGCTGTACTTGTCAGCTGAGTAATCTGTCAGCAAATTGAAATCAAGGTGCTCGGATAGGATGATGCCAGCCAGTGGTACAGCAGCAGATAGAATACTGACAGCCTTTTGGAAGTTTTGCATTGAAGCTCAGTAATGTCTGATATGTGATTGAATTCAATTAATACACCAGAAAAGATTTTTCTGACTCTTGCTGCTATATATATATAAAACTTGGATTTATGGAGAAAGAGAATTTTTGCATGTAAGCGACTAACATTGAAACGTGAATTGGAATTCTTTTGTATTGATTAGGAGTGTCACTAACAGTTTTATTGGCTTTGGAGAGACAGGAATGAACCTGCCTGTGTAGATTAATCAGTGAAATAACCTCTCAGGCAGGAGGTAAATGAAAATAAATTACTTGCCTGCATGAGATCTAAGTCTGTGGAGACTGCTGTAGTATCATGTGTGCCTCACTCAAAGGCTGGTCCCTAATGAACATTTGGAGCCTTCCTCTTCTCTGTGCACAAACAAAAAACACCCCTCATCTTCAGGACTGAATGCCTAGAGGAAGAACAGAACAGAAAATTAAGTCCAAAATTTTAGTAAACAAGCAGACAGCTACAGGCTAGTGGTAAAATACCACAGAAATGAGAGGGAAGAAATGGAGTATATTTGGCAGAGTGACAACACTTATTTAAAAGCAGATTTTTCATTCTCTGACTTTCAGTTCTAAAAATTGGCAGGCATTACACTGAAAATTGCTTTTTCTCAATCTTGAAAATCAGTCTTTGGAGTTATATGCTTTTTGGCATTCTCAGAGGATACCAAGTAGGTGATACAGTATGAAGCAAAGTCTGTGAGCTACATAAAAATGCATATGTAGTACTTAAAAAAAAGCCCTTTCATGAAGGAACAGTTGCACAGAAACAAGTTTATCCAAGGAAAAATTTCTGTGCAATCAAATGTGGTAACACACAATGGAAATAGACCTTAGCATGACAGCTAGGCCTGCTAAGCAAATTAATATTCAGAGCATTAACTTCATGGCATGTGGCTTAAGATTCCATTTAGATCCATAGCTGTTTATTTAAATCTTTTTCCCAATCATAATAAAATCTTGAAGAGATATTTTTGTAGAGGAGGACAGGGATTCAGTGGTGATTTATTAAAATAAAAAAGAAAATACCTATTTCTCTTTCAAACTACCGGTTTGGAAGAAGAATTAAAACTCATAACCAAAAGAAAAACAGCAGGTGGGAACATGGAGTTGGGAAATGCTGACTGCTGGTACCACCATCCTGATATGTTGATCAGGATATCAATTCCACAAGACAAGTGTTGAGAAGCCTAATCATAGCTCAAGCAGAACTATTAATAGAGACACGTCTCCTCTCTGTACCTCTGCACTTTTTAAAGAGCTGTTGCTTTGCTACAGGGCACAAGGGGCAGTATTACCCCTACAACAGCATGCTGTCACTGTGGAGAACATGACACAGGCTGAGTAGGGTCTTGTGTAATAAAAAAGAGAAAGGAGTTGACTTATCTTGCATTTAGAGATAAATATGAAACCAGTCTACCCTCTACTCTCATCATTCCTTGAAAATATTATGGGGAGTAGGAAGGGATCTGTGGTATATATGTGGTACAATGTGGTACATTCCCTTGTTTACTTGGGTTCATCTTCTGCCTTCCCTGACTCAATAGTCTGTGCACTCTCCAACATTTTGGGTTGAGCAATGGGCAAAGCAGCCTTCTGCTGAAGAGAGAGCAGAACTGACTCATTTTCTCACTGTCTGAGCTGCCATCTGAATACAACTGGTAGTTAGTTATACAAGGTTCATATGCAGCTAGGTCCTTATTCTCAAGAGATGAAAGGAAGCTATTTTTGTCCATAACGGTGTTAATAATAATAATAATGCCTTTTGTGAAAGGGAGAAAATATACAAAACAAAACCACTTCTTGAACAGAGCTTGTATAGTTTTCAAAATAGATGAAACTGCAAACTTTGATACTTTTGGAAGCACAGAGGTTTTTCCATATATGTATGTACTTACTGGTATGGAACTGAAGTCGTGTCATGATCAGTCAGGAACATGTCTTTCAACTTGTTTTTCATAAGGCTCTAATTCACCATCAGACTTTGTGCAAAAGCATGTCTGTCAGTGGAGCTGCAATAATTCATAACCTCCAGTATCTTACTACCATTGTGTATGATGAATATAACCCATCTTAAGGCCTTGGCAAGCTGCTGGAAGAGGTTGAATGAACTACAGAATATTCGCTCTAGCAGTCTGTGCTCATCTGAGGAAGCAGCAAGAATGGAGAGAAGCCTGCCAAGAATTCCTGAGGCCAGTCTAGTTACTTTTGTTCAGTGTGCATCAAGATGTACAGTACCTATGGTTGAATGGTTCTGTGGGTAACAGAGTTTGGCCTGTCAGTTTGACAGCTTTGTTAAAAAACATCTTTGTGCAGTCTCATAAAGAAGATAGACCTACCTACACAGGTTTCCACAAAGATGCTTGTTTTACACACAGACCAGTGTGTCTAGGACTTAGCAATAGTGATGGGATGGTGGAGTGCAGACATGTTCATCAGTAATACTGTGCATAAGTTGGTCATACATGGTTTGTAACTTGAAGTCTGTGATCTAATCTAACATTAGAAATAATACTTAAGGATCCAACTTGTGTTCCATAAAGCACAATCCTGACTTCCATCATACCAGTTCATTTACTGGTTAATGATCATTGCAGTGAGCTTCTGTAATAAGAATTTATTGAATAGAAACATGTTCTTTACAGTCCTCATCAAAGATAGATTACTAAGTCTACATTTCAGTCCTTACTGCATTATCCACTCTTGCTTTTCCCAGATGTCCTGGGACACTACTCTTCCTAGTTCTCCAGAGTATTTAGCATGGTTTCTTCTTGTTTCTGTATAGACAAGTCCTTTGGGATTAAAGGTATTTTGAGTATTTAGTTACACTCTTTATGGTGTTTTCAGTGAGCAACATAGAATCCTACTAAACCATGTTTTAGTAGAAACTAAATATGAATAAGTTGTAGCTTACAATTCTTACCTTTTTTTCTGAGCTTCCCTAAGCCCTTGGCTATACCCAGGTTTGGATGTTAAGCCATTGGATTTGGATATCATTTGCTGTGTCCTTCTTTTCCCTGTAGTATCTCAAAGCTCCCTGGTCAGAGCAGTGCTTTCTCTACCCTTGCCAAGTGTTTGTGTAGATATGGTTCTTCCAGAGGATATGAAAGGATTTAACTTAATTTTTTAAAATTCTCTTTTGCAGTGTTTACTTCAGGAAAACTTTTCATCTTCTATTTTTTTTTTCTGTAGCATATTTCATAAATTACAAAATCAACACATGTGCAGTGGTTGTGTATCTCATCCCAAACACACATTCTGCAATGCCAGAGGTTTATGCCTGTGCTTTAACAAAGCAGGGTAATATTTGCTGTGCTAATTCACTTATATGGAACTGCTGCAAGTACAGAATCACATTAGAGAGAAAATACTGGACAGACAGAGACAAACTGTGTGGTTCTTAAACAGTCTTTATAGGAAGAATTAGAGCATTAGGGAAATAGTGAGGTTTAGTTTTGGTGTTTTTCTTTATTTGTGAGAAACTGGCTGGGAAGTGAGTGAATTCTGGAAAGGAAAAGTAATGGGCTTGCTTGAGCTGGGGACAGAAGTGAAATAAACAGCTACAGCAATCAGGACAGGCTGGTGTTATTCTACCCTGGATGTGAAATGATGACTAAGTACATGCATTGTGGACTCCTTTAGCATTCTATCTCAAGGCTTGTCTCAAGGCACTCTCAGTTCAAGGGAAAGAAAGCTTTTTCTCTAAACCAGCTCTCTGTCATAAACATGAATGTCTGATGTGAGTGGAATAAGCTTTGCTGCCTAGGGAAAATTTGAAACTTCGGTGCATTTGGTTTTGTAGCTGAAATGCAGTGGCAATGCAATTGTTCAAATCACCACAGGTTAATGGATATTAATCCAGTTACCCTGTTGTTCCAGGAACTTACTTATGGCCGTCTTAAGTCAAATAGTTCATAGGTCGTAAACCTATTAACTGATTTAGGTGGTTAAGTGAAACCAAGTCCTCAAAACAGAAAACTAGAACTAGGAGTTGGATTCCCTGTTATGTCAAACTAAATTTTGCCAGTAGTTGGTTTATTAAAAGGAGTTTTATGTTCAGGGGTTGGAAGGAATTTACTTCAGGGCTAAATATCCCAGAAATTTAGTTACATGTGATAGCTCTGGTCATTTATTTTAAAAAATACAGTATCCTTCATAATTATTAGGCTTTATAATTTGCAACAGACTTGTATGAACTGTGTAAAGTTTGTTATGGCTTTTGGCTACACCAAAAGAGACAAACTCCTACTATTTTAGATTGTTAGGAAATAAATGAGTTCAATAGCTTCTTTACAGCTGAAGCAGGGAAACTTTTCTAACATGAGGCTGGTTCCTAGCAACAATCTGAAAACAGATGACTGAATCTCTTCTTAAACCTAATAGTCAATTCTCAGAAGACCAGCTGGTTTTATAGCAAAAAATCATCGTTTGCAGGACAAGAAACTGTTGAGTAGGAGCATGTTAGACTGTAATGTAACCTGATCATTGGAGATCCTGACATTTGTAGCTTCTGTCATGCTCTGCTGCATTAGCAGCAGATACCAAGGATGTGATTCTTCTCCTTTTGTGTTTACATTGTTATGGTCATATTCAGAGTGATGAGATTTTAGAACTCAGACCAGCTTTGTCTTCTGTGTGAATCTTGAAGACTTCCCTATCATAACTAAATGGAAGATTACTGGTTTATTGATTTTATTAAAAATAAATTTAAAATCTGCTTTTTATATTTTGCTGAGCCAGTGCTTGTCAAGTCAGATAAGAAAGATTCTTCTATTTCCACAACAATGGGAAAGTATACATATATAATATGTATAATTTGTGCTGTGGTACATACATATATGTCATAGTACATACTGTGTATGCCAGAATTCCTGTCACTGACTGTGCAGGAGTTATTTGAATGATACACTTTGGAAGTCTGTGAGTTCCTAAATTTTTTGGGCTCCCCATCTGCTTGCCTTAAACAATTTACTGGGTTTCTGGCTTTGTCAGCAGTGCTTTATTTGCTCTTGACTCAGTAACCTTCTTCTCAGGTGATAACATTTGCACGCACTTTGCAGCAGCTTGTAAGTGCATACCTGTACAGCCAAGAAATTATTCACATGTTTTATATGCAATTAATGAAAGATTCTACAGCTCTGTTAAATAACATACAGTGGCCAAAAGTGGTATGAGTCTTGATTGCAAGTTCTATCCCTGTAAAAAGGAAAAAAAATATGAATATTGCTATGTATGAGTAGTACATGGAGGTTTTATATCTGGAATGAAAAATTTTGAATTTTTTTTTTTAACCTGTGAAATTCAAAATATGTTGACCAGTTTATCTGCAAATAATCTAAGACATTTCAGGAGACCAGAAAGTTACTTCTACTGTCAGTTATTTGATTTTATTTTGATCTAAATTTCTTTGAAAACTTACTCATTAAAATGATTAATATTTCACAAAGCTATGAGTAGATTTTAAAAAAGGATGCCAAAAATAATTGTACTGCAAATGGAACAACAGATTCTATTAAAAACCTTATACAGTAAGTGAAATTTAGTTTTCTTGTTAAAGCTATTTTTTGATGTTGTGTGAATTGTTACCCTGCATAACCAGTTTATGTATTTGGGAACTGTGCTAAAAATAGAGTGATAATATACATTTAAGTGTAATTAAGAAAAATTGCTTGAAAACAATATACCTATGGATAAACATGGAACAAATCCTTTTGTAATTGAACACACATAATAATATGTTAAAATGTTACAAAATCATGCTGGTATCATCACAGGGTAGCACCTCAAGTGAATGCTGCAATAAAATAAATAATTTGCTCAAGTATATCTTTCTGAACTCTGTGGAATCAGGCAGTGCTGTGCTGTGCCTAATGTACATGATTTAGAGCAGGTTAGGTGGTCACTCTAATCCCAGTCACACTGTTATATTCAGTGCAAACTGTGAAGGTGAGTAAGGTAAAGGCAATTCAACACCAGTTCTGAAAAAAACCCTGCTTTATTCAGCAGAGATGTCTTTGCTAGAAAAGCAGCAAAAGGTGACCAAATAAATCACTCATATCAATGCATCCTTTATATTGTCCATATTCATTTAGTTTGGTTGATTATGCATTCAAACCAGTGAAACTTGTGTTTTTTGGATCCTGTGCACTGCATTGAAAAAATTCACCTCTGCATATCTGTGTCTTTGTGATCTTTGGTTATTCATCAATTACTGAACATGTTGGACATTTTGAAGTTGCTCTGTATCTCATTATTTCATCTTTTTTTTCTTCAAAATACACTGAAAATTCAGATTTGCTTTGAAAACTCAAATGAAATTATTTTGAATGAAATTATTTTGAATGAAATAACAAAATGCTTATTTAAAAGAACCGATTGGATTCCAGACTGGTTACTGTAATTTATAATTCCTCCTCCTTCTTCTTTCTCATCCTTTTTGTCCTCCTTTCCAAGCATCTTCTCCCCCATCCCTGAGTAATACTGGTGCTATGTACAGTATTTTTTTTACAGTAGTATAAACATTCTCAGCCTGTGACTTCATTGCTGAAATAACTCACCTCTTTCATATCAACTCTTACCTAGGAGCCGTACAGCAGACTCATTGATGTAGGTTTTTTTCTGCATGGCAGCCCAGGCCAAGCTGGTTTCATTGCATGATGCAACTTCACCTTTTTTGGTTGTCTATGGGATTAATTATAATCTATTCTTGTATTGCCTGTGCATGCCAATGTGCTTACCATAATGATGTATACACTGAATGCAGTCTAGAGCATTAAGTGCATGAAATGGAATTAAATACAAAACCATAACATTAGAAAGTTTGAGCAAATGTCAATTGTGCTTATCACTAACTTTACTTAAGGTATTATAGAATGAATAGGACATCATATGTATCAGGTTTATGTATTTAAAATTTCCAGCCTATCACAGTAGTTTATTGACTAGATGCACAGTTTTGGTGTGGTCAAGGTGTGAGGAGGAAAGGATGCACTAACTACCCTGTTGTGACAAGGACTGAGTGCTGCCAGTAGTATCAGAAAGATAAACCTTTCCCTGCTGTCAACTTCAGCAGCAGGTGACAGGGAGAAGAGGTAAGATTGTAAATAATCATTTATTGAAATTCAGAATTTGGAAAGCATTTCAACTGCAACAGGTTTTTTTTAGTTTTTAATAATAAATAACTTGTGAAGTAATGAAAAATGTATTGATTGATAAAACACATGGTGACATTCCATATGAAGAATTGTAGCCCTGCTTGAAGTTTCCTGTACAAATGACATTGTGACCATTCTAAGCAACTTATTATTCAGATGTTCTTAAATGTATTTAAATGAACCTTTCATCAGCATGGTACGAGATGTGATTGAATTCTAATCCTATTTTTTCCTGATAAGACGATGAAACAGCAACCTGGGAAGTGACTTGAAACATTGTGTCTGAACACAATTTTCTGGTGCTGTTGGTCAGTGCAAAGGTTTAGTGTCTGCTCTGAAGTTACTCTGTGTGCACTCCTTGGTGTCAGAATTAACGCACAGATTTCAAACTATATTCATCTTGATGAATAGGTACTATTGATTGTATAAACTTAACTTTGAGGACCTATGATATAGAACGTTACAATATTTGAAAAATGGTCGTAGAAAATGGGTATATATAAAGTGAAAACGTGCTCTTGGTGTGTACTTTTAAGCAGGTAACTTAATGAAAACATACAATATATATTCAAAGTACTACAAAAAAAGGAAGTGATTTCTACAACTGTTGTCATGCCACCCACACACTGGTATTGTGCTTCCCTAAGGATGTGTGTTATTTAGTATTACTTAGGATTTCATTTTTTAATATTAAATTCCATTTAATGGCAGTTACATTTTTTTCCCTTTACAATGAAGGAAGATTCTTTTAGTACTCTAAACCAGGTCAGATGCATATCTATACAGTAACATTAATTTCTTCCTGCTCAGTACAAATGGGATTATTATACCAGTCCTTTGTCTTTCCAGTAGCTCAGTGTGTAAGTTTAGCTTACTGTTCTCTCTTGCACAGCAGCCAGGATAAAAAGGTGATGGATGTTACACTGCAAACCATTTTGAGAGATGTTAGGAAGAAAAGGCAACTATATATTAATTTTTAACTCTCCTATAATCTTCTTCTTATATTGATGTAAAGTACTTTTATATCAGGCTTCTGATAATTGATTTGAGCAACTGGTACAGCTGTAGGCAATTTCTTATTCCATTTGTTAATGGAGATAAAGTTACTGCTGTAAAAGAAAGGCATAGTGTCATTAATCTGCCTAAAAAGGGCCTTGCCTTTCCCATTTAGAAAAACCACTGGGTGAGACTGTCAGTCAGGCTTCAGGCTAATTTTTTTCTGAAAAGTTTAAGTATTTTTTTTTTTTAATTTCTTCTTTGTTTAAACTTCTCTTATTTTTTTGGGAAGTAAATGTGGCTATTCACTGTGTCTTTCACAGAGTCAGCATTTTGCCTGGAGCATATGATAATTTCACTTAAGACAGTGGTGGTAAATCATCAGGTCCCACAGCTGCAACAGCTGTGACACAAGCTTTTCTAAGAAGAAAAATTTCCTAGATTGCAGTTATATAGATGTGGAAATTAGACCTCAGCAGAGGAGTTTATGAGTAGAGGAACTGTGTAAAGTGTTTCACTTGAAAGAAGTGCATGCAACAAAGACTCTTCAGGGGTCTAGGTTAAAAAAAGAGGGAAACTGGTAGAAGGGATTGTCATAAGTGTTAATGTGGGATTGTCATAAGTGTTAATGTAGCCAGTTGGTTCAAGGCAGAGCAATTTAAACAGCTGTACTGTGATGCTCAGGGTATAATAAAGATATTAAATGGTTAATCTTGGTAGTTGGAAGGTTTTTACTTCAAGTCACCATTCAGTATTGCTAGTAAAGTGTAACAAGTGTACAAATATGGGTTTCCTTGTGACAGGTTAGACCCCTCACCCTGAGGTACCCTAAATGTACTTTAGGTATTAATTGAGCAAGGTGCTTTAAAGAACCCTTATACTGATGGGGTAGGTAGGGCTGAGAGGTCTTCATGAGGAATAAGAGAGAGTGAGTCTGAAATTTTCAAGATTCATTTGGGACTAATATGTCTTCTAATTTTGTGTAGATTTTTGGAAGGAATTTACATGGTTCATGTTAGCCTTCATTTGAAGTAGGAAAAAATATATCCTGCTTGGTGTAACTGTCTCTCAGGACTGCTTTAGTATTACTATTAACACAATGGGACTAGGTTTTTTAGGGTTACTAATAGATTTGGATCATTAGATAGCCTGACCAAAGAAGCTGATCCAGTAATATAATGTCAATTTTCTACCACTTTGCAATACTTCCGACTTCCATTGCTTGTTTACATTATTCACTGTTGTTAAAGTCAAATAATATACCTTAGGCTGAAGTTTATCTCCACTCAGTAAAACTAGAGAGTAGGCAGATATTTTTCATCACAGTGTTACAGGAGGAAATTCTAGAAAAGATGGACAGATGAATGAACTGTAAGTATTTTTACACTCCGGTTTATCTGGTAGTCTTGTCATTTTCAGTCAGAATGGTTGAAATTAGGCTAATTTCATGGGACAACATTTTTTTTTTTAGAGTTACAGTATGTAAGCTAGCAAGAAATGTATAGAAAGTACATTCAGAATTGTCTATAGGAATCAGTTCCATAGCAAACAGAAAATTAGAGCTCAGCTCTGCTGATATACAAAAAAAAAATTTATAATAAGAGATAGATGGAGAACATTCTAATTTTTGTTCATTGTATATATTTTGTCAAAGAATTCAGTCAGATGAGGGAGAATTTTAAAAGTTGGATGACAGTATCAACAGAAGAGAATAATAAAAGGCACTGAGATGGAGGAGTAATTGGAAATACATGATGATGGTGGGCTGTTGAAAACTGAGTCTGAGGAAAGTGGATAGTAAATGTAAAAAGCACTGTTGGGTAATTTTGAGAGGTGACAGCTGCAAGCAAATAGAGCAAGGAATCTCAGGAACAGAGCAAGGAATGTCAGGAATTCACTCTTGCTGCATGGTAAGAGTAGCTATAGAAATATGGAATTTATTCAGACACTTATCTAGGAGTTCAATGGTTTGTAGGCCCTCTCCTACAGGAGGAGGAAATTTTAGCAATATCTCATACATAGACCATCCTATTGATTCATGCAAATGCAAATACTTCAGGTGAGCTGTATAAGCCAGGCTGAAAAGTATGTTAAAAATCTGAGATTCACCATCTCCCAAAAGAATCTACTCCAGTGTTTATCTGTAAGTTATAACTAAAAGTTTTATGCTGCTGATACACTTCTCACTAATTTTATTAATTTCCTTTTGTTAATTCAGTGTCAACATGGAATAGGGAGTAGTATTCGAGTTGCTAGCATTTTCATGTCACCAATTATTTTTTCTGGGGTAAGCAGCTACAACAACTTATTACTCCAAGATAGACTTTGATAAAAACTATTAGGTAACAACTTCGATAAAAACTATTAGGTAACAGTTAGACAAGAAGTAAAAGAAAGATATTATGAAGAAGAGACATTATCAAGACTATCAACTTTAGTAAATAAGGTATGCAGTTCAACCAAATCCTTTCATAATGCAATCAGTATAAGAGATAAAAATGACGTGGCTTACTAAAATTTGTCCTAAAAATAAGGATAGTTGAAACAGTATACTCATTTTTTTCTATTTAGACTGTTAGTATTCTCATTTAAAAAATCCTTTTTATTAAAATTGAATCCTTTATATTTATTTAAAAATGTGGTCCCAGTCATTGCTGTGCTGTCATTTTCCTAGAATTGATTTGTCATCAGGGAGATTGTTTTGTCAAGGTAATGTCAGGCTATTTTTAGTTGCCGGTGTTCTTGGCTCATGATGAGCAATTAAGGAATGTAATGCAAAATAAAATATGCTTTTTCTACTTCTCTATGTGGTTCTCAGCAAATGTTTTCAAATTAAGTTATTTTAGGATGAAAATCTTACTGGTGTATTCTGCAGGAAAGCACCTACTCTGTCTTTTATACGCTACTGAAAGAACTTGGAAGTTATGGAGAAGGATTTTAGGCCATTCCCTTATGCCTGTTTTAGCACTGAGTTCCTGGTGTTTAGCTGTTCTTCAGGGACTTTCTTTTGACTTCTGTTTGAAAAGTTAGAAAAGACACATGCTGCAGACAGTAGTGAATACACACACACATCCTGAGGATATTATTACGTTTTCAGAGTCAGCAATTTTAATGCATTTGTTCTGTATATCCCAGTAGTTCAATTTAAAATTATAAGCAGAAGTTTTTTGTTATCATACATAACTTTGTGTTTGGGCTGAGGAAATTAGCTCTGCCCAATCTGATTTTGCTTGAGTGCTGAACATTGGCTTATGTTTTACTAGGGAGTCTGTGAAGAAACATAATGTGCTACAAATTAATGGAAAACTTGAGAAAGAGAGATGAAATCTGACAGCATTATGCTGAAATTTACAGAGTGTTATTAGTTCATTTAGGTAAAATAATTACTAGCAATGTTACTTAACTGTCACTTGATGTGTTGCCAATTGCAAATAGCTCTTTAAATTTGGTAGCATCAGATGGGCATCAGGAAAGCAGACCTTTGTTCTGCAGTTGTAAATTTGCTTCCTAATTTTGTATGTGAATATGACAGAAGTTAAAATTTGGAGCTTCTCTTTTTTTCACGTTGGAAATCCATCTCTATCTTAATATATCTTTAAATTTTAAGCAAATTTCAGTCAAATGGGAAAATAAGAACAACATAATCTTTTAAGCCCCACATGGTGCAGAGAAGTGAAAAAAATCAAAAGAAACAAAAAAATCTCTGATTCTGAGAAAAATGTTTACTAAAGACACAGTTGTACCAATTTAATAGAGATTGATCAGGTTTTGTTGTTGTTTTTTTTTTTATTTCTGATATTGGAATTTTTTTTGAAGGAGCATAAGGAAACCTGTTCATTTTACCCCAAATTAGTCTGAGAGCTTGTCAAGGTTCCCTGTTGTGGTAGGGAGATTGCATAGAAGGATTTAGTTGTAGATAACATTTGCAGAACAGATGAGTCATGATGCACTTGTTTAATTAGGTTAGAAATAGAAGGGTAATATTCTAATCCCAGCTTGTGATCTGTCAGACTTGAAAGAATAATAGATGATGTTGTAATAGAAATTAAGAAAGGGAAGTAAGGACAGACATTTAAAGTGTTCTTGGGTTTTTTTTCTGAAAACAGGGTACTTGCAAATTATAAGGTGTAGGTTAAACACAGTGTAAGAAATCTTGAAAGATAGCTTTATTTCACATTATTTGACAGTTTTATTTTGATCAGATTTATATTTTAGTTAAAATTAACAAAGAGGATTATGACTATTGTAAGTATTTCAAAGACAGCTTAGTGTGTATGAGCCTAAGATCATCAAAGTATTTTCAGAAGGAATGTGAGAGATGCATATCAAAGTGAAGATACTCCACATGTCGACTGTGGAAATGGAAATGGAAACAAAGACCATAAAACAGAGCAATCCAAAATTAATTCATCACATGCTGAAGTTGTGGAGTTTTTGTGAGTGGAAAGACAAATATGGTTTAATCCATTAAGCAAAGGAGAGTCAGAATTAAGAATTAAAAGAAGAGTACTTGGCAAAGCCATGAGAATTTGACAATATCCAGGATCTGACAATGAAACACTTTTGGAGCAGAAAGTTCACCCTCTCTCTTTGTATAGGAGAAACAGCTAAAGAATTTAGATGTAGTGGGTTGAGCCGTCAAATAGGATTTAAATGTATCTAATATAAGAAGATACAATAAATGATCACAACATTATCCTCAGCTATCAGGCCGTAACTGCCTACAAAATCTGGGGAGAAAGGGATTGTTCCTCCTTCACTCACTAACCAGGTGCACAAAACCTCAGCAAAGTATCTCTAAGCAGTGATGTAATGATCCCACAGAGTTTTATGGACCCAAGTCTTAGTGCTGTGACAGCAGATTATGTGGCGCTTCTCTGGGCAAAGTGAATCTTCACTTTGCCTTCTCCAATGCCTTGTTCCAGTGATCCAGCTGGCTGTCCTTCCTCCTTGGGAAGGAAACCAACTTAGTTCTGCCTGCATTTCCTGCAGCACTGACTGGAAGTGCTGGCAGCAAAAGTTCCCAGTGGTGAGCCAGAGCATGAAGTCATTTAAAAGATCTTTGTGATCAAAACCTTCATTGGTGCTATGACTCAAAGAAAGGCTTTCTAAACAGAGATGCATTTAATAAGCATCTTGTATTTCAGAGATGAATACTGATACTGTAAGAAAATATTTTTTTTTTCTTACTGTGGGACTCATTGGGTTAATAAATGGAAGCCACTTGAAGTAAGAAAAAGTATGTTGTGCTCTCTGTCCCTTTTAAGATGTTTCACATCTTTGATTCTAATTTAGTCTTGGTGATCTGTTTTAATTATGATACTTGCCCCTGAGGTATATATTTGATAGGCATCTGTGTTATTTTGCTCTATGTCCATGCCTGTTTCAGTAAAGAAGATTTTAACTGCTTATTCCCTTCTGGGCTGTGTGACTAAACCATAAAGGAGCAAACTCTTCTGCATTGGATGAAAATTGCTTTTACTAAATGATATATGTGGCTTTTCTATAGTTTTACTTTAGTACCACATCACTGAAACAGAGTTAAAAACCTAACCATAACCAACTTAATTTTCTTCTTTGCTGTACTGTTCAAAATATGTATTAAAGAAGTATAAACAAAGACTGCTGTATCAAATTTGTGCCAAATTTATTTTTTTTTTACTCTAAACTTCATAAAATTTGGTCTGCTCTAGAAGTAGATTTGAGGGAATTTGATACTAAAGAGGAGCTTCCAGTAAAACGAAATCATTTGGAAAAAAAGAAACCACTTTAAGCAGTTTCATGAACAAAGAAAATTTACATGCCCAAATTGATACATATTCATTGCGTTGAAATACAGTTCAAAAGTGCAATGAGTAGAATGTCTTTAAATGATGCAATACTAATGAAGTTCTAAATATTAAATGGTTTCTCTTATTTATTTAATTTGTGTTATTTATGTTTTAGCAGCATCAACTGGTATTTGTGTACATAGCTATAATTTCATTTTAAAATCTACTCTCATCAATGGACATTCCTACTGATGAAAAGTGCACATTACTGTTTTTTCATATAATGTACTGTTATGCAGTCTAAATTTTGTCATGAATATAGTAAATAAAAACTTCTCGATTTTTCATATGATCAGTTTTTTAAGTTTTATATTTTATTTTATTGATACTAAGAATTAACACGTATATGATCTTGTTTCTGTAATGGATTTGGCTTTTCCTCCACCCTTCAGAAAGCACATTTGCAAAAATTAAAATTGGAAATTACGAAAATGCTCTGATTTTTGAAAATTTTTAATAGCTTCTTAAAGTTCTGAAGTTGTAGCAGCTGTAGTAAGATATTACCATCAGTACTTTTTTGAAGTCGCAGTTGAAATAAATTTCTTCTGTGGTGGTTTATAGAAGTTTTACATACATATCTTCAAAACACTTGAAAAAATGCAACTAGATTAATGTGTCTTAAAATAAACATTTTTCCTTTTTTTTTAAATATATATATACATAGGTAAGAATTGGCATCCATCTTAGTCTTTGCATGCCTTGTCATTTAAATAAAGAGAATAAAAAGGCAAAGAACCATTAGCAGAATGACACAATGTGCTCAAAATACAAGAGTCCACTTCCTTACTTAGGAAGAATGAGGACTGTAAATTGTGTATTGTACAGTTATTTCAAGTGCTGAATTGGGTGTACAAAAGCTTTCCCATTATTGTGGGGAACATTTTATGTAAAATCATCCAGATAGCTGTCACTGTGATTACAAAGCTGGTCTAAAATCTGAGTAAACGTAGAACTCCTTCTCCTGATTTCTGTGTGGTCATACTGGCAGTGTCTGCACTGTGACAGGAGTTGTTGGTTCCTACTAAGGCTTTGATCTCCAGTTTGCAATGGGCTTTACGGCTCCTATCAAGTGGTAAAATGACACAGTAAAAGCCACTCAAGTTATTTTCAACTCTGTCGCAATTTCAAAAATCCTGGAAATATATTAAGTCTTCTGTGGGAACTTTAATATTAATATAGTCACAGAAAGAGTTAATTTCAGAAAACATTAAAAATCATGTTTTGCTCTCTCCCAGTCATTTTATGATTATTCAAGGAATAATTCAAGTAGAAACATTTTGGTGCATTAGAAATATTTTAAGCCAACCAGAAATAAGAATAATAATAAATACATGATGTAAACTGTTGACAAAAATAGTTCTTTAAACAGCAGTAAATTGTTTTGGATTGAAGCGACAAGTGATACATTTTGTGGTAAAAGTGTCATTCAGAGTGTTGGCTTCAGTATTGATTGCAGCAAAGCTTTAAGGATGCTGGGAACACCTTGTCAAAATTTTGCCCCATATATGTAAAATTAAATGGAATTATTTTGTTACCACTCTTGTAGTTCCTCTTGCTCATTGAAGTAGTCAATGCCTATTATAACTGTAGAACTGGGCTTTGTAACTACTATTTTTGTTGTAAAAACTGTATAGATAATCAGAGATGCTCTTTCAAAGTACTTATAAATATTAGAGAATCATAGAATCATTTATTTCCAAAATGACCTTTAAGTTCTCCACTAAACCATGTCTCCAAGTGCCACAACTATACATCTTCTAAATACCTCCAGGGACTGTGACTCAACCACTTCCCTGGGCAGCCTCTTTTCAATGTGTGAAAATGTTTCAGTGAAAAATTGTTTCCTGATATCCAATCTAACCTTCCCCTGGCACAATTTATGCCGTTTCCTCTTGTTCTGTCCCTTATATTTCTGAGATGAGGTCGACTCCCACCTTGCTACAGCCCCTAGGGAGTGGTAGAGAGTGATAAGGTCCTTCCTGAGCCTGCTTTTCTCCAGACTGAAGAGCCCTGCATCCTCATCCCCCCTGTGCTCCAGACCCTTCCCCAGCTGCTGCCCTTCTCTGGACTTGCCCCAGCCCCTCTCTGTCTTGCAGTGTGAGACCCAGAGCTGGACACAGCTGGACACAGATGTGGCCTCACCAATACTGACTACATGGGTATGGTCCCTTCCCTGGCCCTGCTTTTGGCCTCCTTGGCTGTTCCGGCACATGCGAGCTCATGGTGACCTGGCTGCTGATCAGAGCCTCACATCCTTTTCCAGAGAATGATTACAGCTCCTTTTCTCCAAGGCTGCAGCACTGCATGGGATTGTTGTGTCCTAAGTGCAGGACAAGACATTTGGCTTTGTTGAACTTCAAAAAATGGGTCTCAGCCCATGGATCTAACCTGTTCAGCTCCCTCTGCAGAGCCTTCCTACCCTCTAGTAGATCAACATTCCCATTCATCCTGGTGTCATCTGTGACCTTACTGAGGACTCACTCAATTCCCTTGACCAGATCTTAGATCAAGATATAAAATAGCACTGGCTCCAAAGCTGAGACCTGGGGGACACCATTAGTAATCAGACACCAGGTGGATTTGACTCCTTTACTGCACTCCTTGGGCTCAGCCATCCAGCCTGTCTTTTACCCAGCTAGTCCGAGCTATGAGCAGCCAGTTTCTTCAGTAGAGTAGGAATTGGTGTAAAAAGCTTGACTAAAGTGTAGATAGATAGCCTTCACAGCCTTTCCATCATCCACTAAGCAAATCCCCTTCTCATGGAAGTAGATCACATTGGTCGAGCAGCACTGCCTTTTATAAACCCAAATGTGCTGGATCTGATCCCATGGTGTCCTGCCTGTGCTCTGTGTAGCTTTGGTTGGTGCCTGAGATGTTTGGTTTTCTGAAATTCCTTTCCCAGGGAATTTTCTGTAAACAAGAGACATGTTTTTGTAATGGCAAAATTGTTTACATATTTTCCCTAGGAGGGACTTCTTGATGTCCCTCTGGTCTGACCAATGTGACTGAAGAGGTTTGTCTTCTTGTCACCAATCCAATTGGTCTGTGTAGAATGCTATAAAAGGGGAGACACATCCCAAGAATAAAGGAGTCCTTTTCAGCCTTCTAAAGTTGGAGTCTTTGTGTCATTGTGGTGTACTACAGCCTCATCCTCTGTGCTGGTGCTCAAGGTGTTCTGCTCCATGACCTTCCCCAGCACCAAGGTCAGGCTGGCAGGCTTGTAGTTGCATGATTCCTCTTTCTGATCCTTCTTGTAGATGGATGTCCTATTTCCTAACTTCCAGTGAGACAACACCTCCCCAGTTAACCAGTTCTGCTGATAAATGATGGGAAGTGGCTTGGTGAGCACTTCTGCCAGTTCCCTCAGTATCTTTGGGTGGATTCCATGCCGCCCTCTTGATTTGTGTCTAAATGAGGTGTAGTATTTCACTGACCATTTCCCCTTGGATTGGGGGAGCTCCATTCTGCTCCCTGTCTGTCTTCCAGCTCAGGGTGCTGGGTACCCAGAGAACAACTGGTCTTGCTATTAAAGACTGAGGCAAAGCAGGTATTAAGTACCCCAGACATCTCATTCTTTGTCATTATGTTCCCCTTCCATCCAATAAAAGATGGAGATTCTACTTAGCTCGCCTTCTGTTCCTAATATATTTCTAGAAACATTTTTTATTGTCTTTTATGTCAGTAACCAGATTTGATTCTAGTAGAGCTTTGACCCTTCTAATTTTCTCCCTGCATAACCTCAAAGTGTCCTTCAAGCCCTCCTAAGTTGCCTGGCACTTCTTCCAAAGATGATATGCTCTTATTCCTGAATTCCAGCCAAAGTTCTCTATTCAGCAAGGCTGATGGTCTTCCCTGCCAGCTTGTCTTTTGACACGTGGGGATGGCCTGCTTCAGTGTGTTTAAAATTTCCTTCTTGAAGCATGTCCAGCCTTCTTGGCATCCTTCACTCTCCAGGACTGCATCCCAAGGGCCTTTCTCAACCAGCATCATAAACAGGCCAAAGCCTCCCCTCTGGGAGTCTTGGAGTCCAGCAGTTCTGCTGGCCCCTCTTGTTATTTCTGCAGGAATCAAAATCTGTTATTCTATGATTGCTGTTCCCAAGACAACCTCCAGTTGTCACATCACCCACCAGTCCTTCTCTGTTCAGAAAACAGCTCTGGTGGCTCACATGTGCATGTCAGTTGTTGGAATATTGATCCAGCCATTTTTTTAGGGGGAGGCGCCCATTGCTTTTAGAGTTCCATCATTAGGGTAATTTTTATCCAGTTATATTAAATCTTTCCTGTCATTGCTAGTGTGCTAATTAATTGATTTTATCATAGTTTCCTCTGTCTTTTTGTGAATATAAATGTGTGAAAGCAACCTTACATGGAAGGGGAATAAAAATAATAGTTTCTAATAGTCTGTTGCCTTCTTCAAAAGTGAAACCTTTGCTGCCCTAATGGGGTGAAATCCATAGGACATGCCATGTGATTTTGATATAAACCAGGGATTTTATTAGTACTATTACTGGTTCTGGAGACCCCAGTACACTACTATAAGAAATATAGCACTTCTGGTTTTAAGAAACTTGATGTAAAGATGAGTTTCAAATTGGCTTCCTTTCTGCTGCAGGCTGAATGATGCAATGATAAACATTAGTGGCCATATTTTTCTGTCAGATCAAATGTGAGCTACTGATGAAAACAAAACAAAAAATCCAGACCAAAAATTTAATTTAGAATGTTTAAAATCTTTTATAATCCATCTGTGAAAAAATTAATAATTTCTTCAGAGTCATGCCCTTCTGAAAAAATCATTATTTGAAATAAAAAAGAAAGGATGCTGTGTTTGTCTTTGAAATGGATAACTTTAAACATTGAAAGAAAAGGATGATCTTTGAAATGAAAGAAGTTTAAAGGCTATGACTAGCAGAAGTAGCAGTTTTGGTATTAGCTGAACAAAAGTCACAAATCAGAATTGTTGTCCATTGTGTTAAGTGTTTTCCAAAAAAAAACAAAAAAAAGAAAAAAGAACATGTATTAGGTAATTTGTCCAATCATGCAGGTTTTTGTAGAGGACAGTGACACAAAAATACAGCTGTAAGCTGCAACCTTAGCTGACCTTAACTAAAAATTACTCTCTATCCTGGTTGTAAGCCTCTGCAGTTCCATTAGCTTCAGTGGATTTCTCCAGTTTTTTCAGGAACCTAATGTGGAATTAAGGGTTGGTGCAGGGCTGTTGATTCTGTTCCTCTGTACTTCCTGTTGGTAGGATGCATTGTGACTCAGTGTGTGGCCTACCTTATTTTGACAAAATCCTTTGTTCTCATTAGTGCCATACAGAAAATGATCCAGTTGGGTTCTCAGATTACATCCACTGTTTTTGTAGCTAAAACTGTGTTTGTAAAGTATGAGGTATTGTCTGCTGTCCTGTATGTTAATGTTAACATTTGGCTTCTCTTCCCTTCTGCTCTTGTAAAGCAATTTTATTTTAACTATAACAGAAGTGTCTCATAACTTCCATATCTTTTCAAATTGCCTTTGAAAAACAATTTTAAAAAAATCTATAGCACTGAAGCTTCTTAAAATAGAAAGCTATTCTACATCAAGAAGAACTTTGCTGTATACATTCATGCATCTAGATACAGGAGAGAGCATGCTGTAATTAACTTGTTTGACCTGAAATGTATACAAGGAATGGAAAATTTGGCTGCATGTGTAATGACCTGGTAGTCCAGGTAATTTCCTTTATGCCTTAAGTTAGGTAACTGACATTCATAATGCATAGAATTTTGCTTGTTGAGCAGTCTAGCATTATATTTGCAGAACTACTGCTATACGAACTGGTATTGCGTTCACGTTCAGTGATTTATTTGATCTAGAAAGCCAACAAATTTCTGCTTTTCTAAAAGGATGTTTTCTAGGGCTCCAAATGATCAAATGATCTACGTTCTAATTTCCTTCTATTACAGTTGTAATGAACACATGATCATTTGCAATATATGTGTGTATATATATGTATATATGGTGGGACATTATGTATATATAGTATATACATCAACATATATTGGGACATGATTTTCACTTTGGTCTGTGACTACAACATTGGACTTGTGGCTTCAACAATGTGTTTTAGAAACCTCACAAATAAATCACTGATGATCCCTATGGAAGTTGCCACCTTCCTTAGATAAAAGTATATTTGTAAAGTACCAGTTTGTATAGAGTAAGCTTTGGATCTGTCCCACTGTCAAATAGAGCATAAAATAGTAAGCTAAAATTTGCAATGGCTGCCTGATACACACAAGGGTATTTTAATTAACTTGCATGCAGAAATTAACCCTTAGAGTACTGCTTCAAATTCTTCAATTTATTTTGTTATTTAATTTTACCAGTGGGCTATGCTGCTTTTCTACTCAGTTCATAGTACTGTACATAAAGTACATTAAATAGCCACACACAAAAAAAAAAGTGAGAAAAAGAAAAAAAAAAATCCAATCAACTTCTTATAAACAAGGGATGCTACAAGACTAAGTACTCCAGGTTGCTAATGGGTAATGTATTCCTAAGCAACTATTTTTTGTTAAAGGTTTTATATTATGACATGAATTGAAAGCATGTAATGTTTTGCTGTACCTGTGTGCTTGTTAGGTTTCTTCCTAAAGTATCATAGGTGTGTCTCCTTTGGAAAGAAGTCAGTTCTTTAAGGGTTAATGTGGGGTTAAGCAATCCTAAGGTATTCTCCTGCTTGTCCTCTCCTAAAGGTATCTGCATGTTAATTCTCAAGTATTACCTGAACAGGTGAATATCAACAATCTATGAATGACTAACTGAATGAATGAAATAATTCCTTTGAAATGCTTGCTTGTACCCTTAAACGACTGGAAAACAGAAACACGATTTCTGAATCAAGGTCTTTAATGAAATGCACACAGTTCCCAGCGGAGTAGAAACTCACATGCTGACAATTTATTCTGATTTCTTTGTCTTTCAAATAGCCCAATAGAATCCTGCCAGAATTTCTACAAAGATTTCACATTACAGATCGACATGGCTTTCAATGTGTTCTTCCTACTCTACTTCGGCTTGCGTGTAAGTAGCATGTCCCTGGTAGCAAGAGGCAGGGAGGGAATACAGCTCTTGTATGTTTGAAATGATTGAAATAGAGATTGTTTCTTCTTTGAAAGAAACACAATTAATACCTTCTTTAACGCAAAAAAAAAATATGAGCGTTGTTTTGAAACACGTAAGGCAAAGTTTTAAGAGATAAAACTGCTTCATTAAATATCTTCATTATGCACTTTCCCCCCTTATTTGTATATTTATATTTATTGTTTATATAAAGCCAGTGTTTTCATTACTGTTTCATTATTAATAGCATTGACCTTATTTAAGCACATAGGCAAGTTCTAACTATGATGTCCTGTGCATCTAAGCTTGCCAGTTTCCCTGGGCTGCTTTTGTATTCAGGAAAGAGAAATGACCATGTTCAGTTCAAAAGACTGAAGTGCTGCTGCAGTCCCAAACTATGCCTTGTAGGAGTCATCCTGGTGATCTCCTCTGGACTGATAATAATGGGACTCCTTGTAAACCACTCTGTATTTAGAAATTTGTGAGCAGCAAGTTCATGATAAGACTACTACCAGCATATTGGTGTGCTAGGACAGAGGTGATGTACTTCGAAATAGTTTATAATTGCCTACACTTTTCTAATGTTACTGATGCATTGTCAGTAAATGTGGAAAAAATATTTGTAGGACGGATATTACAACTGATCATGTAGATGATCTATCTCTTTAGTTAGACCTTTCATTTTAATCTCAGTGTGATCATTGAGAAATGCACAATACAGACTTCCTTCCAGCGAGACGTGTTTTGTCTGGACTGGCCTAAAACATCAGTTCGTGCACGAACTTTTGAGTTTAATATTTCAGAGCAGACACCTGTAGTCAGCCTGAGAATAATCTGATTCTTTAATCTCTTCCCCTCTTCATTTTCTCTTTACAGTTTATAGCAGCCAATGACAAGCTATGGTTTTGGCTAGAAGTTAACTCAGTGGTAGATTTCTTCACGGTCCCTCCAGTATTTGTGTCAGTATATTTAAACAGAAGTTGGCTTGGTAAGTACGATTATTTTACCTTTAAAATGTTTGTTATAAAATTACTTCAACTTTGCACATTTTGGTGGAGAATTTCTTCACTTTGTGTCATTGTGTAAATAGAAGAATGTTACCAAAGTTGTTTTCAAAGTCAATTTTAAGCAGAAACGTGGATTTTGTCACAAAAAACACTTATTATATATGTTTGTTTTCAACTCATTAGTATTATCTCCTACTCTAAGTGGTGGAGAACTCCATTTTGGAAGTAATGTGTAACATGGGGCTGCCTTTATCAAACCATGAATTTGATTTGTCTCAGCTTGCAGCCTGAACAGGTGATTTAGATAATTCACTCACTGAACTGGATTGTCGTGAATCATTGTCAAGAATAAAATCAATATATTCTCATTGCATTTTTTGAGCCATCATGGCTAAATCTTAAATCCACTGAAGTGGCTGATTGGGGAGATACATTTAGGACACTTAACATTTTTGTTGGACTGCTAGGAATGCATTAGAAAAGGTATGCCACATGTAAAAGGGCAAAATGAAATAGAGAGGACAGTCAAAAAACGTCCATAATGTGACAAATGGAGTTTCTTGTACAAGTGTTACATGCTCTCTCATTGGGCAAAATGAAGTTTGAATCTTGTGATTTTTTTATTCAGAGAAAACTTCCTAAAAATGGCATACTTTGTGATTGGAATGTCTTTAGACAACATATGAAACCTCACAGTTTGGCAATTCATTGCTCTAGAAATACAGGCACTTGTCTGTGAAAACTGAAGAGAATAGTTATCTTAAATGTTTCATATGGAAAAGAAAATAAAGAAAATAAACCAGAGGGTCTTTGATAGTCTTATAATATTTTCATCTTAATATAGAAGTGCAAAGATACAAAAATTATTGATGATATTTTGTTTTATGGAAAGAGCTCAGTAAATTTACAACCACAGTAAAGGTCATATAGCCATATCAGTCGTTATTAGTATGCCAGGGAAGAAAGCAGTAAAAGAGCCAGAAAAGATCACTACACATCCTCATATGATTACTCCCTTTGTCACATATCACTTCTGTCATATATAGAAAATTAAGTAAGGCTTTTTGAAAGAGAAAATGTCATACAGTTCCATATTGTGGAAGGAAATAAAATTTAAAAATAAGGTATGTAAGTAAAAAGCATGCTTATTCTTGAAAGAAAATTGCTGATTTCACTAGCTATAACTTAATCTCAGATTCCTGGCATTATGTGAATTAAAGGGATGTATTTTCACTCTTTCATGTGATGAATCAGAGTTTCCCAAAAACTTTGAGATTGAAATCCTTGGGGATGAAGGCTATCTGAGAGAATAAATAGAATCACAAAATCCATTGAAAAGGAATATGAAATGAGAAAAGTAGCAAGACCACAAACTCTGGGAAATGAGGCAGAGATAATTATTTGGAATGAATACCCTTCATGAAAGTGACTGTGTAATTGACTGACTCATGGTGACACAGCAATCCAACTAACAGTACTGACAGGGATAATGAGAGCGTTTGCACATTTAGCAGTTTCTGCTGCGTAGATTCTATAAGTTTTATGTCAGTTTTCAGGAGGAGTTAAGCACTCACAGGGTTGAAAAGAGTTCCATATCTCTCAATTACACCACCATCACTTTATCTTGATTTCTTGTTTATAGCCCCACTTTGCTGGTTTCTCATGGAATCCTCCTGAGACATTTCTCACCTGCTGAGGCAAAAAACTGATGTGTTTTTTAATGTTGTCATCTAAGGAGTAAAGTATTTACAATGCTTTAGCTTTGCACCTGCTCCCAGAGGGGTTTTTATCTTAGATAAATCATCCTTAGTGAAATCATTCACTAATTCAAAAATGTGAATTGTTTGGATTCTTAACATAGCTTTAATTTAGACCAGCAAGGTATTTTGAGAAGCTGTGATGAAAGTATTTTTAAGTAAATATATTGAAGTGTATTAACAAAGACTGTGTATTCCTTTACACCTTTGAAAGAGATGGCTGAATTTACTGTCTGTAGAGCTCAAATACTTTCATCATACTTGTAGGTAATACAGAGATAGGACTGAGTGTGTGAGTAGCAGGGAAGGGAGGATGTTTAAACCATATTATTCGGTTTCAGGTTAGATGCCTACCTTCCTTTTTTCTTTTATGTGAATATTGTAATTGAGAGAGATGTCCTTCTGCTGAGGGTGATTCAGAATATATGAGTTTTGGGTTTTGCACAAGTTGTCCCCATGTGTATATAGGATTAGCAGGGAGATTTGCCTTTTAGTGAGGCAAGCAGAGAGTGCTTAAGGTCAGGCAATGTGAAAATGATTCAACATTGGCACATTTTAAGGATTTCTTAATGATTTAGCAGGTTTCCTTTGTACGCTTTGGATTTCAAGATCATTTAGGAGCCAAAATAAAATACACCATCTGGAGTGTATTGTGCATCAGGGTCTTTCCAGTTTATTACATTATTGATTTGTGTCAATCAGCTGTAATGAGTTCATTGAAGTAGTTGGCAGGATCAAAGTCCCCAGTCTGGCTCTGTGCATGCACAATTTTACAAGAGGTGTCCTGGTTTAGCCAACTGACTAGTATCAGTATAGAGCCAAAGTTTGAGCAGTATTTTAAAGAAACCAAACTATCCTAAGTAAATAATAAACTTTGCCTTTGTAAGTGCTTACAGAAAGATGTGAAGCATAGCAGAGGACGTGCTCTGAATGTATCATCTCTTCATGTACCGTAGTGGAAAGCCAGTGGATTTTTTCTTTCTTACGCTAGTTGAGAAATGTCATCATTCACCTGTTATGGACCTCTTAGGATGTGAAGCCTTCTCCTTTCCCTGCTACTCTTTTGTATTGAGCTATTCATAACATACATTCTTGCACCTTGAAATACTGTATATTAACTAAATTTTCAATTTATATCAATTCATAAAGGATGTTGTTTCAAATTATTCTTCTACCTAGAATCTAGTTTGCAGACATTTGGTATTGAAAGATCAGATTATGCTTTTTCAAGAGGTTTCTAGGAATGTCATTATGATTGATGTCTGAAGTAAAGCTGAAGGCAAAACAACACTTCAAAACTGCAAAATACCAATTTTTTAGATTTGGTAAATCCTTCAGAAAGGGCTTCTGTGGTATCATTTTTGCTTGCACAGACAGCCTAAGAAGAGGAAGCACACAAAAAGAATGCATTTGGCATATGGGAAGATTGGGGGAAGAACAGGAAAAAAACCCAATAAATTTGTAGTAATTCAGTGATATACAGTGCTTTATCATGCTGTATAAAAAAATCTTATATTCTGGCTTGAGAACTGTACAGATATGAACATCACTGTGCTTTTGGATGCTCATTTTCATCTAGATCTCCATGACATTTTTCCAGCACTGTTTTGCAAACAGCATTTGTGTAGATACTTGCTCATAAACTACAGCTCTACTTTATAAAATCATATGTATTACTTGCACAGCTCTGTACAAGAAACTTGCCGATAATGGTAGGACAGTTCTCTAGGTGCAGGATTCTACACAGTGGAGAGAATTTTCCCAGGGGAGACTTGTGGTTTCGGTATCTACGTCCGGTCTGAGAAGCGTGTTTCCAACAACTCTAGTGGACATTTAACTTTCTTGGTGAATCAGGGAATGAAATTGGTTTCCCACCATGGAGAGAGAGACAAGACTTTGGGAGGAAAAGCAGATGTGTTAAGATAGTTAAAGGGATGGTGTGAAGCCTTCTGCCCATCCACCAAGTGTTCTTCAAGATGAGGCTTTCGGTAAAAATCTATACACGAAAATATTTGTTTTAATGTCATGTTGACTTTCTTGCTATAATCTCTACAGAACAGCTCAACCTGAAACCATATTTGAATCTGGAGAACACTTTATTCCTTTTGGAAAACTTAGATAGTTTAATGGGATTTAGTTACACTGACACAAAGAAGTCCTCTGATAGTTTGGTTGTAGGGATACCACTTTGACTTTGCAGTCACTTTCTGGATTTTGGTGCATCTACAGGTGGCAAAGCTCCTTTGCTTAGCACCTTAAATTTACAGTCGTCTGCAATGACTTTATTGGTAAGTGTTGTGCATTTCTGCCATCTATTGGTGGAATCTTTGAATGCACATCCAAATTCTACAATATTTCTCACAAAACTAGTGTCTTTTATACAGCTTTGATGTATTTTTTTTGGTCATTTTACTTATATTATCCATTATTTTGTTTATAATGGAACACAAATTTTCTAAAATTTCCTAGAAGAATTTTATTTTACGTGTATCTGCATGTGTACTGCTTTTATGTATGGTAACATTTCTTTCTACACTTCAAATGCCTTCAAACAAATATCAGTGAATTCCATGAAAAGACTTTTGAATTCTCAATGTGCTTGGTGATTTCTCATTAAGATGTCATTGAATGGACTGTAGCACATTGGCATTGTATTGAAGACAATATTTTTGCTTTTTTTCTGGACACCTCAATCAGTTCAGGTTTCACAGAGCATCCCTATTTTGATGGGGCCCCAGTTAAAGTTATACTGACCCCCCAACAGGCATTTGAGTTGCTACAGTATTACGACCAGAAGTGACAAGTTATATTCGTCAAAGTCTGTGACAGATTTTTATGGATATTGTTGCATTCATTTGTCACTATGTGCTTCTCCTCTCTCCTCCACTGATGAGAAGTCAAACAAGTAGCCAAAAGACACTGGAGCAGAGCACAAACACAGGGACAGCACTAGTTTCAAGTGTCATTAGTGTCTGTCATCTGACATGCATGGGAACTGTGTACTTGTTTCTCTACCTCTGTGAACTCAAAGCAAATGGGATAATTTAAATCAACAGTCCCTAGTCTATCTCTGTGAGTGGTACTTAACATTGCACAGAAAAATGACCCTAAAAACATTCTGATTTCTGTTCTGCTCTGATGGGGAGGGTCGATAGGCAGGGAGGGATCTTGATTTTTTCATGTGTGAATGAGTGTCAGGCTTACCAAAAGTAGTCTTAGTTTCTGAATTTTGAGAAGCTGTTGAAAGTTAATATCATAGCTGCTTCAAAAAGTGCTTCATACTGTATTTTCCAGGCTGGATGGACTAGTCTGACCTCCTTCATCAATAACCTGGCTGAGCAAGAATGTATCTTAAGGGGAAGAAAATAAAAAACCCAGTTCTAAATTTATAGTTAAATACAAGGAAATGTTATCTATAAACTAATACATATCGTTTGTTGCTGTCCTGCTTTACACAATTTCAAGCCCTGCTTGTCACTCACTGTCTTCATTATCAAGCATTTCATCCTCTGGTATCATTGCTTAACAATATTAGGCAGAACATGAATAGAAACATTAAATAACTTAAGGTCAAGAACACATTCCTAACAAGACTTCCAGGGAAGACATGCCAGATACATTTGAAGACTCCCTGGGGTTTAGTCCATTTAATGAGTGCCATGGCAATGCTGTGTAAATGACACCAGTATTTATAGCTCTGTCATTCAAACATGTCATTTAATGGAAAAGCAAATGGCATATGATGCTTTTCTAAATGTATACTTAAATATAATTACTTATCTTGACTACTTAATTACTTTGTAGTAGAATTCTTTGTTTTGTCTGAGATTAATTAATAGGCTCATGGTTATTTCTTTTGAGCTTATGGAAATAACATGAACTTTCTTCTGGAACTTCTATAAACTATATATGGCAGACTTGCCTAAAACCAACACTAAGTAGCCCGCAGCGTTTTAAAAGCTATTGGATGCAAGTTACCAAGACATGATGATTTACAAATGTCTGGCTTAATAGGTGTGTTTATTTGCTTTCTCCTTGGTCTCCTTAATCACATTAGGAAGGCGAGTATGGAATCATTACATGATTACCTTTTTCTAAGTTATGAAATAAAATATATTTGGGAAATTTCTGCTTTTTCTCCATCATTACTGAAATGTCCACCATGTTTCTAGTCATGCAACACAACAATTAAAATGTCTTTGCAGTGCAATAAGTCTGTGGTTGGTTATCATAAACATTTTATTCTTTTTTGAATTCTGCTGTTCTGAAACGGAAAAAAAAATCTAACTATTTTGGACTTTTTTT
This sequence comes from Zosterops lateralis, assembly GCF_965231275.1. Lineage (NCBI taxonomy): Eukaryota > Metazoa > Chordata > Aves > Passeriformes > Zosteropidae > Zosterops > Zosterops lateralis. The sequence continues at coordinate 5,843,384 of NC_139768.1, forward strand.
TTTTTTTTTTTTTTGTGAATAATACACATAATTAGTATTTTCATTAAGTGACCAAAATTTGAATTCCTAGTAAGATCTATTTGTCATACAACTGACCCTCCCTTCAGTGAAACACTCTCAGTATTCTTTCAGGGTTATAACATTTAGAACTTCTAAAGGTATATTAATGTTTTTCAGCATATGTTTTTCAGATACCATGCTGTAAGCCAAACTGTTTATATTTCATACAAAGTAACATAAGCAGCTAGACTTTACATTAGTTGATGGAGCAAAATTATCTGTTGTTACCATTGGTTGGTGTTCTGTGTTACGTTTTTTCTGGACATCAATCCATAAATGTTGAAGATCAAAGTCTTCCCAATTTAGTAATTGAGAAACACAAAATGCTTTTTTTATGTAGATTGACTGCTAAATTCTACATAGTTTATAATAACCAATTTTATTTTTCCTCATATTTAATTCGGTAATACTCCCCTCTAGGATAATAACAGGATAGTAATAGCAAGTATAAAGGATTTATGTTGAAAAATAGATCACTTCAATTTCCTTTAATAGCCAAACATTTTGCATTTTTTAAAAGATATTACATAATTTTCTTTTCTCCAGATCCTTTTCTGTCCAGTTGAAATATGTTCCCAAGAACTGGATGTTAGGTGAAAAAACAGACTATTTTCCTTTTATCCTTCTTTGTATTATCAGTTTAATTACTTTACAGCTGCCCTTGGATTCTCTAATGGTCTTTCTGACTCTGTAATTAAGTTCTTGTGCTTCAGTGGAGGCTACCCTGACTGCTGAGTTTTGTCTTTAGTAGATTGTGGAATAATACTGTAAAAGGAGAGAACCCATTCCCTCAAACTGCTGAGGGAACCCACAATTATTTATTCTGTCTTCTGGCATTTGAATGAGGGGCAGTTAAAAATGCTTCTTTTAGTGTCACGTTATCATCAGTCAGATGATTTCCAAATTTTCTTTAGCTATCTACCACATGTTACTGACTTGCACACTTTCCTTAATGGTAATGTGAGAGATCTTAATGTTAATATGAGAGATTAGGTTGATTTTTTTTTTAATTTGACTGTTTCTTATCTTATGTCAGCTGAATGACCAGTTGAAAATAAAATTCCATTCCTTGTCTCTCAAATGGTATGTTAATATGTAGAGTTTCTTGTAGGAATTCAGTCTAGTCTATACATTATCCAGTTGTAATTCCCCTGATGGCTTCTTTTATTGATTTTTTTTTTTACTGTGTTTTTAAATATTTTGAATCTGAGTAAGTTTGTTGCTGAGTGGGATCTTCTCAACTTTGAATTTTGAATGGTTGTTGTTTACAAGCAACTTTTTAAGTAATAAAATTGATACCTGCATAAATCCAAAAGGGGAACGCTTTATACCTAGAACATGATAGTTTATATTTTGGCATTTTTAACATGAGTTCTGTGATCTCTGGTTACTGTTTTTGATCTTTAGCTCGCTTTGTGTTTGGAATTTCTGCAACACTGCTCAAAGGAACTATTTTGTCTTCTAAGCCCTGGTCCAAATGTACAGCAATGTCCGTGCAGTTCTCATTAATTCAGCACCAGTTGTCTGGTGTGCTCTGTGGTGCGTGAGTCTGGCCTTATGTGGAATTAAGAAAAGATGCATTATTCAGTTTAAGTAATTAAAAACCCCAAACTGCATATCTGTGTTCCTCCTGACTTTTTTTGCAAGACTGAATTAAGCAAAAGCAAATCCTCTTGAGACTGGAATTGGTATAAACTGATGCAAAGATAGTTGAGGTTTCACTAGAAAGATTAGAAGTTAAGAATTCTGTACAAGACTTGAGGAAGTTCTTTTGCGTCTGTTTTTTCCTGCATATCAAAGGGCTCTGATGGAACTTAGGTACTCACTTGAGACTGGAAGTTTATTTAAACTGGATCATTCATATCCTGCCAGTAATCTTTTGGCAATTCTGTCACTTCACTTTATATATATGAAACTAAGAAAAATCAAGAGAGAATTTGGTTAAGATTTTTCACTCACGTTATAATTCCACATTCAAAAGAGGAAACTTTGTTAATATGTTTTTTTTTTACATGCACTGCTTGACCCTCACCTGAGAGGTCCAAACTCCATTGGGATTAGGTAAAATGACTTCTTGTGCCTCAGTGCTCCAGGTATCAACATGAGAACAGCCAGGTCAGAGCCTGCTGCTGGTAGCACCAAGGTTGTGGTTCAGTCCCTGGATGGGCCATATACCTGAGAGTTGTACTTGATCCTTGTGGATCCCTTCTATCTCAAAACATTCTGTGAATCTGTTAAGTTTTGACCTTCCTGCTCAAATGACATTTCAGAATTAATGGTTGGATGGCTGAAAATCTGTTCCTTTATGAAGTGTTCTGTCTTTATGGTTGCGGTATTTTACTATACAGAGTCAGACAGCGTATAGAGTAGGAAAATTTGGGAAATAGTCTTAGAGCTGAATTATTTAAGGCTTTTTCTGGAGTTTTGAATTGCAGGATATTTATACCATCTGGCAGTTTCATACAATATTGACTTAAGGCAAGGGAACAGTATCCTTCATAGTTTGTCACATTTTGCCACTTGTTTCACATCAATTTTTTGAATGCTTAACATTCTCTAGTGTTTATTTATATTCTTACATTATACGGGGCTTGTACTTGATTCACTACTGACCCGCAGACATTTAGCCTTCATTAACCTTGTTATCACCTTGAACAGTGTTTAGTATCATACTATATCAAATTCGAAATGAAAATAGAAACAGAGCAGAGCAATCCATAAAATGAAGGACTTATTTCTGCACCACTCTGAAGATACTGACTCCTCCACAGCTACTTGCACTGCTGTGGCTCACCTAATGGATTGCCAGAAAGTTTGCCAATAAAGACAATGGTGCTCAGAGTCCAAGCATTGCTTGCATCTGCATGCTTTGGGAACTTTTTTTGTTGCTTTTCTTAGTTTCTTCTGTTCAGGGAACTTATTAATTTGGAACGATGTTAAAGAAGCTGCTACTAAACTTGAGAGTGCATTTTTGTTTCATTCAGGCATTTAAGTTTAAATGGTTTTTGAAAAAGTTGGTGCATTGTGTTTATAAATTGTATATGATTATTAAAGACTTTTCTCTAAATCTATCTGGTGATCTTCTCTGCTTTGATATGTATAAAAGGATATGAAGTGAAAAAAATATTACATTTTCTTGGTATTTTAGGCTTCAGTTATCTGAGTTTTTCTACAAAATTGCACAGGCATTATTTACCAGAAGCAGGTTTTCCTGTGATATTTCTCCAGATGCAACTTTGATTCAAGAGCTGAATATTGGAAAAGCAGTCTATTTTACTTTATAATTTCATTTGTTTGTTGCTAGTAAATATATAACAGGTGGCAGATAAAAAACCAGAATAATGCATCTTTTAATTTAAAAATAGTGTTAGAGCAGAAAAATGAGGGCTTCTACTTAAGTAAAACTGCTATTAAACTTCCTTTCTAAAGCCATTTTCTTGTTGCAGTTAGAGGTGATTTATAGAGGGAAATTATTTTGCCATCTTTTAAAATCACCTTTATAAAGTAAGGCAGATGGAACTGTGCTACATGGACAGGTTTAGTACACAGCATTTTATTCAGCATTATCCTTCAAGGAGTGCTGGTTTTATTCAAAACAGTGATACTGTAGCATCACTGTGGATGTTTAGCTGAAACGAACCAGCTGTATCTTATCTTTAGTGTGAAGTTCATTTTGAAGAGGTTTTGCATGAAAGTTGGGATATCTAAAGACCATAATCTTCATAATCAAAAGTAAATTGGGATAGTCCCTTTCAAGCACAGATGACTGAGAGCAAAATGCTTTTTGAGATTTCTGATGTACTCAAAACTCTCTAGTCGTTAAGTTCTCCATTATCACCTAGTTACTCTGCTTCTCAGTATAAATTATCTGTCAGCTTTGTCTTCCTAATTGCTGATTATGTTTTCCTTTGATCAGCCCAACACTATGTGGAGCATTTTCCTACAAAACTGAAGGAGTTTTTGTGTATGGGTGAGCTCGTGGTGCAGAGCTGCACTGGTGCCTTTCCAAGCACTGTGTACCCAAAGGTTAATGCCAGTCTCATTCATCCCCACTGCAGCCCCTTGGCCATCCAAAGTGTCATTTGCTTGAAGATGGGGAGTAATTTCAGCTGACACTAGACTTGGGGGTGTGGATCATACCTACAGAGCCCAGCAGAAGGTTTTATTTAGTTGAGAGCTAGCTGGATTATTAATAGCCAAATAGAGCACTGAGACTGTGTGCTGAAAGTGAAGTGAGGAATATTTTAATGTAAAAATATTGTGACTATAAATTCAAATGAGATGGGATGGTTTGTAAAGCAAATGGTATGATTTGGGCTTTTATTATCTGTTAAATTCCATACTTGGTTCTTTCTGTGTTGCTTCACTTTTCTTCCTGTTGTGGGCAAATTGTAGATATCAGCGCTGTAAAAGCAGAAACTACTGGAAATACCATCTGAATTGTTTCATGTCCACTCTTAACTAGGAAATTAATCTAGAGAAAATTATATATCACTGCATGTCGGGCAGATCCTGTAAGAAATATTCTGCATTCAGTGGAAAATAGCCAATGATAAATAGAATTGAGGAACAGTCTTCTTGGAAAATTTCATACCCCTACTTTACTAGGCACTGGTTCTAATCTACTCTAATAGTGCATAGAAATTTCACTGGCTTCTCTTATTGATTGGGTAACATCAGCCTTTATTTCTGTGCATCTGAAAGTATGAGAATTTTCTTCTCAGTAGGCAGATCCCAGATTTTCTGTCTGATGTGAATTTGAAGAGAGGAGCTTTAAATGCTACTTTCTTTACTGGCTGTATTCTTGACTCAGTCTTAGTGAATTGACACTTGCAGTTCTCAGACCTCGTATTTAAACATGATACAATACTGGGGAGGTGAAGACTACTTTTTAGTACTGCATTGGGGTGAAATAAGGGGTGCTGAAACATGGTGTATGGATCTGTGCAAAAGCTGTGTTTGCAAAAAGCAGTTAAAACACCATAATCTTTGATTTCTCTGGAATTTTATGACTAAATTCTTAATCCTACTGGTCTGAAATACTCTGCTTATTGTTGGTACAATAGAAATTTACAAAGTGTGCAAGGAATTGTTCTGTACTCTGAGTGAAAGACTATTTCTTCACCAGAACAAGCGTACATATTTTTTGAATATTTGTCATCCATCTGGTCAGAAAATGGCATTAATGTTTTTGCACCTGGATCATAATCACATACAGAATTTTGTGGTATATAATTTTCATAACTGATTTCTCGTAATTAAATTATCTGTATATATCTGCCTATATCCATTCTTTAACTATTTCCTTTGTGCAACTGGAAGGCTAAAGAGGCTCACTGAATAGGATGCATTAAATTATACCAGTTGATTAGAAGTGGAATACTTGACTCCTTTTCAAGCCTTATTTCATAGCATGGTCATTGTTTCTTTGGCAGTTATGGGCTGTGCCTTGTGACTCACGGGAGCAAAGACAGGCAGAATTGCAAGTCTTTTTTTAAATCACCCTCCTGCAGCATGAGTCAGGCTTTAGATCTGGCCTTTGCCCTTCCTTTGCCTTTGTTCTTATCATTTGTTCTGCCCTATGGTTACAGCCTCTCAGAATAGCATATTCCTGATTTTAGTGCAATTTGTTCCTGATGAATGCCAGGGAAAATTATATAAGATGCTAACTTGTCATTTTTCAGGAAAGGAAGCCTCTTTATATTGAGTAGTAATGGTCACTTTAGAAAGCAATCCCCAAATTTCCAACCTCTCTTTGCAGGCTTAGCTTGCTGAGGTGTAACCGCTCACTTCAAGGATCATTTTGGTTTTAATCGCACCATCAGTAAAGTGTACAATTAATATTTTTCTCCCCAAATCAAAGAATTAAAAAAGGCATATTTCCTATATATTTTGAGTATGGACTTACAGTATCTGGAAAGGATTACACAAATGTAATATTAAAAAAAATAGAAAAAATGAAAAATGAATAAATTTTTTGCCTTCTTAACTCTCTTTTACCCATTAGGTAAATATGAATACTGGTTATTCTTCCCTTCATGGTTTCAGCCTTTTGTCAAAAATGGCGCCAACATCACTTGGGTGGGATAATACTTCTTTTGTAATATAAAATGTTTACAAGTTAATACTCTCTGATTTTATGTAAAGATCTGGTTTTCATTTACTACTGGCTACAGCTGTGCTTGATTTATGGGAATATGACAGAGTTGTTGCCTGAAAAGGTGTAAAGCAGGAAAGGTAATATCTCCATATCAAGTGACTGGTTTTGTTCTTGCTAATGCCAAGCTTTCTGAAAATGGTTTAATATTTCAAGACTTTGATACTAGGAGGAGATAAAAAAATAAATAATGCAACTACATGCATTTTCTCAGGAACTCAAAATTGGATTGTAAATTTATCTTCTAAACAATTTAGTGAGATTAATGAGTGGTAAATTCTCTGAATGAGAATTAATTTTGATTTTGTCATAATCCATAGATGTTGTTACAAAGCTGTACTAAAAAGTAGTTGTTGACCAACCTGTAGAGATTTTGTATTCAGACATGCCAGGTTATTTTTTCTTTTCTATGAATAATACTTTTACCATTTTTGAAATAGCAGCAATGAAAATTTTATGGGCTATTTTGTGCACAGCAAATGGTTTTTACATTGTCGTTTTAGAAGTAGCAATTTAAAAGAGAGAAAAGGTAGCAGTTGGAAAATTCTGTGTTCACTTATTGTAAATTAAATTAAAAATGAATTTTCAAGGAGAGAATAGTCAAATAGTCATAGGATATAACACAGTTATTTTTCTCTACAGCAGGTTTCTCCTTAGCAGATTTCCTTGTGTTTTTGTTTTTTTACAGATTGTGCTTTTGAGCACAACTGTAAGCAAACAGTAAACTACAATAGCACAGCAAATCCATCACCTGCATCTAACCTGTGTTTTAAAGGACAATAATTTGATACCCACTTCTATCCACAACATTGATTTTCCAAGGCAGAATCTAATGTTCCTTGCTCTCCTTCATGATGATAAAACAAGTACCCAGCCCCTGCAGAGCCAATGGTAAAGTGGAGCTTGGCTGCTGACAAGTCTTGCTTTCTTCTCCTGAATATTTAAGTTTAATAGCTTCACAATTGGATGGACTTTGAAAGCAAGTTGTCATTTAATTATAGCAGTACTTGCATAAGTATGTAAATCTATTTTTATGGCAAGGTCAAGGAGGGTCATGGAGTGATTTCCTTCAAGGGTGTACTTCTGTAGGAAATACGAAAAACTTCACTTGTAAGTAGCTTGGATTCATTGAAGGCAAAATAGGTTGTTAAAAGTCATTCTAGAGCTCTTTATAACAGAATGTTTGTTGATTAGTTTGGATTTAATACTTCAGAGCAGACATTTTGGGTACTGCTGGTAACACAAGGTTTAGGAGTTGTAGGTCAGACCAGGAGACCAAGGAACGTGTCCCTCACAGAGGTAGGAAACAGTGATATTCTACTGGTGGCACCACCTTCATGTGCTTAACTGGACTCCAGATTTTCACTCAGATGCTCATCTGGGCTAGAATACCTAAAAGGTATTTTTCTGGATAAGAAAAATAAATTAGTCTACAGAGAAGAATTTTCTGCCATCTAATTTTACATTGAATATAAAGAAGAATTGGCCAAGTAATATATCGATATTATAGATGGCAGCAGACTGTAATATCACTGAAAACAAGAAGTGTCTTTGGGCAATTGGGTTGTAGAACAAAATACTAAAAAAATATTCATTTGGAAAGCAGAAACATCTGCACAGAAGATACCAGCAGCTTTGTGTGGCTGGCTGTGATGTTGAAGAATGCTTCTCAGCACAATATGCCATCATCCTGCTACTGCTCAAATTTATATGCATTTTTTAAAAAAACTTGTGGAGCAGGTTTATTTTAGATTTAATCCTAGTTTATGTAATTTAATTTCTGTTTTCAAATTTTGATGTATGCAATAAGTTAAGTGCACGGACCAAAAAGAAAGAAAATTGATAAAAATCTGACTAATCCAAAAAGCTGAGGAGTTAAAATAATACTGTCAAATTGTTAAAACCAAAATTCTAGGTTATATAAATTAAACAGCTTGGCTCTTGCTATTTATTGCTTCGGTCCTGTTTTCCTTTAGAGATGTTCCAGGCTTTCAAGGTAAATGGATTCTACACCCAAACATTTGCTGTACTAAGTATGAAGTACACTAATGATAGGTTTAAAATTGGATAATAACAAGATTATAATACTAGTCAAGAGGAAATACAGAAAGGAAAATAGTGTGCCTTATATGGCAGAAAGTAAGTAGGACGTGCATTCATTTTGAGCTGTACAAGATGTGATTAGTAACATGGTTAAGTACTACCCTGTTCAAATCTTTTCAGCTTGAGAGGGATGATTCAAGTGCTCACAGATATATGTGGATGTTTGTGAGCATGTGGACATAAACGCCCATCCCTATATTCTCCAGAATATAGGAAGTGGGACTTGACTATTGGAATAGTGGAATAGACTATTGTGAGCAGTGGGAATGTAACCAGATTGTTTGTAAGAATGCAGTGTTAAAGGTTACAATGCAAAGAACTCACAGAAGTAATTTGTTTCACTGTCTGTATGTTACTTACAATTTGAGATTTGTGTGTGCTACAATCCCCTTTATATTTGGCAGTCCACCCCTTAATAACAGTTCCAAAATGCTTTGAAATCCTGTGTATTTCATATAAGCACATGGTGCAGCCTATTTTTGTGTCTGCTTTGCATTGTGCTCCAGATGGCATTGGTATATTTGTGGGTCTTCTGAGGCCAAAAAACAAGGGGGGAAAAAAAGGAAAAATAAAAAAGGAACAATAAGCATATTCCTTAAAATGAAGATATTTTTTTTCACAATGAAGTTTTTGTATTATGCTCAAAGCAGGAAAATTAATGAAGAAAATCTATCATATGTAATGAAAGGTCATGATTATTTTAATTTGAAGAGCTTTATCTAATTGAATGAGGTGGTAGTTGACTGAACAAAACTCCAGTTTTGTGAATATTCATAGGGCAAGTCTGCTTGAGAGAGCTATGGACTCTATTCTTTGTGCTCTTGCTTGATGACTAAATTGTTTTGTTTTGAATTCTTTTTCCTGCAGTAAGATAGCTGTCGTTAACTGGGGTTGGAGGAAGGGTCGTTATGTTTATTTGTTGGAGGTTTTTTAATTTCATCTGGGATAAATCCTGTAAGAGTTGGCTGATTATGTGACCTCTGCCTTCTGGGTACTAGCTTTAACTGGAAAATAGACATGTGAACTTGCCAAAGAAATTTATACACCGTAAGCAATTCCCTTAAGTACAGAAATTATAGAAAATATATTCTTTGTGAGTGTACCTGTTCATTCCAAGTGAACAGCATCGTGTTTGTGGGTTTTGAATCAATGGGTGTGGTTCTTTGATGTATCTGAAAGAGGCTTATGTGGTAATATCCGGATAGAAGATGGCTTTTAAGCTCTAATACATCACGGATCAGAGGAGCATCTGCACTGCCTGCTTGCTTCTGTGATTTGTTTTGTCCATCCAGTTTGTGATACTCTTAGTCTGTTTTGTCAAGCTGAGTTTTGTATTTGAATTCATTCCATTTGTTTCAAGCTAACGGAAATGGATTGGATTATACTGAATTATCTTTTGATAACAACTGGTAGAGGGGATCTTTATCCTGTGTCCAGTTAAACAAATCTGCTCCCAAAGAGAAGTTCTGTTAAAGAAAGAACTCGGAGCTGTCTCTGCACATTGATACTGAATTAGGAAAAGGAAGGGTAAATGTATGACCATCTTCACTGTTAGTGAATGCTGTGACTGAAGACTGGACCACAGTACTTGCAGTGCTCCCGGAGCTGAAGATACACAGCCATGATTCCCAGCAAGATTTTAGTCTACCACAACCCTTCTGGGGGCACTCGTACAGAAACGTACAAAACTACTAGAAGGCGTAAAAAATCTCATGGAGAATTGTTCAAAAATGGATATCGTGTCAAGCCTGGACACAACATTCCCGAGAAGGAAGAGCAACGTACTTGGCGAAACTCCTTGGTGTCTTGTTATAGGGTTGGCTCGTACTGGGGTAAGGTCCAACTCAGCTTTTTCTTCAGAACTGTAGTTCATTATACTGTCTCTGGTGCTAGTATTACTGTATCTTCTTAAAAAGATGTTCTGTTTTATTTTTCAGCTTAAAAAACTCTGCAGTATGTAAGTCGCTTTGTAGGAAGAATTCTTGCCCAAACTTGCACACTGCAGTGTACTCCTGTCTCCCCAGTAAAGGGGTTCATTCTAGAATCAAATAGTCCAGTCTTCATTGAAGGATGAAATGTAATATTCTGCAGTGTTGGTGTTAGCAAGAAATTTTGCTTGAAACTGCTGTCATTATTTAAAAGATGTAATTGCAGCTTGAAGGAGTGTGCAGCAGAGAGATTTATTAACGAATCTTTGGTACAGCCTTGTTTGAAAGCAATCTGTGTAGATTCTAAACGTGATTGTAGTTTCACTCTCCTGGTCATAGAGCACTGTTTTTTTTTGTGCTGCAGGCTGTTCACCCCACTTGTACTGTTGCATAACAGAGGTGGGGAAATGTATAAAAATATTTTGTCTGAGTTGTTTCCAAGGATTGACACATCCTTTTCCTCCCATTCTATTTCTTCTTGTCTTTTTTTTTCTTTGAACTTTCATTTTCAAGCCTATCTACAGGGAGTAAGATCTCAGATAACTCTGCTGTACTCTGTGAAGATGTTCAGAATAGAATTGTTTTTCATCCTAAAAATTACCCCTCCATCCTGTGTCTCAAAAATGGCTCCTAAATATGGATTCTGGGTTGGTTTTTTTTTTTCAGATTTCAGTAAACCATGTGATCTTAAATGAACTCTGGGATAGAAGTAGCCATTGATAGGTTTGATGAAGATGCTGTTCTGATAAATGGTTTGTCAGGAATAGAAGTGGTAAACAGAATCTGTGTGGATTGAACCCTTACACCAATATTTTGGATATACTATTGTCCATTAGACAAAAAAAATAAATTGCCTAAGGCAGTAAGAAAGAGATTACATATCTCATTGGTGAGGAACAGTGTAATGCTTGGTGTTGATCTTGTTGATTCACCTCTCATGTTGAATGAAGAAATATCCCAGTTCCTGTTTCTATTTATTAGAATCTCATTAAAATAATATAAGTGTAGTTGTCAGGATTTCCTTGCATTTCCATTTAGAGATTTAAAATGGTACATTTTCCTTTTTTTAGGGGGAGTGGGGGGGAGGAGGGGGTTAGGATTTGCAACCTATAACTAACCCTGTTTGCTTCTGTATATTAATCCAGTGGAGAGGATCACTTCAGCAGAGAGGGTGCAAAACTGTCTGACAGACAGAAAAATACCCTATAGCTTGTAAAGTCAAATAAAGCTCTGAATAACACTATTTACTTTGCTGTAAACTTTATAGATAAAATAATTTTCTAATGTTATTGCATTGCTGTTGGCAGATGGTTTATTGGCGGTGTCAGGATCACTATTCTGTACTAAAGAATCCATCCATTTTGCTGGGTCCTTGGTAAAGAGTAAGAAAAAAAGTATTCCTGCTGTATTCTAGATGTAAACGGGTAGTTCAGCATGGTACATTGCTTCCTATTGAACAGATAATTGATTTCTCTAAAACTGATTTCAGAGGTTTTGGGCAATAAGTGGCGTCTCCTAGTGACCGTTTTTTTAGATTTTTTACAGATTTTAGGTTGAACACCATGATACAAAATAATATTATACACGTATTTTACATTTTCAGTATATTTTGAAAACCATCTGCTGCACAGGCAACACAGTAGCTAAAGAAATATTTTTGCAGTAAGGAAATAATCCTGTGGTAGAGTTGAAGGTTTATTTGAATCATCATACCTACAACTACAACTAAGACTATTGTAATAGAGGTGGAAACTGTTGAATGAAACACTTTGTCTCATGTTGTTTAAGGAATCTGGTTTATAATCACAAAAGCTTTTTCTGGTCTTGATATCTATGAATATCTTGGCTTTTTCCTGGGTATTGTGGCTGAAATGAACTCCAATTCCTAAGCGTAGTTTAGTCATCTAGTTAGAAGCAGAGGACTGAGAAACTCAAGTGGTCCTTCTTTTATTTTATCTGTGTATTTTTTTCTGTTATTAGAGAGATTTTCTGGGTAAATTTCAGTACTTCTTTTTTTTTTTTTTTTTTGTATAATTTGTACTGTAGCAGATCATATCCTATTCTAGTCATATCCTGTAAGAAAATTCCAATATAAAACTCTTTGGCAAGAAAAAGGTGAGTTACATGATGGAGAGAAAGCAGCAAGCACTTCCTGAGCATTCTGTTTATCATTTTACAATTAACTTTGGCAGACAGGGTCCATGAAATGCAAAATTAGGATGGACTTCACTGTAATACGTAAGAAACTTACCCTATCTCAACTCTTGATCATATCATTTAAATGTAAAACAGTTTTGTAGGTATTTAATAAGAAAAGAAGTTCTTCTCCACTCGTATAAAACACATTCCCAAATATTGCTAAGGAAAGAGAGCTGTACACATTTGTATATATAGCTGAAACAGCTTTGGGAAAGGGGGAATTTTTTGTTAGTGTTTTCTGTTTTTGATGCACAAACAAACATCAACCATTTCTATTCTTGGTAAGGTGGTAGACCTGAAAGAGCTCACATCATCTGAGCTGTGAGAGAGTGGGTTTGAGTGCACCCTCAGCAGGTGTGCAGAAAACACCAAGCTGAGTGGTGCAGTTGACATGCCTGGGGGGAGAGGACGCCAAAGGATCTGGACAATTTGAGAAGTGGGTCTGTGGGAGATTCCTCAGGCTCAACAAGGCCAAGGACAGGGTCCTGCACTTGGGTTGGGGCCATCCCCAGTGTCAGCACAGGCTGGGTGAGGATGGGATTGAGAGCAGCCCCTGCAGACGGCTTGGGGGTGCTTGCAGATGAAAAACTGGACATGAGCCAGCCATGGGTATTTTTGCAGCCCAGAAAGCCAATTGTGTGCTGGGCTGCATCCAAAGCAGTGTGGGCAGCAGGGCAAGGGAGGAAATTCTATCCTCTTGTCCATTCTTGTGTCCAGATTGGGGCCCCTTAGCACAAAAATAGGGGGCAAGACCTCTCCGTGAGGAAAGGCTGAGAGCTGGAGTTGTTCAGCCTGGAGCAAAGAGGATTTTGAGGAGACTTTACTGTGGTCTTTCAGTATCTGAAGGGAGCAGACTCTTTAACAGGACCTGCTGCAGTAGAAAAAATGATAATAGTTTCTGTATCATAGAATACAGATAAGGAATTTTTTTACCATGAACATGGTAAAACACTGGAACAAGTTGCCCAGAGTGGTGGTAGATGCTCCAGCCTAGAAACATTCAAGGTCAGATCAGACAGGCTCTGATGTAGCTGCTCATTGCAGGGAGGGTTGGGCAAGATGACCTTGAAAATTCATCTCTACACAAACTATTGTATGATTCTGTGAAAATCACATAAAATGAAATACATATTGGAATATAATAGCAGATCTGTTTGTGCCTAGGAAACTTCAGGATATTGGAAAGAATTAATTTGCCGTGTAGTAATTCCTTTGGCTTTCATAATTGAAAGCCATTTTGTAGTTAAACTGTCTAAGCAAACTCTCTAGCTTTTTTGTTTTTTTGGTTGGGTGGGGTTTTTTTATATTTTTTTATTTATTTTTTTTCTAATTCTCTTCTTTGAAGGATTTTTTTTTTTTTTTAATTTTGTTGGCTGCAGCAAATGCAGGACTTCATCTATAATGATTTTCTTCTTCCACAAAAAATGCATTGAACCCATAGTATTTTTCTTCTGTCATTTAATATCTCAGCAATTAAAATATATCTTAGCCCTTATAATGGAGATAGAGGTTTTGTTGCTAACTTAGACATTTCTCAGGTTTCTTTTTGAAACATAGCAATTGTTAACTTGGTCTTATCATTGGCTTCGGATGCAGTGCAGAATATTTGAGAGGCAGGGTTGTTATCCCTTCACCTCAGCCATTTTTCATAAAGGTTCATAGGAAGTGGAGTGATGAAAGCAACTGCATGGAAAAGAACTGGAAAGTTTATGATTTCTAGTAAGGATCCTTTCCTTCCCTGTCTAAGCGCATCTCTTTGGGTAGGAGTAGCAACTGGGAATGACTGGAAGTGGAACAGAGGGATGTGTCTCTCACAGTTCCAGCAATATGATCCAAAGTTATCATTCTCTAATTGCAAAAGGACCTGACATTTAGCATTATTAAGCTTCATTTAATTTCTTTTCATTTACCTGAATCCATTTAGAAAGTTGTGATTAATATTCAGAGTTCTCCACAGTCAGTAATTAAAAAGAAACTTTATATTCATATAATAGACAGGATTGTACTTCAACACTACTTAAGAGTCTCAACAAGAGAAAACATAAGAACAAGTTTTTTATTTAACAACTTCCCAAGAATACTGCAGGAAAAACTTCTTGATTTAAACACATCTTGCCACATGTACCTTTGTGCTTGAGGGGAACCTCTTATTCCAGTGGGATGATGAAAGTTGTGACCAGTTTTATATATCTGCCAGGATCAATATTTCCTTAAGTTTCTAGAATTAAAAAGTATTTTCTCCCACTGGAGTTGGGTAAAATTGATGTCAATAAAGGGAATGTATGAGAAGAAGCTGCTCTGAACCTTCTTGTAACAGTTGCAATACCACGTTACTCAACTTTTATGTAACTCCTGGATGTACTCTAATGAAAATTATGCTTCAAGCTTTACTTTAATTTTATAAGCTGTGCATATGTACAGTACAAAGTGTACTTTTATTCATATGCCAAAGATCTGCGGCCAAATCATTTACTATCAGCATAAGGCTATTTTAATAATTTAAGCCCTTAATCTTCTATATTAGTTTCTCTAGCACTCACTCTTTCTGTCTCACTGACTTTGTAGTTGTCTGGGAATTGCTCTGCACGCAATCTGATTTCAGCATAAAAATGCTATTTCTTTGTAAAAATACTTTTTAAAAAATAGTTGATATGTAATATATTCCTATAGTTATAGACTGATGGAAAGAATTATAGTAAATTTGCCATTTTTTAAGAGAAAAAGTGTAATTTCTCTCTTTTCCTGCTTGAGTTTTTTGAAATTAGAGTGGAGATAGGAAGCATTATTACTGTAAAAGATTTTACGTCATTAAGATTTACCAAATTTAATCAGGCATATACAGTCTACTTTATCCAGGTTATCAGATCTCCTGCCCATGATCTGTTATTTTTCACTAAGCAACGCAGGGGCTTGGAGGACTGAGATGTTTCACACCTGCCTGTGTCTTTGACAGCCTGAAAGAGAAGGACATGTGCACTTCAACTACCAACAGAAACCTCAGTGAGGCTTTTCCCCCTTAGCTTTCAGCTATGTGTGTCTCCTCCCATTGCTTTCTACAAAAACTAAGGCTTTCTGGTAGGAAAAATCTGTTATTAGGGAAATAAATTTAAAGGAATTTGAAAAATACCTGTTAAGGATCATTGAACAATTAAATATGGAAGAGCATTTCAAAGGTATTTGACGTTTTGTATGTTACCTATGTTGATTTAATTGATCACTGTCATTGTGATGTGCTGTTACCATTTGAATTATTCTTTACTATAACTTTGGTTTTTTTTACTGCAGGTTTAAGATTTTTAAGAGCCCTTAGACTGATACAGTTTTCAGAAATCTTGCAGTTTCTGAATATACTTAAAACAAGGTAAGACTTTTTCTTACATACTGATTTAGCTGCATTGGTGATAGAATGTAAATGAGATTTGGGGCCCCAGTAATACACGAATTTTCTTTTCTGAAACCCCCTCCCCCTTGTTAACTGTTCTTTAAACCCTTTTCTGCTGATGAATGATTTATCAGTGACAGCATCTTTTGCTATGTGATAATTTTAATTGATGTGTTGTTATATTTGAAACACCAAGCAAGGTCATGTGTTGATAAATTAACAGCAGAATTAATTACATAGTTTTGAACTGATTAAACATTGCTTCTTTCCATACATTCAGTCCATGTTCTGCTGTCTTGAAAAAACTGAAATCAAAATTAATTGAAAAAGAATACAGTTAAAAAGTGAGAAATTCTCATTTTGGCTCTTCCAGGTTTTTTTGAACTGAGCATCATTTTTCACATCAAAAACATATTAAAAATTACACTGAGCTAACTTTATATTGTGTTCATTGTCCTTAGTATTTCTTCCATATAATAATTAAAGTACTCCAATTAACCTTCTGACTTACTGGTTCTTTGGCCTATTAATACATGAAAGTTGTGCAAGAAAAGCACAATTTTGGACAAAAGATCATTTTGAAGGAAATAAAGAGAAACCTTCCTGTCCCTTGAGGTTGATGACATATTGTTTTTCATCATTCTCTAAAATGCTGCAGGGGAAGTATTGAACCCAGCTTCTAATAATTACTGTATAATCAGTTCCATTTTTGAAGCCTCTCCTCTCTGCACCAGTTGCTATAGATGTGTGAGGGTTTTATATGCAGGTAAATCCATTTCCTGCTGTGAAAATTTGTAGCAATGGGAAAACAGGTACTGAAATTTGTACAGACTCACAGTGAACAGCTGTTTCTTCAACCCTTAACCTTGAAACTATTCTCTGTACTGTAAAACTTTCACACTGTCTGTCTCTAGTTGTGTTACTGGAAGGAAGCCAGTTCTGGTCAAACAAAGACATCAAAGAATGTAAGGTGAAGTCCCATAGCTCAGAACGCTCAGTATGGGGAAGGAGAATAAGATTTAACATGCAGAACAACTCTACTGCAGGAAATGGCAGTCAGTGGAGAAGCCCCATAAACTCAAAGCATTCGGTAGTGCAGATTTGTGAAATTCCAGATCCATAAATGTGCATTAATCACATTCAAGGTACTCAGAGCTGGTTTATTTAAGATTGACCTGTTCATTGAAATAGCCTTTCTCTGGTGCAGAATTTACTCTAATATTAGATATCATCATCTCTGTGATTATTTATATGGCTGCCAAAATATCTGCAAACTCAAATGTTGATTAGCAAAAGCAAAACTTTCTTATTTGAGTATTTCAGTTTAGTCAGGTAATTCATCCTTAGCAGTTCATCGCTATCATTTATTCAACTGAAAAATTGTCACTGCCTCAAAACATTTCATTATGTATCTTCCTGTTCCTGGTAATGCAACAGAAAATCATGTCTGCTCTCTTTTTTTCTTAATAACCTGAAATGAACTAAATAATTTGGAATATCAGCAATGTTCACAAAACATTTATTTTTTTAATGGATGTGTCAAGTTAAATTAACAGAATGCAATTTTCTTAGAAGAGTTTCTAGTTACACCTGATATAAATTTGATAGTGTGAGTGCTTGAGGTTTCTTTTAATATCTTGCATGAGCTTAGGTTTTAGAAAGCAACAAGCTAGAAAATTAATTTATTATTGCTACTGCTACCTTCAGTGAGAAATTTTCATATCTTCAGTGTGTTCTGAAGTACCATCAGAACTGCAATTTATGTGCTGCACACACATTTTCTATTATAGTACCAGAATACTCTTTATTTGAGAGCTTCTGGTTCACAATTATTTTGCTTCCTAAAAAAATAAAGCTTGCTGAGCCCTTGTGATCAATGGAGAATTTTTAAAATAATTTTGTACAAGTTAGAGCTGTTAGACTAGTAGGCTCAGCAAATCTAGTATTATTTAAATAAAATTTAATTCCCTAAATTCAATTGGTGATTTTAATTATATACTGTGGCCTTAAACCTTTATTATTATATTAAGTCTTCTACTGTATTGTATGCTTTTGGCCTGCTACTGCAACATTATTTTGCTCAGGGACAATTAAAGTTCTTGTAGAATTAAGATTTTTTTAGCATTTTTTTACAGTCCACTTTTAAGATTTTATTGACATTGTCAACATTTTAGGATTTTTGTGAATATAAAGATGAAGAATTAATAACATAACTTGAATTGTTGAATTGGAGTAGCGGATTCAGAATATCATTACAAGCTCTGAAATTATAATAGGGAAAAAAATTACTTTTTATCATTAAAAATTCAGCAAAAGAAAAGAGTTCTCCATTTCAGGTGATATGTATTTATATGAAAAAGGTATGGAACTGATTTGACTTAGACATTTCAGTGCATTTGGCATTAATAACACATAACAACTGAGAAAATGAGAAACTGATCAGGTATATTAAACACTGCTGTAGTTTTAATATTTAGTGCAATTGCAGAGAAATTTTCTCATCCTTTCCTCTTTTCTTAAGTAAAGAAAAACATTTACTGTAACCTATAAATGAAAATTACTCCTGGAATTATTGGCTGAGGTATGAGGATTAAAGGGGAACATATATTATTTACATAGTGAGCAGAAGGGACATTCCAAAAATGGAATCCAGTGAAAGAAGCGGCAAAATGTAAAAACAGAGGCAGCAAGGAGACTAGCAATGTGTTAGGTGATTATTAGAATATCTGAAAAAAAAAAAAAAAAATAAAGCTAAATACATTTGAAACGATCCTGAAAGACAAAGCAAAATTTTACAGTGGCACTTTAAAACAGAGTTCATCCTGTACTCTGCCAAGGATTTGTTTCCCTCATTTGAAATCAAATGTATTTTACTCAAGATTTTTTTGTTCCCATGTTTTATGAAATTGAATTGTACAGTTTTTAGTTGAAAATTTTGTCTCCGTTATTTTCTAATATATTTCAAAAAAACTGCAGGGGCTTAGGCAGGGCTCACAGTAAGGGATTTTGCACAGATGTTGGAAAGAGCTTAAAGAGGGGGAAAATATTTATGACTAATCCTTCATCTATATTTAGACTCTGGCAGAAACACAGGGAGTATTTCATAGAGGACAGACAAGGTACACTGTTTAATAAATCTTCAAAAATAAAATGTGCCAAGCAAGTAATGTAAATAGTTACTAATAATAGGTATTACATGAATATTCAAATTAATATGAAGAGACCAACAGACACATAATTTTTTATCAGGAACATCTCGTGTTCTAAGTTCAGGTGAAGGATGAGGTTCAGCCTTTCATAATGGAGCTTTCCATCAGCATCACTCCTATGATTTTGTTTAATCTGGGAACCCATTGGATAGGGTCCTGTGCTATAAATGAGTGGAACCACTAAGAAACTAGGGAGTTTAATGAGCAATAAGTTTAAGAAAGAGAAAAATAGGGAATATATGTTGGTGAACACTAACGACAAGACTGCAGATATACTATTTATTTTGTTTTTGAGTACCATACTCATTTCATGGTCTGTTATATTACCTAGTCATATTCTATTCCTTGTACCCCCATGTGTCCACTAACTGTAACTTTTAAAAATATTTTTAAAGCAGCTCTACTGGTGAATTTTACAGGTTTTCTTCCTAATTTTGTTCAGAGAATAATGAATTTTTATTGTCCTTCAAGTAATTATAAACAGAAACATTAATTATGCCACAAAACTACTACTGCTAACACTGATAGTGATTTTTTTCCCAATTTTTATAGTTATTAATGTATTGCTTTAAGGATAATTATGGGGGTTTTTTTCTGAGGTGTTATACCTTCTTATAAATATTTTCAAAACCACGAATGAGTAAGAGTGTTTAAACACAGTCATCCATGGATTGCAGTTCCTCGTGTTTCTATTGATTCTCCTCCTTAGGACAGTGATTTTTTTTGAGAAGAGACAGAGCAGGTTTTATTTGTATTTCTTCTAGAAGATTTTAATTATGGCATTTTCCTGCTGAACTGAGTGAGGTTCTTGCTTCAAAATAATTTCTGCCTACGATAGGGAAAATTCTACTCAGTGTGACTAAAAAGTATTTGCAGGGTTTTTGGTCAGTGTAAATTATACTTTTTTCTTTTTTTTTTAGAGAAAAATGTGAATATGAAGTATGAAATACTCTAATTTCATGTGAATTTTCCATAAAGAGGTCCATAGGTGTTCGTGCAAGCAGAATAATATGAAAAATACTTAGGATTTTGCACAGGAACTATAAAATACCTTAGTATTAAAATACCTCGCTTAGTTCTTTAATTTTGGAATCATAATTTTCTCATGCATTTTTTATGTATTTACATGTGAATTATTCTTAGTGTATAGCAGTGAAAAATGAAGAGGTGAATGCACTGAGAGGCAACAAAATTATCTGTGAAAAAGCATTATTTCTATTTCTATTAGTTTATTTCTGACTACTGATGTAGCTAAGATTTCTGTTTGTCTTTCTGCTCTCTTACATTGGGACTTTTTCTTCAAGCTATCTAAATGATGAAAATGTGAAATCTCCAAAGGAAAGACGATACATATTATATGCAAACTTTTGAATTAGGGAGTCTGTTTCTTCTGGGAAATAATCATCAGGTCCTTGAGTCTAAAGCGTGCAGTCGTATACGGGTACCTGTAAAAAACGCGTGATAAATTCTAGTCTAAATTCCTGTTTGCTTTGTTTACTTCCAGTAATTCCATCAAGCTAGTGAATCTGTGCTCTATATTTATCAGCACGTGGCTGACAGCAGCTGGGTTCATACATTTGGTGAGTGCATCTGGGAACACTTCATTGACTTTTCCTGCTGGACCGCGGGCTCTCGGAGCCGCTTCACTGCTGACACCGCGCTGCTCTTCGGTAGAGCCTGACCCCATCCATGGACTGCAAAGAAGAGGCGTCCCAGCTCCCCCAAGCTCTGAGGCTTGTTCTCCCCTCTCAGGAGGGTGTGAGCATCCCTCTCAGAGGGGTATGAGGGTGAATTTTGGGTATCCCTGGCCTCAGCGGGGTGCTGAGCAGCAGATGGCGGTGTTCGCCAGGGAACGCCCTAATGGGACCCATGTCCAGCTGGAGCAGTTCACTCGCTCCCCTCCAGAGCTGCATCCAGCTGTGTAGGATTGCAGTCAAATTCCTTCTTTCCTTGCTATTTCAGTCACTTATTTTTCACCCTTATAGAGATCCACCCAGATCTTGAATGTTTTAGTTCATATATAAATTAAATTTATTTAATTTCTCATTCACGATAGAATATGGATTCAATATATTTCTCATTTGCGTAGAACTGTATTTTTACACTCCTCTGGGAAAATGTAGCATTTCTATCTAGAAGCAATACCTTTTTCTATTTTTAAACAAACGGAGCATAACACGCCTTAAATATTGCCTCAAGTCCAAGGGAATGCTGTTTTTAGAATTTGGATTTTTTTTTCAGCAAAAACTTTTCTATCCTACTGTAGGAATATTCCAACTTTTTTACTGTGGAAGAAGTTTTAGATGCCACACTCCTTTCCCACTGAAAAATTTAGAATTTTGTCACAACAGTGGCTGGCATTTTGAAAAAGTAGTAGCATACTATTAAAGGTGCCAGTAATGCCTTCAATAGCTACATAATCTTTCCAAACAAAAACATTGAGGAGTATAATTGCATTAAAAGTGAGATTGGCTTTGAAAATATTTTGAACAAATTTTTATTAAATGAACTTACCTAACTGCATGACTGAATTACATTATTTAGTGGTGCCTGGAAATGATACTTCCCATTAATTATCTGAGTAGCAAGGCTGTATGTATTGGCAAAAGAACTGCAGTGCTCCATTTGGCACAGGGTCAGGTTCTGTATTTGATCTAAATAAATCACAGGAAAGGATTCAGAGTTCATATTATATGCCAAATTATATATCTATACACACATACAGGCACATGCATGAAAGGGTGGAGTTAATTCGAGTTAATTATAATTAATATAATTCATTATATGTTTTCTTGTACATTGTAGGTGGAGAACTCAGGGGATCCATGGGAAAATTTCCAAAATAATCAACCACTGACATATTGGGAATGTGTTTATTTGCTGATGGTTACAATGTCCACTGTTGGCTATGGAGATGTTTATGCAAAAACAACCCTTGGTCGCCTTTTCATGGTCTTCTTCATCCTTGGGGGATTGGTAAAAATTCTTCCTTATATTTTTCTTAATTTTCCAGTTACCTTAAAACTTGATGCTGTATATCTCAATGTTGTAATTAAGGAAACAGTAATATCTATATTAGTAAATTAAAATTAATTATAAAACGTTAAAATAAGTTTAATATGCATTTTTTCCCTGTAGATAAATATTTTGGCAGAGCTTGTCAAATTAGTCCAGAATTAGTTCAGAATTAGAATTTTTCTAATCCATTTGAATGAGTAATGCATGTGAATACATAAAGTGCCTTAATATTTCAACATAAAATGTTATTTGTAGTCTTCCAGTTCATAGTGACTGATTGTAGAGCATTTTTGGAGGTTGCTATTGATATTTAAAGGCACTTTGCGGTTTCAGAAGTCCTACCCACCCTTCTGTGTTCCTTCCCAGAATTCCAACAAACACTGTGGCTTTGGACTGCCTTAAAGAGCAGCTTGCCTGATCCAGATGATGGCAAACCACGTTCTCTTTCATGTCATGTAGCACAATTTTAGCTCACAATTTATCACATGACCATAACCAGTATCCTTTTATATCAGCAATTTCTCATGTTCTTTGTCTTGTATGTAAAGAGCACCCAAGTTACTATTTGTCTTGTCAACTTTGCCATTATTTTTCAGTGCTAGAAACATTATTACACCTGTTGCAATGTTCTCTAAAGCAGCAAAGTTTATTTTAGCATTTACACTGTGCAGGGTAAATGCTTTACAGGTGACTCGTAATTTATATTTTGCCCATGTGCAAATGTATATTGTTACTTTCCCCTCATCCATTGATTTCACATATACATATATCTCACAGAGGTGATATATATATATATAACCAATGTTTTGAATGCCATATATGAGACACACAGAGATACATATGACCATTATATATATGCATTCCCATCTCTGTTTATTGACATGTCAAATGGCAGTAGCTCTTCGAAGTATCCAGCCACAAGGAAGCTGTTTGTTGGACAAAACATGGCACAATAATTTTTATTTTCTCCTCAAAACCTTTTTTTCTGTCACATGTTCCAATCCTTCTAAACCCAAGAACTTTTGGAAAAGTTTTTTTTGGGGGGGCGGGGATATTTTTGGGATTTTTTGTTTCTTGATGGGGAAATAACCCCTGATTTTATCTTGTTTTTGTCTTCTTTTAAATTCTTACAATAGGGGGAATAGTCTGTATTTTTAAAAAGAAATGAAACAATAATGATAATACTTGGCTTTGGTTTTTTGCAGTGGGGGTTGGATAGGTTTTTTCCCCCTCCCCTCTTCAGGAAGAAATAGACATAACTGTTTCTTGTGATTAGATACCAGTTTGA
Source organism: Zosterops lateralis (assembly GCF_965231275.1). Taxonomy (NCBI): domain Eukaryota; kingdom Metazoa; phylum Chordata; class Aves; order Passeriformes; family Zosteropidae; genus Zosterops; species Zosterops lateralis. The sequence goes on from NC_139768.1 coordinate 5,866,728, forward strand.
AGTAATTTTGTTCTTGCTTTGTTTTATGTGTCCATTTTTCCTCTTTTGACCATTTTCTTAATTTATAAGGCGTGTACCTTGTCCAGAACCAACTTTTTACATTGAGCCCTCTTGTTTTGTTTGATAAGAACTTTTTCACTTTTTTTTTTTATTTTTTTAATTTTCTTTTTTTAAACAACTGCATAGATCTAATTCTTTTGCATTTTCAGATCTTAAAAAAATATTTATCTTCTGAAAATATTCATCATCCCCCTTTCTTTGGCCTCTCTTTTTAGTCTTTTCTTCTGTCTCCTATCTTCTTCTTAGGCCATGTTTGCCAGCTACGTCCCTGAAATCATAGAGTTAATAGGAAACCGCAAGAAATATGGTGGTTCCTATAGTGCGGTTAGTGGAAGAAAGTAAGTATCCCAAGAGGCTCTGCTGCCTCTGCTGCAGTAGAACACTCTCTGCATGCCATTTTCTTTTTTTTTTTTTCTGTGTTTTTGTTTCGTGCATGTAGGCAATGTTTGCTCGCTACGTGCCAGAAATTGCTGCTCTCATCCTTAATCGGAAGAAATACGGCGGAACTTTTAACTCAACCCGAGGCAGAAAGTAAGTCCAAAACGACCAGGTGTGGTTGTGGGACTCTAAAAGAGCCCCTGAAGGTGGTAATAGCTGACTCACAGCTTGCAAGGCTGCATTCTTTGACATCAGATGTTACCACTGGAGAGTTGTCACACTATAATTAGAGACCTGGGCTGTGCTATGGTACAAGTCACAACGTTTTGTCCCTACTTCAAGAGAACCTGGATACCACTCAGACTACACTGGCATATCTTGTAAAAAAGTGCTGCTATTATATGTGCAGTTAACTTCTGCTGCAAGAGTGAGTTGTTACTTCACCATTTTGGGCATCAGAATATCGTGTGGTTTATCTCTTAACTAAGTAACAATGATAATTCACATGATTTTCAGACAACTCAGTTCTTCTTTGTTTTACCGAATGCAGAATAGGAGATATATATTGTCCAGTTTGTTCTGTAAGACTGACTATGTAAGAAATCTTACAGCCCTGCTTCTCAATGTTCAATCAGCAGATTCAGATCTCAGACATCTTTGTTTTGACTTCCCATGGATATTGCAAACTCTCGTAATTCTAGAGTCTGTGACCAGGGATTTTAAAGCAGTTCACTTCCCTGTACCACACTAAGCATATCTGAAGAGCAGACAGTAGCCTTAATATCAAAATAGCATTGTAAGAAAACAAACCTACTGTTTTTACCTGGTGGTAAAGGTTAAATTTTATTGGACCACATTACCTCATTACATTTCTATTGAAAGCCTGCTTGTTCTCTTGACCGAGTTAAAACTAGCCCTCTGTGGCATTCCCAGCTCCTGGATGTGCTGGGCTATAACCTTTACTAGATGTCCTTGGTGATATAGTGCAGTACAGCACAATATCTACCTTTAGTGTTGCCATCCTTCATTTCATTACATACCATTGTGACATCCACTGGTACAGTATATTTGCCCTGAAAGTCTAGTCATACAGAGAGTCCTTTCCATATGATATAAATAAGGTACTGCAAGAAATTTATCTGATGAATTGTCCCTCTTCTTACTTTAAGAAGATAATTTTTTACTTCCTTTCAAATCATCACCCATGCAACATTTTGTTGAAGTGGATTATGGTTTTATCAAGTTATTTCTTCTTTCTATGTAGCAGAAAGACTGTAAATGTCCCACAGAGCTAATTCTAGAGTACTTTTTTATATCACTTTGTAGATAAATCGAAGTTCTAAAATTAGATATACTATTTTCTGTTCAATAATACTCAAGCAATTAGATAGTAAACTTCAATATGTGTATTTATTGAGATACCCCCAAATGTCTAAGGTAAACTGTAAACACTGATGTTGGAAACTTACATCACTCACCCAGACAAGCTAAATGCCTTGATTTATTTTTGAGAATGAGTAGTATTGGTAATTTCCCAAAATATTTATTTGTGACAGAGGCCAGGACTCAGTTTCATATTTATGTTCATACTTGTTTTCTGAAAGAGAATTTTTTCGAACTCAGAACATATCCCTCTGATTTGAAAACTCTAAAGGAGTTATAGCAGAGGGGAAAGTGTTTAAAACCCATTTTACACACAGACTTTGTCCCTCCCCTTCTACATTGTTACTAGTACCCAGCATTGCTCAGATGTCTCCAAATTTGGACCTGATCTTCCGTCAGAACCCCACATCCTGAAAAGCTCAACTTCAGATTACAGGCTGCTGTTAGCTTTGGGGCGTGCTTAATTTTATTTTTTCACTGTTTTTTTTTTTTTTTTTTTTTTTGGTCTTTCTTTATATGCACTTTGTTTTTATCTCACTCTGTTGTCAGTGCTTTCTCTGCTGGTCTCTACTGCTCATATAATTTGTTGCTTGAAACTCAGCTCTGTCATCAGCGTACAAACTGTTCCATTTACTTTATGCATTGTTTTCTGGTTCAATTTTTTAATTACTAAGTAGTTTAAAGATGTCCTTTGCTCATGTGGGTCTTTCATCAGAGAATCTAAGCTTGGGAACTGCACAGTAAAAAGCCATTAGCACTCCTTGTTTGATGTTGCTTTTGCAGTCAGTAGAACAAGATTGATGAAATGTTATGTTTGGCCAAAATTGAAGTTTTCATTTGGAATTCAGTGTTGAGAGAATGGATTGTCAGAACCAATAAGTTTTCCTTTGCTTGGGATATGGACATGTGGTAGTAATTAGCAGTATAAGGTCTTTAGTTGAGCAACCAAGCATAGATTCTGGCAGGAAAAATGATGAGAAACTACAGTTGTTCTATTTCTAATGTCAGAAAGTTTCCAGATAAAATTAAGTACATTTCCAATATGAAAACAGCTGAATTTTGGTGAAAGACACAGTTTTAGTTCTTAAAACTGCAAATGTGTGTACTTTTAAACTCTGTACAACATAGATAAATACGTGGAATCTGCTTTGTAATATCTATGTAAATCTGTTTTTACACTGTCATGGTTTAACCCCAGCTAGCAACCAAGCCAGGAAACAGCACAACATGTTGCCTCCTAAACTCTCTGTGTGTAATAACATGATTAGTAAACATTTAGGTCAGAAATTAAAACCAGTGTATGGCTGTGTATGTTTCGAGTTTTGCACTAAGTGACTTAAATACTATGGAGAGCCCTTGCTCTATGGAGTTGTAACTACAAAGGAGCTAGAATGTGTGCATAAGAGTTATTGATACAAACTTCACTAAGTAAAGAAGAGAAATAACCAACACACCAAGTTTGATCGCACATATCATTTTGCATTTCAGCCAATAAAGCCCACAAAAGATCATAAACCATATAGGATTCATTTTGCATAAGAACCTTCTTTTTGTCTTAGATGAGACCTATACATACAAACTTTGGAAACAAAAGTAGTTTATAAACAGTATGCAGTTATCATTGGTTAAACTTACTAGATAATAGGTTAATTTAGTTGTAAAAGTCCGCAGGGAGTTTTTTAGATTTTTAAATTGAATTATAATTCCTGCTTTGTAGTATTATTGTAGGGAGACATCTAAGGAACAGGAATTTCTTTATAGTCTTTGATTGAAGTTTCATCTTCAGCAATTAAATGAACAGCAGTACTTACTGTTGCATTTATACCAAAATATCTATACTAATATATCTCTATAAAATGTAGCTGAGGCCAAATGTACACATTTAATGATGAGTAATGAATTTGGCATGATTACAATCTGGAACAAAAAAAACCCAACCAAGCAACCAAAAAACCCTGACAAACAAAACACACACACTTCCTTATACCCTGTCTACATTTAGCTCTTTTTTTTTTTTTTTTTTTTTAAAGTTTTTAATTTGACTTTGTTCAGGATTTTTCTCTGATGTGTAGAATTAATGAATTAATATTCAAGGGATCATTTGAGTTTGGATAAGTAGATTTATGCTATAGCAATATTTTTTGTGATATTTTGGGATTTACACATTTGGTTCCAGCCAAAATAGGACTTACAAGATCATCTGTGTTATTTTAAGGAAAAAAAACCAAACCACATTTATTTTGCTTATTCATTAATAATATTCATATTACTGAGGTGTGGTATGTGATGTGGATAAAAATCCAAAAATATTTTTACCTCTACTAATTCATAAATAAAATTTTATTTTGTATTTACTAATTTACTTTTGAATCAACATTTTTCTTGTTCCAATTCTGTATTTGTGTGTGCATATGATGAGACTGGATTTTAATTCTGTGAAATATTTTCCAGTTCAAGATATTAACTTACTGTAAATCAGTGTGCACAAAGCTCCAGAAAGCCTATGGAAAGAACGTCTGTAGACTGATTAATTCAGCCTGGATAACTTACTGATTTTTTTTCAGTCTTTACATTGAATTAATGACTTCTAATTCCATGGGCTAAATTATTTTATCTTTTTTATGCAAAAGTGCTTTCAAATCTGATGGAAAGTCTTTATGAGGGCAGAAAGTAGAGCACAGCTTTCCATGAATGGGTGTGGCAGAGAGAACAGGGAGGTTGGCCCAGAAGAGCCACTGTGGTCCCTTCCAATCTGACCCAATCTGTGATTCTCACCATGTCTATGTGAACCCCTTCCTTTGTCACCATCGTACAGGTTTCTGCTAGACTTCCTTACAGATTCAAAAGATGTAAAAAATAAAGTATCCAGAGGCATTATTGTAGTTAATATGTAAGATCAAAAAAATGCATTTTAATGAAATCACAATCCTTTATTGTTTAAGGTATTGGAACCTCCTGTTTCTCTTCTCTCATGAGCTGCTCTGCTTCCCAGAGATTTCTTCAGATTTCTTAAATTTACAAGCCATAAATTATCAAATCATCAACATATCAACAGGAATAATCATCTGTTAGAAATTCCTTCCAGAAGGAAACATGGGATTCAATAACTAAACTTCACAGAGGAAAATAAAAACTGTAGACAGATAGATATGGTAAACAGAAAGACAAACAGATAATTTAAGTTGACAGGCCATATTGGACTCATTAGACACTTGAATTTCATTACAAATTAGAGAAAAAAAAAAGTTACGGCTTAAGCAAAGAAAAGGTCCATTTGCTGCAGTAATGAGAGGCATAGCTCCCAAGAAAGTGACATTAAATTCTTATATTAAATAATTTGATGCAATATGTAAGATATTATTTTTTCAGTGGGATGAGAATGTAATAAGAGAATGTGACATGGATTACATTATGATCCCTGGGGTGTCTCTATTTCCCATCTGCTAGCCATTCTTCTAAGCCCACTTTTTCAAATGAAACTTCACTTAGTGATAAAGAAAATCTGATGAGTGTTAAATAGACTGACAGATAGAAGAAATAGGACAAACTATATTTTTTCAATTTTGTGTGCATATTAAACTATATTTTTTCTTTTGAAAGTAAGAAAGGAAATGTGGGAAGTGACATATAAGAACATTATGACTTTAAAATATGTATTTGAGGTCTCATATCATGTTCCATTCCTACAATAATAGTGCTTATTTTATATTTCTAGTTGAAGTTGTAAAAGTTCCTTTTCTCTGCTTAAACTTAAAAAAAAAAAACCCTTTTGGATTTGGCATCAGATAGCAGTAGTTGCTGCTCAAATTTTGACCCAAGAAAGACTGAATCTGGTTTATAAATCTGCTGATCTACCATATTCTACAAACTATATAATCCGTGGCATTCCAGGCTGTGTAATGTGAGAGGGCAGAAGTGATTAATTGATCAGCAAGTTTTAGAGACTCCTCACTTTCACTTGGGTTCTGTTACAGAAAATTAGTCATGACATTTTGGGGTGATTTCTGTGGAAAGAAATGCATTGGCTCTGCTCATGGATGAAATGCTGAAAAATCTGAAGATCCTTTCCTAACTTCTGCATTGCTTGCAAAGGATTTAATTATTTTTTGACTCATTGAGCACTTGAAAAATGTATAAGGTGATTTGAAAATGAGTAATAATGGGAGAAAGCAATGTATTTAATAGCAAACACTTTCAGTTGATTTTAAAAGTAAAAACAGGATGGCTTGTGCGTGTGATATCTGCCACACAAAATGTTACAAAAATGAAGTCCAGGGTTTGGAGGGGTTAGATCAGTAGATTAAGGTCTGTTTGCAAGTGAGATACTAATGCTGGAGGTGTAGATTAGCCCTGCATTTTACTGTAAGCTTTCTAGAATGGGCTCCTTGTGCATGCTGTTCTTCAGTTTTTACTTCTGTTTATAGTAAACTATTCACTTTTGTCTTCTGGAGATGTGTGTTGTGCCTAAATGTTGTGGTATTTTTCATAAAAGCAGAAATACTCAAAATAATATGGCCATTCAGACTGAATGAAAGGATGAATATTCATCCTTTAAGCTACAGTGGAAGCCTCTTAACTAACCCAGGGCCTGGAAGAAACTAATCACTGTGCTTTCATTCTATTATGGCTGGTTTGGAGGTGTGCATCAAACAAAGAATATTAAATTTTAGCTTGGTTTATAGAGAAACATTGCAAAATTCCTTAGATCGTGATCCTAAAAATGCAAGATAAATTCATTTAGTTGTAGCTGAATGAAGTTTAAATAAACAAAACAGCCCAGAGTGAGTCATGTAGGATATACCATGCCATAGCAAACAGACTTGGATGAAAGCTCTAATGTGCAGTTTAAACAAAGAAGTGTGCTATTTATCCTGGATTAAAGGAGTTGAAATGCTCTCTTGTATTGGTCACAAAGTGATTTAGTATTTGCATCAGAGAAAATTTCAAGTGCCTGACATGAACCATTTCCTATTTGTGTTAGCCTGATGTAGGATCCACTAGGGTTCCATTGTGCACCGTGTACTGAATGGAGCCTTTTGAGTGATTCCTGGTATTTATCCAATCCCTTTTTCTTTATCATGATTTAAGAGAGGATCCAAAGGCATGGAGCCTGGTGTAAAGAACAGATACTTTCTGTCAGAATTAGGCACAGCATCTGCACAAGTGCAGTCTGGTTCCTAAATAACTAGCAGTTGAAGCAATTAGGTCCAATTTACAGAAATTAAAGGTACCTGAGGTGTTTTCACATACTGCAATTACATCTCCTCTGACTGTAGGGCCATATGCTTGTGTACTTTTAATGCTGATGCATATTTTAGTGTCTGCAACACTTCTTAGAAACTGCAACACTTTTGAGATTTTTAATCCTTCAGGAGTAAAGGGAATAATGAAAATCTACTTTTGGACAGTCATAGAAGAAAAAATGTTAAACTTGCTTGACAGTCAATTTGCTATATCCTTTATTATTTTGTGCTTGTCTCCTTTTTACTAAAAGATTCATAGAGACTGATGGGAGAATCAGATTGAGAAATTAGCTTACAGTTTAATTATTTTTTTTACTGTACACATTGGCTACACAAGAGATCCTTAGAGAAACATCATCCTTGGGCTCAAATTTTCTGTGAAAAAGAAAGGGAAACACTTCAAATTAGGGCCGCACAGCACTTACTACTCTAACAGAGTAAAAAATCTAACAGAGTTCATCTGAGAAGGGAGTTTATATTGAAATAAGAGAAAGACACTGAAGCACACACATGAAGTTTTGATCAGAATCGTGAGTAATGTTTGGTAAATCATAAAAAGCACAACCATCTAGAAACATACTGTAAACTGTATGTTTAAGAATGCATATCACTGATAGATAAACAAGATCACATATACAGTCTCTGTTGACATTTCTTGACTTTTTTTAAATAAGAAAACATGACTGGAGTCCATCATTTCTTTCAGCAAAACCTGTTAGACTTTACAAGCTTCTGTCTGCTTCAACCATAGCAGCCTGCTGCTGGTAGATAAAGAGTTCAGATGGTCAGTAGATGAAGGAATGATCAGAATGCTAAACAGAGATACCATAAAAGATCTGAGCATATGTATTTGATATAAATACCATCATTTTATAGAGATATCTAGATCAATACACCACACTTCCTTTAGTTACTTGACAAGTGAACACTCAGTATTCAACTGAATGCTGAAACAGAACGTTGTATTTATTATTTTTAATTCATTAGGAAAGACTAGTTGGAGTGAGTTTTTTTCATGTTCTTTATACTTGTTCCAATAAAATGGATTTTTCTTGCAAAATAAACAGGCAAAAGATTTGCCTTTTGTATTGTTTCCACTGAAGGAAGAACCCTGCAAAGATCCTTTTTAAAGAATCCCATTCACAGTGGATCTGTTTTCATTTACAGTGCTATTTACATGGTTTAAGTGTATGTTCTCAATTATCTCATGCCAGAAATCTCGATGTTTTAACTTTTGCTCATTTCATTGTTTTCCTTGCTGAAACAGTTTGTCTCTGTAGTAGCTTTGGGTTTTTATCACCATTTTTGTTTACTTTATAAAAAGCTGGAGTATTTTTTAGTAAGTGGATCATTATCCCAATACTAGGGTGGAAAAAATTACATAGTGTAGAGGATTTCAATTATGTAGAATCACAGTTGAAATCCACTGTGTACATCTGTGCCAATTCTTCATATTTGAAATGTTTTCTTTTTTTTTTGTATTTCTCAAATTGATTTTGAGAATGCTACATATATACGGGAGAGGATGGATTAGCCCCTCTTTGTTGATAGAATATGGCTCCTGATAAGCTTTTGATTCTTTGTAAAAAGGTGACTTTTGCGGAATCACAGTCATGTAATATGGATTCCCACTGATACATTAAACTAGTTTCACATCTGATATGTGTATCAATGACAACTACTACTTAACAAAAACCTTAGTCTTCCCAAATACCTATCAGTAATAAAAATGTCTAAATCCTTAAATCATGTTTTTCAGTATGGCAAGGGACTTTTTTAAAAGAAGAATAATAATATAAAAGAAATAATAATAATGTACTAGTTCTGAGGTTTTCATAAAGAAAAGCTTAATGTAGAACTTAGACATTTCTGTTGATCAAGTGAATTTAATTCAGTGTCTTTCTACTAACCAACTCCTTTGCAGAAAACAAGTTATACACTATGTTGGCTTTAGTTTCTGAATGCATGGAAAAAAAAACTAAGAGTGTTTAAAAAAAAAAAAAAGAAAAAGTGAATACAATGGTTACTGAAACAAACAGAGGAAGTTATAAATCTTCAAATCATATACAGGACAGATTGGAACATTATAAGCTCTTCAAGTTTTCTTAAATAATATACCTAATAAGTCTCCATGGGCAAGTAGGAAATCTGTTTTCAATTTCTTTTACTTCTAAGCAAAAAAATAATTTATGTTAAAGGAAGGGGTTTTTTTGGTGTGAGTTTTCAACCAAAAATTAATGCAAGTATCCTATCAGAAAATATTCTTTGAAAGCCAGGAGGTTTTGTTGCAGTCACTGTTCAGGACACTGCCTTGCACTGTATAATAGTGAAGAAGAGATTGTGTTCAACTCCAAATCAGAGTATGAAATGAAACCACAGTGCAGACGCCTTTTAACACTCCAAAAACAATTAGTCCTCATACCCAAATGCAAGAATTTTTGGCAGCCAAATGTTTTATTTTTCATTGGAGCAGATTGCTGAATCCCTACTCAGTGAGAGTCACAACAGGATTGTACCAAATGAAACTGCTTTTAGCAGGAACTTTTTCTAGCAAATAACCTCTGGAGGTATCTGAGAGGATGAATTACTTTATAATCTTTTCATGCTCTGATCATTTCTTCTGCAATAGAACATTTTGGTTACACAGCCATACTTTTAAAATGTGAACCCTAATTAATGACAGAAAAGAACCCATATTAAGTGAAATCTGCCAGGGAGGTAATCAGTTTTCTCCATAGGAATGCAGGGTATCAGAAGAGCATTCAGGAAAAGACCTAGCTAAAGCTAACAGCACTGGATCTCTACAAAGGACTTCCCCTACAATCAGGAGTTATTTCTGCTATCAAAGCAATGTATGGACTGTCTAGATGGAAAGTTCAATTTTTTAATACTAATAGGTGGAGACATTGGAAGAAAATAATACCCACAGTTTAAAATCAGTCATCTTAGAAAGTGTGCACAGACAGTGTAAGGAATAAAAATTATTATTTTTAGCTACTATTTATAATTTTCCTGGGACTTGGTTTTTGATGCTAGATGGGTTTATGGCCAGGAAAATCTTGGGTACCACCAGACAGAGCTTTCCTCTATGTTAGTGTAATTAGTGTACCACATAGTCTGTTCAGAATTTACATCAAGTTAACTACAAAGGTCTTAAACATCTCTTCAGAATCTAAAGCTTCCTGAGGCTTCCCATTGCTGTTTTATGTATAACAATGCACAGAGTCATCCATGTGCACCTCAGGCAAGTGGCCATCAGGGAAACAGGGGAAGAGTCCTTCTGGTGGAGGCAGTGTGGCCATGGTTCTCCCAGTGCCCAGCGAGCTGCAGACTCTGCCAGGTTGCAAAGCTCCCAGAGGAAACCTCTGAAGGACCTCTTGCCCTAAGGAAAAAGGCTGAGCTGAGAGATTTTACATCTTATTTTCTGACACTGCTTACCATCTCATAAAACAGAAAAGCTTTAACTTGTGTTTTTGTGTTTTTAAGTGTTTCCGATTCAAGGACATTTACTGCACCCAAAAATTTAAAAAACTAAAAAAAAAATGGCAAAGCAGAAGCTATGAATAGCAAATTTAGCAATAAAAATTCGTATATCAAGTCCTATGTTAAATAACCAACATAGCCAGAGTCTCTTAAAAACTTCTATTTCTTGCCTGTTAAATAAAATGAAACAATTGAAATTTTAGATTGTTGCTATTTCTGAAATTGCATTTGAGTCCTGGTGATGTCATTAAATACTCATGTAAAAGGAGTTAACATATTTAAGAAAAAAAGGTTTAACGCACTGTGCTCTGCCAGAGAAGGGGTAATAGTAAACAATGACTTTTTGTTGTAAAGTACTCTCCTTCTAGGATTTATGGTAGAAAAAAGATTTATTTTCTTGCTGCTTATGGCCTGTAATTGGCAAGGTTTGCACTACCTTCCTTGTCATAAAAGCTTGCTTCAGCTATAGAAAAATATTGAATCATTTTAGGGAGACTTGCTGTCAAAACCCAAAAATGTAAACAGTAAATCTCATTTGAGGAGTTAAAGATATCAAGAAAGATGTGTAAAATGAAGAAATATGATTTTGAAAGAGACTGGTTAATACAGTGCATAAACATATATTTAACTGATCCTACTTACTGTCAAATGTGAAATACAGCATGGGCAAATGGCTTTACAGGTGAGAGTGTGTATTTATAAACATTTGCAGTTGCAAAAAACCTTTTGGAATTGATATTTTTCTTTTCTGTGGAATAGGATCTAGAGAAACATCAAGAGGAGACTAATGCTCTTTTTTCTCAATAAGTTATAATTTCCATCTCTGCTTGCTTGTCTTACTTTCTTTGCAAGAATAACTCTGATTTTTCTGTAACAGGCACATAGTTGTCTGTGGTCACATAACACTTGAAAGCGTGTCGAACTTCCTGAAGGACTTCCTGCACAAGGATAGGGATGATGTCAATGTAGAAATCGTCTTTCTGCATAAGTGAGTAACCTTTCAACATTGGTCTTATCATCTGTTACTAAAACTCATTGAATTAAGCTGTATCTTCTGGGAAGACAGAATATTTAAAGCTCCAAGTAACCATAAAATTAATATTTGCATTTATGTTTATTAACAATATGTCTTGAGAAAAGGGTTTTTTTCTGCGTTTTCCATAACCCCCTACTAAGAATATTTGTTTCAAGCAGACAGATTTCAGACTCAGCTGTATTGTTTGTAAGGTACATAGTTAAATGCATAGTTGAAGTGGGGATTGGGTTATTAAATAAAAAATAAAGAAATGCAAATAAATTAATCAGAATTTTTTTAAAATCATAACTATTCCTAGGGAAACTACCAAAATTAATAACATCAGTAAAACTAACAAAAAACACTGTATGTTGTACAAACTTATGATATCTGGAAGTATCTTTTCACCGTGGATTTTTCTAGGAAAAATGCTTATTTCAAATTGCAGAGTATTTACAAAATAAAAAATGTAGGTGCAGATTCAGTTTTAATCACAACAGATACTTTACAAATATAGTGACGATAGAAATAAATTCTGGTCATGGTGATTATCAGTACTGCTCTTTAATATGTTATATACACATATCTACACACATGTGGTGTCTTGTCTTTTTCTGATATGGAATTTGGAAAAATATCTTAATGAGGTTGGTGTTTCTTGCAGGCTCTACATGATGTGTAAGTTAATATTAATTTAATAAATAATAGAATCCCAAATAGCCATACCTAGAGGAGGAATTGCTAGAAAAAGCCACATAATGGAGACAATACCTCTTCTGTTCTGTAACTGAATCTGTTTAAAAGAGTTGCAAGTTATAAGTAAATAATATATTTGCGTTCAGCAAAGCATTCTGCAGTTTTGTCAAAGAAAATGGTTAAAAAGTTAAGGAATCATTTGTGATGACTTAGCAGTGGAAGCTGAAAATTAAGAATCAGCAGCACTTGCACAACTTCTAATCTAGTCCTTTGAATTTGAATGAGTGATGATATCCTCAACTAACTGCATCATTTTTTTTGCATTCCCTCTCTATATAATAACAAGTGACTGTGAGAGGAAATTGGAGATCAGGACTTCCACAGTGAAAATATGTGGTGATAGGAATCAGGGAATTGCACATTCACATGCAAGGAGTTTAGCCCCTTGCTACTTGATTGTGTCTGTAGCTATTAAATCCCTTCTATTTTAATGAGTGGCACCAGAGAAGATATTTATAATGTTGGTGCCATGTTATATCATTGACTGTAATCCATTTGATTTTTCTTTTGTTTCTGGCAAAATGAAATGAGACAGAAAGTCATGGCATCATTGTGTTTATTTTAATTGTACCTCATACAGGCCAGAGAGTCCCTGTCTGGTTTCTTTTTCTGGTTTTTAGTGATTTTCTGGTTTTTAGTGATCTTGTACTGAGCTGTTTTATTCAACACAGTCAGGGAATGGTGCAGGCATGCAGAGGATGGTTTTGGTACTGTGTAATTTCTGGGTAGAAGGCTGGGAGAGGATGTTTTCAAATGTTTGCACCCAATACTTCTGGATTCACGTCCCTTGGAAAGGTACACAGGATGAACATGGAGAGTAGCACAAGGTGGGGCAGAAGCAATGCAGACAAAAGGAAGGCAGTGAAAGCAATGTAATGTTTCTCTTTTAAGTAAGGCGTGCTGTTTCCACACCACAGAAGTCTGAATATCTTAAATAAATATATGGGTGGGTTTGTAAATGCAGGAAGTGGAACAGTTATGGAAACTGACTTCTCATTTGCTCTTGTGGTTTCTTCTCTTTCCAATGCAGTATCTCCCCTAACCTTGAGCTGGAAGCTCTTTTTAAGCGACACTTCACTCAGGTGGAATTTTATCAGGGTTCAGTCCTTAATCCCCATGACCTGGCGAGAGTGAAGGTAACAGCTCTGTTGTTCTCTTCTCCTGCTAACTGACCTTTTTCTAAGTACTCCTTGCATTATTTGGAAAAAAAAGCCACTGAAGCCCTCATTCATGTAACCCCAAAAGAATGTTTTTCCATCTCTTTTATCTTAAGTAATAAATTATATCTATTCTAGTAAATCTTTTCTTCTGATGTCCTTTAGATCTTTAAAGCTACAGCAACAATGACTTAAGAATAGATTGTCTGCCATTCCATTGCACTCTTCATGAAGTTTTCATGAATGTTTCATTCAAAAGTGTATTTTGCATTAACGTTTGATATAGCAAGATGCAGTCTTACAGTAATTGCTTAAAATGCTTTTGTCTTAACTTACCAGAACAATTAAAAAAATATTTTTTTCACCCCCCGACCCCTTTTTCTGTTGTCTAGAAAGAAAAGTGCAAGTTGAGATTTTTAGTAGATTAAATTAGTTAGTTTTACTTAGATATTTATTTTCTAGAATTTCTAAAGGGTAAATTGTTTTGTTCTCTTAAAGCATGAAGCTTATAAAAAAGAAAATTAAAGAAAAATCAAGTCGTGAGATACATCACTAACTTTTTTTGTTTCTTTTTCTCCCCAATGGAATGTAAACTGGCTACTTAAGCCAAGAATATTTTAGTACAGTGTTATTAACACTTACTGGAGTACTAATCATGTTTTTTGTCCACTTTGACTGCAGAAATTGCTTAAGCTTTTTGTAGCCCAGTGCACACCGTTTCAGTTCATCAGAGCATGTTCTAATTATGACCATAAAATCGTGTGTTCTTCTTTTGTGTTCTGTATTCCACCCTTCTTTGTGTTGATATTTGGTTGTATACACTGGAAAATACTTTTGTCATCTGCTTTGAGTTCTGTAAAGCTCAGGTTTGTGTGAATCTAGTAGTCTATGGGTAGATCAGTTGTCCTCCTCTTGCTTTCTATATCTGGTGCTCAGATTCTAAATCAGTTCAGCCACCTCTTCCTGTCCTGAATAGGAAGGTACTTAAATTCCCAAACAGAGCTGCAGGACTCTGGAAGGACTGTACTGATGTAACAGGAACTTCCCATGAATTTAGAAGCCTAAGTTCCAGTATCTGATTACAAAAGATTAACGTTCCCACCTTTGTGGCTCAGCTGATACAAAGTAAGAGTTGTCAATTGAACTGCTGACCTGCTCTGATCATCGCAAGCAAGCTTCAAGAAGTTCTCTGTGTACATGAGAGTGGTCGTAATCACTGGCATGAACTCATGTTAGCCTAGAAATGTTTTTGATTAGCAGTATTGAGAACTGACACACTCGTGCAGCCAGTGTTGGATTCCCTGATAGTTTATGAGGAAAGAAGAGCTGGAAAGAGACATTGCTTTATGTGTTTCCTTTTTCTTTGGTGTCTCAGATAGAGTCAGCAGATGCGTGCCTAATCCTTGCCAATAAATACTGCGCTGACCCAGATGCTGAAGATGCCTCCAATATTATGAGGTAAACTCCATAGTTTTTATTAGCTTTTTGCTTCTTAACTCTGATTAGCTAATTTTATATCTGATCTGTTGCACTTCAAACACATGGTAGGATTTTTTTTTCTTTTAGAGGACAAATTAAAAGATCCTCACAGAAGTCCAGAGGTTAGAATACCAAAAATTCCTAGCTCAGCTGTTTAACCTGTCTTTAGAGTGTCAGAAGAGGCACTTGGAGCACAGGCTTTGGCACTCAGTCATTTTGCAGGAGTTAGGGTTTGAGTGTTCCTAGCTGAATGCAGAGAGGAAGGGGAATGCAGTGAGGTTGTTGCAACAATACATGGCAAAAGTGCATGCACTGCAGGGGCTGCTGTCAGTGCCTTCAGTGCTTCATTGGTGCATCTGCTCCTACAAGTAATGCCCTGCTCAGGGGGCTGCAAAGTATGAAAGGGAGTTATCTCCTGTCTCCATCCTGCTTTTTTTACACTGAAAACCAATCATTGCTTTGATTGACAAGGCATTTATGACATTAGGGACCACCAGATCTCCTCCTGCTTTCCCTTTGTAGTCTCTGGAGCGAGGAGATGAAAAAGTCAGTCAGTAGATGGCAGCTAGAGTTACAACAAACCTAAGCCATTCCATTTTTTGTTTTCTTCATACAGTCCTAGTTTTAATGAGACCAGTCTCCTTTATAAAATTAAAATCTCAGTCAGTTATTGATTAAAAGTTCTGTAGTGTTGGATTGGCCAGGGGTATAGACTCATTTTACTGGCTTTTCAGATGTTTGCATGCTGTGTACTGAAGGAAAGGGAGAAATAAAAAAATGCTGCTAAAATTGCTCTTCTGGAAAACTACCACTATGTGCAAAGATGTAGCTCTTTGAGAAAGACACAAGGCTAAATTATACCTAGTTTCATTTTACAAACATGGTTTGAGTTGCAATGCAAGAAACTTTATTTTGGCATTGATTGCATAAATACATTAAAAATATTCCAGTCACAGATTGATGCTTTATTAGTTGATTTAATACATTTAATGTAATAAAATGCAAAAATTTTAATGCGAGAATGGAATTCTCATGTGTTTTCTCAAAATTTAATTTAACAAATGAACGTATAATTAAAGAATTGAAGAAATGTAATATTAGAAGAGACTTGTTAAAAGAATGCAATTTTTTTAATGTTTCCTGTTCTAGCTAAGATATGCTTAAAAGCACAACCCAGACGAGTAGTTTACAAGATACTTTGTACAAAACACCAATGTGAACACTTATGGCATTCAGTCTTCTGAGATTGATGATTCCATGATAAGTCTGATTTTTTTTCAGTGTTTTATCTTCTTTTTCCACCTTTAGCTTTTAAATACAAGACTTTTTTTTTTTTTTTTTTTTTGGCTGTTCATCTCTTTAATTTTGCTCAGTGCTTTTTTTATAGCACATTATCAATTCATGCGTTTTTCAAGCATTTTCTTTCCAGCCACTTAAAATCTGTACACAGTTGAATATATCTAAGATTCATTAAGTAATTTAGAATGCAGAAAATGTGCAGACTATGAAAATAGCCCCATGTTTTATAAATTCACCATTCAGCTATCAGTTTTTATATTGATCTTTGGATTAATCCATCAAAATTAAATGTATTTGCATGTGTAACAAAAAATCCTTATTCAAGGTATTTAGATATTATGAATCTCTAGCAGCTATAAATAAATAATATGTGATGAGGCATAAAGATATCAATTTTTTCAGGCATTTATCATTGGAAAATTTAATTGAGTATGTTGATTCAAAGTCACAGAGATAATCAGTGAGCATGATGTAACAATCCCAACTCCATTATTTTCTTCACAGAATGAGGATCTGAACAGAGCTGCTAAAACAAGTCTCTTTTTTCTGCAAATTCCATAAGAGCAAACCATTCAACTGAATATTTCCTGGGGCTTATTGCTCTCTAGTACTGGCCACTACTTCTTACCTCAGTTTGACTCTGTGTAAATATTTCAAAGGCCTGACATTAATCAGTTTGCTTTACAGGCAGATGAATAAGGGGGTACAGTTTTAATTTTGGGTCTTGACAATACAGTAAAATAGAGGTGTTTGCATGCATTATCTAAATACTCTATCAGTTAAAAGTTATTTTAATATTTTTTCCTTTTCAGAGTTATTTCCATAAAGAATTACCATCCGAAGATAAGAATTATCACTCAGATGTTGCAGTACCACAATAAGGTAATGGGATGGCCAGTGTTTCTTCTCAGAGTTTTTTACTACATACACTACTCACACATAATTTTCCTAGTTCCAGTAACAGCAAGCATTTTTCTTTCCCAACTAAAATGTCTTAATAAACCTTGTCATGTAATCCAGTTACAAAGTAGTTTAGTTTTATTTATATATGCAAGGGACTTTATCAAACTCTTGCCATTTATTAGTTGCCCAGGATCTGATTCTCAAAGCTACAGTGTCCACAGTTGTAATTGATTCCAGATAACCTTTCACCACTTCAGTTCTGCTCTTATTGTCTTATTGGAGGTTATTGTGATTTTTTGATTCTGGCACAACCATGTAGACCTGAAATTGCCAAGCAGTAGGTACAAAATACATAAATTTATGTGGTTTTTTTTTAATATGAAACATAGCTCAGTTGTGAAATTCAGTTCTAAGAACATTGTGAAGTTCAAAATTATAAATCCATTTTGGAAAGAAATTTGAAAAAATTCTTGATGGTAATTTTGTGACCCTTAAACACTGTGAAGTCAATTTATTCAGTCTTGAGATTAGGAAGTCCATGAACTGCTGACTAACAGGGTAAGGAAGGATATATCAGATAACACAGTACTGACCTGCTTCTTTATTAGCTCTGAAAGAATCAACCACTGCCCAGTGTGTGAAAAGAAGCTCGACTGGGGAAACTTTCATTTGATGAAATACACAATAAATCTGGTACTAGGAAGGTTTGATAACAACTCCTTATACCTGTAACCTCTTGCTAGAACAAGAGCAACTTAGGTAGTTGTTGTGTCCTCTTCCCATATGATATGGAAGAAGCCTGTCTTTTTATAGAATGAAAACAAGGTTTTCCTCTGCTTTTAAGCGGCCACAGAGGGGAATTTTTTTCAATACTGCACTATGTTTGCTATTCCAGTGGTTATGTCTTCAAGAATAGCTTTTATCAAAGTGCTGAACTGTGGAATTAACATAGGGAGAAAAACAAGAAGGAAAGACTCTGTGCTTCCTTGTATCTGTGTAAACCTGTAAATTACATGTCAGAGAAAATACAACCGAGTTATGCCAATAACTGAACAATATTTATACTTATCTAAGTGATCAGTTTCAATACTGCAGGTGTATCTTGCTCAGTTATTTTCTTCATTCTGTCCTTATAAATAGCATTCTTAGAAAAAAAATGGATTTTCACTGTTGAAATATTCACAGAAATTAAATAGAAAAGATAGAAGATGTTGTATATACATTTTGAAATTATAGTATCCTTTAAAGGGTGGAGCTTCACATAAGTTGTAATCTGAGTTATATTACCTTCCTGTATATTATGTGTGTTCCTTATCAGTCAGACAGTAGCTCAAAGTGCTGTAAAAGGAACATGCAGAAGGGAAGGAAAGCTTTACAATATCCTGCTTGTTCAGGTGTGAGGATGGACCTGACAGAGTGCCACAGCCAGTGTGTCTTGAGAAATGTAGGATTTTATCTCTAGTAGGTAAGAGTGGAACATTTCTTAGCAGAAAATAAGGCTCTGAAACACTTGAAGTGCTTCTGCGTACTCAGAAAAAGTCAAGGCATTAACAGAGAAAATGATTCACTGCTGTCTTCTATTTCTGGTTCTTCACCTGCGGGATATTCTGTTTGTTTGTTTTCCAGGCCCATCTCCTAAATATCCCAAGCTGGAACTGGAAAGAAGGGGATGATGCAATCTGTCTTGCTGAGCTGAAGCTGGGCTTCATAGCCCAGAGCTGCCTGGCACCGGGCCTTTCAACAATGTTAGCCAACCTCTTCTCTATGAGATCATTCATAAAGGTAATGCCTTGTCTCCTTAGAACATGTTAGTCTGCAATCCAGGTTGTCAGAGATTGGAGTAGAGAACATGACTCAAATGTGAAACAGATAGAAGGACGTTAACAGATTTTTGTCAGACTAAAAAAACCAGCACACGCTTCTATGCTATGTTTTTTTGCCAAAAAGTGGGCAATAAGCCAGGTTCTATCAACCTGTGGCAAGTGTCTGGCCTTTAAAATATTTTCCAAATCATCATCCATTTCCAGGGAGATGTTTCTGGCATTTTGTGTTCTTGCTTGATTTCAGGCAAACCACATGTTTGTCTATGAGAAAAGTTGGTGCTGCTAAAACAAAAAAATGATTTATCTAAGTCCCATGTAGCAACAAAGGGACTGGTCATTTTGGTCTTTTACATCAAGAGCCTAGTGAACCTCTGACTGTGAGTAAATAAGGAACATGTGTTAGAACTGAGGCCCAAAATTCCCACATCATTCATGTATTTGTTTCTCTTCAGTCTAAGAGCTCTTTTGGACTTTGCAAAATTTTAACCCGGTTAGACTTCTGTGGCAGCTGTACTGGTTCACTGGACCAAGGCCTTGATTGCAGCAATCATTGCATCCTTCCTGCTGCATTTCAGAGACCCTGATTCCAGACATAAAAGATGGGCAGTTTCCACTCTCATGGGTGTTACTAATGGGATGGGAAACACTGGAGTAAAAAGTTAGCCATGGTCCACCTCAAGTCGCTTGTGCAAGTAAGCTAAAAATAAAAATATCCTCATTCCTCAGATGACAAAGCCAGGATTGTTCTCTTAGAGATGCAGATGTTGCTGCAGGACAGTGAGTCTTTATTTGCTTCTTATAAAGTCCTGCCATTATTGTGAAGTTATCCTTAGAAGAAAGTAGGCTCCCATGTGTCAAAAATATTTCATACTATTGCATTTAATCAAAAAAGGCCAGTTTTCAATATGGAAACAGGTTTGGACTTTGCACTTTACTGCTTGCACTTACAATATCTTAATCTTTATTCATGTTCTGAAGAAAATAAACTACTGAAAGAAACATAAAAAGAAAGTTGTTTTACTTCAGCAAACCCAGAATCTGTGACTCGCCAGCATGTGGCCATTTGGATATTAATCCTTTCTACCTATATCCCAGAAGAAAACTGTATCTCTTGTGAACATCATTCTCCTTGCCAGTCAGTCCTGTCTCTCTCTCTCTCTTGCCTGTTGTGATAACCCAGGACTCTCAGGAGTCTCAGACATTTACAACAGTCACACTGATGTGTGCAAATTACTGAGGCAGCCTGTTGTATGAACTCTGTATTGGCACCAGAGTACATGTGAAAATTTTGCTCACCTTCTGTCCCTTCCGAAATCAGAAGGGGTCAGTTTTCTCATAAGGACATCCAAGTATGTGGGTATCTTCAGAAGCCTCAGTCTTAATTCAGGCTATTTTAATACTGATTTTAAACATGAGAAAGTGGAGAGATTCACGAAATTATAAAGTGTAAAAATGTCTGAATGTGGGGGAACTGTACTAGAATCACACACCTTTGTGGCCTGGATTTTTATCTAAAAGCATTCAAAGAAGTCAAAACCTGGATACATACAGGTGCTGTATTTCCAGAAGATATATCTGCCATTAACTTAGCCACCTATGTTTTCTTATTTTATAATACATTTTCATAATAGTTCTAGTACAGTTACAGTTTGAATCTCATTGATGAACAGTTTTAAGCTGAAGGCTCAGCTTTGCAAAGTGTTACTCAAATTACATCTGAGTATCCCTCTGTAAACAGAATATGCATAAAAATAGCAATGAATTTAATTTGGGGGAAGCTGTCATTGTCAGTTTTTCTCTTGTGTCTGATTATATACAGTTACAAACAGAGTAATGTACAGATATACCTTAACTTGTGTGACTTCAAATGTCATCTTCACATGGCACTGGAAGGGAAAAAGACCATAAGAATGTGCATTAAGATTGCAATACTCTGCTGGTACTGGTTAAAAATATGTTTGCCACATAATTAAGAGTGAATTTTCTAGGCAAGTAAAATGCACATCTTCACTTCCTGAGATCTCTGAGTATATCAAAATCTGAATAAATGTACAAGAATTGCCGAATAAATGTACAAGATTTGAGACACGTTTATGTGCTGATAACAAAAGGTTTATTTAGCTGAAATGATGTTCTTTCTCATGTCTGTCTAACTCTAAAAACTTGAAAACTTATTGAATAGTGGCTGTGAATCAGCATTACATTATAGCAGAGCGTTGATTAGGGATGCTAAAGAGGACTATTGAAGAAAAATATATTCATTCCCTAAAAAACTTTCACCCCTTTTCATGAAGAGCGCTCAATTTAAATACTGTCAGACCTTCATAAATTCCTTGGGTAAACATTATTAGTGGAGTCTCTCACCAGTCAGAAGATTGCCAGGAAAATGTACAGAAACTTCAGTATTTTTTAATGAAAGTTTGAAATGTGTGTTTGTTCCACCTCCATAGGGTGATTAGAAAGTGATTTAATGTGCCATAAATGTTTGGTCAGTCAAACACAAATGAACATGATTGATAGTGACATTGCACACATTTAACTCATTATGTGTTACTTTACAGCAAAATTATTTGTGTAAACAATCTGCTCAGTGTTAAAAGTAAAACAAACTCAGAAACCTCAAAATATTATATTTGTTCCTAATATTTTCCTTTCGGTTTTAACAATGTAATTTCATATGAAATCGTTTATATTCTTTTTGGCACCAAACTGAACAAAAAGGAAATCAGCTCAAAATATTAATGTTCCTCAAACACTTAAAAGACAGATAGATTGCACCAAACTATATGCTAAGGAAAAAAAAAAAAAACAACCACAAAGCTTTACACCTGTAAACTGTATTTTAATAATCCAGTCTTTTTATTACAGAGACTGTTACTGTTGTATTAAAAAAGGAATTTGGACTATTTATTAACTCGCACACTCTCAGAAAAAGGTGGAAACACTGCTGTACTGCAAATTCTGTGTTGTTTGAATTAGCAAGTGCATACCAGAAGTTTGTCTGTATGAAAACATTGCTAAAAGCAGATACATAGAATAATAGGCAGAGGTGATCAAATTCTGTCCCTGTGTACAATCCTACAAGTCAATCTACAACTGACAAGCCAAGCTGGAATTGTTGTGTAAATTAATAAAATGTGGAATGTGGTACTCAAGTGTAACACAAGTCCAGAGCTAAATTAATTTTTTCTTTGCTCTATAGGTAAAACAGCCAATACACCTCATTCCAGATCTGAAAATTATCTAGAGCTGTCTGTGTTATCCTCTAAGCTGTTTTGAGAGCAGGAATGTTTTGTGGGCTCTTTTGGCAGCTTTTGCTCACACCTACACATATGCAATGCCCATTTTACATTCCTTTCTAGTTCAGGCTGAAGGAGAGACATAATAAAGCCACACAGATTTATATCAGTTGGGTGCTTACCTACACTGATGGAACACATCAACTTGTTTGCTATTTGTTTTTTGACCACCTAGGCAGCCTTGGACTGTTCTAAGGTGTGGAACTGGAGTATGAACAGTGAATTCCTTGACATGTAGGAGGGCTTTAAAAGGGGAGCGAGAAGGAAATGAAAAGTTTTGATTTATTATGAGGTTCTTCAGGAAGCTGCATAATAAACTGATTACATGATCCTCCTCTCAGGAGCTAGATCAAATCATAAATGTAGCCTTTTACTAAATACATTTATCTTCAAAGATCATGCAAAAATCTTCCTGACTGTCATGTTTTAAAATCTTTGATTCTAGGAATTAAAATCTGTTGTGGTTTAAAACTGTTTGCTTTGTACACATAATATCAGTCCTTGTGATAAGTGTATTTGTCTTGGGCTAAAGTCTACCATGGGGCTGCATTTTCACTCAGTCATTTGAACAGATCAACACCAGTCTATGCTTTGCCTCCTGACTGGATAGAGATCTTGCCCTGTTTTGAATATCTAAAACTATTAGGAGTAGAGCCTGCATGCCTTTCAGTTCAAATCCATCAAGGCCAGAATCTAAAAAATAATTAGATATCATTATATTTCAAAGATACTCTCTCTGCCTTGACCCACTACAAAATTCTACATTACTGTTAATGAGGAAAATTGCATAAATCTCATTTATAATTAGAACTAATCTTAATTAGCATATTTGATGTTTTATAAAATATTCTCTTTTTATACAAATTTTGAAAATCATCCTTACATACAGAAAGCTGTGGAAATATTTGACTGAGATTGTAAATTCTTCATAGTACTAAGAATATTTGTTAGCTTTGATTTCAGCAGCCAATGGAGTTGGGTAAAGAGGTAATTGATAATTTATAATAATTAAGGAAATGCAATTATAAGAATGTAAATCTAAGAAGCGTCACTCTGTGATATGATCATAAGAACTGCTTTTAGCCATTTACTTTTCTGTCAGATTTAGATATCCATCTGCAAAGCCATAACAAAATTAGACATTCACTCAAGCAATTTGGGTGGACTGAAAGGGCATTATAAGTGAATGGCAGGAAATATTTTAACTACATTGCTTTCAATATACACTCCTTTTCCAACTACCAATCAAAAATACTCAAGGTCACATTGAGTTGGGACAAAGGGTTAGAGTTTAAAACTCGCAGGAGGCAGGATTGGATTAGGTGTTAGGATGAAAGTGTTACTGTGAGGATGGTAAGGCACTCCAACAAGTTTCCCAGAGAAGTGGTGGTTGCCTCATACCTAGGGGTGTCTAAGGCCAGCTGGATGGAGCTCATCTGTATTGTTTGAGATAGAGAATTGTAGCATTAAACATCCTCAAAGGCTTGGTCCTGTTTTGTGCTCTTTCTGTGGTGGTGAGCTCATGAGCTGATCTTATTCAATGCTAAGGAGCAGACTTTACATCTGCTTTCATTGTGCTATAAAGGAATTGTATATCCACCATCCTTTCCTTTGCAGAATGCAATGAAAAATCCTAGGTCACACTGCAACTCTGGCATTTGTTCTCTGCCTTGATAGTGATACTTAGATCTTGGCACAAGAGATTATATAGCATGATCAGGTTCAGATCCACTCAATCTCTTTCCTGTGACTATTTATGTCATTAAACTGAAAAGCAAATGCTATGAGCAAGATAGATCTTCTGGAGCTACAGAGCTCCTGATAATTACACTGCTGGGTGTAGGGCTGGGTATTTTAGAGGTTTTAATTTTCTTCTGACAATACTAATGGTTGTGCTTGCAAGAGCTACATCATTTTTTTCATGTCTCTGTCACCATGTCTCACTAGGAATTGCTTGTAATATGTAAATATATTTGCTGATAACAATATTGTATCTATATATAAGATAGAGGAGAGCATAGGCGTATTGTGACTTAAAAAAAGATTCAGATGAAAATTGCATTTCTTTTCTTGGACTGCCCTCTGCAATTTTCCAGCTATTCTTCATATAGGCTATTGAAGCAGTTGATAATTTGTTTCATGGCTATCAGGAGACAAAATTGCAGTGTGACTTAGTCAGGGAGAGATAATCAATCGTGTTTGCAGTACTCGAGAGGAATCAGGAAGATACAGATTGAAGTTTTTGTGGTGGTATGGCCCATTCTGGATCGGTTCCATCAGTTACCAAAACTTCAAAATATCATCACAAAGGGCTAAAGTAGTCAAGAGCATAATGACTCCTAAAGTATTTTTCCTTGCAAAAGATACCAGGCAGGTGACCATCTGTCTCAGTCACTGGGAATGAAATCACTGGGAAAATGTCATGGTTCAAGTGGAGATAAAACAGAAAAATCATCTTTAGTCAACTGTTAAAATTGTATTTCATAGCACCTTAAATATCAGCAATTCTCTAATTTCTATAATCTACATTTTGTGGTATCCTAACAGATCATATCTTAAACACTCCAATCACTAAATGAAGTTTAATTTAACAGTAAGTGGTATCTATGGAGCTTGATCATTGCTTTGTGAATATTTGGCTTTTTCCAGTCCTTTCTTGGTCCTTGACTAAGGGTGAATATTTAACTATAGGTCTGATCTGGAGTTCCTTCCTCCAAATCAAAACCATCTGCCTGAAGAAAAGAAAGCAGGGGAAGAAAGTAGAAAGGGAAATATGTAATGTATTTATATGTTTTTTCCCAACCCCAGGTGGTGTCAATCTAAGAAAAAGCCACAAAATAGACCAAGAGTTACAAACATGCCCTTGCTATCATTACTCTTAGTTTTTTACCAAGCCTGCACTTTATCTCTCTTCTGTATATAGAGTTGCTGATCAGCAACATTTGCAAGCTTCCTATAAATAAAAGGGTTATAAAAAAAATGTGATATGGCTTCTCTGTGTGTGGTGGGGAATAACACAATGCAAATTCCTTTTACCATCCCACATGGCCTCTGAATGGTAAAACAATTTCTGTGGAAGAAATTTCTCCTGATTGTTTGCAGCCCACTTGTCAGGCTGTATATGATTTGGAACATCTCCATATTGCAATTTATTCTTGCAGTCGTTTACATCTCCAGAACTAAAGTAACTGATTACTTGGCAGCCTGTCAACAGGAGGAGAGAATAAAACAACAATAAAAAAAAAGCCAACCAAAAAACCACAAAATCAAACAAAAAAAGGCAAAACCCAAACAAATCAAAAA
Organism: Zosterops lateralis; assembly: GCF_965231275.1. Lineage (NCBI taxonomy): Eukaryota > Metazoa > Chordata > Aves > Passeriformes > Zosteropidae > Zosterops > Zosterops lateralis. The sequence continues at coordinate 5,892,309 of NC_139768.1, forward strand.
ACCTGAACCCTACAAAAAAACCGCCAACAAACAAAACAACAAAACAAAAAAAAAAATAGGGAAAATCATTTTAACTTATATTTCACCAGGGTTTCTTAAGAAGTTACCATCCTCCTGTTCTTTAGAGCATTTTTTCGAAAGAGTGCCTTTGGGCTAGTTTAACATGAGAAAAAGATTGATGAATCCTAAATTAATTATCTTAATTTTGGGATAAAAATGCAAACTTATATAAATACCATATTAAGTCTTCTCAAAATTGCTCTGGAATACTGAAATTTGAAAACTTGAGATTTTTTGGTCCAGGAGAAACCTGGAAGGAATTCTTTACTGTGAGAGTAGTTGAACACTGGAGCAGGTTGCCTGCTCAGGGAGGTTGTGGGTGCCGGTTCAGGCAGTGTTCAAGGCCAGGCTGGAAAAGGCCATAAGCAGCCTGGTCTAGTGAGAGTTGTCCTTCTCAGGAAGGGCTGGAACAAAATGATCCTTAATGTTCTGTGATTCTACTATTTTTAAAAAGAGAAAATTGGGAAACTTTTTTCCTCATGCTCTCTACAGCTTTATTTCACCCCATGCTCAGTGTGCTTGACAAGTATCCAGTGTATTATTTTTGTATATGATACTTGATTGACTGACTACAAGGACTCTGTTTTGGGGGTTTTTTTCAGCTTTCTAGAAAATCCCTTAAAAATAAGTGATGTTAATTGCCATAACAACATACTGACTTATGTGTTAAAATCCTATACTTGTTTAAGCAGTTGTTTGTAAATTTTAAAGAAAGCTGTGATTTTTACTCAGAACTCTGCATCTCTTTCTTTGGTTTTAGATTGAGGAGGATACGTGGCAGAAATACTACCTGGAAGGAGTTGCAAATGAAATGTATACAGAATATCTGTCTAGTGCCTTTGTGGGTTTGTCCTTCCCTGCAGTTTGTGAGTAAGTAGAAATACATTTAATATACAGAACTAATTTCCAACACAATAGCTAAAAGCACATTGAAAATTAAAATGTAGTGTTACTTATTAATGAGTTTAGTGCATAGATATTTTCATTGCTGCAAGAACTAACTTCTCAGTTTCCTGAAGTACTAAAGGACAAGGACAGCACAATGTCCATTGCATTGGTTTGTGAAGGGGAAATTGAATCAGTGGATAGGCTTAAGGTATTCAGCTACCCATGAAATATACAGACTTTGAGAACAGGTTTTGTAGTGTAGTTTTTAAAATTCATGCAGTCAATGACATTTTAAAAGACTGAAATTAAATGAAACGTTCTGCTTCCTCAGGTTATTTGTCATAAATGCAAGTCTAGGAATGTGATTCTTTTGTAAATAGGCTGCCATACAGTCTGGATAACAAAGAGCGTGCAGAGACAGTGAGGATGGGACACTCAATATTGCTGAAGAATTTCATGCTTTTGATGTCAACAGTAGGGTGAAGAATTAGATGAAAACAGAAGTTCTATTTGTAACTCCATCTGCCTGTCCTGTGTGAACATGTCCCAACCAATATATTTTCAATACGCAAATGTAGTTCCTAACATTCTGTTGCCCTTGGATGTTGCTGGACCAGGTGTGGACGATGATGATTGAAGACAAACTAAACCAATCTGTCTCCCACTAGTGCAGAGCCTTCTAATATTTAGCAATGCAAGACTAACCTTCACCTGGGTTCTAGCTCTAGCATTCTCTACCCCCAAATTTCCCCAATGAAGCCAGCACATCTCTGGATTGACACTCGACCTGGTGGGAACAGGCACCAGTCCTTGTGTGGTGTTGGCTGTGAAAAGAGACTGACTCCTGGCCTCTTCTCTTCCTGCAGGCTGGTGTTTGCAAAACTGAAGCTCCTAATGATAGCCATAGAATACAAGTCGGAGAAGCGCGAGAGCAGGTACGTCCAAGGCCAGCGACTTCTGGAGTTCTCAAATGCACTGCCAAGAGTTTTTGCCTGCTTTTTTTTTTCTCAGAATGAACATAGCTGTTCTTTGAAATGTTTCAGAATGTAATTAGCATGCCATCGCCTCGCAGCATTTCACGTAGGACTGAAAGGGACTTACTTCTGTCCTCTTTCTCCCTAACATTTACCCAGTGTCAATGTTCAGTAAAAAGTGCAGTAGTCTCATCTCCAGGAGCGATTTTACCTATGGAAAAGCTTACAGTTTTTGAGTTTATAGTGTATCACTTTTAATCAGAGGTCCAGCTTTACACTACTTAAAAGAGAAAAGTGGAAAATAGATGTGATATCAAAATTCATTATGGGTATGTGTATTCTCAAAATACAAATTTCATTTAAATTAGTTTGAGAGAACCAATTTAGATATGATACAAGATAAACAAATACAGGGTAAACATAATATTTAATTGATATCTGCTCTGACAAAATGTAAATGAATAACATCATGAAATAGGAAAAGATTAATTTAGCCTTTAAATTACCAATTGGCTGGCCACTTTCATCAACGAAAAAGAAAATCATTACTTTTTAGTACAAATTTACAGATGGGAAATGTTTCATGCTCTTTTTTTTTTGTGCAATTGAACATTGGAGTCAATCTTCCATCAGCTTGTCCATCAGTGTTTAAACAATATTCATTTTTATGTAACAAAAATGTTATAAATGTTCTTTGCAACATGTGGAGGGGTCATATAATAAAAATACCACAATACTGAGTCTGAGAAGAATTTGATTTTCCTCTTTGTAGTAAACCTAGAGTGATACATACTAGTTCATCTTTTTGGCCACTAATTATCTTTTAGTGGCCAAAAGGCACTTTTGAGGATAATTGCTTCTTCTCACAGGAGAACCAGTTCTATCAATTGAACTCATTCTACAGTTTCTGGGGTTTTGAAAGTTTAATACTTAGTATTAGCTTTCATAATTTTTCTTTCTTAAAAGAATCTATAAAACCTGTGTTAGACATTTGATATGGAAAAGGCAATGTTACAACTATTTGTGAGTATTTCCATGCCCAATAGTTGATTTTGCTGGATTCTTCAATATGTTTTAAAATGAAATGTGAAGTGGTGTATATACTATTGGATATCATTTTTGTTCACACTAGGCTGATTAAGAAATCCTCTTTTTTTGCTGTCAGATTTTTTATGCTATATGTCAGATTTTTTATTCTCTTTTGGACTCTTAAAATACTTTTCCATTGAAAGATCTCATTCTGCATTAGCTAATGTAAAGCAAACAAGATATTCTTATGTCTATGAACAATTTAATCTCTTGCTAGAAAAACGAAAAATGTGATAGTAACAGCAGTGGAACAATTTACCAGATTTTGTGTCTTCAGTATTAAGAAAGATTTTGTTTGGCCAACATTATATTGCCATTACTTCAGTTGTCATTTACTTGCATAAAGTGCTAATATTGCAGTCTTTCACAGTAATAACAGATTGTTCTTGGCTTCCATATCATTCTTACATTAACTTCAGTGGGAGTTGGATTGAGTTCTTAATCAAAAGGTGATGCAGAGGATCTCACAAAAAGTAACACAGTGTGATACAATCATATATTTCTTAAAGCTGCACAGGTAACAGTTTGCAATAATTATTATAGTAGGGAATTAAAAAAAGCCTAAAATTGCAGGAAGCAATACTAACAAAGGGATATTAACAGCTGGAATTTTAGAATATATATGTAATATGAAGAGGGCATATAAGGTAGATAGTCACATTTTCTTATAACCCTGATTCACAGTAATATCTACTAACTTTATTAACCAGTGATAATTTCATAGTCACTGTTTGATCAATCACAGAGCTGCCTGCAGCATATCTTTACTGTTCTATTTGTTCCTATGCTCTTCAACTCAAATATGTTAACTAGATATTTAGGGTTTTCTGATCCTCTAGTCAAACTAGAAAGGTAATGTAATAAAACTTCAGTTTCTCACCTCCTAAGTATACTTGCATGTCCATGCATCTTATTAAATGAAAAGGTGCAGAATTAAAATAAAAGAATAACATAACTTAGAAGCACAAGCTCTTTTTGAACAATGTAAATTTGTCATTTTAAAATTATGTTTGTTGATGCTGACATTGGAAATATTCTATTCTACTCATATCCAAATCTCTTCCTGGTAATTCTTCATAATGGTGAAGTGGGAACTGATGATGGATATTTTGTTTTAGCTTTCAGTCTTTATGAGAGAGATGAAAAGTAGATACATGCTGATTCATTTTATAATTATACTTTGGATTCATATTTTGTAAAACTATCACAGAACTTTTATATCACTTAAAATTTAGAGAAACTATTTTAAATATAACAAAAAACTTAGAACATGATGTAGATGGCACCCTTTCATTAAGAGCTAATTCTTCCTGCCATAGCTGAGACAGGTCTCTTGAAACAGTATTTTCAGAAGCAGAGGAAATTTTCAAAGCATTCTTTCTCTGCTTAAATGATGAGAAGATCTTACTTCCAACTGTTTAATTTTTGTTACTAGTCATAAAATGTCTATATCATTAAATTATGTATCAGATTTTTTACCTCACAGGGAGTTTTCTGTTAAGATTAGTTTCATTTCCCTTCATCACTTTGCACTCAGAGCTAAAGCAGTGAATACAATTCAGGAGCATATGCAGCTCTAAACAGTAGTAATGTGAGGGCATTATAAATTTCCTAATCCCTTCCTTTAAATTTTCAATTCAGTCTTAAGAATAAATAATAGTCCCATCCCATTGAATGGCAGACTTTTATTTGACTGTTAATATCTTTGTTAGATATAGAATGGCATAAATACTAATTTACCTTCTCAAGTTTGTTTTTTTTTGTCCAGGCAGTCACCTAGATTCTAGTTTTCTAAACCTTTCTGATTTAGTCAAATTCTGTTAACTCTACTGTAGGGAACTTGAAATCAATAGTAATTAAAAATTATCAGAAGTCTATCCAAGCTAATATTGCTCTACATGTTAACTCTACATGCTCTATATGGCAGTTGAGCTTCCTGCCTGCAGATGGTATTTTCTTTTTCCCTGACTACTAATAAAGCTATTCAAAAAAGAAAGCACACCTTGATAACAACTTTTGTCAGTTTAGGTAGGTAATTAATAACAATTAGGATTTTACAGGATTGCTTAAAAGCAGATATTCAAGCCTTAATATAAGTAATGTAATTATAAATATGATAAATGCATATTTTCATATAATGGGTAGAGTATCTAGAATATGTTTATCTTTTTAGGCAACTGCTTCTCATCAAGGCATCTTAAAGATTAATTTTAAAAAAATCCATGATTAGATTTTTTAAAAATATTTGCATTTAAATATTTGATAATGTTTAAATTATTTCTCAGCTATCAAAGAAATCTGAGTTTACAAAACTCAATTTAGTGTTTCTGACCAGCTACTAAAGTCTGCACTACAGTAACTCCAGCTTACAATATGAGTTACCATTCCTTCATCTCTAATTGATTTCTGGGAATGTTATAACTCATGATTAAGAACAGGAAGCACTTAGATGATTTTTTGTCTCCCTGATGCAAGCCAAATACTACTGCTTAAAAATGCTTTTTGCTCATTTGGAGAGGTTTTGCTTCTTTGTAGAAAAATGCAAAGGAAACACGGAGAACATGAACCTGAAAATATCTCAATGTTAAATGTATAGCAAAAAGTAACAGTTCAAAATTCAGACATTCAAACTCCTCATCTGAAATCCCTTTTAGAGAGATTTCTGCCTTCCTTTTCCCCCTGTATTTTTAGTCTACATAACTAAGCAAGAAGGAAAGCCTAACCAGGATTCATCCCCCCTGCTCCCCATTTATGCTCCTCTTGTACAATTTTCTCTTTGTCTATCCATATATTTGTTCTCATTCTCAGCAGAAAAACCTTTAAGCCTTGAAGACTTTTAAATAAAGGGTTTTTTTGCTTTTGCTTTAGTGTCAGTTGATTTCTTATCCAAGTGTTTGATTTGCAATTTTTTTCTTGTCGTTTGCAGAAGCCGAAAGCGGTATGCCCTCTTCGTTACCTTTCCTTCCAACCTCAATCCTACCTTCACTCCTTCTAACTTCAGGACTAATTCCTTGCCAAGAACACAGGAAGATAACATCTTTGTCTATCTTTCTCTGTATATACACACACATATATACCTATATATATATTCATCTACCTATGTGTGTGTGTATATATATATCTGTGTGTATATTTATATATGAGCCCCCAATCTCAAAGAGGAGAGAGAGAGAACAGCATTTTGTCTCTCCAGTGTTTCTTGTGACTCACGCACTAACTTCTTTGCAGGAAGTACGAAATAAAACAGGATTAGTTTTTTTAGGCTTTTTTTTTCCCCTTTGTGGAGTCATTGGTGTATCAGATTGTTGCATTTGAAAAGCAGATTTTACTGTTAATATCTCCTGTCCTCATTTTGACTGTATCATGGCGATGTATATTTCGTCTTTACCAGCCCTTGTGCTGCCATGTTGTTTTCATATTCACCCCTTCATTGATGTCCTTCTTTCCCCAGAGTCGTCCCTTCAAAAAATGTCTTACAATACAGTAGTTCATGTTCTCTTGCAGTCTCATCTTCCATTAACAACAACCAAATACCTGATTCTTTGCATTTCTGGTCCTGTTTTGAGTCCCGTTACTCATAATACAGTACTCATTAAAGCTGTTGTACTGTTCCAGTGAAAGTGCCATGGATAGTTTGTATTATATGTCACATTCATTTTAATGACATTTATTAATTAATTTATGAAGATGTTACTGAATGTATTTTTTTCTCAGCTTTGGGGTTTTTTTTTTGAGATGGCACGTTTTGCATTTTCTTTGCTGTACCATGCTGTGAGTCCCTCTCTAGTCTGCATTCTATCATGCTGCTGTTGGTTTGGATGAAGTAAATAAGGCATGCTCTTCCATATCCTTGTCTTTCCTCATCTCTCTTCCCCCAACAGCTTTTTGTTTTCCTAATTGCTTTTAGCATTCTGTCTGACTGTCAGATGCTCTTTGGAGACCTGCTCTCATTGTCCAGACATTTCAATTTCCTTCTTCATTGTACTCTTCAAACTCTGTTTCCCATGTCTGTTCTGTTGTGTATGTTGTATGTGTTTTATGTATTTAAGTTTTAGTCTTATCTTTCTATATATAGTTTCTGAGTAGATATGTGATAAGAGAGGTGGCTTCCTGTCAGTTTGGCATTATTGATATGATCCAACTGCAGAGAAGTTACTGCAACACTTAGCATCTCCAAGGATCTGCAGCTGTTGCACCTCTACTTTGCTTCTTGCTTTTAAGTATATCTTATCTTGTGGTGAAGGCATGTTAATGCTGGCATGATGAGCAATATGAACAAGTGTTGTACCAAGTGAAGTTGCTTGCTCCCAGAATAAAGTATATTGTTCTGCCTCACTGTACTGATAATTAATCACTTCTGGAACCAGAAGGAATAATTTAATTATTTCCAAGTGTATTGAGTTCACAATCACTGTTAATCTAGTTTGGACTATGCCCAAATAAAATACCTCATGCACATCCTGTGGACCATGACGTAGTAGGTGCTGTTGTAAAAATCTTAAGTCCTGGGAGCAACCTTTTATATGCTTGTAGTAATTAAGCTTTAATATAATGTAGCATGTAATGTGCACTGTGTCTTTTGCCTTGTATTCTTTTTAATGTCTTACTAGATTTTGCTGTATAGAGCAATATGGAGCATTATGAATTAACATCAGTGATAGAGCCCAGAAGAAAGAAGCAATACTTATAAGTTACAATTAGTGTGAAAACTGGTATGTGCACAACTCCCACTATGAGATTTGTGCACCTACGCTCACACTCCACTTCAAAACATACCCTGAAACAAAAAATACTATCTCCAACTACCTCTATAGTTGGATGAATGACATGGTATGTTTTAAAAAGCCATTATGCTGATAGTGGTACTTTTTACCTGGGCATAGCGTGAAACAATCAAGAATAATAGCTGGTTTCATTTAAAATTGTGGTAGCTATAGTACATAATACCACATAATTTTGGTTTAGATATCGTATTCATAGTATTTAAACAATATTATATCTTCCTGATTACTAGATGATATTGCTACTGTTTAAGTTGCATGGGGAATGGTACAGTACATCTACCACAAGGTTTAAAACAGAATTGTTACAGCTTTTGTCATTTCTTTAGTCAAAATTTTGGTGTTTTTGTTTAATTTAATTCAGCAATTGTTTTTTTCTTTAGAATAGGGTGGTGGCAGTTACATGGGTAGCCATATAGCTGAAAGCAAACAAACAAAAAAAGAAGTAGGGTTACTAAATCAGAGAGGTTTCCTTGATACAGGAATGAACTGTTCAATTGATGGCTGATAATGGGTTTTGTGACATATGACTTTATCAATCAAAATGTTGGATGTCAAATCTCCTGTTAATTATCTAGACGTAGTCCATAATTGCAAGGAAAGAGAGAGGCAGTTCTTGAGTGCATTAGAACTCAGTCCTAAAATACATGAGATGAATCCCACGTTTAGTGCTGTCTAAAATGTGAAGTTGAAAGTAAGACCAAACAGGAATAATTCATAACAGAGGCATGGATGAGGAAAATCCTTAAGAGACCACTCCAACACAGATTGGTTGACCTTATCTGTGCATTCAGTTTTTAATCTTCATGTAGTGCTGCTAAAATGATGTTTCCCTTGCATATTTGCTGTGCTGTACTAGCTGGGCGTCTCCACATGCCTTTCTCAGCTCTTGTTCCACATCAGTAAGGAACTCTTGTTTTTCTCAGAGAAGCTGAAAGTTAAGCACACCTGAGAGTCAGCTCCTGTGTCTAGATTAAGAGCTCCAAGTTCCATCTGATCACAAGTTCAGCGGTAGTGGAAGCCTGCTCAGTTTCAAGCTATGCAAAGCAAATTGTGGAGCCATGACAGTTAGCAAGTGGCCCCCCAGTAGATACATACTGCCTAATGATGGGTCAGACTCTTGCACTGACTGGTTGTTTTTTTTCATGTAGTTCACCTTGAAGGTAGGTGAATATTCTAGAAAATGACAGGAGATGTTTTTCATCTCCCACTGAAATCTTTGTATGCTGATAAATTATTAGAAATAATGTTTTAAGTATTCTTGTAATGTGAAAAGGTATCAGCTTTCTAGAACTTTGTAATAGTGTTTTAGACCAAGAAACATAATTTGAGTGAAATACTTGTGAAAGTAGGAGACAAAAATCATCTAGCAGCAGAAATGAGTGAAAAATGAAGAGCTGGAGGGAGTTAGTCCTACCCCAAAGAGTCAGTTCACAAATTGTCTTACAGTTCAAGTCTCTAATTATTAGGCTCTGCATCAAAAGTCTTTAAGTTAAAAAAAAAAACAAAAAACAAAAAAAAACATAGAAGACACACAATTAGTAATGAAAACCTTAGCTTACTTTTAGTGCTTTAAAGGAAGATATAATATGGTATGCTTGAGCTAGGTCAGAATATTGGTGTCTTGTGCAGTCAGTCATCCATGCACTACCAAAAAGGGTATTGACCGGTGCACGTGTTCTGGACTAGTTTCAGGTAGATAAGAAGGGATGAACAGATATTTTCATGTATCTGTATTTTATTGAGGGTAGCATGTGTACTTAAAACATCAGAAAGATACAATCCAATAATTGATCACAGTTAACACACAGTGAGAAACATGAACAGATAACTATTCTCCACTGTCATGTGAAAAAGTCATCATGTCCTATCTGAAATTTTCATTGAACAATCTATGTAATGAAAACCATAAACATTTGTCTAAAATTTCTGTGACCTCGTTTGAATTTTTCTTTTTTGTTTTTGAAACTGTGCATCTCAAATGTGCACTGATTTCCATTTATGTTTCACCTGCTTATATTTCTGTCTGAGAACTCGTTTTTAGCTGTGTAGATGATATCCATGAGTCTTTCCTGTGCTTTAACTGTTCACTGTCAGATTGGATGGAGCTTTGAACAATCTGTTCTAGTGAAAAGTATCCCTGACCATGACATGAGAGTTGTAATTGGATGATTTTAAAAGGTCTCTTTGAACATAAACCATTCTGTGGTTCAGTCTGTGGTGAGAGTCCAACTGAATTCAAGGGCGATTTCCACATTTTCAATGTGGGACATTTTCGTTGCTCTTAGATGCATGATCCTGCATCTCGTCACCAAGTGAATCTTCTTTAGCAAAAGGGATAACTTTTGCAGATAAGTGTAAAACACAGGTTTCCAGGGTGCATATTCTATTGCACAAGTGGCTTTCTAATTGTAATTTTATCAAAATTTAATGGAACTGACTTCTCAAAAGTTTATGATGGTGAATTACATTAAATTCCCATTGAACACATTAAATCACATTTAATTTACATGGCTTTAATTGCCATGTGTCCTAAACGTTCTTGTGTGAAGGAGCAAGAAATCATGTGAGCCCTGTCATTAAAGGTTATGACCCTAGGAATGTATTTCTGGAACTGGATTCATTAAAGAAATTATGATTAAATGTTTTTGAGCTTGCTATTACTTGATTACTTTCTGAGGTAACCTAAACTAGAAATGTTATAAAATTACAAAGTTTGATCAAGATCTTACAAGCTTCTAAAGTACTTGGCCTTCCTTGCTTGGTTTAGCTGATTTAGGAGATAAAAAAATCAAATTGTGCTTTATGATAAAAACATGTATTTGGAAAAATCAGTGTCATTTTCAGTAATAGTTTTTCTGATGTGTGGCACAGAATGCTTATGGATTAGCTGTATATCTTGCTATTAAACCTCTTGAGTTTCTGTCCTTTTTTCTCTTTTCCTTTGCAGCCTTGGAGATAGATAAAAATGAGACATTATCTGAATCTGTCTCTCTTAAAACTCCTATTTAGTTTGCCATGTACTTACACTCTCAACTATGGGGATATATATGCCTATTTTCATATTAAAAAACCACATGCATCTCTAAGTAACTGATGGATGCATTTTTTTTGGAATACCCAGAAGATTGTTTTGTTTTTCTCTATGCTGCTTGTTCCCTATGTTCTATTTTAATTCAAAACATTTCCCTTGCTGTATATATTAGAGTGAGTGCTTATCAAAGCATAACTTCAGCTAACGACACTATAGGTGTCATGAGAAATAATTCAGTTGCAGCTTTAATAAGCAGTATATTTAATATATCCATACAGCTCAGTAGAAATTGTTCATTATTTTGCTTTGGTTATATATCAGTGTGTATATAAGCCCAAAGCTTTATGAGCTTTTGCTGTAACTCTTAGCCAGTAGCAGTGATGGGGCAGATTAATTTTCATTTCCAACAGAAGATCTTGCTGCTGGGGTCATACTGCATTAACTATGATCACATCTATATTTTGTGGTTTTACATACACTGTATTTGTGAAAAGAGGTATATGTGAATGAAGTATAAGATCTGACAAAAATAAAGTCTGTACCCTGACCCATGTGAATTGATTTAATGTGTCTCAGAAAACCTTGAGATACAAAATCATGCTCACAATACATTGCATCATAAATGAAGCTAGATACTTCTAATTTAAGACTATGTTCCCTACATTTCAAAAGAACTGCTTCATTTGCTTATTATTACTTCATCAAATTTTAAGTTTTGTTATGAGAAATTAACATTTATAGATCTAGTGGTTATCTCAGTTTGTGGAGTTTGGGTTGTTGAGGTTTGGGTAGGATTTTTTATTCTTTGGTATGATTTATCTATATCCAAGAATTATATTGAGGAAAAAATCCAACCTGATCTATGTAAAGAAGTGTGTTCATCTGTTTTTACAGAACAGCTGTAACACTAATATGAATTAAGAATCAAGTAAGGAAATAAAAACTATTTTTCAGATAGAGCAGTACCCATTTGTACCTAAGAAAAACAGCGAACACAAACTATACTACAAGACTTTTCCTATTTTGTAAGGAACAGTATAATAAATACATGAGATTAGCATCTAGAAGATTTTTTGAGCTTAGCAGCTAAATTCTGAGTGTAATGGCAGGTTACTGCATACTAGCAGGCAGGGAGGAGGAAAGGTGGAGTTTAAGATGGCCAGTACAGTACACTGCAAGTGCTAGTAAGTACTTTGTGGGTTCAAGTGACAAGAGCTTATGCAAGAAAGTTAGATTTTTCCACCTTATTTTTGACCTGAGTAACTAGTTTCATATGAAGAAATTCTTATCTGGTTGTTTCTTGTTTTTTCTTTTTCAGTTGTTTTGTTGGATTTTTTTGGTTTTTGGTTTTTTTTTTAGTTTTTCTCCTATCTGTTTTATTCCATCTTAAACCTGTGAAAATACATTTTAAAAAACTGCATTACGTAGAAGTTTTCATTGCAACTGCAGCCATTAGGCCCAATTCACTAACAGAGAAATACTAGATATGACACTAGATGATACTAGTTGATGATGGATGATACTAGTTTAGCTGTGTAACTTTATTTCGTCCCATTTATCTGTGTGAGCAATACAGGTCTTATTTATACCATCACATTTCATTTTTTGCAAATATTAGTAAAGTGTGCTCTGGAGATGAACCTGCTTTCTGTGATACCTTCCAGTTCCTGAAGTTCTCCTCACCTTTTAATTTGTTGCAAAGCTTGAAACTGTAAATGAAGGAAAGGGAAAGATATCAGAAAGATTTAATTTCTGTTCCAGCCTCTGACACTGGCTATCTATGTGTGAGAAGGAGATAATTTAAACCAAACCTTCTGCAGCTGATCTCTGATTAAGTATATGCATTATTTGGGGAATCAGAGGCTGGGATTTTGGAAATGCTGAGCATTCCCACAGCAGAAGTTCCTAGAAAGTGTGTATGGAGCTATGCAATGCTAAACATTTAGAAAAGGTTGGCCTGTTGGCATCCCAAATTAATAAGTACTGTATCTCATAGTGACTTAATCTCTCCTCTATAAAATGGGATAATACTATATCTTCATTCTTCCTGTAATAAAATTACGTGTTTGTGAATCTTTAGCACGGTGCAGTGATGAACATGGCAGAAAAACACACGAGAAAAGTACGATGCTGATTTTAAAGAGAGATAAATTACATGAAGCCATGCCTGAAGTAATGGCAGTAAAACACCAATGAATGAAGTTTCAGGTTGTGAGAAGGAAGGAGTTTGTGGGTATTAAATTAAAAACTGTATCATAAGATCTACATAATGGGGGCTGAAATATGACTTCATGACCAACCTTTTACTTCTGAACTCATAAGCACTTTATTTTGTGGCCTGCATATTCTTGTCGTAGGGCCTTGCAGGCATGTGGAATTACACAAAACAATGTGCACATTTATTAATCTTTCAGATATATTATGTTGTCATATTAATTTGTTTCTAATGTGTAGAGAATAAATAACATATTGAATAAGAGTTGTACTGAGATCCATTTTCCCTCCTAACAATAGCATGAAAGACTTTGGAGCTTCAAATTTTAGTAATTTATGTCTGTTCAGCACTGTGCTTTATTTATTTTTGTGTATATGTACTTCCCTAAAATCATTTTTTGCTAGATGGACAAGTGTTTAGATTCCTGACAGTCTTTATTTACTCTAAATTGCATATGCATATCGTTACCACATTTTGAGTTAGAAAAGCTAAACAGTAATAAAAGACAAAAAAGAGGAAACTTTTGAAAAGCTATATTAAGTTTTAGAGAGTCAAAAGCTAACATATAGTGCACATGCATAAGACTTACTGGAGAATATCTTTATCTCTATCTGTATATTCATATTTAGCTGGGTATTTTGCAAAATGCCTTACCTAAAGTCTAGAGTTAAATTATTATGAAAATAAAGAATATCATGACATAGACATGGAGTACCTCACGTGTTGATACCAATTCCTTTGTCAAAGTTAGCTGAGGCTCTTCTGTCATGGTGGTTGGGTTATTTTTGTTCTTTCATGGCTGCACAGCAGTGTTTTAAAATTTTTCTATTCGTTTTATGTTTTTTCAGCTGTCGTGACTGGTTGTCTTGTACCATTCCCCTTGAGTGTATGTGTGCATTTATTATTTCAAACAGTAACATTTTATGTCCAGATAGGGGTCCCATTAACTTTCTATTTCACTAGAAATTGGCAAAAATTTGCATCAAAGGCTTTAGTTTCATAAGTGATGTTTTTTTGTTGTTATTGAGTGGTGGTTGATGGTTCTTTCCTTTTCACCGTATTGTGAATTTCTCACCACTTTGCATGACAGAGCAAGCAAACAGCAATGCTCACCTTCACACTTCACGTTTCTGAGAGAATTTTGTGTAGTCTATATTCAAAGCAAAAAGCTAAGACAACAGATGTAAGCACTTATATGATGTGATTATAGCAGAGGCATTTGACTGTCTCAAACTAAAGATTTTGTAAAAAGCATGTGAAACCATTATTTGATTGGAAATATTGAGGAAGAATGGCTTAAAATTTCCTTGCAGCCTTTCATAACTAGTGGGTCCCCTATAACAGAATCAAATAAAGCTAATTTGGAAGATTCAGTTAAAATTAATATAAACTTATTGTTTTGTTGGTTTTGTTCTTGTTTCACTGAGCAGTATATTAATCAATCCTGGAAACCACGTCAAGATTCAAGAAGGTACCTTAGGATTCTTCATTGCAAGTGATGCCAAAGAAGTAAAAAGGTAATTAATATGTTTTTATATTTGAATAGGAATAAATTAATTTAATTACATGTTTTTTCTTTACATGTAAATGCCTCACCTAATTTTCGTTATTATCTCTTAAAATTCTGATGGGGATTTGAGTTGTTACTCTTGAACCACCTATGCACATGTGCTTTTCCTAAGTACTGTCCTAAATATCAAGGAAATTAAATTTGCAGCGGATAGGAAAAGAAATAAAGAGGCTGGGTTTTTGAGTCCTCTCAGAAAATGTGAAATATTTTCATTTTTTTTCTCTATACTTATTGTGTCTCAGAGGAATTACTGTGAGAGAGGAGGACAGGGATGACAGTTCTGTTAGTTTCAGGTTTAGAGGAGTTCTTATCTACACAGACTGTAGCAGATTCTTGATGCGAGTTAGCTGCTGTTTTCATTCTGCAACTGCATTAGCAAAATAATATTTATGTTCTTGTCATTTTTCTTTAATGGAACTACAAACTCTATGGCCTCGTACTAATAAACAAAACTACAGAAGTGCATTATATCTATTGCAGACAACTTCAATGTACCTGGCTGTACTAGATTTGGGATGAATGAAAAGGAGTTTTATGATATTGTGTTGAGGACCAAATGCGTGTACTCTTGTTTGTTAGGATTATAGTATGTTTGGAAGGAACAAAAGACCAATGTGATTTAAAAAGTTTTCAAAGAAAAATATTCAATGTTCCTATGATGAGAAAAAAAATGGATAAAAGGAATATTTGCAGCTGAGTATTTTCTCATAATTTCTATCTTTGTTATGAGTCGTACAATCAGATTTTTACTGATGTTCTCCATGAGTTGGTATTTTAACTAAATACTATTCTTAAAATGATGAAGTATTCAAATGATACTCTTTATTAAGTTCCAGCCTTTTAGGATGAAATATAGTAAAGTAATACCTAACCATGCATACTTGCTACGAATACTTACAGAAAGTCAAAACAGTGAAATTAGAGAATTTATATTCTATTTTTCTTGAAAGAGCTGAGATACTTTTTGGCTAGGTGAAACATACAGAACAATGCAGCATTGCTGCTGGCCTGTCACATCTCTAGCACCATCTCTGGAGCATATGCATCCTGCACTGCCCCAGGGACTCTGCCTTGCAGCATGCAGTTTTTTTCCTCTCTGCTGCTTTTCTCCAGTAGAATATTCAGAACTGTCTTCACACTGCTTTATTGAGGTGCCAGTTTTCTTTCATTTATAAGGCATTTTGCACTCTCCAATGAACTTTTTCTCAGACTGTAAGTAAAATGGCATAGTATTTTAATTGCTAAGGTTAGGGAGAAGGTAACTGTTATTAAGGAGTTTGGACTTTTTTTTTTACATAATTAATCTACCACGTTTTATTTGAAACAAGATTTCCAGTTCTGCCTGGCTTTTGGCAGAAGGCTTTGTTTAGAAATATCCTGCCTCCCTTGCCACATTTCTTAGCTGCTCTGAGCAAAGCAAATGGTTATCAGATGTATTTCAACTAACAAAGCCAATTATGAAAAGTGTTAATTTCACCCTCTGAGCTATGAAACAGAGTCAAAAATGTGTTCTAAAATTGAGGTCTTTTGGAGGGGGAAAAATGATTTTTTAATAAAGCATAATTAAACATGTTTTATACCTGAAATGCAAATTAAGTTATTCTGGTTTTGTTAATGAAGACATTTCAGCTCCCTTAAGCTAAAATTATTCATATTTATATAACCCACAATGAAATATAACATACGATGTTCAATTACTCTTTCTGTTATAATCACTTTCACATTTTTAGAAGAATAGTTTCCCATAAGCAATTACACCTACAAACAATTATGCCTAGGTAAATAGCTTCACATAAAATGTTGACTGTTTAAATATAATACAAACTAAATGAATTTCATCTTCATTATTCTTTATTCATTTGCATGTTAGCACTAGCATCAGAAATCCACATTCTTCAAATCCACTTAATTTACCCCAATTATCTAGAATAATTTTATTACAGCAATCACTTCAAGTATTTATTCTTTACTTTGGACACAGGATTGAAGGTACCCTTTAGGAAAATTGTCCTGCAGTGAACTTCAGAAACATGATCTCTAGATATGACCATTATCCAGTTCCTGTTATGAAGTTTTTATGAAGGTCTATTTGTGGTAGTTGATTCTTGTGTAATAAAGAATCTCTACAGCTGGACTGGAGAGAAACTGTAAAAATTTGAGGCAAACAGTTTCCTCCTCCTGGCTTACATCTTGACATCAACTCATGGTTGGAAAAACATTTTCTTCTCATTTCCTTGGAAGTAGTTTATTTTCTTTTTGGTGGAATGTGAATATCTTGAAGACCAAAAACTTTCTGCAGCGAAGTATAACATGATCAGGGAAGATGTTTTTCTTTTACGTTTTGCATCTTGGAAATACTGAGGCAATTTCACAGCCTGAAAGAGTAATCTTGGAAGTTTCTTAGAGAGAGATGAAGTGTGCTGTGTTTAGGACTTACATATTCCATTGGTAGCTTCACTTTGTATTGCTTTTGGAAATGTTAACAGCATTCAGTGAGGTCTCCCCACAATTTCAATTTGTATTTGAACCAATATGAAGCATTGATGTGGTTCATCTCTTGTGTGCTAGGCCTGCTGGAGTCCATCTCTCCAGCTTGGAGAGAAGATGTTGTGGGGGACCATGTCAAAGGCTTTACAGAAGTCTGGGTAGATGACATCTGCAATACTTTCCTATCCACTGATGTAGTCACTCCATCATAGAAAGCCAATGGTTGGTCAGGCAGGATTTTCCCTTGTGAGGCCATGTTGGCTGTCTTGAATGACCTCCCCATCCTCCATGTGCCTCAGCACAGCCTCTGGGAGGAATGTTTTCCATGGTCTTTGCAGGCACAGAGGTGGGGCTGACAGGCTAATAGTTCCCAGGGTCATCGTTTCTACTCTTAATAAAGATCAGCATACAATGTGGATCATACAGTAATGATCAAATGTACAACCTGAACAATTGGCAGGTTGCTGGACAGTCTTTAAAAAAAACCACCCTCGTAGAGCTGATAAGAACAAAATATTCTTGTTTTGTGACAAAGTTCATTGGATGCTCTTTCTTCTAAGATGAAAGACAAATTAACTAATACATTGTGGCATAATTATCATACATTCTTCCAATTACTTTTCAAATAAAAGTATATTATTAAAAGAAATACTAATTTAGAGCCTTATGTTTGAAATTATTGGTCTTGCAGCAAATACTTCCTACTTTAAATGTCCAGACCTAATTTCATTGGTATGGATTAAGAAATGTGTCAGTTTTTCCATTCTGTCTCTCCAGGGCATATTTTTACTGCAAGGCCTGTCATGATGATATCACGGATCCCAAAAGGATAAAAAAATGTGGCTGCAAACGGCGTAAGTAATATTTCTATCCCTCCCTTCCTCTCCTTTTCATGAACTGTTCAGCCCTGAAGAATACCTGTACATGCATTTACATGTTTTACACATTGGTGCAGAAAAGCTAAGAAATAAATGCACCTCAACACAGTAAGTGCAATTTAGGCTTTTGAAATCCATATATTTTTATTACATTTCACACCACTCACACCTGTGTCTTCATTAAAGAGTAAGTTAAAGTCCAAAGCTAACAAAAACTGAGTAATTAAGTCAAGCTATATATAACTGTGGAGGTTTCTGAGTTAAGAATTAGCCAATAGTGAAGTTTTTCTCTCATTCAGAACATGCAGAAATTCAGTAATTTCAATAGTTTTCTGTGAAGAAACTATTCTGTCTTTCTTAGTGAACCTGATTCTGCAAAGGAAGAAACTAGGGAATTATATTTTATCATATAGCTGTTGAAATTAGTTTTTGTTGAAATAAATGAACAGTTTTACTGCAGGAAAGGGTTGTATGGAAGAAATTAAATATTAGTGCCTCTTACATATATCCTTTTAGCTGTAATTCTAATACTAGGTTTAGTTAAGTTCTTAAACTGTTTGGACAGTTTTTCGTGAAGAAATAACTAATTTTTTGAATGGAGATGAGACTTTGCATCTGAATTTCTATAAATGTGTAGCAAATCAGCATTTTACCCATATACATTGAAAGGAACTATCACAACCACACTTTGACCAAAGACGTGTTTGACCCATGCACATTTGTAATACCGATAGTGAAATTATTTAGGAATCAATATCTCATTGAATATATATATATATGTATATATATATATATTTATATGGATTCCATAGTATTCTGCCATGAAAAAGATCATTCAATTTGAAAGTACTGATTAGGTAACTTGAAAGACCTCAGAAGGATTTCATCATGCCTATTTTACCATTACTTTTCAAAGGGAAAAAGCTCTCCTATTTATAGCTTGAGTCTGTATCACTATTACAGAGGATAGAAGAAAGCCTAAGCTGAACATTCTCTGCCTTTTGGAGTACCTGAAATGGATGAAATCTTCAAGATCGTTTTAAAAAGAAAAAAAATTATTCCTGGAGATTTTTTTAAAAACTCCTCTCCTCCAAAACACCAAGAGTGTGGAACAATAGTATCACAGGGAGAAAGCAGCTGGAACTGACAGGAAATGGTATTTATTTTCCCAGTAGCCGCAAGGAGAGCAAAGCACATGGAAAGCATGCCTGATGTGGAAGGAATGTATGCCTTGCCTAACATATTGGAAAAAAATTGTTCAAGAACAGTTTATCCATGTGAGAATGTGACCTTTGAACTGCTGCCAAAGCCAATGAGTTTGCTAAGTAAGTTCTGGTAAAGCCAGTTACAGATGCCTCAGGGTGCCTGTAACTCTCAAATGAAATCTTTTTTCCAAATTACTCAACAGTTCAAGAGAAATATGTTACCTGCTTAATTTTATCTGGTTCTATCAAAACAAACAAACAAACAAACAAAAAAAACCTATTTTTATTTTCTTCTCTACTCCTCCTTCACATGGTGTATGCTTTTTAAACATATCCTGCTTACAAAAAGACTAAGTCCCAAAGATCTCTCCATTTAATGTGAAAGCTACATTTTTCATTGTCATCTCTTAGAAGATAGGAATCAGAAAATCACATTAAAAAGGTTAAGAGCCCTTTATACATTAACATTCTCAGTATTTTGAAACCTTGGAGGAAACAAGGTATGACCCAGCCAACACAATGGATATTACCAGCAGTAAGGCCATGGAGAGGCAAGAGTAACAACTTCTGTAAATAGCACTTGGAAGGGTTACAAATGGCATGGTCACACATATCAATAAATGAGAGGCTGTTGGGCAGGTGAACAAACAAAATGATTGAGTTAGTGAGGCAGAAGAAGGAGATGGCTGTCAGAGTTGGTGCAGTGGTGAACACTAAGGAGGGAATCCTCTGGGTCAGGTGAGGAATAATGATCAGCGAGAATAAAAATCTTAAATTTCGCTTTCATTGTCTCCCCCCTCCTCAGTCTGCTCTCTCTGCTCCTGTGTCTTAGACACACAAGGGGTCACAGATACCATGATAGCAGGCAGCTCATAGTAGAGCTGAGAACAACTTTCAGTGAGGAGAATGCTCACAAGTATTAGAAATAAGGAAATTACTTTGATTTTAAAGAGCTGTCAGTCAGCAGAAAAAAAAAAAAAAAGAAATTAAAAATTTCAATAGTAATTAGTGATTTTTGTTTCTCAAATTTTGTCGAGAATTTTGAAATCCCTTTTATGGGACCTGCGGTTTGGGTTTGTTTTTAAGGTAAGTAGTGCAGTCTGTTATTCACATAAAATGTTTTAGCTTTTGAATCACTAATCACTTTTGAAAAACTTAGATATGTTATCCACCTATAAATGATGCCAATCATTGGTCTAACCAAAACAAAGTATAAATTGGGAAAACATTTTCCCTATTGCATTAGGAAATTCAGCTGCTCTGTCAGCATGTAATACGTCACTGTGCCAATTTGATTTTCAACTCTGCATACAGACACATCTATATAGCTCTATATGACAAATACATGCTTTAGTGAGCCAGTAACATAGTAATTAGTGACAGCTGAATGTGGAAAATATGTAAGATGAAAAGTTGTATATAAAAATATTGACACATTCAGGTGAATTAAATATGAAGGAATATCTAGAAAACTTAATTATGGTGGCTCTAATTAATACAGCTTCCCATAATGCTTAAAACCCACATTCTTCAGTAATGCATCTGATGTTGCACTTCAATTTAGTTACTTTCTGAACATTAGCTTGGGGTATTGTTGGGGTCTAAACATGAGTCTGGCCTGTAAAGCCATTTGTCCAAATTTGTTAGGCCTAATATTAATAATTCAGGGCAGATCAGTACATTTCTACAAGGATAATTCATGTAATCCTGCTTTCCTTTTGCAGTTTCTTTGTCATCCCTTTCTCCTTACCCATCCCACTCCCTAAATAACACATGAATGCTAAAGACATATTGTCCAAAGAAATACTTGTGTGGAATTTTTTATTTGCAGATTGTTAATTTTTAAAATGTTTTCAATCTCTTTCCTATTCCATTTAACTGTAGTTTTTGCAGCAAGAGGCCAAATATGTGTATATATTTATACAAAACGCAACCACGTTGGGATGAAATCTCTAAACTGGATGACCTATTCCTCCTGTTTCTTTAATTTTGTGCAACAGCTATGGTCTAATTCTCTATATATTTTTTCCAGTGACAGTGCTTGCTGTGAGCGGTGGGGGTTGAACCCCAGAGGGGACAAATCATGTGTACATTGATGTGTTTGAAGGAATTTCTTGTAATCGATGACAATTGACAAACTTTTGATTTATTTTTCCTCTTGCTGCCTTGGAACACGGCCCCTACTATATTTTAACTGCACACTGATAGTGATCTATTGTGAGTAAAAATGGGTTCCCTGTAGCCCAGAGTACGGTCCAACCTGTCTTTCTCTAGCAGAGAGTATTTTTGTTCAGTATTTTGGTTCTTTTCTTTATTTATGTTGCATGTAGCAGTGACGTCATACCCACAAGTTTCTCATCGTTTACACCAATGGAGATTAGGGTGACGTTGAAGAAAATACAGCAGTTTCTCCTTCTTCCACCTATTTGCCCCTTTTTTTTCTACAAGCTTATTTTTTTGTCCCTAAATGAAAATGAGATCTTGGCAATAGTATTTCCTTGAAATTATTCTAGAGATATCTCATGAATTTTTAGGGATATTGGTCAGGCGGGGGTAATGGCCACTATAGCATTCTTTGCCTGATTAAATACAATTCCATTGTCAGGTCCCTGTTTAGTTTTTCAGTACTCTGTCCTTTCCATCACCCAGCTGACACAAAGAGTAGCACAACAGTCTTTTACTGTCCTTATCTAACTTTTTCTCCCCCGTGACAGAAAAAAAAAAAGGTTTTACGGGGGAAAGCCAGACAATGAATTAGAAGTGTGTGTTTTAATGTATAAACCCAGAGATATCTTCAATAGGGAAACAAGCTGCAGTGATTATTTTCCTGAGCTTGGTGGTTTTGACATCACTTACATAAGTAGACACACACTGACTTTTCAGGACCTTAGCTGTAAAATTTTACAGTACTATTATATAGAGAGTATGAGCTTTATGGACCACTTCATGTCAATCTAGGTCATAGCACTTAAAAGTGTACAGAATCTTTGAAGGCTCTCATCAGCCACTTTGTGTGTACACTTATGGTAAATACAGCATTTGGGATATGGAAAGAATTTCCTGCTCAGAAATACAAGTACTGCAAAGAAATGTACTGGTTACAGGGCAGTGTTGGGATTATACGGGCTTGTTCTTTCAAACAGCAAGGGGGATCAAGTATCTCCTTGCTGCAGTGCCAGACTGAGGCTGTAACTTCACTGTGGAACTGCAGCTATTCTATGGCCATGAAACTTCAACATTTTACCAAATATTCTGAATTTATTGTGTGAAAACACTTCAGGTCTTAATCAGAATTGAGATGTATTTCCCCTCTCAGCTCTACACACTGTAGGATCATGCTAAGGATCAAGGAATAATTTATGCTCTTGATAAAAGTTCTGGCCTTCTTGAAGTTATGGTGGCCTGCATTATGATTATCATTATTTACTATTTATTTTCTTGTGGTGCCTGCAAACTACACTAAAGTATTGAGATCCTATTGTGGAAGAAAATATTCAAGGAGAAAACAGAAATTTCTCCAAACATCTATTTTTAGCCAATAGCATGACACATCAGAAAGATGAAGCAGCAGGAAAAAGCAGATAGTGAAACAGGTCAGCATGATGACAATCATCAATAAATAAATTTCTGTGGATGAAATGGTGAATCCTATTGACTTTGAGGCAAAATACTGGAAGTAATCTGCATCTGTCTGAAGCAGTGTATTTATCTAAAATATGTTCCTATGTTGAGACCTTTCTGAACTAAAGAAATTAATGTTAATGGTAGTAAATAAACAAGTAAAGGAGTTCTTCGTGCTGTGAAAGAACTAGAAAAGCTCATGTAGCTTTGTTTTGGTTTTTTTTTCCATTTCCCCAATAGCTTGTTTAGAAATGCAGAGAGTACACTGGCTGAGAGTCTTCTGTAAGGTAACGAAGGAAAAGTCATGATCAGATTTGAAATTTAAAATGAATTGGTCTATAAATGTGCCATTACATCAAAACCTGTGAGTCATTCTTATATCTACTAAAACAGGGCAAGATGTCCACTCAGATCTCCTGCTGTTTTTAAAGTTTTGACATAGAACAGCACTATGTGAATTGGAGCAAGCAAGTAACTAGTTGTCTTTGATGGCAAAAATTGCAAGAGATTGAACAAGCTCAGTTGCCAGTCTTGAAGTTGTCTTGTAAAGATTAAAAGACAAGAGGGATAGATTTGCCTGTTGCGTTGAGGTTAATAAATTCTCACAGAGTTTAAGGTTTGCTGCTGTATTTTTCAGGAAACTGAAACTGTGCTGGGGGAAGTCCTGTCTGTGTTTCAGTCTCATGATGCTAAACCAGCATTGCTGACACCGCTCTGGTGTCGCCCTCAATGCTGAGGATTTTTCACTCATAGTTTGGATCATGAGAACTTGACGAATTGAAATAACACCGCGCATTTCAATTCTGAGAAGTGTTTTGGGACCTTTTTATACCATTCTGTGCTGCTACCTGAGGGAGATCCACTAGATGTCCTCGGAGCTCTACTCTGGCTGCAGCCCAGGGAAAAGCGCCGCAGTGACCGGAGCAGTACCAGGATGGGGTACAGCCTATGGCTTACAAAAAATCAGGAAAGAAGAAGGAATACTTTGTTCTGCTTTCTTTAAAGAAAAAAAAAAAAAAAAAAAAAAAAAAAAAAAAAAAAAAAAAAAAAAAGGAGCTGTTCCTTGACATTTTAGGTAGAGAATAATGTGCAGTTTCCTTTGCTTATTTTTGCAGCTGGGAATATTTCCCATTACTGTTAGTGAACTCTAAGTAACACTTCAGATCCAGACAATCTACACATTTTAACTGTACTTTCTGACTTTTTGAGATCAGAAAGTACGGTATTTGTGAGAAGCTTAGACATCTGGGGAAATATTCTTTCTTTCATAGAATGGAAGGCTACTGCCTTCTGTGAAAAATTGCATCTAAAAGTTTCTAGAAGTATTTATTGACTTTATAAGTGATTGAAAGAAACTTTGCTCTTCTTTTGCTCTTAATGAGTAGTTCATATGTGCCTTGTTTGGTAAATTATTTAAGCAGTCTTAATGTTCATAAAAACTTCCCCTGATACTTTTACTGATTAGTTTTACAAATGTTGTGTGATTGTCATCATATTAGGTAGAAAGATCTGTTCTCTTTTTTCCCCCCTATTTATTACACAATTGAAAATAGGGAAGTAGTTTCTTTTATGTCCCAACTTTTGTTTTCACCAGTATCAAATTACAATTCTATTCAACATTTATAACACATCTAGAAATAGAAATTAGTTGATTATTATGCAGGTTCTACAGGTGTCAAAGAAATCTTAACACACACCCAGAGGCTGTTCTTAAGGTCCCCCTGTCTCTCTGATGATTCCCATTTTCTGTTAGTGTTTATGGAAGTTTTATAGAAAATGGTATGTGTGTGGCTGAACCATTTAAAATCATTTCTGTCCTGTCTTTGATCTTGTCACTAGTCATCCCTACCAATAATGTGTGTGTTTTGTTTTATTTAAAATAAGTATTGTATTTGGTGTGAATGTAACTGACTGTATAAAAGGAATGAAGAGTAACAGCATGTTTTCTTTCCAAAAGTTATTGCTCTGATATGCAGTTGCTTATATACTGGTTAAAACCCTTATGGCAAGTCCTTTCTGCTACTTATATTTCCAGGTCCAAGCCTGTTTCCTGCATGTTAATGATGTGAAATATTCAAATGATGCATGATCTCCAGAACAACTGACAATAATAGTTAAAAACAGTCCCTGAAGGGCATTGCTTTTGAGAAACGTCATCATGTCCTTCCGCTATTGAAGAGAAGGCCTTAAAATTTCCAACTTTATTGGTTTAAGTCTGATGAAAATGATACAAAAAGTTTTCCTTCCCAGCCTTCTTTGCCCTTAAGGATTATTTCTTTTTAATTTTCATAAATGTGTCCTATCCTATTATTGACTGTTGACAAGATATGGCCACAAGTAAATGAAAACCAGGGACTGTTACTAACCAACGACATAGCAGTTGAGAGTTTCTGAGCAGTGTGTTTTGCTACAGTGTTTGATTAGAAAAAGTCCTTCAAAACAGCTATAATTACAGCAAAATGGGCCTGGTTTTTTTTTTTTTTTTTTTCCTCACCTACTGTTAGTGTGTCTCACAAATGCCCTTTATTTTTCTTTCATTTCCTTAAAATATAAGAAAGTAGGGATACTGGAAAGACTGTCACGCTTTTGGTAACTTATTTCACTTTTCTTTTGCTGTCCAACTTTTCAACTTTAAAGAATGTGTTGGGAAGAGTTAGACAGAGGGAAAACATGGGAAAACGCTGTTTTGAATTTTCTGTGTAGTTTGAATGTGTATGCATCAAAAGCTGCAGTGGAAACCTTCTCACTAAAAGCCAAGCTCTGAGGAATGATGTACTATGCAATGAACAAGCCTGATGCTGCATGATGAATTTCTGAACAGCTGTAAGATAACTCTACTAGGATGCTAAAAGAACATGGCATTAGTCATGTGAGCAAAGTTTTAGAGGAATGGAGTCGCTGCTGAAGAGATCACTCATCCATCTCCCTCAATGCCTGTTTTCCACAATCATAATGTTACCCTTGCTTGACAAGTATACTGTATGGCAAGCCATCAAGGCCTTAGAACAGGACTTGACCCATTTGAGTGATTTCAATCCCTCTTTCCTGGTGACTGTGGGATTAAGAAACTGGAAAAAAAAATTCTTTTAAATTTAATGTCCTTACCATAATGCAAAAAAGACGTCCTAAACTGAAGGTACAGGCCAGAGAAACATTACCTTTTTTCTGCATTTGCTTTTAAGGTTTTGTTTTTGCCTGTCAGTGTTGTTTTGTTTTTAGTATAATTGACTCAGTTCAATCTAAACCATTACCAAAAGTTGGTTCAGTGCAACATGTGAAACAATCTAAATGGCTTTTGGATTTCTTGAGATGCAAACCTACCTGATTCAGATGATATAAAATATTCCAGGATGGTAATTATACATTAATTTATAAAATAGGATGCTCTATATTTCTTGAAATACATAATAAGGATTCAGATGACTGAAAGATAAAAATATTCTGTCTAACCTGGCACTTGTTTCGGGACTAACCAGTTATTTTGATCTTGATTGACTTACTTTTGAATACAGAGCAGAAACCATGCCAATGATTGGTTCAGCATGTTTCAGTGCACCAATGCTCTGTGTGCTTTTGGTGATGCCTTATTTGTGAACTGATCCTAATGTCGAGCATATTTACCATTTTTAGTTTTGTCTCTTATATGGGCAAATTTTGGTATTCTGTCAAGAGTTAATTTGAATTCCTGATGATATAATGTAAGCAAAATTAATTTTTTGGAAAATTTATTAATATCTTGTAACTCTTTAATAATGTGTGATTAATTGCAGTAAAGGAATTCCTTGGCACAGTTTAATACAGAGAAATTATTATAATACATTTAAGAATAAATATATTTATATATATGTATATATATGTGTGTATGTATAATGCATATGTGTGTATGAGCGTGTGTAAGAATATATGTGTGTGTAAGAATATCTGTGATGTGTGTTTCTGTGTGTGTATACATACATATATATATTTATATAAAGAAATCTCTGATTTTTACTGGAAAAAGGATAGGCCAAAATATCTAATGGACTATTAAATTTTGCTTTAATTTTAACCCAATGGTATTAATCGTGCCAAGGGAAAAGCATATTGTTAGTATTCTGTGCTTTTACTGTGTTCTATTTTGATCCAAACACTTGACTGTAAACAGTAATTTTTCCCCATGACTGCGGTCTCCCTCTAAGACTGAACAGAAAATAAAGAGCAATTAATCTTTTGCCCTACTTTTAATGTACAGCCAAAGTGTTATCAATAATCTCGTTGCATTTTTTTTTCCTGGGTCAAGACTGTTAACATTAACTAAGGCCTGTATTAAATCCCTTAAATTACCTTCCAGCTGCCTTGTTATATATATAACCTTGCCATTAACCTGCTGCTCTTCCTCTCCTCCCATCCAACACATGGTTATAGCCAAGATGTCCATCTACAAGAGAATGAGACTGGCATGTTGTTTTGATTGCGGACGCTCTGAGCGTGACTGCTCTTGCATGTCAGGCAATGTACATAGTAACATGGACACCCTTGAGAGAGCCTTCCCACTTTCTTCTGTCTCTGTTAATGATTGCTCCACCAGTTTACGTGCCTGTAAGTTTTAACACCAACACATGCTGTTCCATGTCTGTGGTGTCTGTGGTATCATC
This sequence comes from Zosterops lateralis, assembly GCF_965231275.1. NCBI lineage: Eukaryota > Metazoa > Chordata > Aves > Passeriformes > Zosteropidae > Zosterops > Zosterops lateralis. The sequence continues at coordinate 5,919,745 of NC_139768.1, forward strand.
CCTGTCTCGTGTCGTGCATTGTAGTTCTGTGAGTTTTACTGGGCTGATGCTTTTTTTTTTTTTTTTTTAAAAATCAACCCCGAATTTGATTACAGCTCTGTATTTATATTTCTGTTTTTATTTTTAATGCAAAAAAAGAAAATCATTATTTTGCTTTGTGTGCTCTTTATGAAGCATCCTCTTGCAATAGCCTGTAGGACCTGAGTAGTGCAGTGTGGTGACATCTTTTTCTATTTAATTCAGTCAATACAAATCGTCATTAATTAAGCAATAAGTGCTTTGGTGGAGGACCAGACCTGTGTCTAAATCTGTGACTGGTGCCAAGCAGGTAGCTTTAATAATGCTGGCACTAGAGCACCATACAATAGGAGTAAAAAAATATAGAGGATACAATGTCATACCTGAACTGTAGTAGCGAAATTCTATTCTGTGCTGCTACTTTTATCTTTAGTTTTGTTTGTAACTCTTCATTCTCAGTAAGGCAGGATATTCCATCTAATACTGAAGTGTTTGTACTTTTTGTAAAAGTGGTTGTGCCTTTTAAGAAAAACTAGGTTGATGCAAATCCCTGGTATGTTTTAAAATTAAATGTAGAATCTGTTCCATAGGACAGTAAAATTCTGGAACATGCCCTGAAAGCTCTTTTGAAATATCAGAGTTGAGAGGGAGAAGACAGAGAACCTAGGACAATTCTGCATGGCCATGACATACAGACAAACTAGGGATTCCAAAGCTTGGATTATCAGTGTGATGTCAACAACTGAGAAAGATTGCTAAATGGCCATTTGTTTGTTTGTTTGTTTCATTTTCTTGTTCTCTTTAGTCATTCTTAATAGGCAAAACTCTGTCTTGGGACAGGAGCTGTTTTCCTTTCCCATCCCAAATGGCAAAGAAAAGCTATAAAATTATTCAGATACAGTTATGAGAATAGATTGGAGTTTTGATCAGGAAGCATGTCCATTTTCCAAGGCAAGTCATTGTGGACAAAACTGCCTTCCTCTATGAAGACTATAATGCAGTTTTGAGATTATGCACCTGGTTGTCTTTTGGTACCATACATATTGCAGTTTGTAGTCCAAATGGTGAATTATTTTGCTTTAACTGTGTTGATTTATGAACTATTTTTCCAGTCACAAATTGTTGCAATGCATTTTGAGAAACCAGCTTGGAAGATCCATATCAAATATAACAATCCCATAATTGTTACATTTCTTTTGTCTAAAGACCATATTAATTAAGGCTATTCTAATAGGTTTTCTTGGAGATTTTAGCAAAAATTTTCTCTCTGTGTATAAGCACTCTGAACATCCTAGCTATCTACTTGCTTCCAACTCATATATCACCATAAGGTGTATGGTTCCTAGTTTTAAGTCCTGTTCTGAATCACAGGAGGTTTTATCTTTTAACAAGACTTTTATCAGGGTAAAAATGTGGCAAAACATATTTTGTTAAGAAAAGTGAACAAGAAACCTTCCCGTGTTGAGAATTGCTGCAGGCAGTGTTTTGTACAGTGTAACAGCCTCTGTAACACCGTGCCTGATGGAGTTTGTAGGAGTACAGACCAGTACAGAGTGCATGGCTGGGTCCTGGCACTGGTGTTAACAGCAACCAGATTAGGATAAATTAATATGTCCCCTGCAAGTGGGTAAAATTTCTGCCATTAGCACTGTTTGGCAAGGAAAGAAAAACTAATTTGTAGGTTTACCATAGCTTTCAAGTCCACTTAAGACTCTACAGAGGCAGATAAAGTAAACATTTTTGATTGTGTTGCCTGCTGAGCCAAAACCCTCCACAATAATGGTATTATTTCCAACAAAAGCTTTTTGGGAAACATGGTAGAGCTACGTTACATTTTGAAGGGTAAGTGATATTGACAGCTTTGAGGATTTTTAGCATCCTATACTTCAAGGGCCTTTTCCTCCCTTCATCACTCCATCAAATCAAAAGAGATCTCAGTCTTCCCCTTGTGAGACTAGTCACCTTTGACTGTTAATAATAAGTACGAAAATCAATACCAATTCACACTCTTTGCAAAGCAGCATAAGCCTTTCTTTTCCAATTAAAATATATATATGCACGCAACGTTGCACTGGCAGGGCTTCAATAGAAATCAGTGTGTTTTCTTTGCAGTGCACAGGGGTCGGACGATGCCCATCTTGACAGAGCTAGTTAGCTCAAAGAATGGTGGGGAGAGTCAGCTTTTCATTAAATATGAGCAGATGTGAAATGTAGAGTGTTTGACAATTAGAAATGGCAGCAGCAGGGCCCCAGAATCAAAGTGAGGTCAGATTGGTGGATCAGATTACCTCTCTTACATTCTTTAGTTGTTCTGAAAATCATTTTAAATTAGTGTCAGTGGAGCCATGATGGGTTTTGCCCTTTGTCTTTTATGCTACGACTGTATTGTTTCCCCAGACACTCATTAAAGGTCATTATACTATTACAGGGCTTGCTTTGGTCGTGGTGCCCCAGTTGAGTTGGTTTGCTTCTACAGTTGCTTAATGTACTTCTTTCTTTCTTTCTTTCTTTTCCCTTTTTTTAAAAAACTTTTGATTATAAAAGCGGGCTTTACTTCCAAGGTAAATAAAATCACAGACCTTTGTATGAAGCTTCTTGAAACAATGAGTACTTTTTGTAAGAATTAGTGCTGTTTCTAAAAATCAGATGTTGAGTAGGAGATATCAATTTACATATTCAGTGGTGTACACAGGATTTAATCTTCTAATTGTATAATCTGCAGAGGAAGTAACACTCTCAGTGTATTTTCCACTGTGAATGAGTCTCTCTGTTATTATATTGGTTTTTCTACTTTCAGCAAATGAAAATCATATTTTGATTAAGCATAATTACATTAGAAGAGCCTTTGCGTTTATAGGCTGTTTTCTGGAAAAAATACTTGTAATATTTCTAAGTGTAAGGAAAGAGAATTTTAAGTCTTTTTTTATGTCTACATTTTCTCAAGTTTAGCTGTAGTTGGTAGATTGCTATGTGAGTATCAAATGGTTCAAGTATTTTTTGCATTGGAGAGTCAAGTCAATTAGAGTGAAGAGAGGCACTTAGCCACTGGAAAACCTGGGGTGGTTTATACAATGAAATTATGTAATTAACAAGTGTGCTGTTTCTGCTTAGGTCTATGCCAAGTCTTGGGGGTGCCATTCAAAGGATTAATTGATACAGACAGAATCTTAACCTGAACCATTTAATTTCTGTGTTTCTCCACCACCATATGGCTGAGCTTCTCAAGAACACGAAAAGTTCATGTTTCTAAAGGAAACCTTTCCTAAAGTTGTCGCTGCACCCACAGCCAGGGGAATATAAATTTTCAAGGATATTCTTCATATTAGACCCAGACATATCTAATTCAGCTTGCAAGAAAACATGCTTTGGCATGCTCTGGTAGTTCTGAGAAGATTTACGGGAAGACTTTTGCTTTGGTGAATATCAGGGATCTCTGGAGACAAAAGACAAGAATAATTATTACTTGTATTTTGAATTCAGGGTTCAGCCCAGACTCTTACATGGAAAGACCATGCTAAGACAAGTTGGAAAAAGCTTAACTTTTGAAAGAAGCAAAGCATCTACCTGTGTGCCAGACCCAGTTTAAAGCCATATATTCCATATAGCCTTCTAGTGTCAGCACATGTTTTGTTCTGTACAGACAAGTTAGTGGCTGAATCTTTCTCAAAAGACATAAAATCACTCTCTGCAAGGTTAGGTGAACATTTTGGGTACCAAGGTTGGTAAACTCTGCCGAAACTGTAACTGGTGACGTGACCCTAGAAAGTTAGGCCAAGAAAAGCTTCAGGTTCTTCATTGACCTGTTACTTCAGACTCTGCCTGTATGTGTTTACAACTGAAAAAGCCAAAATCTGTACTGAGAGTTGAAATGATGAATAACTTACCTGTTTATCCAGGGAGATGGATGCCTAACACACACATCCTGACATTGGTCAGTGTATCTAAAACTCATCAGTTGTATAATGATGCTTGGGCTTTTCTAAATGAGTTGACAATTATTTAAGTCCCAAGTTCCTGAAATACGGGCTGAAAAGCCAGCATACTCTATTTCTCCTAGAATGCAAGAGAGCATCCTCTGCTTTTCTAACCTACTACTTCTCTAGTCCTGCTGTAGTAGCCAAGACAAGAGGAACTACTCGCTGTCATGCATGAGCTGAGGTGCAAGAAGGGCAGGTATGTGACCTGTCAGGAGACAACTTTCAGTGCTAGAATGTTCTATTCACCCTTTAGCAACAATGGGTTTCCTTTCACAGGACGTGAATATATAAGTATACCACCTTGTGGTAGCTGGAGACTGTGAGATGCTCAATCAACCTATGAATATCATCACATTTACATTATATAGATATTATATATTTATATTATTATATTTAATGCTCTGATTATGACAAGGTGAGGTAGTACCACTGCTCTCCCTCTGCACATCTTTTTTGACCTGTGAGACTTTTGCAGTGGCCATAGGAGGGAAGTAGACCTGTTTGCTTTGAAAATCGTCCTTTTGCATGTGCTGCATAAATCCTTTCTCTTTTATATAACCCACTGACCTCTCTGTGGTCGCACTGTCTCATCTTTGTCCTGCACAAAAAGCCAGTAGTATGCTTTTAATGTTTTGAGGAAGAAGAAATTGAAGGACTAAACAAGCAATTTGGTCTTGGAAATTAAAACAATTGGGAAAATCCTTTCTAAATGGCATAAGCTTCTAAACAAGTAATTATAATCGTTGTGGTTTTTACAGCTCACTTTTATGAAATGACCCCACCTCTGTATACTGGACAATTGAGAGCACCATGTTGTATAGTCTAACATTTTTTTAAATGAGAATAGCGAAAATGGAGCATTAGAATGAGACATAGTGCCAAATAAATTCTTGGAAATTCAAAGGCACATAAAATATCAATAATAAGCCAGTGAAAGGAACTGTGTGTGAAATACTGATTTATTTAAAACTGGTTCCAGATATTGTCCTTTTTGGGTGACAGATTTTTAATTTGGTTACATTGGTCTCCATGCATTCAGTGGTGTATTCCTGAGAACTGACAAAATGTTTCTTCTACATACCTCTACAAATCTAAGTTTCCCCCTTCAAAATACTGAAAATAATGTAAAAATGGGTACCTATGTTTATTTTAGTTGCCAGTTTTTAGGAAAGAATACTATTTTAGATAACTGAGTTAAGATACAAGTCCATTACATCTGAGAAAAAATTGAGCATATACATATTAACTGTTGCTACTTGGGAATGAAGGAATCATCTTCCTTAGCCATCCTCTGAGAATGAATCACTGTTGAGAAAGTTGGCATTGCTAAAATTGGACAGTGGGGTTTTAAAGCCTAGAAAAAACAGATAATGGAACAATTGAAAAAATACCACCATGGGAGAATCCAATAGTGCTGTTTTATAGAGGGTCTTATGGTATAGCCACTGTCATGAAGTCAAAGCTTCTGTGTGCTGGAGATCTCCATATCTGCAGCCAGCTCTATAGCCTGGTACTGGCAAATCAGAAGCCAACCAAAAGATCTGCTTTGCTGAGAGTTGAAATTACTCTTCTACTTTCAGGCTTAATTTACATCTGCAATTCTGCATAACTTATTTTCATTTCACTTTCTTCTTGTTGCAATCACGCAAAGATGCATGCAGGTGTTTCCACTAAAGAAGATGGGATGAATTGACTCAATAAATACAATCACAGTCTTAACTTGTATTCAAGAACTGCTTGCTGGAAGAGTGGTTTCACTGAGCCAACCGTTTGTCTGCCTTTCTTGCCCTCCTGATGTCCAGCCCTCCAGGGGATCCCCTCTTTGATCTAACTGGACTTATCTCTATTGGTAACAGTGAGATAGAAGCAGTGATCAGAATGGGCTGGTATATGCCCTCATAAGACTCCAAATGTTTATTGTATCCCTCTCTTCCTGTATATGAGTGCACCTTGACTTTTGTGTTTCCTCTTCAAAGACTGAAGAGACAACATTAATTACAAAGGGAGGGAAAGTGACATGAAACAACAATAGGGATTTTGCAATAGGTGACTTCAGTTGTGTAGTTAGGCTCTAAGACAAAAATATGATTTGCTTTTATTGTTCTGTACTTTAATAGAACCTGAGTGCTGCTAAATTATTTAAACTTCTTTTGGGCATAGTATGAGCATATAGGTGAATACTGAGATGTAGAAATGCAGTAGTAGAAAAAACCCCAGAATGATCACTCCAAACTAAGCTGTTTTCAGAAGTCAAAATGGTAAAAATGAGTCAATCTGGCTCATTGCTAGATAATATAAATAATGAGGCATGCACTTTTTTAGGTGAGTTTTGTGATGCAGCATGTACACTTACGCTGATGAGAGTGAGCTCTGCCCAATTTGTGATGTCTGTAACAAGAAGATGAACTCTCGCATCATCATGAGGTGGAGGCACTGCTAAGTTTAGCAGTGAAACCTTTGAAGAACTGGGATAGTGGGGGAAGGAAATATCAAGAAGTCTGTATTTAATTCCTTTAGGCCTTTATGTTGAGTAGTGATTCTTGCCAGGGTCACAGGAAGGGACTAGTGAGTGGCTTGCTTTTACTAGGAAAGATGCTGTCTGCATCCTGTGGAGTGAATTTAGCAGAGGGTCTTATGCAAGGTGACATGGAAATTATGTTTGCATTTTTAGTTCCTGAGTGTGGCTGGTTGTCATGAAACTCACCATGACAGTTTCTTACCACCAGGCAGCAGATTCTTCCTGTTACCTCCTTGGTGTGGGACAGATGCTGGCCGGTTAGGTCTCCTTCTCTACTGCTTTCCAGCTATTTCAAGCGACAGATGCCAGAGCTGGCTCGGTTTCAGCTTGAGCATTTCTGTCATAGCCCTGCCTTGAGCCCAAATTCTGACCTTTACTATATGAAGTAAAGTATTTATGAGCAAGCAGTGGCTTGATCCAGAGCAGGCTTAGAGCAAATGTCAAGTGTCAAGTCAGTCTCCTGCCTCCTTATACCACCTGCATTAGGAACCTGGATTAGACCCTAGACTACAGCATTGACTGCCTTAGGCTTTATGTGTCTGGAGCGACATAACTTATTAACAACGAGTTATTAAATTTTTATCAGTTTTATAACGCAATGTAAATGCCTTCTATGAATCTACATTGTATTCATTATCATTTAAAACGTTAATTAAGTCAAAGTTGCATTTAATTTAGTTCTAAATGTGCCTTTGGGAGGAAGCTTTTTAAAACAGCTGCAGGATTGAGAAGCTCAGTGATGCTGGGAAGTTGTTAGTACCATTTTTCAGGATAGATCCCCCAAATTGATTGTCATTTTGACTCTTAGCTAGTTCATGTGGATGTTATTGTGCAAGATCTCAAGTTATTATTGAAACAACAACAGCAGAAAACTATCAGTTCACGCTAATCACAGAGGCACTTTGATATGTAATTCATGCTCTTTTCCAATTACTTCAAAACCAAAAATTCTGATATGTAAATTCTTTATATATCATGCTCTTGTTATAATTTATTTTCTTTTATATCCTTATTCTTTGGCTCCTTTTATAATTCAAGGGAAAAACATGTTCACCGACTTGGAATATTTCCCCAAGATTGAGAGAAAAAAAGAAATCTTCTGTCTTATATCTTACACATTTCATGTAATCTGAAGGTATTGTAGTATATGGAAGGAGACGCTCAAGGAGGTGTACAACAGACCATAATATAATTTCAACATAAAAAGTAGAATTCAGTTTAGTATAAAATTCCCTAGAATGAAACCCCTTGCTTTATGTATGGCAGTGTTTTTGCTTTTGATGCATTTTAATGTGCAAACAGGAGAAATATGGAAAAAATCAAACTCTGTGGATCCATCATCTGATTATTCCATGAGACCCCTAGCATATTTATTATGTGCATACCTTTAATCAGGTTTGTAGTGACATTAGGAGTCAATAATATAAATACTACGTGGTTCATGCTTCTGGAACTGGAAGCAGGGGCAGCCAACCTATTTCATACCTAGGCCAGGAAAATCTATTGGATTAGAATAGGATATCTTCAGATTTTATCAAGGTCAATGTAGGTCCAGCAGAGGGATCAACTCCCAGTCTGGAAGTCAGAAGCAACTTACAAGACAATTTTTCTGGGTCTTTGTATTTTCTGCAGAGTACCTAGAACCTTCTGAGGTATTTGTGTATGCCAGGAAACACAACCTCATAAATTATTTATATTCTGCATGAAAAGAGGAGATTGTTGTCATATAACTCCATATGTGGTTCTGGAAGTGCCACAAAAGAAGTGCCCATGCTGTATTGTTGCTTTGATTGAAGTTACAGTAGACAGGAGAGGGTTGGACACTCCACATGAGAAAAATTTTTAATTGTTTTTAAGAAATCAGAAGTACATTTATTTCAGTATGTAAGTTCTTAACTGTGTTGTTAATATACTTTAAAATAGGTTAAAATTCAGTCATCCTTTCACTATTTGAGACTATTAACCAGCTTCTTTTAGTGTTTTTTTTTTAAATAATACAATGATATATCTTTCCTTATGATACTTTACTTAATATTGCTGTAATTCTGTGATTCACTTCTTATCAAAGATTTTAGGAAGCATAATGTGTGCTACCTCACACATGCTTCACTGATACTGATCAGATCTTGTTAGCACAGCACAAATGTTCTCAAAAGGAAAGGTGGAGAAAGCATTATTACTGTGTAAGATGTGTCCAGTGTTATCTGGTCAAACACTCCTGTGTGCATTTTAGTTTGACTGGAAATTTTACCCAGGCAAATGGGAAACAAAAGTGCCACAAGGCAAAGATCCTAATCTTGACTGTGTCACTGACTTTCTACGTGACTATAGTTGTTCTTCCCCTCAAAGAATGAAAATAATGTGTTCTCAATCTATTATACTGTATTATATTTTGTGCTAAGAAGTGCTTTGAGATCTTTACATTTTGAAGTCCTAAATATAAACCTGAATGTCCTTATGACATAGATATTCCCATTCAGAAGGCAGTTTTTCAGATTTTCTGATCTTTGCTTAAGAATGTAGATGCACAGCAAGACCAAGAGGAGAGTGAAATGAGGTACAAGACAGAAAGAAGATGTGGAGAAATTACCGTACTGCCTTGCTGCTCTCCAATTTAGAGGTTTAGGAAGGGTATATGAGATACAGGAGTAACTTGAGTTCATCTGCATCAGTAGAGAAGTATCTCTACTGCTATATTTTTTACATAATCTGAATTTTTATCTGCTTCTGAACTTTAATTGGAATGCAGACCTTGTTTATTATGAAGAACTGCTGAAGGAAATCCAAAAATTCATTCTAGCATCTTTGATCTTTGCGATGCAATTTCCTTTGTTCATTCTTGCATAAAGAATTTTACTTGCACTACACATGTTGCTTTCTCCGTTCCCATGTTCCTGACATGATCTCCACTCTCTCCCTCCATGGTGCTGTATGTTCCCTGACACACATTGTGTCTTACAATATGGAGAAATTTTACATCACCCTATGCTACGGAGGAAGGCTGGCAACAGGAAATGGAGGCTTTGTTTTTGAGCAAACTCTTGCCTGAAGGAACAAGCAGGTGTGCCATCTAACAATGGCCATGGCTTAGTTTAAAATTAGCCCCACTTCTGTCATACTTAGGTGATCCTTTATGGGATTGGTCATTAGGTAAAAATAGCAGCTTGACACTTGGACAGTAATTTAGAAGTCAAGATAAATATTTCCCTAGCTGGTAAAGTTTTATTGGTGGATAGGGCAAAGATTCTACTTGAAGAGAATAAAAACAATTGCAAATTTTGAGTCTAATGTAGAGATGATGCTTATTCCTGTTCCATGAGCAATATGTGGTAAAGCCATAGGTGCAAACTGATAGCATATTTCATTAGCAGATATTTGTCCATAGACTTTTTTTTCCTTTTTTTCATGCTTTACCTCTATTAGAATTATTCCTGATCTACCAGATCATGCAAGGACTTGCCAGGTTCTCTATGATCAATCAATCACAACATGGGTGGCAGCAAGGAAGTGATACAGTATTTATTTAGAATTGCAGGGTATGAAAATGACTGATTCACACAATGAGACAGCAGAAGGATGAGAAGTGAAATGCTGAATAGAACAGGATGTACTTTCCTGGCTCCCACTACATACTGTCCTTTCCAACATATGGGACATGCTTCCCAAATATTCAGATTACATGCTAGTACTTCTCATCAATAATGGACTCCTAACCATACTTGTATCTTGTCTTGGTTTTGACAAGAAACAGTTTTTACTTGGTTCTGAACAAAGCCAATAAGCTTTCCAATGAGTAAAGCATAGTTGGCAAACTCTTGGATGCTGATAACTGCTTTTGGCGCTCCACAGAAAAAAGTATTTACCCTGTTGTGTGAGGTTGCAGATTTTAGGAGTTCTACTGACGATAAATTTTAACTTTTGACAAGTGATGTTTCATGTAATTTGAGACATGAAAGTGTAATTTTTGTTTCATTTTATGAACAAAATTCTGCAGAGAATTAAATCAGTTTTCATTTGCAAAATATCGAAATTTTTCAATAGTTCTTAAAAGATGGATTTTTTTTTCCCCCACCAAAGCTTGTGTTCCATAGAAAAGTTATTAAAGGGAAAATAAGTAAATAAATAGAGAAATATGTATATGAATAATTGGTTAAATATATTTTGGTTATTTGTATTCAAGGGTCTCCCTGCCCTGAGTAACAAGATATACTTTACTGATTTCTTCATTCGGACAAAGGAGAAAAGATGAGAAGACAGTAGGGCTGGGACAGATGTCAGTCTCAGCAGAGATTCTGTAACGATAATCATGGTGCAAAGATTGCAGAGCCTGGAGTCAGTAATGTGATCCTCACTATTTGACAGGATCCCTCCATACAAGGAGTCCAGTGTGCAGGCATCTTACACTTTGGAGAGTTACATGACTCAGCAGAAGCCCTTGGTTACATTTGGGAGAGCAGTAGATGAGCAAACAATTTGCAGTGCCAGGGAAGACTCAAGCCAAGAGTCTAATCACATAGTCTGGACTTGACTCATTTTACATCAGTGTGAAATTCTGTAAGAGCAGGGATTGACATTCTTCTAATTCACTGACACCAGATCCTTCTGCACATTAATTTATGAAGTGTGAATTCTGTGCCCTATCTGCACTTCTGTATGCCATTATCATATGGTTATGTCATTCTTAGAACTCCCTACCCCTGAATTTACCTCTTTCAGGCATAGGATTATTTAAATTTTTGTTTCAGATTTCCCCTGTTACCACTACCACATTGTAGTTTTTTACTAAAGCACGATCTGTGGAAATCCTTGTGCCTTTCTATTTTTTGTGAATAATCCTTGAAAATACAATCTAATGAAAGTGCCTTCTCTGTTTTTGGATTCAGGGTGTCTAGTGTTAGCATTTCTAGTGGCTGCTCAAACTTTAAAGGTCTTTATGATTGGCTGATTGAGTCATTGAGTGCTGCAGCTCATTCATCCAGTTATACTGGTACTTCCACTGCTAAATAGCAAAATTCTTGGTCTGCATTTAAAACTGTAGCATGAGGCCATGCCAGAATCATATCTTTAAGTTCATACATTCAGCCTCAATACTCAAGCTCCACATACTCCTCAGGAAACATCCTGATATTGTCCCTTGGTTCTCACAGATTCCCTCAGCAGTATCCTTGAGTTCTGCCCATGAGGAATACAAAATATGTCAAAATATGCATTTGGTTTTAATCTGCCTTTAGCATATGAGTCTTTTGTGTGCCCTCTGCTTTCTCCTCAAACAGGACAAAATAAAACCCTCAGAGGTAAAGCTCCAAGCAATTTGATTTTGGAAGATGACTTTCTTGACAGCTGTCAGAGTCCCCTGAGCATAGGATTTCTGGATGCTTTCAGTATCTGACTCTCAAAACATCTGGCAGCAACAGTATTTCCAAATATATTGGCATCCTGTGGCATTTGTGTTTGATGTAGTTTCTTTTAGGGTAGTAACTGACCTGTAAATCTTATGAAATTTTATACATCAATTTTTTCTTTGTTGGAGAGAGTTCCTCAGCTCCAGGTGATTGTGAAGAATTTATTGTGAAGTTGGTGTGGTAACACAACAGAAATACTGGCAGTTCAGTGGTTTCCTGCAGGATGTGAGTGTCCTCTGTTGGGCTCCCTTCTCTTTCTTTGGTGGTGCCCATATTCTCATCAAGGTTTGGTTACTGCATCCAAAAGTACTAAGCACAATGCAGTTGAGTTTAATGTAGTTTTCTTTCTAAAGGTGTTCCTTGTCATGGATTGTGATCTGTCTGATCCTTGTCATGATCTGAGCAAGGCTGGCATCTCCCTGTAGCTTTAGTATCAAAGTAAAAGCTAAAAGGACAAAACACATATAATTTTTTTAAACATCAGATTAGTTGGGTAGATTCAGTATTGTTTGCCTTCTTTCTCTGTTGCTAGTCTGAGTAATTTTATGCCATTAGAGTTGGTCTTATATGAGGTGAATGTAAGATGGCATGCTTTCTCCTCTCACAGTATTTCAAAAGGGTTGAACCCCAGTTGCTGCAGAAATTTCAATCTTATCAGTTAAGTAAGTGTTTTTAGTCATAGGGAAATTACCAGAGAGAATTCATTACAGTAATTTTTTTACGTTATCTGGAGGTATTTTGAGCCTATTCAAGTTGTGTTTGAAAAATGTGATCTTTGCTATATACATCCATTTGCTATATACATCCATCCTTTTGAGTATTCCTTCTACTAGAAATCAAAATGATGATGTAAGTAACATAGTTATAAGTTGTCACCACTGGATTTCTGGCTTATGCTTTATTTTCTACCCATATGGGGTGGATGGTCAGCCCTTGCTTCCCATAGCAATCAATTTCAGCCAGTCTACTGTGAGATTTTTGTAGAGTTTTGGGATTTTTTGTTACTAATGTGCTGTTTTACTTCCTTCCCCCCCCACCCCCCCCCAGTATTTACCTAGAAATTATGTGCTATACTTTCCTAAATTTCCATAGCAATTGATTATATTCTATCTCTGGTTTTGCTATCGCTATTCCTGCTATTGTTTTATAGATTTAATCTTAGTTATTTATATCTTGGTTGTTTTTTATATTAATAGATTTAACAGGTGGCATTGGTTTTTTAGATGTGTTTGTTTAGAGCAAGAAAACAGCTTCAGAAGAATGGAGTACATTATGGAATACACTGAAGTAGGGATCACTTAGGAAAAAAATATTCATTTCTTAGTGTTATAAAGAGTATTTAACTGTGTATCTGTAAGTAATAAAACCTGCATATGTGACAATAGCCTTTTAATAAAACAGGTGCAATCTATTTGATTAATTTTAATGTTTACCCTGTGACTTACAGTACTTTGCATAAAATAATTTCTTTGTTAACATTCCCTGCTTTTATGAAAGCAATAATTCAGCTAATAGAGTACTGTTAAACTGCAACCAATCTGCTAAAAATCTCTTCTGGTAACAACATTTCTATGTATAAGAACAGCTGAGAAATACTGCTGTATGTTTATGCATGGATTTGGAGACAGGAAATCAGTGCTGGGTCTTGAAACTCCCTGTAACCAGCAGGTGGTGGTGCTGGCTTAGAAATCAGTAGTGGCTGAGAAGCCTAGAAGAACTTCATTATATATTGCTTTGCTAAGGAAACAATTTTGTATAAAAAAAATAAATTCAGATGGCTCTTATAAATTGTATACAGTTTTTTCCCTAAAGGTGTGTACAGTGTAAGCAGTTGTCTCTAGAGCCAGTGTCTGTGGTCAGACATTGGTTCAGCATTTATTTTATACTTTACATATGAAGTGATATAATGGTCACACAAGTAACAATAGTGTGAAGACCTCTATCCCAGAGGAATATTACAGCTAAGTCTGAAAGACTATTGGGGATCACTGAGCCTGATCCTATGAAAATTTAGTAAATGGGAGTTTTTCCACTGATCTGGATGAAAACTGAGTAAGACTAATGATAAGAACGAGAGTTAAATGTTAATATTTCAGTTCTTCTTGTTCAAAGACCCAGACATTTCTACAGCCATTTTTTTTCAAAGATAAACCCAAGCCAAAAGAAATTCAATGGTATCAAATCTTACAAAGTAAAAAGATATGAATAAAACCCCAATTTATCCGTCACATATTAACCACCAAGTTAAAAAAAGAAACAGCCTCACCCAAATCCTCCTAAGTGTGTGTTTTCAAGAGTAAGGCAACTCGTGGGGAAACAGAGAAAGAATTGAAAAAAAATAAATTCATAAAATCTTAGAATTTAATAATGCAATCACCTGGATTTATAAGAAGGGTAGGAAAATTTTTATTTCACTGTGGTATTGGCAGGAGCCTAGCCTGTCGTCTTGTAGTGAGCAAGGTAGATGAAATTTTATTTCAGTTTAAGTCTTTAGGATATGCAGGTTGGAATTAAAGTGGAAATATATTTTTTTAAGATGTTAAGATAAATTGGCGCTTCTAAATGGAAAACGAAGGTAATAATTCTAATTAGATTTCTGCAGGATGAAATCTACACTTCCCAATGTTCACAGGAAGGAACATGTTGCAGCAAGACTGAGCTGAAATTTGTGGAGTCCTGCTCCAAAGGCATAGAAATATCACTTTCCTGTGCACTGAAATACTCTTCCTGACAAACACAGACTATGCTGTAAATACAAGATTTCTAATCCCAAGGAGCAGAGCAATCACCAAGGACTCCTGTGCTTACTTTCACTCTTAGTTACTTCAAGGCATTGTATATTTTTCTCTGAATTTAATAGAGCTGAGGGAGTGTAAAGTGATTATAGGCACAATGACGAGTGGCCTTTCAAATTTAGATTTTTTTTTTTAATAGTAGCTTATTTTTTGTCCACAAATAGAACTTCACTGTTTTCTGCAGTGACTGATCAGATTGTGAGCATGTTTGGTCACAAAGGGGAAACTTCCTTAACTTGGTTAAAACAAGACACATTCCTCCTACAGTTTAGCAGAACTGCATAACTACAGTGTGCCCTTGCTAGTGTTGCAGCTTCTTCCTCTGTGTCCCTTATAGTTGGTGTCAAAATCCATTTTGAGGCAATAGGGCAAATACATTTTGGGTTGCTGTGCATCGAAACAAGGATAGTCTATGACAATGCACGGAATATTATAATTTGCTCTGTGTTGCTGCTTCTAAAGAGTATCCCAAAGATGTGCCTTTTGGCTTTACTTGTCATGCCTTGGGGAACTGTCAAAGGGCTGCTCATAAGGAAATCAGTGCCCTTTAATTGACACTATTTTTTTTTAAGGAGGGAAAATGGAAACACAAATAAAAAAGATGTTACAGTTATTCAATATTGGAGGCACACTTTTGTGTCCAATTAAGAAAAAAAAAATCCACTAATAACAATACACTCTTATCACATATGAATATAGTATATTTTTGTGGAATGTATTCCAAATGTACTTTTCGAACCGCAATAGCAACATCACAGTCTTACACTTGCTAGATCTGAGAAAATTAGAGATCAACAGTGATAATTTCTGATCATTTGATCACTTGAATTCTAGCAGGATCTGTGAGTAAGAAAATCCTTTAAACAGAATTGACTGCAAGCGAGCCACCCAAGGCTGTGTAACCCAAGATCAGTGGTAAAACTAAATCCCAGTCACGAGATTCCCAGTCCTCTGCTTGTAGCCATGGGATCATCTGTCTGTTAAAATGTTAACATGTGGCTTTGAGCAATCCTTTTGTACTTTGCTCTGCTAGAGACAGCAGCTGGGGCTCCAAAATCGTAGTTTGTAGCTGCTTGTGACTTGGTAGGAAACACAGGCTCTGAACAGCTCTTTTCTGACACATGGGGTAACGTTTTCTGTAGCTCTTCTTCCATGTTCAGAGCAGAACACCTTGTTATAATGAAGTAACATAATTTAAAATTTAACTCGGCATATATACACTTGCCATGTTGATGAGACACTTTGACTTCCCTTATTCTCAGAAGTGCACTCTCAAAAGACAAAGTTAGTTCCCTTCATTCTGATGTTTCTCTGGAAAACAGACCCCCTTGAAAACAGACCATGTTCTGTTGTAAGTTCTACAGTTTAGGTACATCTCCTTTTCTTTGCCCTTTCTCAGAAAACACCTTTACTTTATCCAAATAGTATTCTGTATGGATATGGCATGTGCAGAAGTCATTGGGACAATTAAAAAAATGGGGGGGAAAAGTCCACTGATGCTTTGCTCTTTTTTTAACTTTTCATTTGACAGCTTTCTAATAACAGTATAATGACTTGAATAAACAATTACAGAGTGAATCATAATTTGAAAAGGCAGTGGAGAATGAAGACTAAAAATCAAGAAAATTGCGTGAAGGAATACTAAAATTTGATTTAGAAAAGATGTTCAAGGTTCAATGGACCTATGACTTAGTCTAAATATAAATTAGGATTTAATTAGGAATTGAAGTGGCTTTTTTTGTACTGTGCTAACTTGGCAGGGAAAAGGGAAGATTGTTTGTTATGTACAAACGGTGTCCTATTGTCTATATACCTCTGTATTGGAATGAGAAACCAGTTCCATGAAATCAGAAGCCTTTCTTATCAAAATCACACACACCAATGTGTGTGAAATGCTGTATATATAGGAAGGGCTTGCTTCTCATTTATGACAGCATGTACATGAGGTAAGAACAACTCCTGATCTAAACTCCACTGAAGTCAGTGTAAATTTTTTCTCTGACTCCAGTGGACTTTTAGTCAACCACAGTTTGGACAGCCTTAAACTAGTGATTGCTGAATTCATAGTAACAGAGAAATGATAATAATTGATACAGCATTCATAAAATGCTGTTCTTGAATTAAATTGGAGGAGCAAAGAAAAAATATCATATTTCTGTGGTAACCTCATGGAGTTGCTCTACCCTTAAAAATAAGTACAAATGGTGTAAACCCATAGGCCAGACCTTTTTCACCAAAAGATTCAAGTTATAAGTTTTTTGGGTTTCCAAACTCCTTTGCAGTCTATATTTCATTCTATATACAATTTATTCTAAAAGATTTGGAACTTAAAGTTTATATTGATTTCACTGAATATCAGGGCAGCCATCTTAAATTAATAACAGGATCCAGCATGGCAAGGTTCCACATTTGCTATTAACTGTCTTTTTTACAGCATTCAGGAAAAAGCAAAGATCAGGAGTATATCTGTCTGAGTTTCAGTCCTTTATGTGGGAGAAGAATTAAGACTGAAAGACCATGTATTATTAGTACAAAATTTAAGTATTGGATAGAATATATATATATAAGTATAGAAATAAAAAGGGTAAGAAGAAAAAAATAGTAGACACAATGCATTTGTTTTGAAATTTTATGTGCCTTTTGCCAAAAAGGTGCAAGTCCGGGACAAAAAGAGGGGAAAAAAAGAAAAGAAAAGAAATATGTTTTGATACGCAGTTTCAAAGAGAATGTCTCATATAAGCACCATTCAGTATTTGCAAAATGTTTTGATGATGCATTCTTGACATTCTTGGATCTTGATGTTTTATCTGCTTCAAGTGGCACACACTGAAAGTAAAAGCCAGCCTCACCTGCTTTTCTAATGGTGCTGGTGTGTAGAGATATGCAGCGTATCGTTTTGTATTAAGAAAACAGGATGAAATGCATTTCCCTGAGCTTGTAATGCACATAGAAACAAAAGCAGCAATCCTGTTTCATTTGAATTACCATTCATGACACCAAATGAACGCTGCTCCACAGATTCTAAAATTAACATTCTTGTATCTCATCAAGCACCATTATATTGTAGTTTCTAGTCAATGATTTCATTACATCTGTTACCACCAAAAAAATCAAGTAAATTTGTAAAATAAATAGTTCATTGGCATAAAATGATTTTTTAGATGATGAATAATATGGGGTGGTGTTTTCTCCCAACAAATAACAAATGTTTTGATTAAATCACATTTCAATACTATGCTAAATTCCAACCCCAACTGATTTGGCACATTTTCTTTTTTGAAGCTACCTTTGATAAGAAATGCATTACAAACTCATCAGTTTAGCTTCCTGTTAACAAAGAGACAGCAGCCGTCTGGATTATTCTAGATCCGCAGTGAAACTGCCACACTATGTATGCTCAAACTAAAGCTGTGCAAGTTTGACAAGGGGCAGATGAATCCAGGAGTTATTGTGCAGGGGTTTAAGTCTATGCGGCAGCTGACGGTTGAAATAATCATCTATACATCGCTCTGAGCTAGCTGGGGAAAGGTTGAAGCTGTATATTTTCAACATATCTAGCCTAATGGTTAATCTGTTGTCTTGTACAGGGGGTGCTGGGTGGAATCACAGCAATAGCTGACAGTTTGGAGGAATTGCTGTGGGTATTTTCAGTTGCCTGATTCACAAAGTGGTAGGTAGCAAAAAGTCTAAACAAGCTTGTCATTGAATGAGGCGAGTCATGCTCACTGTCACTCCCATCAAAAGATCTCTGGTAGCCAAAAGCTCAATAAACATATTGATTATTTGCATTTAGTAAAAGAGGGCTGCAGCTTGTGTTCACCCCCCACAACCCATGAAATCTGAGCCAGATTGCAGAATGGTGACTGCTCCTTTGGAGGTCAGCTCAGAAGATGTTCAGGAGAGAGACATCAGTTAAGTTGGGGGAAGAAATAAAATATTTCTTCAAACCAAGATAGTTTAACTGTTAGAAACGCTCTCTGTATTTCTAGTGCTGGATCTGACATATCTTCACAGTGACATGGCATTACTCACCACAGAGATTAAGGGGGTGCAGTATGAATTAGACTGAAACAAAAATGAAGTATCTGCAAGTTGACAGCTCTGGCTGATGGCTGACTATGAAGGAAAACACTGTGCTAGTGTCTGGCGAAAAACAGTGCTGAAAGCCTAGCAGCTGATAGAGATGGGGGAGGAAAAGAGCACTGGGTATCGGTGGTGGTTGTTTAGAATGTCTGGTTTTGGTCAGGATATTTTTTTCTCCTTTAAAACACATTTTCATCTTCCCTTCCAGGCAAATCATGCTGAAGCCAGTTTCAGCCATTTTGTTGAAAGCACTGTACTGGTATTCTGCCTTGTTACATTTAAATTAAAGCTCAGCCCAGTTTTAAGTTATGGCAAGTGTATGCTCACAAGGAATAAATAGAGATTGCCACAGGCATTAGTTTAACTACATTTGTTGTTTTAAAAATGTTCAGGGAGTTGCAGATTGCAATTCAAATTATCTTCATTATAATAAATAAAATGTATAGAAATAGAAACAGGCATGATTCCCTAACGCAGTCTGTAGGCAAGTATGTATTCATTGAGCTTGAAAGGGAGGTCCTGAGGGTGGGGGTAAGGAATAGGAGTATATCCAACTTCAAAATACCTTTACAATCACATTAATATATCACATTTTATACATAATTTTTTTATCTCTCTAATGGTGACAGGCTTCTTGGGCAAATTCTGTACTGCATTTATTAAATGTAGGTAGTGTTCACCCAGGGTGCAATTAGAAAATACTACAGAAAATGGAATTTCTTACCCTTACTCTACTTTTTTCCTGTTCCTTACTGTTTGCCATTCTCAAAAAGTAGTTTATAATTTGCTCTCAAAATGGCTCTCAAAATATTCTCAGGTAATAATAATGCCTTATGGATACATGACAATGTACTGAACAGTTCTAAGGAACTTTGGCAGCAAAAACAATGCAGGCCTGTGACCATTTGCATTGGAAATAAGGTCATATGTCATACTACATAAAAAGAAATTAATCTACCTGTGGCTAGAAAAATAGTCCTGTTTTAGTAGACTTGGTGTTGCTAAACTCATCCCATACTTGGAAGAAAACCCTGGTGGATTTGATGTTGCACAGTGGTACAACAAATTACCCCAATACAGACAGTTTGATTGCCAAACCTAGTGAGGCAGTGACAATATGTAAGGATGTATTTAGTTCCATGTAATTAACAGCAATCTTTGTTTCCCAAATATGTTTTCTATGGAAATCAGCCCACATAATAGTGCAAGAACCCGATCAGATTTTAAAGAAATTATTAATAAAAATCAACTGTCATTGCTGAACAGGGGGATGCTCCATAAGTGGTTTAGGTTCTGCACACTGTAGTCTGTATCTGATGTTTCTCATCCAATTGTACTGTACTGCTTAATCCAAAAGCTCCCTGCTTGTTCATGTAGTTTAGGGTGTATCCTTACAGCCCCAAGTGTATGTGTATCCACAGCTTGACAGGTTATTTACACTAAGAGTAACCAGCGCTACTCTTCTGTGGTAAAAAAAATAAAAAAAATTAAAAAAAATGTACTTTTAAGAGGAATGGAGAAAGAGATTATTACCTCTACCAAAGACAGGTCATTCAGATGTTATTCTGTAATCCTTGCTTTTGAAGATTGAGTAGAAAGACATGGGCCATAAACTGTTGGAGTAAGAAAGAGAATTGTTCTGTGTACAAAGAATTTCATCACTGATCCGCTGTGGGACTTCTTCCACTTTGATCTGAGCTCTTGTCAGAGGGAGGAAACTAGAAGTCATAGTCATGAAACCAGTAGTTAGAACTTCTAAATCTAGAATAATTTGACCAAGAGAAATTGGCGACTTGTTATGCCCATGCTCAGTAATAGTACCTGTCCACAGTTGGAAGTAAGGGAGACTAACTTAGGTTTTAAGCAGCTCAGTCTGCCTTCCTGCTGACCAATCATGGGGTGCTATTAAATATGGTGCCAAACTCCAGATATGAAGCCATACCAAAAGACAAGTTATTTTTGTTCTGACCCATGCTGTGCCACTGCAAGCACAAAATCTTGGGAAAGCTTGAGTTTGTCTGCATGGAATAAGCCATAAAACATGCACTGCTATGGAAGGTTGTTGCTTAGCAGTCAGGTCTGGTATCTGAAACCATCACTTATTGAACTCCAGAAGAGACTGTAAAAAGATTATGGTGTTTCTTAAACAACTTGATTGGAGAGTTGATAAACTTAATAGATTCTGGTCTTCTTCCATGGCATGTGAAGCTACTTTGATACAGGATATGGATTTTTAAAGATTATTTCCAGTATTACTATCTGTGCTTTAAAAATAGAACTAAGTTGATGCATATCAAGGCCTTCAAATACATGCTTGACCAGTGACATGTGCAGGGAGATAGATATCTGCTGATTTATTTTATCATCTGAAAATTGTTTCACTTGGAGGAATATCAAAAGTAGAAATACAAAATTTGATAAAAAAACCAGTAACTCTGAGGTAAAATTGATAAATTTCAAGTAGTTTATTCAGTATTTTATACATTTTATTTTATTTTTGTGGCAATATTGCTAATCAAGGATATATGTTCTCCTCTGATCATTTAAAATATATGTGAACTCTGGTGAGTATGCATTATTATTATTATTATTATTACTATTATTATAATATTTCCAATGTTAGTTCTATTAGTAAAAATCAGAATAACATTGTAAATAAGACTTTAGTTATTTTCTCACTAATTTTTCTATCTAACTCAGTCAGAATAGTAGCAAGCCATCAAAAGGTCACTGAATTGGAATGGGTGCTTTGTCACCAACCAGTTCAACCTTGCTAAAAACCTTCAAATGACTCTTGTAATTCCTATACACTTACCTTTTCCATGAGAGAGACAGATTTTGTGCTTGAAGAAAAATGGCAAGCATGGGAATGCTGTTTTCTTCTCTTTCCTGTTACCAGATGGTGTTTCTAGCTAGTGGTAAACTAAACAAAGATCCCCAAAAACATGCTGACCTCCTTAAATTCTTTGCCTCTATTCACTGCTCAATGTTCTCCATTGAATCTTTAAGGCAATTGAAACATATGTGAATAATGCTGCAAGTTTATCAGTCCACCAGCTACTCCCTACCTAAACTTCTTACTTCATTAAACATAACCAAATATACGGTCTTAGTGGCTCAATCATGTACCTTCTTCTCTATACTGTACTTACTCATTCAAAATGAAACAAGCATTAGGACAAGATCTTTATTGTGTATTTTTACCAGAAAAAACATTTTTTTGTTGGTTTTTACTAAGGGTGCCATTTGTTAGAGGTATTATTGGGAGAGGGTAGTGTTTAAATAGCCTTGATATAATATCAATGGGAGACAAAAAATCACAGTTTTAAGCTAAATCCATATTTAGAAAATTGAATTTCTTAACTTTCTTTTCAGAGGTACTGTGTATGACCTCCTGAAATATACAGTATGCGGCATGGTTGAATACTCAACAACTTTTATGTGGGTCCCTTAAAATCAGTTTAATTCCATAAGTATGCTTGCACAATTTTGAAGTGGTGACCTTATGTTTTCTATGATTCCTTATTTATTTTAATAGCAGCAGATTGCTTTACCTCCCCTGTCATTTTCAGTAGTTTCAAAGAAATAAACATTCTCCACAGATAGTAAATCTCAAAGCCCTTATCAACATGGGGGAATAAGTATTACCTCAGACATACTTACCCTAGGATGGGATTATTGCTTAAAGCTGATAATATTGTTGAATAATCCTTTTATAAGTATTCTTTTATAAAGAGTCATTTTAGAGGGGGGAAAAAAACACAACAACATAAGACAGCTGCAGGTATAAACCTTTATTTCTGCTGTTGGAACTGATACCTTAAGCTTTAATGTCTGTATTTCCACATAATATCAAAATAGATTCATGCCTGTGGTTTGAAATAATTTTTAATACAAAGAAATTAATTTAAATTTTTTCTTATTATTTAGAAGTAAAGAATGCAGCTAGATCAAGTTACCCAAAATGTTCATATCAATTCAAGAATGCAACTACTAATGCATTGATTGATGCCAAGTCCACTGAAGGAATCCCGGAACCTGTTCCACTTGTTAATAACCGTAAAGGGAGCCTCTTCCTACCCAACAACCCCTCGCTGCTGCACCTTAACTTACTGAGTTCTGTGGAACAAGGAAAATCTACCTACTGTAGATTGCAAAGGGCACTCAGCCTGCCTGTAAAATACAGCTACCATTCCCAAAAGCCTGGGTTGAACCAAGATCTCCGTAGGTAGCCCAGTAGTTGGATGCATAAGGCAATACAGAATGGTTTGTGCATGGTTTTGCAGTCTTGTTTTCAATGTGACTGTGACATTACTAATGCTCTGTTAAGTGCTTACAGATGTGAGTTTCTCCAGATGTGGTGATTAATAAGTTAATCGAGATAGCTAGTCCACTAATGTTCCTGGGTGGTTTGTGCTTTACCTTTCAAAGGATTTAATTGCTTTGAAGCACTTACATGCTAGGCAGAATGAACTCACCAGCTATCACAGTTCATGTGATGTTCAGTAACATAGATGTTATTTCAAATTTTACCTCTTTTTGGTGTCTAAAAAAGTATCCATAAACTAGTTCAGCTAGTGACCTGGGAGAGGCAGTCAAGGAGACAGTGCTGTTTTAAAAATAGTTAGAAAATAACAAAGAAAAAAGTTATGAACTTGTCCACTGGTTTGAAAGACTTTCCCTTTGTTTTGCTTTTAAAATGAAATGAGGATAAAAGTCAAGTAATATGTTGTTACAGATGTTCAACTCCACATTAAGGCTGTTAAAATTACCAGCACATCTTAAACCAATTCATGGAACATTGTCTGGAGGTTATGTCATTGAAATAATGAACACTCTTTACTCAAGAATAAGCAAACATGTTAAAGCATCAGTGTAACTTTAAATTAAACTCCAGCATAAAACTGAGTATCTGAAGCCTCATTAGACTCGCCTGACATTTTTTTAGCATTGAGTCTTCCTGAACTGCAAAACTGTTATTAGACAAGTGAGCTCTGGGTTGTTACAGCAGTACTATAAGTGTTATACTTAGGGATGTGCAAAGAAGCTCTTGAATGTTATTAGAACTCAGAGGCTGAATTGAGTTCCAAATCTATAAAACTCTGTGTCCAATTCTTGAACTTATTTCCAGTTTTCATGAGAGTGGTAAAAAAAAGTCTGCGTAACATAATATGGCTGTAGTTGATACAAATCTTGTAGTATAGAGACATAAAAAGTGGGGACTCATTAACAAAAGCAAATATACAATATCAGAATTGAGTTGTCATATATCACAGCCCCATTATTCAAACATGTTTGTCTTTCATAAGAAAAGTGAATTTAAGACTCCCTTTTAAATTAATGCAGACACAGAAACCGTGAAAGTAAAATATTTAATAACCTTACTAAAATTTTTGCTAGATCCACTTCTCTAAATAGGCAGGAAATTGACAGGAGTACCTGAAGGGCAATAAATAAATATGTTTTATATCCTATTACTACAAAGAAACCACTTGTGAGTTATCACTGCGACATTTTTGGGAACCAAGCCATAGGTAATAGTGTCCATTAGATACTATCCACATATTTCAACTTCATGTGTTCCCTTCCCCCATTCTTACAGAACTGTGTTGCTAAACTGCAAAGATTTCAATGAAAATAAAACTTGATTTTCTGTCATATGATTAATATACATCTCCTTTCATGGCTACAATGAGAATAATTGGCTTTCTTGGTTAAGCAACACACTGAGATCCCTCAGAAGGCTTTGCTAACAGGTATTAACTAGTGAGCCACTTCCACCTTGGACTTTCCAGGCAACCAGTGACAGTAGCATAGTTTGAATATGACAAGCACAAAAAAGGAAGCTTATTTATTGCAAATGCAGTACCAATAATAAGTGCAGACTAGAAAGTTACTTGTAGAAGTTGTTATTCTGAATGATTACTAGTAAGACTTTGATTTTAATTGGGCAGCAGGTTAGCAGCACTTGGCAGCAGTGGAGAACACAAGTGTTGGACCATACAAAATGATCCTTATTGTATTAACTTTCAGAATTTGAAAGGATCAGACAAGAGTTTTATTAGCTAGCTGAAAACTTGGAGAAATACTACTTTTTAATATTGTTTTTTCTCGTTCAGAGAAATAATATTATGTACAGTTGACTTGTGTTAGTGTAAGATTTTTGCCCATGGTCCTGATGGCCATGTATTTTCCTTGGACTGCTAAAATTGTATAACACTACACTTGTGGTGCCATGCTGCATCTCTGGACAAACATTCTGTAACCCCATGGTAACAGCTGGAGTGAAATTTAGTACTTTTTCTCCCAAGAGAGCAAAATAGATAATTTGTTTCTGGAGGAAAGATTTTGCATGGTTCTTGTTCATTTGATCTTTTAAGTACTGGAACTGAATATTTATATCCAATAAAGAACAAGAGAGCACAGTGGATATCTTGAAACCTATTGTCTGTGTATAGCATGCAAGTAACTTTTTGATAGAGAAGTTTAAAACAAGACTTGGTTATTTTCAAGAGAACAATTTGAAGAGGGTGCTCTGAAAAGTGCAAAGACTTGCACTTTTTTGCAATCCGAACTGCAAAGATATTACCAACAAAACATTTCTGTGCATGTTCACTTCATGGTACACATAGCTGAGTACTGAAGTGATCTAGTTTAGTACATGCAAACTGTCACAGAAAGAAAATTTCAAATTGTGTATTTTTCAGAATTTTCTGTGGGCTTATTTATCTCTCAGCCAAAGAATGGCATCTGACTAACCATCAATGAGCATTTACACTATAGGACTTTGATTTGGAAAAAGAACAAAGTCAAATGAGAAGAAAATTCCTTTATCGTTAGGGATGCTGCCCAAGAAGAGAAGAAACTTAGTGAATAAATCATTATTAGACAGTCATTGTTCTGATCTAAATATGATCTTTTACACTACTCTTTGGCACATTTATTTTGGGATTAGCTTTGTTAAGTTGCTTTTGTTTGGGGTTTTTTTTTTTTTTTTTTGTTTGTTTGTTTGTTTTTTTTTTTTTTCTTTGCAGTGCTTTCTTTGGTTGTGACTCCCTTTGTGCTAGGTGATGCCAGGTCATCTAAAAAGAGAGCAAAATCTGTCTTTTCAGGGCCCAGCCCTTTAGTCTTGACCAAGGCAAAATGAAGTTCCATAGCAGGCTTGGACAAACAGACAGACATGGCAGGCTGGCATGCAGTCAGTAATAAAATAGTGTCAGAAGAGGGTTATAGCAAAAGGTTATTGCTTCATTTCTTCACAGATAAGTCTGAGGCAGGTGACATATATCCCAGTTTTGTTGTTTTTCCTTTGTATCTTGTTGCAAGTAGTATTTTTTTTCTCAACCGCTGCTTGTGCACTTCTAATGTGTACTAAGCTCTTTAAATATAGCAGCTATTATTACTACTATACTAATGTCTTTCCTTTTGGCTTTAAAGTAAAAGCTTCCTAGGCATCAGCTATATTATCTTCTAATTAATTTTTCGGTTAACAGTAGGATGGGAAAAAAGTTTATTTTTTCTTCTTTATATCAGAATAAATTAGCATTAGCATGAACCTGAGAAGGCAGGCATGAGTTTATCCCCTTTGATAGCACATGTAAAGGTTACATACAGATTATCAAGTGCAGTTACAATCTCAAAGCCGTAAAGATTGTTAATTCTTATAGATGAGTTCTTAGGAAGCTGCACCTGTTTAAGCAATACAAATTGTGACATAAGTTATCCAAGGGTAGTTTATGACTGGCAAAACTGTAAGTGATTTTATATCTGCAAATTGATCTGTCCCTGAAAATGCACCTCATCCTCATTAAAAGATTGCATAACACATGCATCCTCTGTTATACAGGTATTGTCTCCCCACTTCCATTCAACCTCATTCTGTTCACTCCTGTTAAAACTCCGTTCTGTGAGGAGAGCAGGGAGATGAGGTCTGACTTGTGCTGGAGATCTGTGCACAATGGCAGGCTGCATTCACATTCCCGACTAACTGAATCATTGAACATCAAGGCATTGAATATTTTACATCTCTTCATGAAGACTCTGTTGTTTGGCATGTGAGGAGCGAGAAACCAACTGGTGTCTAGTTCATTAGCAAAAGCAGGCTGGCAGCTGTTATGTTGATATTGCAAATAGTACTTTATCTGTCTGGGAATACAGCAGAGCACTAATTCTATTTTTCTGTAGCGCAGATTAACTGATAATAACTCTAAGAATAACCCGAATGTGGTTCCCCCCGCCTTTGTTTTTGAAGTCTGAAACCAATTTGAACGCCTATGTTCAAAACCCTGGTATTCTTTTCTGCTTCTCCTTCAAACAAATCTCTTCAACTAACATGTATTTGATTTTTATTACTGTTGGGATGAAGTATCAGTGCGTGAATGGACATAGAGTGTGTGTTCTTTGCTACTTCACTTGTATTTCATATTGCACTCAGAGCAGTTCTTAATCTCATGAGTTCCTTATATTTCCAGTTGAAGATGAGCAGCCGTCAACGCTCTCACCCAAAAAAAAGCAGCGAAATGGAGGCATGAGAAATTCACCCAACTCCTCACCCAAACTGATGAGGTAAGACTGTAAGAAACTCATATCTTCATCTCCTTTCTTTCTTCCTTCCTTCCTCCTCTCCTCCCCCCACATCAAAAATAAGGGGAGGGGGTGAAAAAAAAAAAAAAAGATTGTTAGATGGTTTCTGAAAGGCTGAAGTATTTATTCTGTCAGCTTGTCAGCAGTTAATGATAGAGCTGAAAAAAATTCTGTCATGAAAAACAGTTTGAAAAGCTGTTTGAAAAATACATAGGCTTTAAAGTCTTAGCTGTCACCCTGTCCTGTCCATGTGTAGTTCTTAAACAGCAGTGGCACTAATGATAGCACTAACCAATCAGGGGAACTCATGTGGTTAGTTTGCCTCAGGCAATTCTCTTTTTGTTGGATTCCCTCTGAGTACTGTTTTCTGTACTTAAGGCCATATGTGAGATGTATCATCACAATCAAAAATGAACCTGAATATTACCTTCCTTTTATCCTGTCGATTGAAATCAAATTTCTGTTAATTGATTTAGACTGATGAAAAAGTCTAATAATATATGTACTTGCCAAAGCAAAGTTCAAAACTAACGCAGTTTTAGTCAAGCTAAAAGCACATTAATTATGAAATACAGGGATTTTTAAGAGGGTAGTATATACTCTAAAAGTGGGTGATGAAAACAGCATCTTGTTAGTGATATTTTCCCCTGTTGCTATGTGTATGTTATTTTACAAAAGTACTCCTTTGTATAACTATGTAGTTTCCTTTCATAGGACAAATTACCTCTAAGAGATTTGTTAAAACTAGAACTGCAACAGGAAATTGTAATCTCTTAAAATATTATGTCATTTGCATTCCATCTCAGTGTGCTTTGCCTTTTACCTGCTCAAGTCAGTCAAAATGTGATCCCATAGTAGATGGGAGTTTTCAAGGAGGCTGTTCCTACTCTCTTTTTGCATATCCTATGTTGCCAGGCTAGACCCTCACTCCATAATTGTATCCATAAATACCGTAGCAGAGATTTTCCACTCCATGTGTATGTATGTGTACACACACAGAGAGAAAAACGTAAACTTATTTACATATATAAACAGACACATTCGTGCAATTCGAGATTTATGTGTGTATAACTGTACCTGATCACAGAGGTTAAGTGAAAAAAAATTGATACAAATACATAGTTCTTTCCATAAATAAAATCTCTCATGATTTTTATTATTGACAATGATTTTGTTCCTGTAACGATTCTGGATACAAGTAGGTGATATTTCTCTTTGTATTTCAGTCACTAGGCTGGAATTTTCTTTGGGCAGTTACAGAAGCATCCATATTTGTTTATTGTCTCTGCAATATAGGGCATATTCAAGGACATAACTTCCACAAATCGTCTTCATCTCTGTTTAGACTACAGAACCAAAAGTGAGATTGATTCACGGAGGGAAAATGCACCCAGCTGTGGCTTTTTTTTTTCTTATTGACCATCTATTTCTGTTAAATGTATCATTAAAAGTTCTCTGCCTTCCTGTTAGCTCAGCCTTGCCCATATGACACTGATTTACATGCTTGTTTACAGTTTATGAGGAAAAATAAAATGAGCATACTGACAAACTTCTCATTTTTATAGTGCCAGTTGTCATGCTAGCATCGTTTTCAATTTACTTACCTTTGGACAGTCCTCTTATCTGGTGCTAATTGTTTTAACTGCTTAAAATATAAACATGGAGATTTCCCCCACTCACCTTCTCCAAGATTCTAATTTTAGGGAAGCAAAAGTAAAAAGAAAGAGAAGGAGAGAGAGAGAGAGAGAAAGAGCTGAAACATTTGGAGCTGAACACACTGTCCCTGTTTGCTATGTAAAGTATGCCTCATTTCTTTGATCTTGAGTAATAATAATTCTAGGGAGTTATACTGTTTTCATATGCTTCAAAGCTGTGTCAAAGTTTTGCTGCTTAAGGGTACTTCTTTATTCTATTGGCTCTTGGGTACTGAGATGACAGGTCCTCTGTACTAGGTGCAGGCTTTTTCAAGTCATAGCCTTCAGCAAAACATCAAATTACCAAATACAGGGTAACATACTTCTACACAAATGCCTTTCCTGTAGATATATTATACCATATATATTAAATACTTTAGTGTTACATGGTACATTTTATGTGCAATAGAAAGTGATGGTTTGAGGTAGCCTTAGGGGTACTTTTTTCCACAAGCAGAAAAAGCTAGTGTATACCGTATCAAGTATGGTTTTTACAGGACTTTCTGCCCGAAGGCCTTTGTAAATAAGTAATGATCAACAGATTGGCTGTGGGTTTTTGAAAAGCATGCCTGTGTCAGTTTGCATGATGGGGGAAGATTTTCAAAGTACAGCCTGCTTTCATTGCCTGCTGAAGAGGGACTGAGGGAGAGTAGTCGTCCTGAGCCTGAGCTGTCTGCTCAGTAGCACATCAGAATTGCTAAACACAGGTTGAGCAGTGAGTGGAGAACTTGCCAGGCTTCCAAATCCAGACATTGTTTTCTTCCTTTTCTCTGTTGCTGCTAAATTTATTCTCCAGCCCAGTGTTCGCACCCTCAGCTTCTCCCCAGACCCAACCATCTCTTCCTTTTACTCTTCATCTACACTGACTTAACTTTGGTCCAAGGTGCTAAAAAGACAAAGTGGATTGAATCAGAAGAGAGCTCTGTTAAGCTTTATTTGTAATGGTCAAACTCTTTTCTCCTCTCTGAAACAAAGGTGGCCTGTATTATCTGCTATTTCTTATCTTTGTAAATTACAGAAAGTGACAGGTACTTGCTTTCCTGCCCAGAAATCTTTAGTGTATGTCAGCTAGAAGTACCCAAGAGGTAAATCAGCTAAAGCACTGTCATGTCTGTAGCTGATATTTATCTTGGGATTTTTTTTCCCTAAATTTACTTTAAAAGCTCCCTTTTCAAGTCAGCTTTGCCCCTGTCCCACCTGCCCAGAAATAGCTGGCTACTTTGCAAATTTTTTTCTCAGCTGCAGTTTTAGATCCAGAGGATCTAGAAGGAGCCTGGAAGACAAGAAATCTGGAAGTATAAAAACAACAAAAATGTGAAAAACTCATTCAAAAATTAAAATCCAAACTGTGACTTTTGAATCATTCTGAGCAGCCCTACAGTTAAGATAATGTTGGAAATGCTGTGTAGGTTTTGGAGTCCCACAGTGGTGGAGGCATCAGGGAAGAGGGTATTATGCTATGAGACAAAACTTCATGACTTCTTGTATTGCTGGACTAGAACAGAGGATGGAAATGGCATCATACGAATTCCCTGGGACCTCAACACAAGTTGTCTCACCTGGTTAGAGAGAGGGAATTTTTGAGATTTGCTAACACATAAATAGAAATCTGCATTACCGAATATGATCCTGATAGATACATTGGAGATATCTTTTTAATGACATCTTTTTGATTACTCTACGTTACAAGAAATTACTAACTAATATAAAGAGACAACTGACATACAAATGCTCTTTGTGTACATCTCAGATGGTCTAGGCTCCCATTTGGGAAGTCACTGGTCTGACTGAATGCTGCATCACATCAAATGGCATGAGCAGAATCACTGATACAGTACTAGAAGAGTCTAATCAATCAGAAACAAATCTTTCAAATTCCAACAATACCTACAAATGCAAATTAACCAGAAAAATACTCAGCATTGTTGGTACTGTTTTTACCTATTTTACATCAGCAAAAGTCAGCCCCATTAAACCCACAAGAGCATGGATGCTTTTTTTAAATAACTGAAACTCCCACAGGAAAAAATAGATACTCCTCCTGTTAAGATGTGAACACAAGGACAATCCTATTGCAGTAAAAAGTAAAACTTAAATAGGAAATGGAAGGAAAAGGAAGGAAGACTGTGACTGGGAGAGTAATCACATATCAGGTGTCCTTCATGAGATGGAGAAGAAAAGTAGAACTGATCAATGCCTCTGATATATCATACAGCAGTATCAGTCCCTGTTCATCATCTCAGTTGCAGGTTCTGATGCGTGTTATTGATGAGCAGCTCTGTTAACTATGAGGAGGCTGTGTCGCCTGAATATCAAATAGCAAAGCTAGTTTTTTAAAAAAATGTGTCATTTTGGATTCAGAATGACCAGTAAAAATGTGAAAAGCCCTGGATATGAATCAAAAAAGGCACTTAAATGATTGTTGCTGAGCCTCAAGTCTATACTTAATGCTTTGGTAGCTGCTACTGCATGAGTGGAATACACTGACTTGAAGGAAATGTCAGCCCAGCTGAGTCAAACTACCTCTTAATGCAAGAACAAATAGCATATGACAGGGCCCAAGGGGCCTGAAGAGCAAACAAATAGTTTGTCCCTGTCCACTCTGGATGTAGTGGTGTAGTTGACATAGGCCTCTAGACAAGTAGCATACTCAGCAAAGGGTCATTATCATTAGTGTCCCTGATCACATAAGAATCAGAGGCATCAGAGGACACTGGGTTTTCAGTGTGTTGCCAAGGAGAATTTCGTAAGCCTGGGGATTTTTTTTGATCGGGGATCTAAAATAATTCCCAACCAGACAATAAAACTTGCTCAGAAACTGTCAAGACCCAGCTAAGTGACACAGAAAAAAAGTGAGCTCTTTGGCATACGTTTCCAGAAGCCTAATGAGATTATTTATCTGAAGCTGAGGAGGAAACCTCCTGTCTTTTTTCCTGAAGTTGTATATAATATTTTAAGTATATGAACAATGGCTGTGCACATTTATCTTCTCATCCACCCACTAAGCCACATACACTTAAATGTACATACACATTTCTGCTAGTGCCACTCAGCATGAATTTGCATTGCCTCTGCCATTGTAGCGCTGCCCTTCCATGAACTGAAACTGTGAGCTTTCTCATAGAAACAAGCAAAATAAAAAGTGATGGCAGATCTAGGGAAGCATTTCCTCAAGCTGAAACTGGTAAAATAAGTTGACTCTGATAATTTTCCATTACTCTCTTGAACCAATATATATTAAAGACATGAAGGTAAGGTTTGAAAAGGTGAAAACCCACTGATTAACCATAATAATGGTATATAATTATGTCCCTCAGCCTTGGAGGTTTCCATTTCCATTTGTACTCTCAAATTTATATCCAGATTTTATACAGTGCTAATATGAAATGATAACCAAGCTGCAACCCAGCAGGTATATATTAGCACAATTCACTTTTTGATTCTGCTTTACGAGTTCACTACAACCAACATGAACAACAAGAGTAATTCAGTGATTACCATGTTGCCTTACACCAGTTTTTAATATAGACTTAAATTATTTAAATGATAGATGGTAGTATCTGATTAGCCTCCTGACTTGCTACCATTGGTAGACCAGGGACTGGTAGCTTTGGTTTGCTGTTTAATTTGTCTCCTTTCCATTTCTTTGCTGAGTTGAAGGACTGACTTCTTGATCAGTAGAATGGTACCCAGGCTTCAAAAAGACTGTAGTGGGTTGATGGCTGATGCCAGAAACCCTCAAAAGCTGCTCTCTTACCTCCCTCCACAGCTGGACAGGAGAGAGAAAATACAACAAAGGGTTCATGGGTTGATATAATGACAGAGATCACTCACAAAACAGACTTTCATTACAGGTATTAATTAAATTTATTGCTAAGAAATCAGAGCAGGATAATGACAAGTATAAACAGACCTTAAAACATCTTCCCCTCACATCTTCCTTCTTCCCAGTTTTACCTCCTCCCCCCAGAGGTGCAGGGAGACAAGGAGTGGGGTTTATGGTCACTGACCACATGTAATTTTTCCTGCTGCTCGGGGAGAGGAGTTCTTCCCTCTTTAGTTGGGTTTTCTTCTCTAAAACCTGCATCCAGGTGCATCCAGGCACTGAATCCTTAAAAATTTCATTTCTGATTAACCTGCGAAAGGAAAGATCAGTGAGAGAGCGTCATTAGTGTAACACACAGAGGCAACAAATTCTCATTACAACTTAATGCCATCCACACAGGCTGCAGGGTCACGGGGAATGGCTAATGGTAGCCGACAAATGTTGGGTGTATTAGTCACAAAACATTTGCTGAATTCCATCAGACTGTCGTGACAACCTTCATAGCTAGTCCCAGCGAGCTGCTGGAGTCAGTGGAGTTTTCCTGTGACAAGCCGTCACTCTGTCTTGGTTGAGCTTTATAGCTCCAGTCAAAGCAGTCAGAGAAGATTGAAGTGACAGAGGCCCACTGAGTAAATAGTGAAACATGCAGCACATCATGAAATATTCAGCCAGGGTGTAAAAGCTCTAAATGCTTTTTCAATTATTAGCACCTGCACAGGGCGCATACATCTAACACTAACAGCATGTTAATTGCCACAATTTGTTAGGGTAGTTGTAGGAGAAATTTCGAAGGCATGAGACATTCCTTAGTGTGTCTTCAATTCCTCTCTTACCTTCAGCAAACCCACTTCTTCCTCCTAAAATTAAGTGTCTGTGTGCATACACTTGCTAAGACATACCCACAAACCCATAAGTCAGGTAGGAAAACTCAGAATTCCTAAACCACGGGCAGGGTGTCTCTAAAGACCCTGAATCTTGTGCAGGGCACTGCTAAACATCTTGTGCTCAAAATCCAGATATGTCTACCTTAGAAAGGCACAAATACAGACTCTGACAAGCACAGGTTAAAGAGGAACAGTGTTTTTCTCAGGTGTGTTTTGCGTTGACTTTATAGAAGGAGATTTTATTGGAGGACAGGATAAAAACTATCCAAGACATTGTCTTACTGATGTGTAAAGACTAAGAGATTACAGTTTATTTTCATACAACCCCAGAGTCCTCCCTGCTGGTCACACAGTATTCTAGTTCACAGTGCTCAGCACACTGAGTTCCCCTGCAGATCAGGGAGGGTATGTTGCTGTAGTTCTCAATTGCATGTGAATAATAGCAAGAGAGCTAAGACAAGGGTGACATAATACAAGAGTATGTTTAACAGTAGTCATTTAATGAGGCAGCCATTTAATCCTGAATGGTCTTTGCAGTTCTGTCCATCCCCAGTCAGTACCCAAAAGTTTCAGACTCAAAAACTCGGATTTTGCACGGGTTATAAATGTGTGCTAGGGGAGCAGTGCTCTTTAAAATGTAATGTTGACTTCCTTGCAGTAGGTTTGCTGTAAGTGGGATTTATGGTTTTGCTTTAGGCTGTTGTCTTCCAGGCAGGCTTTTTGGGTTTGCAGCTGTAGCATGGCATTTAGCATCGTTTTCAAGTTTAATTGCACATAAGTGGCATTATATGCTCTTCAAAACCTTGAAAAGATGGTATTTTGCTCTTCATTTTAAGTCATGCGTATGCAATATCTGGCATAAGAACCAGAGAAGCTATTTTTAAACTGGCATTATGGATGAGAGAAATTTAAATTTTGTTCCTTTCCTTCCATACAGACTTTACATGTCTTTTCCTAGCCAGAAGGACCAAATGCTTTGGTCATTGCAAGTCATAAAAACCAACATCTCGATTAAAAGAAATACTAGGGGTTTAATTGACAGAAAGTGCATTTCTTCTTGTCTTGAATTCTTGAATCAGAGGACTTTGCAGCCCTGGAGAACATAATGACTGCAGCATGAATATAAGCATTTCTCCAGTAACCTGCCACTGTGACTCAAGCACAGCTTGACAAAGCCATCTTCAAGGATGAGGAGGCAGAGAGGCTCTAGAAACATTCAGTCCATGATTTGGCTGTAAGGGCAACAACTTTGTGTAATGCTTTGTGTAATATAAATTTTAATGGGAAGAGGGTGTCCAAATGCCTTAGGCAGATTTGCCAGCTTTGGCCTCTCTGTGTGTCTATCTTAATTAATTTTTAGTATTTGCAAAACAGGTTTGGATTATCAGATTAATGAGGATGTATATGTCCAAAGTAGTAATACTGTTTTATCACTGTTGTGATCAATTCAGTTTTTAAATATGTAAGTCAGTGTATCTTCTGATACACTCAGTAACATCTGAGGACAAAGTTGGACCCAAGAAGCAAAGAGTTTCCAACTTCCAGAGACATCTTCAGGGGTCACTTTACTGAGAAGGAAAGAACATTAATTAAAGAGAGATTAAAATAATATCCCATAAGATTTAAATTTAATAACGCTACATATTGTGAAACAGAATTTGGCAAGTCATATCACAGAGTCCTTCTCAGGCAGTAGTCCATTATCCTGGAGTAAAAGTAGTACAATAATATCTCTTAGCATGCTTTCATGTTGTGTGTCCAATCCTGTTTGATTCCTTTAAGGTTCCCACTTGGTATACTCCAAACAGTAAAGCAGAGTCTAATCAGTTTATGATGCTGCAAATAAATGCATATATTGATAAAAAAAAACAACTAAATGTTTAAAAAGAAAAATCACAACTTGTTACCTAGAACTTCAACAGGGAGTTATATCTGATTATTCACATGCTTTGTTCTTCCCTCAGCCCACTTAGGTTTAAGCCTGAAATATTCTCATGAACCTTTGCAGAAGCTACTTTGAATGTTCTCTTAAGATGCAAAGCCCAAAAGAACTATTCTAGGCTTTAAGCACTCACACTCTAAAAATTGCCTCAAACCTCAAGGCAGCTGACCGTAATTGGATGTCAGATATCTGATACCACCTGCTTTGTTATAACATTCCTTTCAATTTGTATAATTTTTATGAATCATTTTTGGATCTGAGGTTAGAGTATTGCTAAATACTCACTTGTATTAAAGCTTCAAATCATCAATTTAATTTTAAACTTCAGAACAGAAAGGAAACGCTGATTACAAAACGTGAATGTGGCATTTTTAAAAAACTGATTTATTATAATTCCTCTGATGAAGGATAGCAGGGAAATTCCTTCCTATAATCTTCTTGATTTCTGAAAGGAAAAGAAGGTAATTTGACTGGTGAACTTTGCTTTTGGAAAGTGAACTTTTCAGTGCTCCTCTAGAAAAACTCATGAAGAAATGTTTTATTGAAGTATTGGGGGGAAAATACCCTAGCCGTGAAACAACAGAAAGAAAAACATTTCTCAGTGGAAACTCCTGAAGATTCTTAATCTTTTGGCAAACTTTCTTATTTTCAAACATATAGCTAACACATTCCATTAGAAAAAAAAAATAGATGGGACAGAGCAGCACTAAATGTTGTCTGAACATTAGTACAGCCTTCAAATGGAGGTGTGTTCATGGCTGCAGATCTTATTGTACCACCTGCAACTCTGAGCAGGTGGGGTGTGCCCAATGAGCAGCATCTCAGTCAGCTCTCAATCAAAACTACCATGGCTGCATCTTACTGATGGACAGAGGGAGAGAATGCAGAGTCTAGATATTTTTCTAGAAATTAAAAAAAAAGCCAACAAAACAACAATTGAGCCCCACAACAAACCCCTTTGGGTTCGTTGCTTTTTCATCTCTGCGTCCTACAAAAGAGGGAACACATTTATTCAAGGCCTGTCATTATTCAACTTGGAGTAGAATCAGAGACTCCAGGTAGTCCACTAGGGCTTCTCTGCTGTCAGTGGGTTACAGTGAAATCACTGAACTGTACCCCTATTGAGAGAATTTAAAAACTTTGAAAACACAGTAGGGTTTTTTCCCAGATGAGTCTGACTTACGTCTTTGCCATGTAGGGCATTGATTGTCTTAAAGCATCAGAAGATTCTGGTTTAAATGGAACATTGTATTAATAGTTTCTCAACGTTTTTGAGCCACTTACTTTAGAGTTGACCCTGTCTGAGTGAAATGCATGGGAATTTTCCACTGATTTCAATTGATTCGTAATCAGTGGCTATGAAATTACACTAATTAATCACCCTGACTGAATTTGAGATCATACTTTTCATAGGAATACAAGCGTTGGTTGCGTGGTAACTTAGCATACCATGTTCAAAGTAAATTAACCTGTATCACACACTGTTCAAAGGCTGCTTTAGCAGTCCATGCAGTAGAAGGGGTCTCACCACAGCATGCTGGCTGAAATGCTTAAAAAGCAGGAAACTTTCCTATTTTAAGAGGTCAAACAATATGGGCATTTCTTTAACAGGCTTCAAATGGCAAACTGCTTTAAAATTTGAATACCTGTCTCAGAGTACTTAGCATATTCTTACATTGCAAATACTTTCTTCTTTGAAATGTTACAATTCTTTAGCAAGATATTTCAAGCATTCATGAGAAAAACCTGAGGTAAAGACTGCAGCTTTCCAGACAAAGCACTATTAAATCATAGTATTATGATTTTAGGGTCAGTTTACCTTGTACCTTGTGAATACTATTCTGCTAATGCTATTGTATAATGCAGTCACTTAGGGGTCTTCACCAGCACGTGAGAGTGTTGGAGTCACTTAGTACTTAGCTTAATGTTTGATTTTAGCATATAAATTAAAGAACTCTTTGTGTCTGTGCTTAGATGTAGCTATGTAGCTGGAGAGCAAGTTCATAAAAATGTCTTTCATTTGCTTCTCCTTTGAGAAGCCTTGTGCTTTAAAATGTTGTCGCAGAAACACTTAGAAGGTTATCACAGGTAGAGTTGTCAGAGAAAATGGACATTGTTGTTTGGTATTAAAATCATGTATTCCAGATGTGGGCATTTGTTAGTCAGTCTGCTCTAAAATGACATACTGTTGAATCTTTAAAGGGCTTCAGTTTGGGAAAGCAAAATATGATTGGGCAAATTGCTAAAATATTTAAAGTGCAGCCTGTTAAAGCTTTTACTGTGAAGAGCATCACGTCAGAAGTTGTATGTGGTAAAAGCAAGTAATTGGCTTTCCATACTTATGCCATTCAGTCAGCATGGGGCTCTGTTCCTATCCCTTCTACTTCATTGCAGATGCCTATAGGAACTTGGATATGTATTTCAGAGGGGCAGGACTGGAAACAAAAAAAAACAACTTACATGGATCTGATGGTGTCAGAAAACCCTATTTAAAATCAAATGTTTATTGGTATAGAAGAGGATAAAAAGTCATTGAAACGGCACCCAAAATTTAAAAATTAATCTTTTTGTTTATATCCAGGTCTTGTTTAAAAATGTCTTTATTGAAAGCATGTCAAAGTATAAATACATTTCATTTTTTTAATTTTTTATCTCTCTTTGTACACAGCTCTTGGGATATCTTTCCATCCATAATTCATAGTATTTTCCATTTATGTTGTCCTCAACTTGTTTTTCCCCAGGCATGACCCCTTGTTAATTCCTGGCAACGAGCAGATTGACAATATGGATGCCAATGTGAAAAAATACGACTCTACAGGGATGTTTCATTGGTGTCCAGCCAAAGACATCGAAAAGGTCATTTTGGTAGGTATTGATGATAAGTTGTGTTTGAAAAGAGGTTATTTAAACCATAGAACTGATGTTTAATGGATAAAAAAGTTAGTCTCTACTGTCACAAAATCCGGTGTATTGAAATCAGGAGCACAGAGTGATGAAACTGAAGCTGAGATTGTGGTTAAAGAATTTTGCTTACATAAATCTTTATACCCAGTGCAACAATTAAAATTAATCCAGTGTTGGGAATTCCTTTTTCATAAATTGAAATTTGTGTATTTGGTTTAAATCTTTAGAGGATTAAGATTAGAAATACGTAAATGCTTACATACCCCCCTTTTCTCTTTACACAAGGCAATAATGACTCTAATGCAAGCAAGTGTAGTTTTGACTTACCTCTTATTTATTGATGTCTTATTAATTATTGTTAATTGATTTTTTTATTAATTTTGCTCTCTTAGAACTTCCCTCTCAGTTCCCAATATTTCAAGATGCCCAAATAGGCCAGAGCAAGTAGTGCTCCTGCTCTGACTCTGGCATGTTGCAGTGAGCCCTGTCTATGTTTTTTTCATTTCTTTAGCTGGGAAAACCATCAAACTGACTAAAGTAATTAAAAATAATTAGGAGGCCTATCACAGTCTATTTTGAAAGTTTATGCCACTTGTGTTCATGTACTCATACCTAAGATTAGCAAGTAACTAACCCCAGATCTCGTAAGCAAAACTGATTATATTTGAAATGAACTCCCCTGTGGATCTTCACTTTGTCGCACTTCATAAAGCTTTTCCTGAGCCTGCTCTCTTAGATTTTCCTGCACTGTGGCATGGAGTAGCCAACGATGGTGACAGCCCCAGTTATTCCAGCAATCAGGGGTTAAAAGCTCATCTCCAGTTCTCCTTGGGGGTTTCTGTAATAACTCTGACATTGCCTGGAATTGCAGTATCAGTGTTTAAATAGTTGAGCAAGTAAATTCCAAATTTTAGAGATGGAGCTTTGAGATGGGGTTTGCCTGAGCAGCTTTAAATAGTATCATTTATTTGTAATCAGCAAGCAAGAAGGGGTAGCCCTGCTGTAAAACACTTTATAATGGAGATAGAAATCCTCCTTTGTGGTGCAAACACATTTTAGCTGACAAACTACATGCCTGCCCTACTTTGAAAAGCGTTCCTCCACAAATGGTGCTGGGGAGTGACTCAATCATCATCTCTTGGTTATGCCATGTTAATTTTTTCCACTACCAGCCTGTGAATCTGCAAGTCTGTCCAGGCTCTTTCTGCTTCATGCATCATTGCCAGTAAAGACGCTGCCAGCAAAATGCTTCCCTACACCTTTCCAAACTCACAGTCCACAATTTATGTCTACATTGATATCTATGCAAATTTAAGACTGTCCTTAGAGACCAGACAAGTATAAATTAGTGCATAATTTGAAGATGCTGGGATTTCCCGGGTTGTCTTCTAATTGATACTTGATGATGTCCCAGTCAGAAAAGAATTAATTTTTCCATCCAAGGTCTGTTTTGGCTCTGCAACATTCCAGCAGTATCAGGTAGTAAGAAGGGATTTTTTACCATACATGGCCACATTCAGATTTATGGCTGATTTATGGAGTGACATTTTTTACATACCTGCTTTCAAGACTTGGTCTCTGTCTTGTAAAATCTGAGTATTCCAGACACATGGGCAGAGACATGGGACAACTTACATGCTTCACTTGAGGATATGCTCATGTCTTCTGCTGTTTGAAGGGCCAAGCTTTTGGTCAAGCTGTATGAAAGTCAATGTAATTGCCCTGGAGAAATTGAAAGCTCATGCATTTTTTAACTGATGAGAAAACTTCTAATCAGAGTTCCCATTCTTCTGACATAATGAGTATATCTGCTGCATATTCCAATCCTAATTGCACACCACCACACTTCTGTAATTTAGAAAAATGGCAAATACTGTGGATAAGGGAGAGGAAAATTTTGCAGCTCACCACAGGTTAGTTTTGTTCATTGGCAAAACTTCTGTGTAATGGTACAGAGTGTGCAATTTCTTGGCAATATGGTATCCATGGTTCTCTGGCTACTTGACAAAGCACAATGCCATGACTGGCTTCAGGAATTAAGGTTGTTTCTTCCATGTGGCTTTATTTCATCATCTTGGTGTTTGAGTTGCCTGCTCAACTGAACTGAATGCTAATCAATGCTGAAATTAATGCAAACACTGGGACAAGAAGATAATTCTGAACACTGTGTAAATATTCTCCATGAGACCTTTTACCTCAGTAAGTCCAACTGGCCTGAAAATTTAGTATTAGTCACAAACTTGCACTTTTATTTTGCCACTGAGAGGAGCTATGTGGCATATAATGGGCATCCATTGTAAAGTAGAGCGGGGTAGAGCATTCATAGATTGCTTCTCAGGGAAACAGCAGCTTGTCCTGAAATAAGAGCTTTGGCTCTAAGAGACAGTGATCCTCAACTCACTGGATCTGAGTAATATCACAAAGCCCTACTAGGAGCACTGGACACTCAACATCTTCCTTTTCAAATTGGTCCTGAAAAAAACCCAGCTATGATTTGTCAACTAGGGCATGATTTTGCCTCTCTTCTCTATAATCCTTAGCTAAACCCACAGTACTTAGTAACCAGAGTCACAATCCCCATGTATAGAAACTTGCACAGGACCAGAATTTGGCCAATACAATGTCTTCCCAAATGCTGAAGGATTTGCAAACAAGTACATTTTTTTTTCTGCTGAGCACATTTAATGAAATATAACTAAGGATAAAATGAATAGCTGTTATCAAACTGCTTCTTTGTGCATGACCAATATTGACAGTTGTATTTTTCCTGGTTTTAAACTCAATATATGATTTAAGATTCCCTTTGTTTCATTTTCCCCTTGTCTTTTTTTGTTTTGTTTTGTTTGTTTGTTTTTTTTTTTAGACTCGAAGTGAAGCAGCGATGACAGTTTTAAGTGGGCATGTAGTCGTTTGCATATTTGGGGATGTTAAATCTGCTTTGATTGGATTAAGAAATTTAGTGATGCCATTACGAGCCAGCAACTTTCACTACCATGAGCTCAAGCACATTGTGTTTGTGGGTTCACTTGAATACCTGAGAAGGGAATGGGAGACACTGCATAACTTCCCCAAGGTTTCAATCTTGCCTGTAAGTTCAAAAGCCATATTATTGATACTTTGTTATTTAGGACACCAACTGGACAGATTCGTACTGACTTTGATCTTAGGCTTTTTTACTTTTGTCTACTTATAGGCCTGAGGACTTAGATTTTCCCTTTACTGTGTCTATAAAAACAGAGCCCTGTGAGACCTTATTAGAAGATATTTGCTGCAGTGTTTGGTTCCTCATCATCCTCACCGGATGAATTTCAGCTGCTATCAGATGTATTAGCTGTGTTATGTATTGAGCATTCACTGTAGTGCCCTGCATGGAGCCAGTTCTGATGTTGTGATTTCCCTGACAGAATGACAGTAGTTATTTATGATATTATTTATGATTTTATACCCACAAAACCTTTGAAAAAATTATTGTTACTCTGTCTACATAATATTTATATGTATTCATAAAGACTTCCTGTGGACTAGACTGCTTTGTAAGGAACCCTGCCCTGGCATTTCAGTTCAGAGCCCTGTATGGAAGTACAGCAAAACCCTGACCCTTTTAAAATCAATCAAAAAGCCCCTATTGATCTTAGTAGATACAGCCACTGAACTGCAAAGGTCCTTTTTCTCCTACATATAATTATGATTCACTCATATGATCAAAATGTAGAAGCAAGAGCTCCAGGACTAACAAATGAAGCCCTCCAAGCTGGTGATTTTAGGTGACTATAGCTATAAATGACATGTGGGAACCCATGGTATAAGTATGAAAAAAAAAAATCTCAGCATGTTATATAGTAAAGTTACTTTAGATGTTTTCTAAGAATGAAAAGTTATGACTTTACTAGTTCTTAATAAGTTCATTTCAGCAGCTATAAACAAATAAATCGATGATGGATATAACCTTAACTGAATAATTGGGAAAATAGCTATAGAATGAAAGGACTGTCTTTGCTTTTTGATTAATTCAGACTGTAGGTCTTTGTTACTGTAAATGCAGTTTTAGTGTTAGCCCTTGGCATTTTTCTGTAACCTGATCCACCAGATGGTGTCACAAGATTCTCTGCTGTCACAAAAATGGTGTCAATATCAGATTTGGTCAGTTAATATCCTCCTCTTTCTGCCAATTCCTTTTAATTCCAGTCACTGTGAAGGCTAAAGACTAGGGAATCAGAATTAAATTGATAAAACTGTTGAACTATTGGGCAGAATAGAATCCTGCTACTGCTTCCAGTTTATAATGTGTGTGTATCCATTATTATAATGTGTTTTTGCAAAGTTTTGATTCTTAATTCTAAAGAGGCATTAAAGAAATGCACACCAGCTTTACTTTCCCCAGTTTATTCCAAAATTCAGAATAGCTTTAGATTAATTTTGACTCGAACAGCTTAAACAGTTAGTTGATGTAGTTTTAAAAATACAGAATTTTATAAAGGAATTGTATCTGACATAGTAATCAAAGGTGCTGAAGACCACACAGTCTTCATTACTGCTTCTTCCTTTTTTTTTTTTTCCGGCCCATCTGGTTCAAAATAGTGATATAAAGTTAAAAATAGCAGCAATTTTCTGATCTAATTATATTAATTTAAAAATGTGCCTAAGTTTCTGAAATTATACTTGTAGGAACCTATTAAAGGGAGACCACTTTCATACCTCTCTGTGCTTTGGTTCACGAGGTAAAACTTGCTGCTGATGGAGATGTGGTTACAGCTGAATATAAAAACATTTGTTCTAGTTTAAAAAAAAAGTGGAATTTAAAGTCTGTATTAAGAGGCCTTTCAGCTGCTGAGTAAACTCTTAAAAAGTAGGCAAATGCCAATTTTAAATATCCTCAGGCAGCCTTAATTCCGTCCCTTTGCATAAAATCATTAGCAGTGAGCCTTTAATTAATTACATGATTGCATATTATTTTTCCAGGAATCCTGCTTCACTTGGTGCACAGTACAGGCACAAAGGGCAGGATTAAGGTGCCTGGAATAATCATATTCTAACTTTGGAGCAGTTTATAATGAAATCATATCTATTTGAGACATACTGTTTTTCACAAAGTTTCTTGCCTCAAATTATTGAAAGTTACGTGGAATAATTAGGCTGGCAGTCACTGAATAAGAACTGAGCTCTTCCTTCACTGTGCATCTTAAATTCACTTCTGTATTGAGTACTCTCAGTGGAGTTCAGGAGGTATTCACCATAAATGATCAGGAGATACAAGACAAGAGTCTTGACTTGATTTTATGAAAGTCACTGCATGACCCTGGGACAACTATGTCTCCTCATCACTGGAGTCTTTGGGTACCAAACCATGTGAGGCACCAGGATAGAATCTAGTTTCCATTAAAAAAAAAAAAAAAAAAAAAAAAGTGTATTTCCTGGACCTCACAGCTTCTGTGACAGACTTAGTATTCTGTTACTGCAGCTGTGGACTGCTGAATGTGAAAGGCAAGTGTAATTCTAAACAAAAAATATTATGTTAAGTGTCATATCTCAGCTTTGTTAACTATGAAAAAAATCCAAAGGCCATTCTATGATTCTATGATTCTATTCCATTCTATGATTGAGGATTGTGGAACAGGGAGCAAAGCACAAGTTGTACAGTTTAGGATAAAGTCCTGTTTCTGTTTCAGAGGGTTTAATCACACAGCTTTGAAGCTCAGTGTGTTTTCCTTCTAGAAGCACCAAAAGCGTGCTTTGAAAAGGATTAACCTTTTCTGTGTATTGCTTTAGGTAGAAAAAATAGCCTTGTCCTGATTGCATTTCAAATGTGCAGGACACGTAATGCTTTCCTGTTTAAATTGCTGTTCCTTTGCCCAAGACCATTGTGACTTGGTAGTAGATAAATAGATATTTAAAACATCCCCTCCTTGTTACATTCAGAGAGCCAGAGGTTGCCACATGATAGCAACTTA
The DNA here is from genome assembly GCF_965231275.1 of Zosterops lateralis. NCBI lineage: Eukaryota > Metazoa > Chordata > Aves > Passeriformes > Zosteropidae > Zosterops > Zosterops lateralis. The sequence continues at coordinate 5,964,319 of NC_139768.1, forward strand.
AATCAAGACAATTTCAAGTCACCAATGAGATGTAGAACGCTGGCATTATTCCTGCTCCTTGTTTGTTAGTAATAGCTTGACTGAGTATTGAGGCTGAACCTAAAATGCTGCCATCAGCACCAACTACCCTTTAGATTAGCACACATCTCCTATTCCCTGGCACGTAGTTAGACCGACTTAATGTCAGAGCATAAAAAAGATACTTGTTAAATAATTTCCCAAAGCTCCTTCTCAATCTTTAATTTGTTTTTCTTTTTTTTTTTTTTTTCCCTCTCTTCTGCCACCCCCCTGTTTTTTTTTTTTATTTTTTCCTCCCTGTGCCGAAGGGTACGCCATTAAGTCGGGCTGATTTAAGGGCTGTCAACATCAACCTCTGCGACATGTGCGTTATCCTGTCAGCCAATCAGAATAATATTGATGATGCTTCGCTGCAGGACAAGGAATGCATCTTGGCGTCACTCAACATCAAATCTATGCAGTTTGATGACAGCATTGGGGTCTTGCAGGCTAATTCCCAAGGTAAGGACTGCCCTATAATACTTCTCTGCGGTGCCTACAGGGGACAGGACCTGGCAGGAAGAATATCCCTCACTCAGTAATTCAAAGAGCCCTACATCAGCTTGCTTGACAGTTAAACCTGCTGATTGGTATGATGGCTTTTAAAGGGACAGTCACGTAGTTTCTTCTGCTACATCACAGAGCACATCTTTCAGAGGAAAAATGAATGAACATGAAACTGGCATTTTTTCTCATTTTACAATTTTCCTAGATAATACATAAAAATGTCGTTTTCTCACTGTGGCTTCCTTTACAGGGTGAGTTGCTGTTACAGAACAGATGATAACTTGCACTTATTCTTTGGAATACCTGAAGTTTCTGTCTAACAAAATTTCTTTTTATGTAAAACACATTTAAACTACAGAGAAAATACAACCTTGAGTACCACAAGCCAAAAAGTTAAATAAAAAAGAATAAGCACTTAAAATTTTCTTTACAGCTTTGGTGACTTCTTGCTCAAGAAGCCACTGAGAATTAACTCAAAGCTGATTCCTTCCCATAGTTTGACATGTACTCATCCCATTTAAGGACATTGAACAAAATCTTTCAATCTTTCCTGAGAGTAGGGGACTGATTCATAGGTAGCCAAAGGCTATTTTACACCATATGTGCCTGTGCAAAGCAGCTGCAAAGCAGTCATAAGCACCCTGGCAAAGACCATCAGTGTAAAAACAATCATCTTCCCATCCCTGAAGGGTCTTGCAGCTTATGCAGCTGAAGTCCTACCTTTGATAAACCTATTAACTGCAGCAGTAAATATTCCCTCTGGATCTGGTTCTGCTAGAAATGTAGGTGGAAAGGATTGTGCTTTGGTCTGCAGTTTCCCTGTGAGCCTGATCTAGAGATAGTTTTCCCTCAAGGACTGTGAGAACCAAGATTAAGTTCAGGTTTTCCTCTTTACACTCTAATCAGGAAATGGGAATTATGTGCCAGAACTCAGATGCTGCAGTGTAACTTCTTGAATATAGAAACTTGAACATAGAAAATTCTTTCTTAGAATCAGCAATAAAAAAAGTGGGATTTAATACTGAAATTAAATTGTACCAGGAAGCTTGAAGTTTTCAAAGTCAAACTGGACAGTTTTCTGGATAAGAAGTAGATTTAGAGAAGAAAAGGAATATTTTCAATCCCATGAGTGTTGAAAGTTTCAAATCTATGGTCTGGAAATAACCCAACCCCAAATATTTTAGGGTTTTTTCCTCATAAATTTGTGCAACTGACTTGCTCACACTCTGATAGCTTATAGTCATGATTAGAAAACTCATTGCAGAAGTGGAAGACAGGCATAAAGGTTCCTTGTTTTGCTGGTTTAGACCTGGGGTTTGAAATTCTGTATCTCAAAACTAAATCTGTACTTTCACTACCAGGCTAATGGCTGTTCTTTGATCAATCTCTCTCCTATCACACACATAATTTAATTAATCAAGAAGCTCTTCCTGAGCACCAACAGTCTGAGAGAATTCTCTGTCTTTGCTCAGAAGTTAGAGACATTTCCAGCACTCAACAGTTGTATTTTACCTCTGGGAGTACCAGGGTCAGACCATCCCTCAGTGAGAATAGAGAAACCTGTCAATATCCAGCCTTGTGCACCACAGGAACACCACCATCCTTGCAGGTATTCAAGACCTGACTGCATAAAGCTCAAAGAAGCTGATCTGACCTCATAGTTGACCCTGCTTAGAGCAGGAAATAAGAGCAGAGACCCTCAGATGTCCCTTCCAGACTGAATTGTTCTGTGGCTCTCTAATACCCAGGCTGCTGCTACAGCAATAGCCTCTGTAGGTCAGGAAGGGTACACTGGCCATAGTCCAAATCTCTTTAGCCCTTTTAAATGTTGCTGATGCAGAGAAGCAGAGGAGCAATAGGTGAACACATTCTTAGAAAATTTTGACATTTCTTCAGGTAAATACCAGACTGCGTGTTAAATAAAAGGTGGCTCTGTCCATAGCTGTTCTGGGGAAACAGGACATGACATAAGGCAGGTAACCAGCAGCCTATTTTAATTGGAAGCACTGAATAAGGAGGGGATCTTGCAAGCCCAGCTGCTTCAGAAAATAATTACCTTTACAGTAAATTCTCTGTTTATGAAATCCACAACTCCTGAATTGGTTGTGTTCCTTTCAATACAGTAAATGTTCATGAAAGACCTTGAACAAAATGATTAGACTGTCAGAAGCAGTTAGATTAGTAGATAGCACAAACTTTACTGGAAATTATATGCAATGTGACATTTTTGTCTGTGAAATGCAGCTTTAACATACGGTGGACACAACTATCATGACAATTACAGAAATTAGGTGATTCAACTTCTTCTGGTCAACAAGCAATGTATTAGAAAAAAACTCACAGATTCTTACTGGCAATTAAATACCTTTATTTACAGAGCAAGTTGTCATTTTACATTTGTATATTGCTTGACATACTTAGCCTTAACACATTGGCTGATACAAACTTCCAGTATTGCCAGTCTGAGTTTTTCTAGATCTTAATGTATGACTTTGAATTAAGACATCCTCATCAACATCATGCTTCAGATCTTCTCTGTCTTTCTTTTATGTTACTTATGTTACTGATCATCAGAAACACTGACATTAGAAAATCTGGAGGTGTGGCAGGAGGTCAGTTGACCTATGACAGGGTGTTGAAAAGAGAAGAAATAAAACAAAATATGTGAGCAGTCTAAGGAATGTATGGGCTGAGTTGCAAGATTTTTGGTGAAGGATTTAGCAGTATGACCTTACCCTTGCTATTCTGAGTAAATAAATAGTATTATATATATAGTTGTGTAGTCACCAAGCAGTGGAGTCTCATATGAAAACCTGGTATATAATTTATGTTTACATTTCTGAAAAAAATGCAGCCATTTAATTGATGGGTTATTGAATATACAAGGATCTTTCTAGTTTGTATCTGTGATTATTTCATTTCAGCTTTAGGCAAAAGATGACACCAGTACAAGAAGGGTACCATAAAACCAGGACACAAATTTATTTAACCATCAGATAAGCCATAATCATTGGCAAGTGTTGAAGTACAGGGCTATATCCATAACTCCTTTGCTTTATGTTGGTAGCAGGAGAAGAACCCACAAATTTTGGGATTTCACTCCCTTTTTCCTTGAGCTTCATCCTCATTACCTGCTTTGACACCAAAGTCACTTTCAGTCCCAGGCATTTCAAGATCCATCACTAGCCAGCCCTCTGTATCCATCCAGACATGCCCTTTCCATGGCTTTGAAATGGAACCCAGGTGCAATCCAAGAGGAAAGATCTTGTAGAAAGAACAGGTGGGTGGACACAGGACAGCAAACTTTGCTGAAAGAAAAAAGTTCTATAACAACAGGGCTAGCAATTCCCAATGGATTAAGTTAACTGCTGAAAAATCAGCTGTGAATTAATCTGGTTTGCATCAACAAAGGATTTTCTCATTACCAGTTCAAGATGAACTTAAAACACACACAGCCATTCTCATACAGAAATGAAGACTTGATAGTATCTCCTTATGATGTTAAAATACCCCCAGGCTTTTGCACTGGTTAATTATCTGGGCCTTCTATAAGTAGTGCAGAACATTTTTGTCCTCTGGCTTTCCTGTCTTGGGTCATAACTGATCTAGCCAGAATTGCATCTTATCCAAGCACAGTGCTCTGCCTCGACCTTCCACAGAAGAAAAATCCAACTCAAAGTTCCAAGACACAGGAAAAAAATAATAATCTGGACCAGAGCTACAAATGACCTGGCATATCCAGAGGGGATGGCAGTAAACTATCTAAGTTGTCAAATCTATGTTCATCATCAGCTGTCTGGCCACATACGACCAAATGCATGACTACACAGAATTGTGTGTGGAAACAAGCTGTCTTCCTTAGGAAGGAAAGCTTACAAACAGTTCTGAAAGGATTTTCTGGTCTCCTTTACATTAAATGTGTACTTCCACTCAAAAAGAGCAGGAAGTTCTTTTGAATTAAACCTGTTCTGTTCAAAGTTCTCACGTTGAAAGCATTCTCAGGGCCGTCCGCATTGATCATTCCAAAGCTGACTGGGCAGCTCCGTGGGCTTGCTGGAGGTTAGGACTCTGATGTCCTGAAAATGAGCTTTTGGACATCATCAGGGCAGTTCATTGCCTTTGGGAGACCTAGAACCCAGATTCCAAGGGCAGAAAGGCCAAAGTGTTTCCCACTGAAGCTGCAGCAAACTCTTGTTTCATTAAGATACCTCAGATTTTGGAGGACAAAATGCTGTAAAGTGGGAGCTTGGCCCACCTCGTTACAAAATTATTTATAAACTCAACCAAATGTTTTATTTGTGACAAGAAAGCCCTGTGTTTATCTTGATTTCCTCTTATAGATCTTGATTGATTGTTTTCCTATTGTGTGTTTGTTTTGGAGAAAAAGGTCACCCCCAGGTACTGGAGATTAGTTTTTCTTTTTTTTCTGTTTCTCATTCTGTTCCCTCAAACAGAAATTTCATCAAGAAGTATGTTGGAGGGCAGACCAGAGAATATTAGATCCATAGTCATAACACGTACTCCTCTATCATGACATTTTTCCAAAGCACCCAGGGGGGCTGAGTATGGGATGGGTTCTGCCTTGGCTGTTAAGTTGGGAGACCTCCAGTAATTTTCCTTTCCTTCATTTTGTTGACATTTCCATCCTTTCTTCTTCAAGTATCATCTATTGAGTATTCCCATTTCGTTTTTTATGTTTCTCGGTTTTTTCTTAGAGTCCTACTTGGTTGGAATTTACTTGTTATTTTATCCACCAGATGAACATGGCCCAACACAAAATATTTATCTTCAGCTGTAACTAAAGCTGCTATTTGGCTTTCATCCCAAAACCCAGAAAGACAATTATACCTAACTGTTTAGAGATTTATAAATACTGTACCAGAGTAGCCTCTGGGTAGTAACTTTAGCTATCCAACTCAATAATTTTCTTTTATTGGATAGTGATTTAGAGCTTATTTTGAGTCCTATATAATAAGAGCAGTACATTTCATTAAAAAACACTTACTAAACAATAAAGAAAAGTGATCTTATAGCTCCAAGCAGGTCTAAAGTACAGAAAAGGGAGGCTGTATAGTAACATTTTGTCCATAGACATTCTAAGACAGATCACAGTACAGCAGTGGAGACGTATTTCAGCAAAGTAACAATTGCAGCTGTTTTCCGAATGACTTCAACTTAGGAGAATTTTCCCTAGGAACACTATTTCAACACATGAGAGATCTTTTTAGGGCCTTCATTTACAGTTCTCATAATAGATCCTCCAACAAGAAAGAATAAAGAGCAAAACATGAAGATTGGATGAACTCCTGGGTAATGCATTTCATACATCATGGCAGGATTCTTCTGGGGAAAATCCTATAAAATCAAGTAAACATACTGAGAATTTTACACACCATCTTTCAAGTGTAACAGATTGCACAAGACAAAATATCCCTGTACAGGTTTAATTTTATTTGATTTAGTTCCTTTAAAAATTACTTATAACTTCATTGTCACCTTTTGTTGGAGCCATCCTAAACTGTGATTGAAAGGACAGAAACAGCCACAGAGTTTTGTAAAATTTATTTCACAATCTGATCATTAATTCTCATTCACTGCCAAGTTTTATGAACTTAGTCTCACAATTTGCTGCAAGAAGTTTCTCACTAAAATGAATCTGAGATCTGCTTTCCATTGTGCTTGCATATAATATATTCTTTTCCATCTCTACTGATCAGCAAATCTTGATTGCTTTATCTCTGAAATGTTAGCAAAAGGCAGAAGTACCATATTATTTGGATGGAAAATGAGAGAAAATTCTTAAATAAGGGGAAAGTATAAATACTGTCTGAAGTGCTTTGTTAGAAAAGGTTTCATCCCATTTTCAGAGGTAACTGTATTTCAATGCTGTTAGAGAAAACTTTTTATAAATTTAAAGCAATAGTTTTACTCCTGAAGGAGGGGAGTTTAGTGAATGTTGAATCTTATTTCTCTTGTTTTATAGTCATAAGTTTTAAAGTTAGTATTTCAGAATATAGATTTGGATAATCATAGATGAAGTTAATTTTTAGGCTTTTATGGAATTCAGTATTCTGTGGCAATTCCAGTCCTATATTTAATTTATTGTATTTCATGAAAACAAAAGAATGAAGAACCTTACTTTCAAATACAGGAAGTCAAACTTTATTTTGCTGCACTAAATAATAGCAGAATTTAAGGAGTTACTTAACCTCCTTAGGAAAGCTTATAAGTAAATGTAGAATGTTAAATGTTGATGTAATATTAAAAATAAATAAAGGAATAGTGATGACAGAAAGTGAAAGATTTGGGGTAGTTTTTAAAGTGTCAAAGTGAGCTATGACATTAGCTTTATTCTTTTCAACACTTAAGATTACTGAGTGTCTTTGTATATCAGTGTCTTTTAGATTGCAGAATGCTTGTTATACTTAAAGCTTGTTCATAATTACCTAATTCACACAGATGTTTTAAAAGATCTTCTCCAAGACAGTATTAATCCTATCAGTCACATTTTCAATTTTTTTTTTTTATTATTTTTTTTTTTTTTTAAATTTTTTTTTTTTTATTTTTTTTTTTGTATTGACATCAGAGTTATTGGTTTTACAGGATTGATAGTTTAGAGTAGGGTTAACATCTGATTAAGGATGTTTTTATACTGGTGTCTGAACATTCCTTGTATTTTTGTTAGCGTCAGTTGTTGCAAAAATAATAATGATCCAATTAACAAAATTTCCTCCTTGATTGAGTGATTATTTTTTTTAGCTAACTGAATTTTGAAGTGTTTGTTGTAGTTTGGTTTCATTAGCACTTTTCAAAACAAAGTCTGACCATCCTAAGTAATGAAGTTAATAACCGAAAAATGAGATAAGGGCCAGGCATGTCCCATATCAATATTTACTCACAAAAAAATAGTCCCATTTTTGAAGATCAGGTCACTGTGATAAATAACTCAGGATTATCTATTTGCAACATGCACATAATTTCTTATCCTGCTGAACTAGATGGATCAGCTGATAGCTGTTATTTATTTTATGGTAGCACACTGGAGCTCTAGATGGAATTAAGAGCTTGTTGTCATAGTCCTGATATATACAAGAATAAAATATGGCCTTTGCCCTGGCAAGTTTACAATCTAAAGCCTTGCTTGTTCCAAAACTTATGTGCTCAATGTTATACAGGTTAATAAATCTCTCTGACTTCAATGAAACTGTCCACCTGTGTAAAGTTAGATTATGTGCAGGTCTTTGCAAGATTTGGACTTAAATAAACTAAAGAGACTGAGTGGGAGAGAGGCTTTTCACTTAAGTTTTCTCCTGTGGTGTAGAAACCAGCTTTGTTGGGACCTTGCTTGGCTTCCAGTCTTCACATGAAACCCTTGACAGGAAGGATCCCATGCAGCATCCTTCATATTTTTGGTACCTTTCCTTGCAGCTGCACACTAATGTTGCCTACTGGAATTACACACACAAAGTAGTTTCCCATCTCTCTCTAAGTTTTCCTGGAAAGAGAAAAAATATTAAAGAAAAGAGTTCTTTCAAATTCTTTTGCTTATAAAACAGTAAAAATGTGCTGGATGAATGGCTGGAGAGACACATTCCTTTGAGACAATTTCTCTGTATTTGAGAAATGCTGTAGGGTCCTGGCCCAAATCCCCTAAAGTTTTCACAATTGCTTCTTCCTCTTCTACTTTAAGATATGTTCTGCTTCAGCCAGAGAAAAAATAAAACAGGACGAAGGAGGTAGATAATACAGTACATCAAATACGTGATCTCACTTAAACTATATTTAAGCATCCCAAAACTGTTATCAATTTATGGTAACTCAATTTTATTATTATTTGCTGTTAAACATCTTGAAAGCAAACCCCCTATTATGAAGGTGTACTGTTTTGTGCATTTCTGATGCTTAGGAATAAAAAAAACCACTCTTTTTATGAGCATTAATTATACACCAGGCAAGGAAGCAATTGCCTCTATGTTATGAAATATTAAATCAAAATGCTTCCTGTTCCCAGATGTCCCAGAGATAAATACAGCAGTATTTTGAAGCCCCACTTGGAGCTGTTTTCCCTGCAAATTTATAGTTTTGTCTCCATTTTCAGAAAACCCTGTTTTATGTGAAGTATAGCACTCTTGGTAGTTTTTAAGGAGCAAACTCCTCTGGAGTTGCCTATGTAGGCAACAACTCTTATGTAGATTGCACACAAGGGATCTGAAGTTGAAAGGCTCCTTTAAGATGACAAATGGGTTGAAAGTGTTATTGTCTTTGATTGCATGCCTTACATCATCTGTATGTAGGAATAAGAGAGCTATACTTTATCTTTAGCCATTTTATAAATATTTAAGTCCTTAGAGTTGCCTAAAGATATTAAAGCATATTTTACAGTAGTTGGAATATAAATATTATATATAGCACAAGATACCAAAGTAGTTTAATGAATTCATAATTTTCTGTTCACTTTTATTGGGATGTGTTTTATGTTCCAAAACTTCCATTTAAAGAATAAAAGACCATTCTGCTCCCTGACAAGATGTGAGCTGGTAGTGGATGTTATCAGGGTTCCCTTAAATAGTGATATGAGGGCGCAATTAGCAAGACAAAAGGGAACTTGAGTTTTAGAATGTACTGCACCAAGCTCTGTGTTTTAACTTTAAAAAAACCAATTTTTAAGAAACCATATGTAAGTCTTTAAGAAACTGCAAGGTGTTTTGCATCTCCCTCTGTGTATTTTCTAAAAGTTCTTAATTGTGTAAGAAGATGCATATCTAGATCCAATTATACTAAGGAAAATTTTTAAAATCTGAAGTTAATTTTCAGGAATAACCAGCCATAAAAACCTTACGACATTAAATGTGTAAATGGTCTGTGTTTCGTGGCTTTGAATACAGAGGTGTGTTGAGCTTATAATTCTAAATGTTTCAAGTTCCCATCCAATATAAAAAAATTCTTTCTAATATTTCACAGTTTAACTATTTCCCAGTAGGAGTCCATGCTGGGTAATGCTTGCTAATTACCCACAACAAAAGTAGACACACAATGCTGGTAAATTACCTGACCCTTTGCATTTTAATGAGACAACAAGGATTTCATGAAGTGATGTTGTTTCAGTGGTTAATGGTGTCAGCAATGTTGTAATTGTAGGCTGAGGCACATTAGCTGCACAACCACATGTAGGAAGGGCTTCTCTCAACAGGCCCTTTGGAGAATAGAACAGGGTATTATCATTAAGCCTATGTCATTTGCATGCTGCTAATCACTTACTTTATTATCTTGTGTATCCATTGTCTTTCTTTAATTGCTCTTTAAATGAAAATTAAAAATAGTTCCAGTGCCCATGATACTTGTGATAGCATCTTGATTATGAAGATAACTTCAAGAAAATGGAACATATAGATAATATATTGCAGGAACGCAAGATAGTTTGAAAGTAATGTACCACAGCAGGCAGCCTCATGAGCATAATTCTGGTGTCTTTCTTTGCTTCACTACGTATTGTTTGCTTAATAAATGGTTATTTATATTCATAAAGGTGATGGTTTTTTTCAGAGATCAATGTCACTGGTTTTGCTTTGCTCTGGAAGAAGATACAAAGTGTCAGTATCTAGCAGTCTTTACCAGTCTGATAGCATTAAAGGAGAAAGCTGGATTTTTGTTCTTCCCAGTGTAATCCTAGTCTGTGATCTCCAAAGCAGAAAAGCAGAATCTATCACCTGCTAGTGGTTTGCAGAACTTTGACAGCTTTAGATAAAATTTATAAAATTCTTGGCATTTTCTTTTCAAGACAGACCTGTTGATTTAAGTTGGATGTGATTAAATATGAGACATCCCAGACTTTCCATAATCGGCATTTTCTAAAAGTTTGTTAGCTTCTGGTTATCAAGAACCTGCTAGTTCTTTCAGCATCTGCAGAATGGGATATTCAGGCTGACTCGAGGCATAGCCTCTGTTGGAGAATCAACACTATTGTGCTCCTAATAATGTATTTTTGCAGCTTTTCAACATCTGAACAAACCAGAGCTGAGAAAGTAATTTATTAATTTTGTAAATGGTAGGTTAGGAATTTTTTGTTGGAGAAAGTTCTGAACTACTTCTTATCATTTATTTCTATTCAACACACCAAAGTTTATGGGTAATGGAAACTTTTGTAGTTGCTTATTTAGAGACAAGATTAAGATCTTACAAAATGTTTGTAATGTCATGGCAATATGTGCAAATTTTCCTTAGAACCTTGAAGTAGATCTTGTGGAAGTATAATGGAGACTCCACCTTTCATGTTGATTTGAAGTTTTGTTGCTTGCTTAAATTTTCTATTCAACTTAAATCATCAGATACTCTATGAATTTAGGAGCATGATTAGTGGTTATGTGGTGAGAGGGAAAGTATTCCTACAGTGTTGTTTCTATTCTAATTTTTAATTAAATATCCAGTTCTTTTGTGGCCATGTAAACTCATCTGTCTGGAGATATCTTCCATTTTCAGTGGAAGAAATAGACTGAATTACATAGACGGAGTGCTTCTAAAATTTTGGGCTGTGTCTAGTTTTTTTTTTTTACGGCAACTTGCTCACCTTGTCACATGTAAATTGGCCTTTACAATTTGTTGGCAGATTTATATTTTAGACTGGCCCAAAATCACCACTCCTTAAGCTGTCTCACTAGCAACACAAGTCTACACTGCAAACTTAAATATTTATTCTCAGAATTCTATCAAATAATAATAAATAGACTAAAGACTCTTTAAAAATATTGAAATTGAAAATAAAGCTATTTCCAGTGATATTGGTACTAATGAAATTAAAACAAGGAAGAGAACATTTTATTTTTTATCAACCCATTTAACTCTCCATTAACCAATAAAGGATAGGAAAGTCAATGTGTTAATTGTTTGTAGAGATTAAAGTAGTATTTAGATGCATGGATGATAATAAGTGGTCAATACCGAAAACCAAAATTATAACAAAACAAAGCCAAACAAATAGGATGCCACAAAAAACTGCTGGAAGTTTTCAGGATGTCTGTACTGTGACTGGATACTGTAGTGTACATTTTATGATTGCCATTTAATTTTCACTGCTTAAAGAATACCACATTACATTTTACTGTTATCACTGTCTTTACCAGTTTGTTTGCTAGTGTAATGGGTTTCAGATCCCATATAAATAAAATAAACAAGGGGATGGTGTAGAGACACTTCTGCTGATACTTCTTTAAATATAAAAAGACATTTGAGCTGTCAGAGATAAGGGAAACTCTTAGAGATTTAAAAAAAAAAAACTGATAAAATAATGAGTCATTCTGTCATGATACGGAATTCATTTTCTTTTTAAGATTAATGTTTGTAAGAGGAGAAAGACAGTGAACCAAAACAGTGCAGACTTAGCAATAGAATTTTCATTTTAGAGCAGACTTTACCTCACTTGTTTTCTGAACACCTTTCCTTTTTTCTTGATATATTTGAGCAAATTACCTCTTTATTTAAGCTCCTGACTGTATGCTTTGGACATGCCCATCAGAGGCGTTAGTTGCTCTCTGAATTCTTGATTCTGACTGAAGCTGGGGTTCCCACACTTGACAGGTTGGGCGAACCCTGTGACATCAGTGGTGTCACTGCTGATCTTCAGGCAATTTTGTTCACACAGCCTTAAGTATTATCAGTAGCTTATATATTGCTACTGGTACATCATTCAAGAGCACTTCATTAGGGAGCTACTTCACATTCCTCCTGATTCCACAACTGCACAGTTTGTATTTGGGTCTTTTAAATGGTGAAAAAAAAAGGGAGTAGAAATAAAAGGTTGTGTGATTTACTGTGCTTTCCAAGGGAACGTTGGTTGAGTTACTGTTATATAGACTGGTATAGTTAAAATCAACCTAATACACATTTTCACACAATATGTAAAAAGATGTCTTTAACAAACTCTGAAGCTGTGTGCTACAAAAGGCAGTAGCCTTTATATGTCAAAAAGCATGACTGGGTTTTTTTTCCCCCAATTTATGATGTTCAATTTAAAGCCATGGTAAAAAGTTCTGACTTGCAGAAAAACTTTGTAGTGGCATGCTGAAAGTTTGAGTTCCAGAATTAAATTTCATGTTAAAGTCTCTTTCAAAGAAAATATATTCACAAAATATATTCACACATGAACACAGGATCCATGTTCCTCCACTATGAGCATTTAATAAAGCCCTGAAATTTTTAAAATACTTTTTTTTTTTTTTTTTTTTTTAATCACCTGCCTACTGGCACCTGACTATGTGCATAAGGCAACCTGCCCACTAAAAGCTTCTCTAGGATTTGGTGAAATCTGGCTGGACAGGACATGTGCACAACATGCTCTCTAGTCAGCAGGCTTTGAGGAGTTGCATTTTACAACAGAGTAATATAGGAGAGGAGCTTTTGTATACTTGCAAATAGATTAGACTGCAGGAAATATGCAGGAGGGCTATGAAGCATACCTGCCAGTTAAATTAGAGGTGGTCTTGATCTGAATCCAACCTGTCTCAAAGCTCAGCTCTGGGAATTTAGTTCAGATTTCTTTGATAAAATGGGGCTTTAGCCTTCACAGTTCAATCTTTGATCCCCAAGACAGCCTTGAATGTGGGATTTTAGTTTTGACCCAGCCTTTAGAGAAATTAATGACATTTTACTGTAGATTTCCAGCTCAGTTCCAGCTTGAGTAATTTGCAAGTCTGCTGGCACTGTTTAGCCCACACAGACCATGAAGTCGACCGTAAGTAAGTCCAAGTTGATGGAAAAACAATATTGCTGGAACAGAGTGACAGATGTTGATTATGGTAAAACGTCTGTGTAAGCATTTTGTACATATCCATTTCCTCACGGCAAACACCTGAATTTTTTGTAGAAGTAACAAAGGAATTTTACTTAAAGATGTGGACTTGTCTGCTAAAGAAATTGTCAGAATATGTATTCCAAAAAATGACTGCTGTCGTTATTACTGTTGCTGCTCAGGGGAGCTATTCAGATGCCTCATTTATTGGAGCTTAATAGATTAAAAGTCCAAATTGACTCTCATGATATAAACCTAATCAAATTCTAATCTGCATAATTTTCCCATAAGCAGCAATGGGAAATTTGTTTAATTTATGTTTCAGTAGTTGCCAATCAGACGTTGGACAACACTGTTACTTTTATTTTTCAAGTATTTTAATTGATTACTTGCTACGATATCTGGCTTTGCTCTTCCTTTTACACTAAGGAAAAATTTACTTTTTTTGATATAATGACATAATGTAGAGTCTCATCTAACATGCCGATACATCATTTTTAGTGGTGAGTTTTCCATTTTGTTTCTAGTTATTGAATACCTGTCTCTCTAAACTAGGTAATATAGCTTAATTTATTTGATAATTTTTATTCAGCACATTTATTTTTGCCTGAGGTCTAAATATGCAGAGTTGATTAATGATTAAACTGAAAGGAGTTTGGCATTGTTGTATACTAAATCATTTTAGCTGCAAACCTGTGCTACAGTTAGATGCTACCAACTTTGGGCCCTAGAAGCACCTAGTGTAGAAAAACTATTAAATGGTAAATGGAGAGTAGGAACAATTAAAAAATAAAGTTTGTAAAGAAAGGTAAAAAAAAGAAATTTAATTTTGTTTACTGTATAGAGAAATAGAGTTTCCATTCAGGCAGACTTGAGGGAAGGGCTATGGCTAGTAACTGTATATTATCTTACTTAAAGTGAGAAAAATAGCAAGAAGTGAACATTAGGGCTGTGCTCTGCAAAGCATTAGTAAAGAAAGCCCATTTGTTTTGGTAGTTTTGGGTTGTGTAAGCTTGTGGTGAACCTTGGCAGAATAAGGGTTTGTGTAATTACCACATATGATTTTGTGAAGGGGAAAATATTCCTGCAAAGCCATCGACAAAAAAACTAGGCAGTTTCAGGTGGACTTCATTTGGACTTTTGGGGTGCATGATAGTGAAATTCAAAATGGCACTTAAACTGGGAAAAGGTTTGTATAATACCTGTGAATAAACCCCTCTAAGTTATACATGATTCTGCCCTAGGCTTAAAATATTATGCTTTTCTAATATATTATGCTGTTCACAATTGAAATGGAATCAATGTGGTGTGATTCAGTGCTAGACCTCAAGATGATGAAACTCTAATCCTTCTCTTGATCTTTGTTTTTACAGCTTAATCCTACCTTGTTAGAGCCGCCCAAGAACCAGCAGACCTATAAATCATTTGCACTTACAGCACATGGGGCCACTAACTCATCCAGGAATGGATCTCACACTTTGGGGAACAGAAACTAGCATTGATCCCACTGCCCTGTGCATCCATTAGAGCTTTGATTTGGACATTTTCACTGCAGGTTTCTGTAATTCAGCAGAACGTGAATGAAGGGACATTAGAGACGGGCACTCTCTTGGCAGGAAGGTGGCAACTTCTGTGACATTGTCTCTGAGTTCAAAGCTCCAGGTGTTGTTCAATGTTCAATCATTGGAGGATTGCTGAAGTTGAGAAAGACATCCTTCTTCAGCCTCCACGCTCTAGATTTACCTTGGTTTAAGTGGAGCATAGGGGGCCTTACCTGGGCCTTGGGCATGGAGCATCTCCAAAGATGCTCTTTCTCTTTGAGAGAGCTGGGAGCTTACGTAGTCACATCTGCTCTCCCACATTCCTCTCCTTTTCCAGACCTTTAGCGATAATCTCCAAGAGATTATTAGATTTTCAGCACAAATCGCAGTAAAAGTCAGAACTGAAGCCAGAATTTAGGATTTCCAGGTTCTCAGGCTAAACTACAGCTCTCTGTCTCAGACCCTATGGGACACTGAAGCTAGAATTGTTTCTAAATTGAATGGCTGTAACAGATTCCCATGAATGTCAGCAGCTCTTTAGCTGCATGACTGCTGCTGAACTTTCCAGGTATACCCAAGGGCTGCACTTGGGAGAATAACAGGTATAGTCTCTCATTCAATTGAATTCACAGGAATATTAATGACATTGTCAGCAAACAGTAGCAAAGGGATACAACTGTGAGGTCCTTTTTGAGAATTATTTCTTTTTGGCTGACTCTGCTTAATGAAAATACTTTGTCCCATATTTCTGCATGATAACTTGTCGGGGGCGTGTTTGGCAGTTCACCACTTGTGTGTTATTCATATATGCTCAAAATGTTATTGTTATCTCATATTCCTTAGGTGAACCAGAGGTGGCTGGATGTATATATGCTTTTTAAATTATATTTGAGGACTTTAGTGCATATATCACCCAGTGAATGCCATGGCATCTTTCCCTAAACTAGCATTATTTAAAGGACACTATCAATTTACAAGGTGCTTTAATAACAAGGCCACAACCTTTAGGTTTGTCAAGTGGATTTTCAGTTTGGGATAGTGCCTCCTGCCTGCACAGAGTTTCAGTTTAGTAAAATATATATCTTTGAGAAGGAAGGGAGGCAAAAAAGAAAGCAGGAGAAAAAAGAGGGAAGAGAATCATAAAGGATCCATTATGATCCTTAAGAATAGAAAATATCTTATAAATGTAGCATAAAAATCCATTTTTCAGGATATGCTCATTTGGGCCTTGGTGGAGTCAGTAGAACAGAAGCAGTGCACATCCACAAGACAAATTTCCCTCTACAGGAAAACCCCAGTGAACCTCTATTGGTCCCCTCAGCAAACTTTAAGAATATATTTGCTGCTATGAAGAGCAAACTTTCCTGCATTTTGTGGGACATTACTCAATCAAGTGACCTGCAAAGAAACAAGCATTGATGGTTTATGGCCAGCACAACTGGCAGATCATTTGGATATCTGGCCAGTTGCTCACACATAAACAGAGCAAAACTGGTGGTGCTTTCAGTGGAGAGAAGGCATGTTCAGCCATGCCAGCATTCCTTAATTTTGAACTTCACCACAGTGCCACTGTGGAGCTCAGAATACCTGCATGTTACTGATGAGACACAGTTAGTGCCTCCCTGGGAGCACCACAGGTCAGCCTGGCTCGAGAGGCACAGAGCTCACAGAGCCCAGTGCTGCTCATCCCTTTGTAGGTGGGATTTTGTAAGGGGCAGTGAGGTTTTATGGCCATTCTGAGCTCAGAGCAGGGGAGAACCTGCATCCCCTGGTAAAAGAAGCCTACCTCCTGTTAGAAAGGAAGTTTTCCCTTTGTTCTCTTTCCACAAAGATGAGAATATGTTTAAGACTTAGATTTTCACCTCTGATGCAATTGATTGTTTTCCACCTCCTTCTGTGAGCAATAGTTTCTTGGAGCTGGGAAATGCTCTTTGCTCAGAATCAAGACATTGAACCATCAGCTTTCTGCAGAGAACTGCAGGGAGGCTCAAACTCCTTCAGAGCAGGTAGCTGAGTTAGGGCAGGGGAGGGAGGGTGCTGCCAGGAGAGAAGCAATACTGCTGGCTCCCAGCTCTCCAGGTTTGGAGCATGTCATGAGACCAAAACCTGTGTTCCCTTCAGAGCCAGGATATTCCTAATCCACTGCTTGGCAGCATCTTCTTTCAGAGACAGGGGTGGGGTGCCTCTTATTGAAGCTTCCTCAGTTTGATAAGGGAGACCTTACAGCTTTCTCCAACTACCTGGAAGGAGATTGTAGTGAGCTGGGAGTAGGTCTCTCCTCCCTGGTAACAATTGAAAGGACAAAAGGAAATTGGCCTCAAGATGTGCCAAGGGAGGTTTTGATTGGATATTAGGGAAATTTTCTTCACCGAAACGGTTGTCAAGCATTTGAACAGGCTGCCCAGGGAAGTGTTGGAGTCACCATCCCTGGAGGTATTTAGGAGACGTTTAGATGTGACCCTTAGTGACATGGTTTAGTGGTGCACTTGGTGGGGTTGGGTTAGTGGTTGGACTTGATGATTTTAAAGGTCACTTCGAACCTAAATAATTCTATAACTCTTATGTTGTAGTGATTATCCCTATAGCCAATGGCAGTGGGTTGACTGTGACTGACAACTAATTCCCACAGTGAGGAAAAGCTCATGGCCTGAGGTAAAGCCAGTTTAATAAGTGAGGGAAACAAAAGCAAGCCACAAAAAAGCAAAATTCAAGTGATACAAAGTCAACCACACACCCCGTATAGCAATTTAGTACTGAATGCAGTGGCTGCTGCAGCTGATACAGTTTTGCTGTACCTTACCTCCTAATTGTTGGCAGAGAGAATTCCCTTCTGCACAAGTCCCCCCGCTGTCACTGCATTTCCATCCACAGGCACTGTGCTCAGACTTGCACAGGCATGTGAGTTTACTGTAGGGCTTGATCCTGTTAAGCAATTGCAGCCAGAGCTCCCACAGTTGTTTGTAGAACAAGGAGATACTGTGTTTGTAAGATCACAACTATCAGCCCTGTTTTACGATTTTTATGAGCATTAATGGAACAAGGTTTGGGGACTGAAGGAGAAAATGGAATATGAAAAGGAAAATGAAAAGAGGTTGTGAGGAAAGCATGTCATTTCTAAATGAATGCTCTGTGCAGAGGAATTGAATCTTTTCACAGCTGAAAATGGATCTTAAATCTGATGCCTTAGCTTGTTTCAGCTCCTGTAATGAAATAGAGTTTTCCTAATACCCTGTGACCTGAATTTCTCCCTGCTTTATGGGTGCTATTCCTTGACGTACAAACCTGTATTTTCTCAAGTCAGCATTTGATGATGGATGTCAAAATACAGGTCATGTATTATGCATATAGCATTACCGATTTAAGGTGTTTACTTGTCAAGTTGAAGAAATTCAAAAATGTCACATTCACTGAATCTGCACAGCTGTCACTTGTAGTTTTTCATGCCTTTAAATGAAAGTTCTGATAAAGCAGGTTAGTTTCCTGCACTTTTTTTTTTTTTTTTTTTTTTTTTTTGTGGGGCTTTTTTTTGTTTTGGGTTTTTGTTGTTGTTGTTGTTGATTTTGTTTGTTTGTTTGTTTGTTTTCTCTTCTGGAGGAAAAAAATAGTCTCTGTATGGAAATTAGTTTGTGACTTGGGAGCAGGAATGTGTCTGGAAGGTGTTTGATGGCTTGTGACTCAAAACATAAGCACACAAAATCCCCAAATACACCAGTTTTCCTTTTCTTGAAAATATTCCAAGATTTTTATATTTCTTAAAAGTAAATTTCTAGAAGTGTCTGAATTAAGTACGAGCTAGGAAATTAAATTACCAGATACTTCTCACATCTTTCAAGACAGTAGGATGAAAAATATTAAGGCACGAAGTCTATTTTTCATTCAAGGAGAAAACACAATCCCTTTAACATGCTTCCTGCATTTCAGACTGAATGCACTGTGTGTGCAGCGTGCAATTACAGAGCTTCTGACAATCTGTGTCTAACAAAAATGCCACATTTACTTCAATCTTCTGACACCATCCCAGGAAGACAAATATTCTGAGGGTTACAGGGGCGGCTACAAATGGCCTTTGATGGAGAGTGTGCGTGTCTCTGTGTGTGTGCACGTAGCAGTGAAGGGGAGGCGAGGAGAACTTGCACATTTAGATGAGTTACACTAACTTACTTCAATTTTCTTTTTACTGGGAAATGTTGCTGTGCTCCTGCCATCTGAAGGGCCTGATTCACTGGAAGGTGGTTTAGTAAGTGCATCCTGAGATAGGGGGAGAGAGGCTTTAGGAAAAAAGGGAGAAGCTGAGCCTCTAGGGATACTCCCTGCAGTACAAAACCTTGAGTGCATGAGAAAAATATTAGTTTTATCTGATTTTAGATAAGTGAGTATGAAAAGTCTTGTTGTTGCCATTTTGACTCGTAATTCAGCAGGGGACCCAACTGGGCCTGCCAATCTAACTGCTTAAGGAATCTGCAGCTACCTGAGCTTTTTCTAATGTGGCAAAGGCCAGCCACATCTTCCACCACCTAAAAGAATGCATTCCATAACAGAATACAAGACTTAAAACATTGGATCTACTGCAGAAGGAGGTGTCACACTAATACCCACCTGTCCTCAAATAACATTTCCTCCCTTTGGAGTCCCACTTTAATTTCTCTGCTGTTCTGAGAGTGTCAGTGTTACCTGTAACTTATGAGGTGGTGACTGAAGGATCTCTGCCAGACTTACTTGGTAAGCCTGAGGAGTCTCAGGCTCTGCCATGAGGAGGTAAACATTCAAAGAACCAAAACAGCTCTCAGTCATAGTGCCAGAGACAACGAAACATCTGCAAACTGAAACTGGCTGGGACTGCAGCTCACTGTCACCAAGCTGGTTTTCTTGAGTTCAGCACAACAGGTGGCATTACATGACTGACTGTTAACATTTCCTATTGCCTCTAAGAAATACACTTTCTAAAGATTTTCTATCCACTGGTAATATTATATAGAACTGCTTTACTGACTTAGGTTTCTCTGTGACAATGTTTTTGTCTTGAAAGCCTGTTGAAGATACTATATCCATTTCTCTTCTCCTGAGGAATTTCTGTGCAGACTTTTCACTCCCTTTTTAAACTGTCCTGCCTGCACAATCACCGTGCTGCATCTAGTTTTCCTGTGACAGTCAGAATGAAATTCATATCAGTACCTTCTGCAGAGCTATGTCTCTTCCCAGTGATTCTAGTTTTATTACCTGTATATGATTTCTCTGTGTGATACAGACAAAACATAGAGATAGATGAATGGAAAGAGAAGATTAAATCCCATTAAATCAAGAAGCCCAGATCTAGTGGTCCTTGTAGTTTAGGGGCGGTTTAAGAGTGATGTTATCACTGCAAGAGACTGTAAGTTTTAAGACAATACAGCACCAGTATGACATGCTAACTACAATTTAGCTTAGAAATTTCCTGGTTTGTAAATTGGTCCCCAAATTGAATAAAGATAAGGTAGATAATATCATATTATCTTCCTCTGAATTCAGTAGCAGGTGAATGTATCAATGAATGTAATGGAGCGAAACATTTTCCGCACTGCAAGAAGATAGTGAATTTAAATCAGGAATTAATTTGGCTGTGATTAGTTGAGAATAAGTGTATGGAGAATTCAGAATTAGTGACAGAGGACCAAAATTCTGTCCCTGGATGTCAGATGTGAAATCAAAAGACTCGGGAATAATATGGCAAAAAAAAAAAAAAAAAAAAAAAAAAAAAAAAAAAAAAAAGCTCAATGTTAAGAGCTCCATTTCAAACTGTAGAGAATCTGGCTGAAAACAGTATTTTTTAAAGGTGAATATTGCTGGTTTCCAGATTTTGGTTTTTTTTGAGTGCCTTCAAATATGTTTATTCTCCCACCTTTGTTTCTTTTTTATCACTCTTTCCAGTTCTTTGCAAGCAATCATCTCACATACCATTTGAAAACCTGTGTCTTTTTCCTTTCATCCTATTTTTTTGTCTCTTAGAATGGACCCTTCCATCCCAGTATTCCTACAATTGTGATCCTCATAGCAATGCATATTATAAATGGTGCACCTGAAAATTACGAAAAAACCCTTCCATGCGTAGGTGGTAGTCCTCTTGGAAAGCAGATAATTTTAAATCTTGATCTGTCAAACCTAAAACTGGCTAATGGAAGCAGTTTGTTCCTCATGGTTCTACTACCATTTACCTACAATGCTCTTTAAAATCTTAATTGCTGTTTAAGGAAGGATGTTTGCATTGGGACTTTTTGTGTGTGTGTGTGTAGTCTGTCCTTTGTAAACTTTCTTTATTTTTCTCTCTTCTTTTTTCTTTTTTTTTTTTTTTTTTTTTTTTCCCTTTTCAGGCTTTACACCCCCTGGGATGGATAGGACATCTCCAGACAACAGTCCAGTCCATGGTCTTTTACGTCAACCCTCCATTACAACAGGAGCCAACATCCCTATTATAACAGAGCTAGGTAAGACAAGCTAACATTTATCCTCCCATGTACATTCCCATGTGTTTTTCCCTCTTTCCTTTTTATGGAGATAGAGAAAAATTACTCATACTGTATCTTATGCTGTTATATTTTCTCTTTTGAAAAGTGTTTTGAATTAATCTCTCTAAAGAAAGTTTAGTAACAGTTTGTTCCCTTTATTTGAATAACTGAAATATGTTTCCCTCCTTTGGGTTTTCTCCATTTTCTTAAATAAATATTCTATCAGACAAGATGCTTTTTGCATAGTGTAACAAACAAGAAGGGATGTTTGGGCTAAAGTTAGAAAAGGAGAAAGGCCAGAGTAAGTATAAGCAGATATTTCCTGTGCATTTAATCAATTGTAAGAGGCCATTTGTTTATTTCTTCATGGTCCAAAACTGTTTAATCATGTGTAACCAAACTCTGTATAATAGTATGAGATATTTCACTCCTGAGAATACAATGATGGTAGGTAACTAGACTCTGATTTCCACTCTAGCTGTGGGTATTTATGTTGTCAACTGGTGTGATGTGAAGTGCAGAAGCTGTTCTGTTTCTTTCATGGCAAATACAAACTTGATTTGTGGTCCTTTGTCCTTCTGTTTTCTTTTTCAGTTTTATTTTTTAGAGCCTTACCTGTCTTTTTCCCTTACTTTATTCTCTTTCTGTACTTTCTTTTCCCCCTAAATACTTTACTTACTAGCTAAGCCTGGCAAACTTCTGCCTTTGGTTTCAATCAGTCAGGAAAAAAACAGTGGAACCCACATTCTAATGATAACTGAACTGGGTAAGAAGTGCCTTTTTCCTTCACATCACTGTCTTATTTTTCTGTTGTTGTTGTTCTTACTGTCATCAGCTTTTCCTTTATTTATCTGGCTGTATCAGAGGGGCTACCCTCATGGCACTGCTTTGAATGTGTTTTATTTGTGGTTCTGGTTGGAATTGACTGTCTTGTTCTGGTCTTTCTTAATGATTTTTTTTTTTTTCTTCACGCAGCATCAGTAAGCCTTTGATCACACTCGTCTGACCTGCCGGCTGTTTTCATAGCACCTCCTCACCAATTCATTTTTTTTTGGCCTGAGTCCCCACCTCCCTGGCCCTCACTCTCCTACACCAATTTTTTCTCTCCTTTTCTCTCTTCTTTCTCTTTCTTTTTTGTTACTTCAGCCTGTTGTCAATTTGGTGGACATGCCTTAGCAGCTTTTCAGAGGAAGTCCAAGAAGAAGTAAAAGATACCAGAAAAAAACCCCAAGCATCACACTTTCCCTCAAGCTGTTTTTTTTTTGTTTATTTTGTAGAGTAGGCTTTTTCTCAGAAGCTCAGGTTTTGAAGCTGTAGAGAAGCAGCCAAGCCTCTGCATGGTTCCCTCTCAGCACAGAGTGCTCCCACCAGCCTTTGGAGCGGCGTTTGTTGAGCTTTTCCCTGTGGCACAGCAGCACCCACTCAAACCCAGCTCTCCTGGCCCACAAATCCCAGTGTGCCAACTTGCACCAGGAAGATAAAGATACTGAGGATAAACACACCTGCAGGATTCACAGTAGATTTGTAGGAACTGACCCCACACATGGCTAGCACGGTGTCTAAGTCAGGTGTTAGTCTGACAGATGGAAGTGGAGAAATGATGCTACTGTCAATAGTGTCTACTCTAAACTAGCAAATTAAACTGAGGTACAAGCTGTTCAAAAGTATATTTTGTGACAAAACAGCAGGTTTTCAAATGCTATATTGCTTAAGAATATGGAAATTAAATTGATATGTACTGAAGAAAGAAGTATTGTGGATAGTGGTGTTTTCTTGGATGGAAGTCTTCTGATTCCCAGGGCAGAACATTTATCTTGTTACATTTCTAAGGTGTTATGTATTAACAGTTACATCAGGGAGTGCAAAGGCAAGAATTTTAAATTCTATCCTCATCTCATTAAGACAGCTATCATGAGGTTTTATCTGCAGTAATTCGTGTTTTGTAAGCTAAACGTAGCAAGCACGGTATACAGAGAGTTGTGAAACCAAGTGGATGTACAAGAAAACTATATGTAAAGGAATGAAACCGTATGAGAAGGAAGATCAGAATAGCAGGCAGAGGAATTTCTGACTTAAGAAGCCAAGAGCTGAAATCTGATCAAGTTAACAGCAGCTCTCATGTTATTTTCAAAGTTCGCTGGGTTGGCTCAGGAGATGTGTTCACATGGGGGATCAGGATATAGCCAGTGTGTGCAGTTTCAAATGCTCAAAAAGTTTTTCATTTCCTTTTCTTGCATGGGAACTGAAATTAATTTGTCATTTAGTAAGTTGAAGGGTATTTCAATGGCATAGCTAAGCAGTCTGTGCTTTCATGCCTGAGGGAGACTAATATGGAAATGAAATATTTCATGAAATATGATCCACTTGATACACTGATCTCAAGGAAACAACTGCTTTTAGTTGGAATGAGTTGGAAGCAGAGAGCTTAACTGTGACAATGAAATGCCAGAGAAAGTCAAAATGACAAATACTACTTTATTTGGGCTTTTCTCTAAAACTGCCTGATGTGGATTCTTTTTCACACTGGCTAATGTAGAATTCGTGGCTGAGAAAGTGAAGTTATAGAGACAAATATTTGAACAAAAGGCAGTGCTGCAAGAGAATAACTGCTCATTCATTCAGATAGATGCATGTTAAAGGGACAGTTTATCCTCTTCTGAGCCGTAAGTGCATTAACACCACTCCAGTAAGAATCACAGCAGCACATCTAACAGATGCCTGTGGGCTATACCAGAGTTTTATTGACAGCCTTTATTTTACAACGGGGTTCTAACTTCGTATCTTGTGATAACATTTCACTGTACATGCAAACAGCCTCAGCCACTGTACCCCACCAATATACCAATATTGTCTCAATATACAAGAGCATAATGTATCTCATTTTGAGCACAGGCAACTGGCCACAAAGCTACTTTGCAGGAAAGGGATAGGAACCTGCCAAGAACAAGTGTCACCTCTTACAAGCAAGATAACGAGCAACAGATTTTTAAATGCACATTTTCACATCCATCTTGATTTCATTTTCAGTGACGTCAAAGACACGAGTCTGTGTTTCCAGACATATGCCGTTTCTTTTTCTTTGGCTGTGTGATGTGTAAGGTCACAATGCTGGTGACCCAGAAACACCTTTCGACTTCACTCTCAATGTTGTTATTGTTATTTTCAGTAAATGATTCAAATGTTCAGTTCTTGGACCAAGATGATGATGATGATCCCGACACAGAACTGTACCTCACGCAGCCCTTCGCATGTGGAACCGCGTTTGCCGTCAGCGTGCTGGACTCTCTCATGAGTGCAGTAAGCAAACAAAATCCTTTTCATTCCCTTCTATCAGACTTGTTGTGAAAGAGTGTGAAAGTTTAGAACCTTTTCCACAGGTAGGCAGGAGAAGATGATTTTTTTTAGGTGTCAAGAGAATTTTGGAACCTAAGCTAGGTTATTTTCTTAGTTTGACACGGAGACCATAACTGAGATACCTGGAAATTCTGTGAGTCCACAATTTTATAAGGAAGCAATCTCATTTCAGGTTTTAAGGATCATGCTTTCAAAAAAAAAGTTGTCCCTTCTGCCTAAAATCCAGACCTAAATGCAGTGTGTCAGTCCCTGTGCTCACCATTCTTGTCAGACAGCATCAACTGTGTTTTGAGCTTTTAATTTCCTGTAGCTATGAGCAATGCTGTGAGTATGAGTGCTGGGGGACACTGATAGAGCTCCACAAAAGCCATTGTACCCATCTAATCAACTCTGTTTGTGTGAAGAGAGGTTATCCTCTCTTTTTCATATGAATTTTCTTGTGAATCAAAACTTCAGTGCGTGCCAGAAACTACAGATGATGGCCTTTGGTTATGTCTACTTTGGGGCTTTTGTTTTGCAGCCATAGCTCAGCTCTGAAGCAAAACCCCTGGTCATGCTCCCTTTCATCCTCCTCATATTGGCTAAATTTTCAGACCAGGCTTGTTCTGTGTGAGCTGCACTTCTTTCAGAGGGACTTAAACTCTGCTAGATATAGAAACGACATAATCTTTTTAGAATCTGAGCATGGGCTGTCTGAGCTGGCTGTGGAATAAAGTTCCATAGTGCTGGGAAAGATCTCTTGTAAACCCCACTATATATTGAGCAGATGGGTTTTTCTAAAGGAGCCAGGCCTGACCTTTACTTGAATTCAGAATGAAGCTTTTTTTTTTCTTTTAAGAAGAATTCATAATGATCTTTATTATTTATTATTGTATTTGTATTTCATATTTATGTATCTGTATTTTTTAATTTTCCCTGCTATATTTTTCATATGTTCCATCCACAGATGAATAATACGAGTCTACACAGATAAAATTTTATTCTAATGCAGACTAGGAGTTTTCAATAACCTCAGAAAATGTTTTTCTTGAAAGCTACTTACAATATTTTGTAGGTGTGACAAATTCAGAAAACCTAAGCAAGGACTCAAACTCTGTACCTTCTCTAATTAAAATCTCCATCTATAAAATATTTGGCATATTCACATAATAAATGGGAATTTTACATGAATGGGAATTTAACATGAAGGTTGCAAATGTTACTTAGAGCTGTTTATCTACTCCCATTATTATCCAGGTCAAGTCTCTGAATGTATTGTTCAGTAGGGCACTTCAGAATCAAGAAAAAAGTAGGATTCATCCTTCTGGTTGCCATATTAAGAGAGTGGCATGCTGTGGACATCATTGCTCCCTTGTTCAAAGGTGTCTCTAGTAAATAATAGTGATGTAATGAAAAATGGATATAGCATGCCTGTTCAGATATTTTGATAGCTTTAGTTTTTGCTAGCTTTTATTAAAGCTTAGTTTTGGACAAAATGCCCCTCTGTCTGCACTTCCTTTCTATAACAGTCCTTTTTGCTAAGCATTTTCACATCTAAGTGGTCATATTATGTGTCAGGGACAGTGCAGCCTGAAGCCAGAGAAGTGTAATAACAAGAGTAGAAAATTCTCTACTTAAAAAAATACTAATCAAGAAGACAAGCCAAAGATTCAGTCAGTTAGAATTGTTCACTATCCTGTCTTTTCTTTCACTAGATTTCTGGTCAGTGCTAGTGTTATTTTTTCTTCATTCCTCAAAGGCCCAGCAAGAAGTTGGAAAAGTATAGTTCTTCCTGACCCTTCAGAAAGTGTAAAATATGTGAGATGTTTTCCCTTTACTATCCATATTCTCATGGGGAAGGTGTGTTCTCCTTTCACTTCTTCTCCAAGGAAAAGAGTGTTTCTCACACAAACTAATCTATTTGTACTGTATTATCTCTTACGTTGATTTTCTTTTTGTCCTAGAGTACACTTGCTTTTAGCAAACAGCTTCTATTTAATGTATGTAACTCCATACTTGCCAGTATGGGCAAATAAACCCCAAATCCTAACTAAATTGTGAGATCTGCAGTCATGCTTTCATCCTATTTAATTGCACAGGAATTCTGTAAGAAATATATTATATGCACTGCTGTCCTTTCCCAGCTCACTTGGAGACAAACATATAGTTCATTATTCTATCTACTTAGTGATTCAGTGGGCTTTACTGCTTATTTTTGATAGGAAAATTCCAATTTATGATCTCTGCTGATACCTCTGTAATGAAAATTCCTTAGATGGTGTATAGTGCAAATGTACATGAACTGCTCCTTTAAGAATGAATCTCATCCCACAGCAGTGGGGTTTTGTAGCAAAACAAGTGTAAGAAAGATTAGAAAGTCAAATAATAGCCATGCATCCAATCTTATTTCTGACCTGTATATTGTTGGAAACAATATAGATGTATATATATAGAAAAAGAGCTACAAAATAGATTTAAAATAATTTTCTTAAATATTCAATAATTGCATAATAATAATAATAATAATTTTACAATATTAATCAATGTTAAAGTATTCTCTTTTTTAAAAATAGTTTTATTAATATTGAAGTGGTGTATTAACTCATGAATCACAGATTAGAAAATGTGATCAGACTTTCTGATTCAAGTCTGAGTGCTGGAGATCTTCACATTCTGCTAGTTTAATATTATTTCCCAGAAGATGACAGTACTGGACATTTTAAATTTAAAATTGGCTGTTATGTCCTTATTTCAAAGGTAAAAGCCTTAATGTAGTTTAGTTTTCCAAGTGCTATGGGCTGGTCTTCTACACAGAGTTTGGCTTTGCAGCAGAGGCAGTATATTCCACAAGCCCAGGATTCAGTGTAGTAGCTCAAACACCAGTGCTCAGAGAACAATAACAAGCTCAAAATCTGCCCTGTGTTTTGATGAGTTGGTAGCAGTGATCTCACCAGGTTTGGTTCAAGAGTGTCACTGTGCTCTGGGAGAGGCTCTGGGCTTGGGTCATGTTTTAACTGTGGCAGTGCCCATTGTTAAAATGCTCCAGCCAATCATTATTATGTCTTTGAAGAGGCATCTACTGCCATCAGGTACTGAAATGATATCTTAATATTTATTTTGTTACACCACATGCAAACCCAGGGAATTAATACACATTTTGTGTCAGTCTCAAGGCAACACCCCTTTTGGAAAGCAGAGCATGCTTTCATCACCAAGTAAAATGTAACTAAAAAGTGGGGGATTGGAAGCATCTTTTAGATTACTTAACTGGTTTTAAAAAAAATTATCTTCAGCTATAGAAAAGTTATATGACATAGGATACTCAAAGGAGCAAATTTTCGAGCGAAAGTTCTTTTTTCAACAACCAAGGAAACCAGTTTTCAGCACACAGCACCTCCAAAGGTCTGAGCAGTTGTCCTGAGAGCCAGAGCTCCCCTGTTACTCCTTTTGGCACTGAAGATGGGAGAAGTACAGAATTTCTCCCCGGCTGGAATCCCTCCCACACCTACCACTGCAGCAGACCTGAGGTGCTGTTAGAGGCAAGGATCTCCAGCACCAGATGATACCATTTAATATTTGCTACCCTGGAACTGATTTTCTTGTACTAGAACTTTAGGTCTTGATTGCTTTCTCTATTATCAAATCCTACCTTTTCTTCATAAAAGTACATAATGGAAGAAAATCATTAAAACAGTTTAAAATAACTTTTCATTATACCTGTACTCAAGAGTTCTCCCTGAGGGATCCTCACAGTCTTATTTATACAGAAAAGAAACTGTTCTGATTTTTGATATGAACACAAGATTGTTTTTCATGCAAGTCTGTTCAGAGAATTAGTAAGCAGCATCTTGTAACTTAAAGTGTCTCAAACTTCTTTAAAGTTTGGACAATAGTTTAAGAATTAATAGATTTTCAAATTATGAAATGCTATTATTTATTTTCTGCTGTTGATTCTGTCTCAAAGGATCTTTTGTTATTGGTATGAATTACTGATGTTAGCTCAGTCACTCCTTGAGTTTGGATATATATTATTCCTCTAACTGAAAAAGAAAATCACATTAAAATATTTGTTTGAAAGGGAGGTTTAAAATTGTGTGTGGTGGAGGAGGAGTCTTCTTAAAAGAAATTCATTTAAAAACCCACTAGCAAACACAAAAAAAGGCAGATAAAACTTGGAATATGACAATTTTAGTGTAATTATAAATGAAAGGCAAAGTGCTATTAAAGTTAAAGCAATATTATTAAAAGATGTGCTAATTTTCAGTTAAATTTTCTGTAGAAGACCAATTAGTTTAAAAGACATGACAGCATTAACTGCAAAACATAAGCAGTCTGGTAATTATACTTTAAAAAATGATTGAACAAATGGGAAGGCATCCTTGAAGCATTTGAAAGAGCTGCACTACGATTCTGAAGCCAGGGCTAGGTGGCACTGCTAGCTCAGATATCCGTGTCATGATTTCCTTGCTGTTTACCCAGTTTCAGTGTCTATGATGCATTTCCTTTTTTCTGTGTTTAGAATATACCTATTTCATATTCTCATTCCAGATGACAATTAAAGTGATATCACACGCATGTTCAATGTGGGGTTTGGTTAATGACAGTAACAAACAAGCATTTCCTCAGCTCTGATTTTACACTTAACAAAAGGGATTCTGTTTTCCATCACTGGAAAGTGCCTTGTTACTTTAAGTACAACAGCACCTTTCCTAAGACATTCTGTAGATCAGTTTCTTATAAGTACTGGCATATCCAGGCCATGTACCCTCCCACAGAGCAAGTAGAAGATCACTCTCAAATTAATTTCAGTGTATTATTATTCCAAAGGAAATGGATATCAGCCAGTCCAGCTTTTCAGTGTTCCTCTAGTTCCAAACTGGCAAGATGTAATGAGGAGTCTGATTTTTGTGACAATCAAAAGCATGGGCAGACAGCTTTTTTGTTGGGGAGTGTTAAATACATTAGTACAGAAGGAAGCAACCCTATTTAGCAGAAGGCGACAAGTTACAGCTTCCTATTCACTCATCTTTTCTTTTCTTGCCTGTGGTTGGGCAAGAAATTTTCTGATCAGATGCAATGCTGCAGCACTTTGTCCTGAAACTTGGAATTTTTTCTCCCACTGATTGCAAAAGAAAAAAAAAAAAGCCCACAAAAAAAAAAAAAAAAAAAAAAAAAAAAAAAAAAAAAAAAAAAAAAAAAAAAACCACCATGTTTTGGCTGTACTCATCCATCTGATTAAATGGTGCCATCCACATCAGTCATGGTGTGAAACCCAAATTAAGGCATTATTCCACAATAAATGGTGCCTCCTTTGCTAGCAAGGGTCTTAGCTTTGCCTTAGAGGTACAGCACAGTGGGAAGAGTTGCCAAAGAGGGTGACTCTGATTTCATCTCAGGGACATCAAGGAAGAAGTAATTGAAAAATAAACAATCATGCCTGAATGTCTTCTCTCTCTCACAATGGCAATTCCTATTAAACATCATGTAATTGCTCCAGACTTACATTCCTGCAAGGGGTCACATTGATTTTTCTGTATGTTAAGAGAGGTTCGAGTATTACACTTGAATTGCTACCCAGTGCATCCACATGTGTAAGAGCTGATTTGAGATTAGCTGTTGTTTTAGACTAGCTGAATCTTCCTGAACCTCTGCTTATGTCAGACTCCTCTTTACAGTACCATTTGTAGTTAAAATATGGAGTGCCTTACCCAGGTTAACTTGAACAACTGGAGTTGATGAGATGCAAATATTCGCTTTAGGGCATGTATAACAATAAGAATATGTTCCTCTCATTTTAATTTAGTCAACAGGTGAATGGCATATATGCCTATGTAAATAAGCAGAGAAGCTTGAAGTTGGGAAACTTCAATGTAAAGTGAAAAACATTGCAGCGTAGAACTCATTTTCTTCTGTTTTATCTGTCATCTCCAGCAAACAATGAAACTGAAGTTTCATTATACAAAGAAAGAATATCAAAGTAACATGGATAGGAAGCCAGTTCTGCTTTTTGATCTTAGGATAAAATATTTCAACCTCTACCTCAGTTTACCCATGTATTAAATACAGTTACATTATATGGATAGAGCAGTGAATTTCATTGAAAAGTATTATTTTAAAAGTCTTATCTTTAGACAACAAGCACTGTTTGAGAATTCACTATTCACTTTTATTTTGTTGGATTACAGACATTTGTTCTAAGTCCTAAATTCAAGAAAATCCAGAAATCCAGTAATGTCAATCCTGTGTACTCTACAGCAAGCTCATTTTTTCCTTTTATGTTCCCTGCACTCGCAAAGCTTTTGAAAACTCAGACATTGGTGGCATTATAAGTGACAGTCTTTCCTTTTTTTTTGTTCATTTTTTTATTTTTGCCCTGTACAATACATTGCAGATGTTTAACTGAGTATGTCTGAACTATACCAGTATACTTTTAAGTGAACTTGAAAGTCATTCATCTGGATTTAAATTAATATTTTAAATATCCATTGTTTGCCTGACAGACCAGCAATGCTACAGATGCTGGCAAAATGTCACTGTGCAGTAAATCTTCCCTAATAAACCACACTTACCCTATACCCTAGAGTTTTTTAAAAGGACCACCAGGATCCCAAACTCATCATACATTTATCTGGAATGAACTCAAGATGTTTAATTGATACATGCTTATGTCTGAACACTGTCAAGTCTCGTAATAAGATGTTTAGTACAATACATCGGTTAGACTGCTAGAGTCCAGCCACAGTAATAAGTAATGACATTTGCAGCACAAAGGCAGCTCCCCAACGAATTGGTGACAAGAGTAAAAAGGCAATCTAGCCTGTGTAAGCTTTAAATGTGGTCTGAATTTTACAATTACATGTCCTAAAGCCCATTATTAGACATGAGGGCGATGAGAAGGAAAGCAGTCATTGCATCACTACTAACACCAATTATAGGAAACATAAATCATTCAAATTTTTGTACTTTAATAAAAATCAGCCTGAATTGGTGTTTAAAAGGAAGGATCTAGTATAGGAGCCTAATGGGATAGAAGAAAATAGAGTAATTGGAGGCTGCTGTCTTTTCACTTTCTATATAAAATTATTTGAAGAGACAGCCAAGAACTTTAAACAGCAGAAACCCGGAAAAGTTGTAATTTGGATGTCTTCAGTTGTGACTTTAATGGTGTTTGCTTAAAGAGCTTTCTTTTATCTCTGCAGACATACTTCAATGACAATATCCTCACACTGATACGGACATTGGTAACAGGAGGAGCCACACCAGAGCTGGAAGCACTGATTGCTGAGGAGAATGCATTGAGAGGAGGTTACAGCACGCCCCAGACACTTGCAAACAGGGACAGGTGTCGAGTTGCTCAGTTGGCTTTGTATGATGGGCCATTTGCAGACCTAGGGGTAAGATCATGAGGGAAATGCAGGACCAAGGCTGGTCTGTGCTCTATTAGCTTTCTCTCAGACTGAGTGAAAAAATCTATCTTAATAAGCATATAATTTCTATTATTGAATTTAATAGAGCTTTTGGATTGTTTAAAAATATACAGTGCAGAGTGCCAGATTTGCTCTTTACCTTTTAAGAAGCTGTATGATTGCCCAGGATTCTTGCCTACATATTCTGTACAGAAAATTCTGTGGCTCTTCTTCATTGTCAGCTAAAGAGATGGATGAGCTGATTTGGATGATATAACCATTATAGCAGTAATGAATTGTAAATATGTTCAGTATGTATAGATATACCTTTTTTGGGTTTTGATAAACTTATTTAGTGTTTTCACACAGCTTCCTGTTCTTAAAATCGGCTTATTAGCTTGAAAACTAAGATGGAAGGTTTGTTTTTTGCTGATTTTGGATAAAGTAAAATTCTTGTGAAATCCTAATTTTCTGATAATTTGACTGCACTGTTCTAAGGGTGAAGTCAAAAAACAAGCAAACCAAAAAAATTAAAAGCCCCAAACCAAATAGATAAATGTTCTTAAAAAAATTAGAGTCCATTATATAAAAATAGATTAAAAAGTATCTAGGAATGTTTTCTGGACCACAGTTTGAAATCTTGAGGTGAATCCAAAAGCACCCCCTCTGCTGTGATGATGATGTAGGTTTTGATGTTTCTTAAATTAACCTTGAGTTCAACCAGCGCTGTCCAAAAAGAATGGAATTACCTTCTTCACAGAAATGACAGGGAATCCCAGTTTAAGGATTAGGGCAGCAAGAGTACACAGATAGGAGCCTACAGCCTTTCAGCTGATGGAGCTATCCAGTTGTAGCTGAGACTAGCAGCTCATCAAAACACTTCAGCATGCAGCTTAACATTTCCAAAATAAAATGAGCAGCACCAATCTCTAAAATGCTGTTTCACCAGAGCCTCAGTTGCACTACATCTCTGAAGGCAGAATGCATTAACTCTCATGATTACTTAAGAATCACTATTTTAGATATGCAAATGAGCAAATCTAAACTTAATTTTTTGCTAATCATACATTTAGTCATTATTTTACAGCAGCAGATATTTTATTGTCCTTTTAAACCCTTAGAACTCTAATTTCTGTTGTGCTCCTGGTGAATTTCTTTTTTGTCTGGATGACAGTATGGCTGCTGCCAAGAAAGGGCCAAAGATACTAACGATTTTAATACCACAGTTAATGTAATTTGTACGATATGCATTGTCTGGTACCAAAATTTATATTTCCAGCTTAAAGCAAATCACTTCTCTTTCCAATTTGCCATTAGTTCATTGACCAAGGCTCTCCAAAATAGCAATCATCACTTTACATAGTTATTTATTTGAAATAAAATATTAAGGTTATTCATTTCCTTGGGTAAAATGCTCTCATTTGAGACAAACAACAGATTGTCCATATGTTGTCCTGTTTTTTAAAAATTCATACTGAACGACCTGTTTCCTAACACTGTGTTAACAAAGAAAGGAAAAAAATGCACTGTTCTTTTTGTTTGTTTGTTTATGTTCTTTCTTTCCTCTAGGATGGAGGTTGTTATGGAGATCTCTTTTGTAAAGCACTGAAAACATACAATATGCTTTGCTTTGGAATTTATCGATTAAGGGATGCACATCTAAGTACTCCCAGCCAATGCACTAAACGGTGAGTCTGGTCTTCTAGAACATCTCTGCTTCACTGGTCTTCAGTCTTCTCAGCAAGGAAGAGCCAAATGAATTCCTGTAATAAAATAAAAAAGAGTTTGCTCCATTTTTGCGTAACTTTTTCACAGTCCTCTTTGAGGATTTCATGATGACTCTCACTCTGACTTCAAATCAAAAGCTGGGTATCACAGCATAAGTTGTCAGCTAATCTTATTCAAAAAAATTTTAATTAGATTTTCAGAATATATCTTTATCTTGTTTGCTTTATGATGATCCACTGTTTGGATCCAAGGAAAGGACTTCAGTTTTCTTATATCAATCAATTCTTAAGTTGTGGGATAATAATTTAAACTACAGTAGCTAGTCTTTTTTCTGAATGCTCAAAAAATACTCATCTGGGCTTCCCATCAGTACCATCTGTGTCTAATCATAATTTCTTCCAGTAAATAGAAACCTTCTCTGGGTAGACTAGATTTTTTCTTCAGTAGCACCAAGCCTGACCTTAGTGCTTTAAACAGAGCAGACACATTTCCATCTTTGCAAAACTGAAGGCCATTTAGCAGCTTGCTTGAAATGTGTCTTAATTAACTGCTTCCTAGAAATACACACACAGACCCATACCAGAAGTATCACAAATCTACCATCTGTTACTGTTCCGTGCTCTACAAAAAAAGCATCATTATTGGGTGAACGTGGCAATAAACAACACTGCAGCCCACCAAGGCGGCTTCTTCTGTAAGAACTTGAACAAATTGGGTAGAAAAAATGATTTGCAGTTTAGATTTACACTACAGTTGCTATACTTGGGATTATTTGTTGGATTAATAAGGGACTTCTGTCCCTGAAGCAGCTAAGCAGATTTCTTACGAGCATTGAATTAATTTGAAAGAAGTCATGAGCTTCGTGTTCAATTTTTACTCATTTCTTGCTTGGACAGAAAATGCCTATTGCCTTGCTCAAGTCTGTTTTTCATGTGCATGAAAAAATTTAGCAGCTGCTCTATAAGCCCTTTGTACCCTGAAAG
Source organism: Zosterops lateralis (assembly GCF_965231275.1). Taxonomy (NCBI): domain Eukaryota; kingdom Metazoa; phylum Chordata; class Aves; order Passeriformes; family Zosteropidae; genus Zosterops; species Zosterops lateralis. Next base: position 5,999,134 of record NC_139768.1, read on the forward strand.
GCCATTAGGTGAAGGTGTGGATTCCTGAAATTGAGCAAGTTTTTATTTCACGCCTGGGATTTATCCTAAGCATTGTTGGATTCTCAGATGTGCAGATTTCTCTTTATAAATGCTCGTGGAGGCCATGAATGTACGTGTGGAGTGAATGAACAGAATTAACCTCACTACAAAGTATTTTCCTTAATTTGTTTTAACTACAGTCACAGTCCAAACCAGTAATTATATCCCTTGTTCCATTGACAGTATTTAAATATTTAATAACTATGTAAATATGTATTTAAATGTAGTGTGTATTTAAATATGTATTTAAATAAGCTGCATTATAAAATCCTCCTCTCTGCTTTTTAGCCATTCTTTTAAATACTGTTTGTGGTGGCTATGTTACTGGTTTTTGTCAATATATGAATATATTTGCTAAAGTCATTGCATTATGGTACAGCCAGAGAAAGGAATGTCATTTGTATGGTGGCATCTCTGAAAAATCATTATTTTATTCACTTGAAGAACATCATTCTCAGACTTTATGTCTGTTTGACAGAAAACATTAAAAAAATGACAGCTGACTTTAAAAGGTCCTAAACATAACAGGAATTAAATCAGCTAAAATTAGGTACAAACAGAAAAGCAAAAATTCAGCTAAATTTTCCTGAGCTAACAGCTCTAAAAGAAATTTTTAATGTAAATCTAAACCTGTTTTCTTTTTCTTTTCTTTTTTTTTCTTTCTTTCTTCCTCTCTTCCCAGTTACGTTATCACAAACCCACCGTACGAATTCGAGCTCGTGCCGACGGACTTGATCTTCTGTTTGATGCAATTTGACCACAACGCTGGCCAGTCCCGAGCCAGTCTTTCTCATTCCTCCCATTCCTCCTACTCTTCCAGCAAGAAGAGCTCCTCAGTCCACTCCATCCCATCGACAGCAAACCGACCGAACCGCACCAAGACCAGGGATTCCCGGGACAAACAGAAGTATGTGCAGGAGGATAGACTTTGATATGTGTACCTGCTCCCACTGTGTGTGAAACTTGCATTCACCACCCATTCTCCCCCAGTTAATGTTTCCAGCAGTAATGTTCCCTGTTTTCCCATGGAGTTCTCCCTTTTTTGTACACATATTTTGCATATGTATGACAGTGTGCATGTGATTGTCATTTTTATTTCACCACCATAAAACCCTTAAGCACAACAGCAACAAAGCAGACGGACCAAAAGTTATTTATGATGCTAGGGGAGAATAAAAAAAAAAAAGAATTCCAAACCCATAGGCACACTGAAAACATAAATAACTCACTGCAGTTACTCTACATATCTGAAAATAGAGTATATTTAACAGGAACACTTGCTCTTGATATCAGAGTTACACAAAGAAAGTCATTTAGTGCAGAAGTGTTGATGTATGTTGCAGTAGGTTTTTTTTAATACTCATATTTACAGCAATTGATACGTTTATTAGAAGCTTATAAAACTCTCCTATTAAAAAAAAAAAAACCTGCAAAAAAAAAAAATCTCTGCTGATTTTTCACTCTCAAAGCTTATATTATATAGGGCTTACACTCTTTGTATAGATTAATGCTACACATCTGCTTTATACCAAAGCAATATCAGGGACTTTTCTGCTTGTTTAAGAACTTCCTCTAAAATACTAGTCTTCTGGAGATGGTGTATTTTCCCTTTAACAGTGAAATTGTCTGGGCATGAAGTTGTAAAACTCCAATGGTTTAATTTAAGTTTAGAAAGAGTCTAATTGCATATTAAATTATTATTCTGTCTATTTATATTGCCACATGAATAGCTATATTTTCTTTCACTTTTGACATTTGGGATAAAAAGCCATATGTATCATAAATATTGGATGTAAGTCATTAAAAACCGCCTTCTTGGGACTTTTACGTCTTTAAAAGGTGAATTAGTCACCTTATGTACAGAATAAATAATGTTCAGAAAAGAGCAAGCATTTTTCTATGCTTACATATCAGATCTCAAGGGACTTTGTTCCTTTCCCCAGATGGTAGTTTAACTTTTCCAAGTTAGTGTTGGTATAAATCTTCCTACAAGAGTCCTAATATGTGAAGAACCTCCAGAAATCTTGCTGCATGTTCTACCTGTTTTTTTTCAACAGGTGCATGCCAGTATGCAGGAATACAGGGAAAGACAACTGAGTGCCTTTAAATCTCTCCCACTTGGGGAGAAAAGGTGCTGTGCCCCAGACTGTTAATGAAGAGAACAAGAGGGCTGGGTTGGAAATATTCACAGTGCTGAGGCATCGTGTTCCGTGCACGTGCCAGAATTTAGTTCTTGCAAATGGTCACCAATGACACATGTAGCCAAAAAAAAGTTGTGGCAGGGAGCTAAATAAAGTAGTGGAAAGGAACCTGCCCTAGACAGCCATAGAAGTGATACTTCAGGCTTGCTTTTACTTTTTTTTTTTTTCTTGGTTTAAGCTTCAGAAGCCAATGTATATTTTGAAATACACAGCTAGCTCTAGGTTTATGGAGGGTTTCCAAGGGTAGGAAGGGCAGAAACACGTACCCTCTTCCCTGGCTATCCAGCAAGAAAGCATGCAGACAGAAAAAAATATTTAGATTTGGAATGATCAGCGTTGTAACTGCCAAGCCAATCAAGGTGCTTTTATGGTTAGTTTTGTCTTCTACCTTCCCCTTCCCCAAGCATGATAATTTTGAAGATTTGCTTGCTGTGTGAATTGACAATAAAGCCAAGCACTTTTACTGACAAAACCTGGAACCATGTGAGTGGGCTACAGAGAGTACCACTGTGCAGTGCTAAGCATGATGATTGGAATACAGTCTATATGTGTGTGTGCATTCAAATGCAGCTGTAAGTCCAATCACTGAAATATGGTGCAAATTACGGTTGCTCCCCCACAAATGAGACTATTACAGTTGCTCTTCATCATAAAGAAAAATTCATGTGTTCCTCTTTGCGAAGAAAGTTATCATGTTTTGCCCTGAGAATATTTATTACTACAAGGATGTGCCAGTTAAAGTGCTCAACCAGAAATATGACAGTTTAAAAGCATTGTAAAACTTACATAGCTTACTTCTTTTTCTAAAGTGCAACAAGGATGAATAGAATGGGCCAAGGTATGAAAATTAATGGTTCTGCATGACCTAGCAACTGCTGTGGGTTTCCCTCTATAACTTTGTCCTTGTGAAAACTTGTGAAATTAAAAAAAAAATAGTTACAAACTTTATTCAGTTATTGGTTTGTTTGTTTGGTTGATTGTTTTGTTGGTTTTCTTTTGCCTTTTTTTTCCCACCAAACCAGAAGTAAAACTGGCTGCTGCTGCTGCTGCTGTTTCTCAGCCCTGTTTTGTTTTTTTATCCTCTCATCTGCTTGCCTTTCTAATTGCACGTGTCCTTTTGTAAACACCCAGGTTCCTGCTCAATGAAGATGCCTATCATGGTGCAGACATTACTTTATTTCTCATTCCAGTTTCTTTCCTCCCTCCCCCTCCCTACTCTCCTACTCCCCATGTATGTACATGAGCATCTTTTTATGTTGGCAGTATTGATTGAAGATAGTTGAGAGCAGTTACATATTTTTGGAAGAATGTTAATGGCTTTGACACCAAAATGCTTTTCCATTAATGTTTTATCTGTTTTCCATTTAGCAGAGAAAGGAAGGGTGTTAATATGAAGCCACTTGGTGCACCCTACATAATGATTTTTATCCAAAAAAAAGCAGTATTTGTATAACAGTGCAGCTCAAATAGAAAAAATATAAACAGAATACATTAGAGAATTAGCTTCCCTACTCTGTGAGCAGCAGAAGTATATAATATGGGTGCAAGTCTGAATTCTTCAAATTACATTGAAGTCTACTCCGCTTCTGTCCTCTATCCTGAAGTTAGAATTCTAAAACTTCTGACCTTTAGTAATACTGTGTACAATTTCCACTGCTGACTATAGTCAGATCGATCAGTTTATTATAGTGACAAAGGTTTTCTGATACAGATACGCTAATGGAGGTTGGTCATTATAAGTAGAGAAGTACTTAAATCAACTTTATCTTGGTTTTTATATTGAAAAGAGGAAATGTCCCTAGTCAGACAACCATAGTAGAATGGTTAGTTTTTCAAAGTGAAGAAGTATCACCAATGGCAGGAGGTGATGTTTGAGGTTTTTAATGAAGGTCCTGCCATTTATATCACTCCCAGCGTGGCTTCAGCATTGGAAACCAAGTTCTTAGTGAGCTTAAGTGTTGATACAAAACCATCTCTTGCAAACCTGCAGGTTCTTGACATGGGTTCCTGTTGAGCTAATCAGAGAGTCAGGCATTTTCCAGTGAAATTCCCATTGTCAAAACTAAGAATTTTGATAATTTAAAAAATAAAACATCAAGAAGAAGTCCAGAACATTATCTTTGTCACAAAACTTTAGCTGTCCTAGGGCAAGGTGAAGTTCTTCATAGGAAAAGCGTTTAGTCTCTCCCTACAAATTTCTTACTGCCTGCTATGTGTAAAATATTCATCTGCCAAACAAAGAATTGCTGAGCAGGTGGGTGGAGAAACTTTCAATACTTTTTTTCTCATGCAGGAGCAAATTACATGGGAGAATTTTCAGCTTAGTTATAAACCAGATGGTTACATGCAGGGAGGAGACACACAAACACGTACATGACACACAAACACATGCATGCAGACTGATTTGAAACTGCAAGTGTCACAGAAGACAAAAAATTCGTGTTTTAAAGGTTGAAAGGTAATCTGGGATTATTATGGTGCAAATACAAATTTATTAAATCCTTTGTGTTACGTTTGGGTAGTATTTTCTTTGCTTCTGCTTTTAGGAGAGGGTGTTTCATAGTGACATTTGTTCTAAGTTACTACTCAGTCCAGAATTAAGGATAGAAATTTTAAAGCACCAATGCAATAAATCTGTGGAGAGATTTGCTGGAGTCTTATACAAGTTGAAGAAAACTGTATTTTGATCTTTTTACTTTGATCAGTTATGTCCTTTTTTTTATGATGCAGGGAAGAGTGTTACACAAAAACGTTAATTTTTATTTATTTGTGATATGAGCATTAAGCCTTTTGAACCCTCATGGATGCACTGGTGCTGTTAGCCATTACAAACATAGATGTTTGAGAGGAAAGTAGATGTTTTCATACATTCAGTTGCTTAGTTGTTCCAACATCTCTCAGGTGATGCTGTCAAAAAGAAGCCTGACAAATAGCGTAGGAAGATCAGGGACTTTTTTCAGCAGCTTCTAAAAGAATTAGATAAAAAACTATTCCTATTGTCACTATAATGTAGAAACACTTCTGGTAAGGATCAATATGCATATTCCAAAGGGGAGACAAACAGACTAAATGTGACAGAGAACTTAGAAATGCTTGGTGAGTATAACAATATATGAAGACTTTAAAAAGGAGGTTTCTGAAGTGATCTAAAGGGAAGAGTAAATTTTAAAGATGATCTCTGCTAAGAATCTGGAAGACATACCAAATCAGGCTGTAAGCAGAGCATAAAAGACTGAAAAGGGTGTAGGGGCTTGAAGAAGGACATTTAGTAACTGGGAGCAGAGTGTTATAGTGGCTAAGAGTAAAGATCAGGAGTGTTAACTCACATTTCAAAGGTAAGTAGAGAGGTCAATGAATTTGCACAGGAGATTCATCGTTATGTGGTCAAAGATAATTTTAACAGCAGAAAAGAACAGGAAAGGAATCAAGCTGGATCTAAGCATTGCATGCTGGAGATGAGAATGCTTGGATCAAGGTTTCAGCACTGGCAAAAAGAAATCTAAACAGCAGAAAAAAATCAGAACCGTACCAACTTCTGCATTTATTACTAATGTTCTGTATTTACTCCTTGCCAGGTGAAGGCAAAAAGAGACTGGGTGGTTTCTTTTTAAAGAACAGCTCCCTATATAGGAGTTTTATTGTAAATTTAACACGTAAATAAATACCCTTTTTTTAAAATTTTAGGGAAAGCAGGGTATTTTGAAGTGTTTTACACGGGCTGCTGAGAAACACTATACAAGTTCTTATTAGCACTCACACAAGTCTCCCCTTACTTGCTACAACATTGAATTAACTTCCACCAAGAGTTCTGTTTGTAAGGAAAGTTTTTGCACCATGTATTAAAAAAAAAGAAGGTAGCAGTGAAAGTTCATGGTGCTTAACTTGCCTCAAAATCATTTTAAACACAAACCATTAGAAAACTGTTAGTTTGAAATTGTTTATGTGATCTCACAAGGCTTTTAAAACATGATAACCATCACACTTTACACCTCTCTGAAAGGTTAGTTTAATCGTAGATCACATAAAATTGGTTTCCACAAATGCATAATGGTTCATGTGTCACACTTGAACTAAATGGTTTTTTAAATGGAGCTGAAATTATTTTGATGTGTACACATTCCCAGACTTCTTCTTCCTACAACCTTTCTTAAACCGGCCCCCATCAGGAATCGTTCCCTTAAAGTCTCATTAATAATTCAGATGTTCTGATTACTTTAAAAGATCTATGGAATTGAGGCTTTTTTTTTTTTTTTTTTTTTTTTTAACTGCTTGACAAAAAGATAAATGAATGTAGAAAGAAACGGTAGGAGTCTGGCAAGCTGTAGATCATCTCTGAACAGATTGTAACTTTATCATTCTGTCAGGAAGAATAATTTAAAGCACTTAATCAGTTAGCTTCAGTGTGCAGGATGTAACATTATGAATTCCTATCGTCCAATCTGTTCAAATCAAAGGGAACTTAATTATAATAGGTGAGAGAGAGGGAGATGGGAGATTGAACATCGTTCAGACTCAGGCAACTTTAAGGGGGCAGGGCATTATATGGTCTGGTCACAAATGAGGGGGATATTTTTAAACAGAAGTGAAAAGCATTTTAGAAAACGACAAAAAACCAATGCAATAGTTCTGTTTCCCTTCAGTAATAAGTCACTAATAAGTAATATAATTATAAAAATGTGTAAGAACAGGTAACAAAGGTTTTAATGGGGAGTGAGGCTCTGGCATGTCAATTCTAAAAATCCATATAAAGTGAAAGTGTTTTAATTTGTTATTCATGAAAGTGACTGAAAAGTCCAATAATTCTGAAGATTAAGCTACTTTTTGAGAGACACTAATTCCAAGGCTCTGTGTTTATTTTGTGCACTTATGTCCAGGTATTTGTCCTCTATTCTTTTCAGTCTTTCAATTTCTTTTCTCTCCTTTCCCTCCTGAGCTTTTGTGCTCCATCTTTAGGTTTCTAAGGTGAATTTTGCTGTGCTAATTTTAAATCATACATTTATTTAAAAACGAGCATTCCTTCCACTCCTGTCCTGATTCCAGATACTGCAGCATTTCAGTGGTTAGCAAAAATAGAAGTTTATATCATGTAAGTGAGGTACTAAAGCTTTTGCAGCATTTTAGATTCCCCAATGGAATGAGAAGTCCATACATGTAGGAGTGGCAGCTCTGGTGCAACACACTTTGAACCTTGCATGTAATAATGAAATTACCAGAACCTTAAGTGTCCACTGCTCTGCCCACCCACCTCTGGAATTTGGGGAAGGAGGACGAGGATGGAGACAGAACTCTGCTCACAAATGCTTGTCACGGCACAAGTGCATCTAATGCCCATTAGCCACTCTCTAGATCAGGAGTTCCCAAGTCTTGGAATAAAGTTACCTTGAAATAAAGTTGCATACCTGTCATTGAGAGCAGAAAGGGTTTAAGAACAACCTCTAAAGGGTTTAAGAATTGATTGTTTTTGTTCTTTTGTGAATTTTAAGAAGCTTTTGTCCATACCTGCAATGAAGCAGTACAACATAGTGTTTACAGTGATGAACAGCTGGGAAAGGGCTGCAAAGCTGCAGCCTCAGCATCCTCCCATATTGCCCCCAGCCCACCTTAAAGCCACACCATAAAATTTCTCCTGTGTTCATGGAAACAGACTTTGCTCATGGAGAGAAAAGAAATTTTCCTAATTTTCCTTTAGTCCTTACTTCCTCTGCCTTGCTGTCACCTGTCACGACCGATCCATTCAGGATTAGCTGGAGCATTACCACAGTCATGTGCAGTGTCTGGTGTGTTCCCCACCTTATTTTAAACCCTGGAGTTCAGCAGTGCCCAGCAGCTTTGTTTTAGAGTAGGGATATAATTTCCACCCTGTGCAGCAAGGCTGGTGGCAGGAATACAAGTCCTTCTTTATCCTAACACCAACTACAGAAAGTTCTTTATGTTCTCCTGCATGATTGCTGGGCCAGCAGTAGCCACCCCCCCAAGGCTGGGATGGTTCAGAGAAGTCTCTGACTCTTCAGGTGCTCCTCTGTGTATGAACTCAACATGCTCTTTTCTGCATTTCCCTTATCCCAGCTGCTCTCCTTGGCTTCTTAGTTTAGACTTTGATTTGTATCATATTTTTTTCAATAAATGAATCACCTGAGCATGGGCACAAGAAAAGAGATCTCTTACATCCAACAAGCAAACTAGCACGTTGGCAGTTTTCTTTAGCTTCTATTATCAAACCTGCAAGCGTCATCCTCCTTTCATAACAGTATTTTCAGAGGTATTCATCTAATGCACTGTACTGCTAGTAATTAATCAAAGTCACCTTCTATTGATCTCTTTTTCCTATAAACTTTACTGCTCCCTTTTTCCCTTTTTTTTTTTTTTTTTTTAATGCTTCTATATATGTGTGCTTCACTAATTATAACTTTCATTTTTCCCTCCTTATTCTGTCTCTACCTGTTTTGCTCCTTAGCAGAAAAGAAATGGTTTACAGATGAGCCGGATAATGCCTATCCCAGAAACATTCAAATCAAGCCCATGAGCACTCACATGGCCAATCAGATCAATCAATATAAATCGACAAGCAGCTTGATACCACCAATACGAGAAGTTGAAGATGAATGTTGACTCCTTCGAAGCCAGAACTATTTTTTTAAAGCCTGACAAACTTCATGAATGGTGATGTGACATTTATTCCTCTTACTTGCTGAACCACTGATGGAGAAGTTAAGAAGGGCACGCTTAATGGGAAAATAAAGTAGACAGATCTTTGTTTGTCTGCCTTTAATATTGCTTCCACGTATTTTGGAAACTATTTCATTTATAAATGAACATAATCAAAACTAGTCATGTATAGCCTCTAGCATTTTAAATTATTTTTATTTATTAGAAAAAAATATATTTTTCTTTTTTTTTTTTCATTGTTAAGTATTTTCCCTTAAAAAAAAAACAACAGTGTTTGTGGCCAGACTCCTAAGAATTAAAAAAACCCAACAAACTCTCAGTCTCTGGCTTAAAGGAGAATGATGGTCACCGTTATAAGGCTATGTAATTAAGGGAGACAAATGATATATTTACAAAAAAGAAAAGGTCCAACTTGTATTTTAGTAAATCAAAAAAAAAAGAAGAAAAAAAAAAAAAACCTACAACACTTCACCAAAATGTTTCTTTATTGGAAGATGTGTATTTTGTTCAGCATTGACACCAGCTCTTAATAAATTGAACTTATTTATTTTCAGAGTTGAAAGTCATATTTTTGTACATGTAACATTCTTCTGAATTATTCTTTGTTTTATTGACATATATGGATCACCTTGACTGGCAGTTCTGTGAAGGCCCAGTAGCCCCCACACTGTCCCCTGCCCCTTCCCAGGGTCCCACTCAGAACCCAACACCTGTGGGAACATGCTGTGACACAGGGAATGTCACCACCCCAGACAAGGGCCATGGGCACAGGGGGCACTTGCTACAAATGGCAAATCTGGCATTTGCACTTCACTTCCCCTTAGCCATCAGCAGTTGCTAATTTCAGGAAGGCAAGCTTGGCAAAATTCTTCTTTTGCCATGTGCTTTAATCCAGAGTGGATAAAATAGTGCATGGAAGCATAAGTTATAAACCATCTCGTCTACCGCATTTTGTTACTTCCTTACTTCAGAAGTGCTGATGGCCTTTCATTGGTCTGAGATGGTACAATTCTTCCTGATATGGATGGAGATTTAGCTCCAGATCCTTGTACTTTGGCCATAGCTCATACCCTGTTAAGGGGCACACTGAATCTCCTTTTGGTGAATTCAGATCAGGATAAAAACAGGTTTAGCCACAGCTCTGCAATCTCACAGTATGCTGCCCTCTGTTAATTCCTACAATAAGCAACATTTCAGCAGTTGTTTTTCTGGTTGGTTGTTTTTTATTTTCCTTTTATTTATTTTTACTTTGCTGGGACCCCACACACAAAAGTACAGTAATAACCAAATCAAAGTAATAAAAGTGATGAATGTATTTATTATGATAACATGCAAAAGGCCTTTGATGGGTGCCTTTTGTGTCAGCAGTTTCACAAAGTTGCCAACAAGCTTTATAGCCATCAGACAAAAATGTGATGTTTCATGTCTGTGCTGCAGTATCTACCCACCCAAGCATTTATGTTCTACATGATTTAGTAACTCTCTCTATCTCAAATAAGCAACATCTGACACAATTGTGTGGAAAAATAAAAAGGAAAGGCTGTGCTAATATGGAAACAAAAATCAAAACCACAAAAAAACAGAGTCATCAGGAAAAGCAGATTTTCATTGTGCACTTTTTCCAGTTAACTTTAGGCTTTGTAATTTTGCAGAATTGTTAAACACCAGAATTAAACATACCGTGGTATTCTTATCATTAGAGAAATATCAGTGAATCAAACAAATACAAAGCAAATGATGAATTTATTGTGAAAACAATGATGTCCACTATATAATCCAACATTAAGCCAAACTATCTCAGCTTTAATGTTTGTCCACTTGCTGCAGTACAAGTATAACCATACTAACACCTAATAGGCTTTATTCTGGAGTGACTTCTTGGACTGTGACTATTTTGTTGTTACATTTTGTAAAATAGCTATTTAAAGACAATAACAAGAATTGTTAATACAGTATCTGTAAAATTGGATTGTTTAAAATATTTCACTCTCCTACAGAGTAACAAAACAATACAAGCAGTTTTTTCATTGTTATTTAGATCCATATTTAATGCATTTCACAGTCCCAAAAAGAGAAGATAATTCCAGTAAGTTCTTCCAACATTTGCTGCTTCAGCTAGTGACACATTATAATTTACATCCAGTTTCTGCATTGGGTCATGTTAAGCCTTTTCTTTGAAGTCGGTGCTCCTTTTTCATTTATGAACTGCATTCGTGTTACAACCAGAATGACAAAAGCTGGTCCTGAGTACAGGAGAATTGTAGAAATTTGTGTTCAACCTCACCAAATACATAGTGAATTTTAGGGATTTTTTTCCTGAGAAGACTGGTGTTTACTATAGGGGCATAGAACATTATATCTTATACTTTACCATACACAGTGCCACTTCTGAGTGTCCTTCCTTCAGATGTGAGCATTCACTGGACAAAACATACTAATGAATCAAATACAGCACCCCTGCATAGCTAAGGTTTGTGTGTGTCTCTGTCCAGCTTAACTGTCACAGCCCAAAATCCCGTGCTACTAACTGTATTTAAAGGACAAGACCTGAACACACTTATGAGCTCTTCTGGCACAGACAGCTCCATATCCAATGATCAATAGAACAATACCTACAGAGAGCAAACCAGACAGAAACAGTTATGGGTCTACATTTCCCATTTATAGAAAAGCCAAAATCAATAATACTTTCTCAGTCCTGTTTTTGATAATCAGAGGTGCAGGACTGACCTTTGGAAATTAGGTGGAGGAACAGATAGAAAACTTGTTGGGGAACTTCGATATTCAGCCATTAAAAATGACAATAAGGCCAGCACCAATAAAGGGATAGATGAAGTTACATAGCTGGGAAAATGCTGGGAAAGGGAACTTAGTGACAGCTGACAGACCACATGATGACTGATACAGAAATAAGTTCTTGGTCTTTATCAATAACTTTTACCATTTTCTCAGAAGGCATAAAAGGAAACAAAATATGGGGTGGGGAGGATTTCCAGCTTTTTTTTTTTTTTTTTTTTTTTTTTTAATTAATTGCATGTTCTACTGATACAGGCTACATAACAGTTTTTGGTAAGTCATGTTTTGGATAAATAGTGTGTCTGTGTGTGTTTGATATATGCATGTCCACACATGCACACACATATATATGTGGGTACACACATACAGACATATGCCTGTGTGGGTACATACATGCACATGTGTATGGGATGTGCATACATTTGATAGAGTCATCACAAGAAGTTGCCATCATTTTTATTTTCTGTGAACTAAGGTGAAGAGAGGCACAAAAAAGAAGAAAATATGTGACTTGCAGGGTAGCACATGGAAGAATTGTTTATGCTGTTTCCACCTGGTTTCCCAGCCATCTTGGTTAGTTTTATCAGGGATGCACTGACATTGTGCTGCAGAACCTTCTGTCACTGCTGCAGCTGGGCTGTGCTCCCGGCCCTCCTCACACCCCTGCACTTGTGTGCTCCCACGTTGCCAGAAAGTCTGCTGGCTCTCTCCATGTCATGGCTATTATGTTAATTTGTCTCCTGAAGCCCATGAGCACTAAGGTGAAAGGATAAAACTGTCCTCTGATAGATTTGGTGGCAAGTTCCAAGCACAGCAAAAGTAAAGGTATAAAGAAAAGAAGATACACATAGTCTAAATGCGAATTTTAACACCTCTATGTATTTTTTAATAGAGAAAACAAGATGAAAACACTTCCTTGTACTTTTTAGGAGCATTTTAAAACTGTCACTGACATTTTAACACCTTGTCTCTCAAATCAGCATTGATGGCCCAGCAGTAGGGCACACATGGGACAGAAAATACAAACCCCTTGATCTGGGCTAGGCATGGTCAGCTGGATGGGAAAAGACCTAAATGGCTTCACCCAAAGGTGGGAAATTCAGGCAGGTGTGGTTTGCAAGCAAGGTACAGGAGACACTGCAAAAGCTTTAGCTTTTTATTATAATTTGTTGGGTGGTGGTGAATGAGGTTGGCTATTTTTGGCCTGTGAAAGGAAGATCTTGCATTTCTTGAACTCTTCATGTAGTAGAAGGAGAAAGTACAATAGTGTGTTTCATTCAGGTTTTGTTGGGGGGGTGTGTGTGTCAACTACAGCTAACAACAACTACTGCAATAATTAGCTGCATAAACTGATGCATAAACATACATGACAAAAAAAAAAAAAAAAAGCAATAATTTACAAAGGGATAATAATTTGTGTTTTCACTGCTTGGCCACTCACCAGCCAATCCATGAGAATGTTTGCAACTGTCCTGGACTAGCTGACTCCCATGGGCTCAAACTCAAACACAGAGCAGGTGCTTAAATGGTTTTAAGAAGTAGATTCCTAAGGGCTCCTGGATCCCAATGTATTTGAAATGAACACATATTGAGGTCAATGTGTGCATGTGTGTGTGTGTGTTTTGTTTTTACAGCTGTTGTCATTGTGGATTTCTTTAGCACCAAAAGATGTGTGTGTCTCACCTTTCATTTCTAGTTTTAAATGTGCCTAAACAAAATAACCAAGTGTGTGAAAGGCGATGAACGGGACAAAGTGAAAACAGAAATCTGTTCCCAGTGTTACAGTGGATTAGCCTGGGAATATCTGTCAAAGTCAAGGGAAAATGCACAAAAAAATTCAGAGAAAAAGAGAACTCTTTATAATCCTTCTGGTTTTTTAATTTCTGTGCCATCTGAACCACTGAAATCCTCAACATACAAATAAGCACCTTTATAATTTATTTTTTTTTTTTTAATTCTAAAGGTTCTTGAATAATCACAGGCTTTAGGAAAATAGGTTTTTTTAAAAAGTCATTGTATATGTACACCAGGTCTCCTAATATTCCATTTATAGTATTTTCATGCTGAGCAATAGTAGTGGGTGTGGGTTACAGTCCCATCTGAAATAATGAAAGGAATGTAGTAACTCTCCTGCTGTAGTCACTGCCCAGGATGGTATGTGGGCCTATAGTATTGATAAGTCTGTGCCAGCCTTTACCAGAGCTCTGCTTATGTCAGTAATGTATCTATTCTGCACAGGTTCTCTCTGCTCCAGCACGTTGAAGCTGTGCAGTCTCTGAGCAGCAATCTGTATGACCAGGTAAATTGCACTGGGCTGCTGCTCTGAGGCACCTGCTCTGCACAGTGGTGTGCTATTGGCAACTGCCAAAAGGAGGAGGGGTAGGGAAAATGAAGAAAATATAAAATATAAGGTTTTTCTTTTATTATTTTGGGTCTAATTTAGAGCAATATCTAACTTAGGAAGCTAAACAGTAATGCTGCATCTAATTAGAACTTTTATGATGTTGAGACTAGGTTTCTTACTGCTTCAGTCAATGCATTTTAGAGGAGATCTCTATAAAATAAAAAAAAATCAAACAACCCAGAACACAGCATATAGGCAATTGAATACATGTAATAAAACCCATAGATTTTTCAGAAACAAAAAATGTGGCATATGAGCACTTTGTTGACTAGAAAATAACTAGTAGGAACCAAATAAAAATGTCAGCAGAAGTTGTCTCAAGCAGTTAAAAAAATTCTGCTTCTGCCATAGTCCTATAGCTTGGGACACATATGCTTAGCCAATGCAAATGCTCTAATCTCTGGTAAAAAAATAAAATAAAAAAATAATGAAATTAAAATATATATTACTTTAACTTTCATATTTCTGTAGAGTTCAAGACTGATGAAACTATTTTCTTCTTTTGGAAAAAACACACACAGGCAAATACATATATACAACATATTTTGATTGTTTCACATGTCTACATTAGTTACAATTTGGAAGTGGAGATGGCGAGGGGGTACACTGAGAACCAGCTTCTTAATGTAGAAGTTCATCAAGAAAAAGGAGTACGACTTCATCACTTTACTTTGAACATCACGGGTTGGTGAGAGAGAACAAATGCTGGTGCTCAGAAATGATCTACCTGACTTTGTCATATGTAATATCCAGTGAAAAATATATCGTCCTGTAAAAAGGGTTTGTACATAACTTGTACATGGTTTCATTTTGTATTTTTCTCAGATTAAAATTTATGTATTTGTGTTCTAAAAGAAGGAGATATTGCTGTGTTTTGTTTTTTCTCTTCTGGAAAAGTTTGTAACTTGTATCACCAACACACCAATCACCAATATTACTGCATTCATGAAACCAATACTATTAATACTTCAACCAAAGACTAACCCTCTTGTCAAGACTTTTCCAAAGACTTTCTCTCTTGCCTACACTCCAGAATCAGCTCCTTGCTAATAATAATTAATATCAGCTGCCATGGAGGATGCTGTGGGCACTATAAATGAGTAATTCTGCACCAGCAACAAATGGCACCCCAACAGCATTATCTGTATACATTATCTGTATTTGTGGATCAAATAGAGATAAAGTCTGGTTTAATTTAGCTACTTTACATGGGTGAACACAGCATGTCATCTTTAGTAATGATAGGTTGAGTTAAGATGGATTGATAACTTTGCTAAACAACGCAAGATTTTCTACTTTGTCATGATGAGTACATTTAAAAAAAATATCTGCAGGTTTTGGACCATATTTCCATTGCAGGGAATTAGGTATCATCCTACATGCAACTGTGTAGGCTTAAGAAAAAACAATCTCCTTTTGGAGTCTGTAACATTGTGTGCATGTGGCTGACGTTCTGCTGTAAAAATAACCTTGTCATTAAGGTTGACATCATTAATCTTCTGTGCAGCAGTATCACCACAGCAGTTTGTAATCAATCACAGTTTGATAAACCTTGCTTGATTCTGAATAATGGAGAGGAAAGAAGAGGAGCATCTGAGAAACCCCCCAAAAGTACAAATGGTCAATTGGTCCTAACACAAAGAACCTGATATAAAAAGGCTACACAGATTGCTCTGTAAGCAAACAAGAATGGTTGTGGGCGAGGAGGAGGAGAATCAATGCATGACAGTATCTCTGCAGGACTGTGGAGAGCTGTGTAAGAAACTGGCTCTGCATCAATGTCAATAAAGCAAACTGGCCCACCCCTCACTGAGTTCACTTGTTTAACTTGTCCAGAGCATCCTTAGCCTCTCTCACTGGGCAAGGGAGTTTATGAGCCATAAAAACTGTGAGTCTGTCTTCAACAGGTCAACAAAAGCACTACTCTGTGTCAGTATATCTGTATGCAGATGCCTACTTTAGATAATGTTCCCTGACCTTATCCCTTCTTGGTGCCAGGCACTAGTTAGTAAGCTTGACTTTTAATTACTGAAGGAGAATGATAAGAATAAGTGATGGACAGTCATATAATGCACCATGAGCAGGTACCCAATTTAAGATAGAACTGGTCATTCTTCATCACTGGTTTAATCATGTGTCAGCCCCCTGCACAAGGTTCCATATCACAGAAGAGGCATAATTTATCCATACATAGACATATATGAAAATACATGTGTGTATTTGAATATGAATATTTATATCTATTCATATATGTCACTACCTACTAACATTTTTAGGGTCTTGGCTCCTAGATGGCACCACTTTGATTTGTGTCAAAAACACAAATCAAACCTGGCCATAGAGTAACTAAGGTATGAAGCTGTTTTGTTATCTATTACAGCCCTGATAGTCGTCAGCCCAAAGACTAAATAGAGCAGAACCCTATGCGGGTCCCCCCAGAATTATGTAGTAATTTTAGTTAGTAAGTACCTGCAGTGAATGATCAGGCTGCTCACACCTTTTCTGGACCATAAGGCAGTCCTGCTATTCTTCCAAAATACTTCAATTGTATTATAGCAATTTAATGTTGATTTTTTTTTTTTTTTTTTAATATTTTAATTGCAAATACGTAGTTCAGGTTAGGGAGATGATTTCACAAATGTAGTATTGGAAGAGTGACACTGAGGGACAGGGGAACTGTGAAACAAACTTTTGCCTCACAGATCGAAGGCAAGATCAAGTATTTGCCATAATCTTATTCAGTTCTGCAAAAACACCCCAAAAACAACAACAACAACAACAACAACAACAACAACCAAAAAACCCAAACCAAACCAAACCAAAAAAAACCCCAAAAAACAACAAAACCAAAAACCCCATAACCCACATAAAAACTCATCACAAAACAAACCAACAACTAAAAAAAGCCCAACCTCACTACGAAAAAACTCCCCCCTCAAGAAAACCCCCAAAACTCCCCCTCAAAAACCAACAATCCCCCCAAAAAACCCTAAAAACTAAAAAAAAAAAAAAAAAAAAAACAAACTAAAAAAAACCCAACAACCCCAAAACAAAACCAAAACAAAAAAATGCTCAAAAAACACCCACAAAATATTTGTCTTCTTTCAGTCCTCTCTTACTTACCACAAGTCCACCCTTTGCCACCTGCAGCCTCTAGAGAAATAATGCTATTTTAATAAAAACAAAAGACTGTAAATTTTCTCAACTTCAAAGGCAGAGGACATTCAGACCTATTTCTAAGTAAGGGCAATCAATGACCCTAAGTTTGATTTCTGCCTGTATGTACTTGACTGACCTCTCCAAAAGGCACTCCCCCTCCCCCAGGCCCCAGGTCATAAAACACAGATTTACAATTATACTTTTTTTCAAAACATTCATTATGCTAAATTTTCCACCTACCTCTGGGTCTACTTTGCCAGGTTTTACTTTCCCATTTTTTTTCACCAATGAGACACAAGTGTCCAGTTACCAGACACTTTCATTCTCTGTCAAAAAAATCTTACAGTCAGTGGGAGAGTGAGTTCAAAGTTTCCCAATGGAGATGCTGGAGAGAGATGAACACTCCAGTGCACTTTTAAATTTTTTTACAACTTTATTCAATTTCCACTTTATTTTCCTGCTTGGAAGAAGAAACTCCTCTTTCCAACATCCTTGTTTTGAGGCTCCCCCCAGAGACTTGGAAATCAGACCACAGTAACAACTTGTAAAATATTTTATTGAATTTGAAACCTCTGATTCTTGAGAAGCTTTAAACATACCTGTTCTTTTTTCAGTTTGCTCATTCAAGTGTTATCCAGTAAACTCTTTGGTTAGATATCAGATACAATAAAATACATATATTGAAAAGCATTTTTTGCAAGACACAGTGCAAAATAGATCAACAAATGTTGGTTTTATCACGGATCAAAGACTTTACATGTAGGATGCATAATTCATGAGTGCAGGCTGAATTAGGTAGCCTTCCACTCCAGGTGTACAGCTTGAATGCAAAGCTTTTTAAAAGTCAATATCATAGTTGTTTAATGTTTGGAATTAATGGAAGCAGAACTTGTTCCTTTACTTCAAAGATAACTTTGGTGGTACCAGAAGTCAAGAAGAGCCATGATTTGCACATATATATTATTTTCCCACTGAGGAAGAGAATGTTTCAAAGATAACTTTTCCTTCAGACTTTCTGAAGGATGCTGTAAAATTAATTTCCTATTCCCCTCACTGCACATCCCTCTTCTGTCTTTTCATAATGCACAAGCTTCATTGCCTCTTCAGCAATATTCTAGTCAGATAATGAAAAAAAAACACCCTTTTATCATTCTGTATACGGACATAGCTGCTAAGAACTAATAAACATGTGCAAGACAGTGGAATTCAGGAAACCTGGGAAGTTTTCAGGTTAGGCCACCATGCAGTCACCCATGCTGGTGAATTGCTTCTGGAGAAACAGCACACTAGAGAGTCAAGTCCAAGCAGATTATGAAAATAATCAAATTATTTAAAAACTCATGCACTGACATGGAAACCTGGAAGGAGAAGAATGAGAGATGATTATGTGCATAGACTATTATATGTGACAATTGAGCTGGAGAGGTTCACTGGAGGGATATGGACACAGGTAGGAGTTTGGGTAGCTGGGTAACCCAGTCATTTGTATGGATGGTGACAAAGTTTACCAGTTGTTTTAGAATTCCTCTTTCCCTGCAGTGTTGGATCAGTTTCTGCAAGGATACATTACTGGGTTTTGCAGGTCTTTCTCATACTTGGACTCTGTCCAGAGAATTTGCAGGGAAGATCAGGGCACGAAGCAATGAAACTCCCTGCAGCCATTCGATTCCATGTGTTGTTGCTGGACTTTTAAGAAATAGTTTTGTTAATGTGTGCTTAAATGTCTGCAGGGTGTTTTTTAGGGAAATCAGCAGTCTGGTCTTTGTAACATTGCTTTGTGCAACCTCACTCAAACTTTGCACTGGCCAGAAGGAAACCAACTGCTTTCCAGCAGCAGAAGTTCCAAGTAAAAGATTATTGCCCTTTCTAATTCACATTCTTTCTTCAAGTCAGTTATTACCCTCACGCCCTTTGCTTGCAACTAGGAAATCAAAACTGTCTCTATAAACAATACGAAAATCTATACTTGCTATAAATTGTGTTTTTCACCCACTTTTGTTCAAAATACCCAAGATATGCCTGGAAATCCCTTTCAGAATTAAAAGAGTCAGTGTATGACACGCCCACCATGCATAACATGCTTTTCTACTGCAAATAGTATCTGGTACAAGCTACAGAACATGCTTAGCTTTATCCCCTTTAGCATTTAGCTTCATAGTATGTGGTAGTATGATAATAATATTACTATTATTGCTGCTTCCTACCCCTAGGATACGCATCAAGAGTACCGATCAGAGAAGCCCTTTACAAAACAGTATCTTTTCCACTTCTGCTGGCACAGGATATGAGTCCTGGAAGAAACTGATGAAAATCTGATTCCTGTACCTTTCAAATATCGTGGTGTGCTACACAGTGACCACTGAGGAATTTGCATGAGGAATTTGCATGTGATCTGGGCTTTGATACAACCACTGGGGCCTCCCCCAAGAACAAACAACAGGAATGCTTGCAGTCCTGATAGCAGCTGTATCTGCAGGATGATTTGTATGGTGATTAGCTGGAAGTTACTTTCTACAGAGTCCCTTGTAATCAATTTGGTGCTGTTGGAGGCTGTAGGATCAGCTCATCATCCCCCAGCCAGTGTCTCATTAATACACCTCTGACCTGGAGGCCTATTCTGAGTGGGACAGAGACTCAGTTAAATCACCTATCTCTTGGCTATGCTGTGAAGACATAATTATAAAGATTAGACTGAGACCATTAATTTAGAGTAAAAATAATATTGTCTGTAAGACTTGGAAGATATAATTCTTCCAGACTCAGTAGAGAACCCTGGTAAAGCTCATGTTGTTGGACAGTGACCTATTGCTGTGTCCAGGTCTCACAGAGAATATTTATTTCATTCATTTCATTTAGCATGCTTAGCAAGCACATGGACCATGGTCCTTCCGGCAAACAGCCACTATTTAACATAAAACACCTTTTGAAAATGATTATGAGTCTTTATTGTCTATGAAAGGAGACAAATGTAACTGGGTAACCAGTTTAAGTGGAATGAATCCATGCCATGTATTCTGTGGCCCCTCTTTGGAAGAGCAGTTCTGATATACTGTGATGAAAGATATTTTGGTAAAGTGGATGGCTTAAGGCCACCTTCTTTTACAACACACTTATCCAGGGAAATATAATAACTGAAGCTCACATAGAACATGAGCTTGTGTTTTAACAAAGTTACTATTCAGTTTAGAAATAGGAAGAATCTCCAAAACCTGTGATACATCTAATTTTCCATGTCTCTGTTCCTCAGAACTGTGCTCCAGTGATTTGCTCAGAATACTTTAATGTGAAAAGGAAGTCCTCTAGCAATGTAATTGTTTTCTTGGTATACCTACACCTCCCTTTTTGGTTTTTTTTTTTTTTTTTGTTAGTTAGGTAAAAAATCTGATGATAAAATATGGCTTTTTATCTCACCCTGTTATCCTACATACTCAAAAATGTGGTTTCACTCATCTTTTCTTTGCTCACATAGTTTTTTTGAAGGGTCACTACTAGCCGTGCAATACAAATCCACTGAAGAACTCATGGTGCGCAGCTGAAGGAGTAAAACTGTATTCCATGTTTAAAGTTAACCTGAAATTTAATTACATGGAATCTGCTATTATTTATTTGGAGAAGTTAGATTTCACATGCTCTGCAGATTAAAAAAAGTTCTGAATCCCCTCTTTTATGAGACCAACAAAGAAATAAACATTATTGAAAATTGTTGAGGAAGGGGGCTAAGAGAAGCAGGAGGCATTTTTGGCACATCATTAAGAAAGGACGTGCTGGAGAAAGTGGAGTGGAGAAGAGAGAGCAAATGGCCAAACATTAAAACAGAAAAGCACAAGTGCTAGATCAGGAAAGAAAACCAACTGAAAACATGAGGGCTGGGGGGAGGGAGGGAAACAATGCAAAAGAATTCATGATTGGTGCAGAATGATCAGGCCAAAGCTGATAAGCTTTTTGTCACGCTCTGAAATCCACAGATCCACCCCGTGCTCCCCCAACTGTGGTCTCTCCCCAAAGCAAGGCAGATGACTTATCAGATGTGTCACTTGGTGAAATAATTGCCAGCAATAATGGTGCAATAGCAGCATACTCAGAGCACAATTTATCCATGTCTGTTCTATCTTTCAACTTCAAGGCTTCTACAGCCTCACAGATCACATCAAAATGACACCTCTGTCGTTAATGACAGTGGTCTAATGCAATACAGAGGAGTCCAATCACTTCTCCAGATAGGCAGAGTGCTCTCATACAGAAACTAGGCATGTGCACGGGTCTTGACATTCATATTCAGATTTGTATTTGTGGGGAAGAGGGTGGGTTTGACACACAGATTTATTCATATTTGAAACAGCCTGGTTTTTATAAGGCAAAAAAAATTACACTAAAATTAGAAAGGAGTGGGGACAAGAGTAGCATGCAGAGCCTTAACTTATGCAAAGTGAATGCCTGGATGTAGGAAATTTCCCTTTGCACAGCCCACAGCACGTGTTAGCCAGTGTCAAAGCTCAGAGATGTGAGTTGTCTTTTAAAAAAGAAAGAAACAAATGAGTCAAATGAAGAAAAATGTACCTTAAAATCCACACTGTCCTTGTAGGCAAAATGCACATATTTTTCTGATCTAGGAACAAAACAAGCTGCTGTGAAGCCCCTCCTGGTGGTCATTACTCAGGTAAAGAATAAGGCTGGCAAAATGCAGTTATTAAAAAGAAAGAATTGTCTGTGTATTTTCCAGTGCTGTTTGAGAATTACCATAGAACAGTAAATCTCTAAATATGAAAAATATTTATTCTTCTTACATAGTATACATAAACACACATGCAGCCAACATAGTGGCAGGGACACCATTTGTTTAAGTTTCATTAAGATGTGTAGTTAAAAGCCTTATTAAAAGGGTCCATTTCTCACTTCAGTGAGTTCAGTGGAATTTATTGCCTGAGGGTTAAGTAATGCTTCAGAGGAAAAATGAGATTTAGGAATATTTTCATATGTTACCATCTTTTCCAACAGAAACATTTCCTGTAATGGCTGCTTGGGTGGAGGGTTTAGACTTCACTACAGTGTATGTTTTCACAGTGTTTTATGTATTAAAATAGACAATCAGACAAAATAACCAGCTCTCAGCTTCACCTCTAAGGGGATAAAAAAAGAGAAACAATCTTCTTTGGGTAGAAAGCAAGGCCAATTTTTTTTAACAGGTTTATTTTTCTCAATTTTTTTTGCTATTCCACAAATACGGTAAGGAGGACTTATTTAAAAAGACAAATAAAGAAAGGGAAAAAAATGGAAAAGGAAAATTTTATGTAACCCCATGTTTGAAAATGTTTGGGTGGTGAAAAGGAGACCTCCTACTGCAGCCATTAGCAGTGTACTGCCATTGAATAGTGTCTATAGTGTAAACTACTGACTCCATGTTTGTGTGCTTTGTTTTGTGTGCTAGTGGCCTTGTTATATATTGATTGTAGGTGTCAGGAACAGCCTGACTTGAAAATCAGTGCTGTGAATCAGATTTTGCTCCTAGACCATGCTTATGGGCCAGGAGACTGCTTCCATGAAACTGAAAATCCCCATGGGCTGGGGAAGTTTATAGAGGCATTAGGAGACTGTGTACATTTAAATACAATGCACTGGAAACTGCAGTGATTAGCCAGTGTTTTGTTGCTCTGTTTTTGGTTTGTTTTAATTATTTATCTTAAAGCTGTAGATAGGAGACTGCAGAGAGATTGACACTGCTCAGTTGCTGCTGCCTTCTTGTTGTGGGTTGCAGTGTAGGATGTACACAAAGCATTTATTCTATCACCATATTCATGAACTGTTAAACCAGGTGGGGCAGTGTCTTCCCAGGTCCCTCCTTTGGGCTCTTCTGCTCATGGCCCATCAATGCCTTGCCCAGGACTCACAGGGAACTCCCTCCAGGAGCTCTCTCTGTTTAATGGGCCATCAAGGAGCCACTGCACGACTCCTCATCCCATTGGGAGATGCTCCGCCCAGGGGGAGGAGCCAAGCATTCCCACCTGGAGAGACTCTGGGATTTGGGACAGGACAAGCAGCCCTGACCCACTGGATTCCCAGAGGAGCAGAGTGACCAGACCTTTCTACAGGATCACTGCTTCAGGAAGAGCCCCTCACCTGGACTGCTTCCACCACCCTGCTCAGGTTGTATTCTGACTCTGTCAGTGGTCTTTTGTATTATTGCATTTATTTTATTTTATTTTACCTTTTTCCTTTCTTCTTTTTAAATTGTATTTCTGACTTGGAGTCTCTCACTCGTTTTTCTTTCAAACCACGACACCTCTTCATCAAGGGAACAAATTTCAAGCAACATTTTATTTCTTGTTTCGTAAATATGCAATGGCAGCTCACTCATTGGCTTTGCTCTGGGATAAGGAGGAGGGAATCGTGGTTTGGCTGTTTCTGAGGAAATTAGAATGCTTCTTAATACTCTTACTTTCCAGCCAGCTTATTTAAGCAATGACTTTAATGAAGTCAAAATTTTGCATTCTTCTAGTGTTTAATTCATGATTTTTGTGTTAATTTATGTCCATGACCACAGACCGTTTCCTCCCCCTCCCAAACGCCAAATTTCACTCACGTTACTGTTTAAAAGTTGAAATCAGTCCTCTTTCTGTGCATGGACTCCTCTCTGTCAGAAATAGTTCCTAGTTGTGCTCTGACAGAGGGGTAGAGCACGTTTCTCCAGAGTTGTCATGACCATTACTTTGCTGTCAGTCAGCAATTTTTAATCCTGATTTTTTTCTTAAAGTAAACTACAGTTTTAAAGTGAAGAGGCTGTCAAGGATTTCAATTTGATTTATTACTTTATTTAACTTTATTTACTTCATTTTTGCTTCAGTTGGCTTTCCTTCTATCTTAATTTTTTTCATAGTGTTTCATCAGGGGAAAATACAAAAGCAGGAAGTTGGAGTTGCAACACAGCATTTCCAGAAGCCACAGGATGGTTTCTCACACAGAATCCAGCTGTTGTCATACAAATCCTTCCTTTCAGGTATCTGTCATCATATTGCTGAGAACTACTCAAAATATTTCCATACAGATCTGCTGGAAAACACCCCTGAAAATGAACTCTGACTCCAAGGAATAACAAAATTCCCTGGAATTCTCCACAAAGTCCCGGCCCCCTGTGCCTCTAGCCCTGGCTAATTGTCCCAGGACATACTGAGAATGAAGGAGAGGCCATGGATTAAGTAAAGATCTAAAATTATTTTATTTTCATTTTATTTTATGTAGAGAACCATGATAACCTAAACCCTCTGCTTTCTCATAGGTCAGGAATGTGCATGAGGAATTACTGGAAGTTTCTCCAATTTCTCCTGCCAACATGGTTTATCTCTTACCTATAGTGAATGTGGTCCAAGGCCAAAGAAACAGCTTGAGCCTGGTGTTCATACTCTAGAACTTCTAATTTAACCTTCATCCAGTCCTCACACCAACACAGTATTACTGTAATGCTTATTCAGTTCCACTTGAGTTGTGCTGACCAGGAGTTTTCAGTATGGATTGTGGAATGGTGGTGATTTTCCATCCATCCTAAGCAATCTGTGTAAATTCTAAATAGTCAGTTTAAAGGGAAAAAAATCTGCATCTTTCTACATCCATGCCTTGTACCTATCATAAAACTGTTTTCCCATTTGTTTATGCATATAAACAATACATAATTCCATTTTTAAAATAAAAATTCTTTTACTTTTGTAGAAAATTACTAAAATCCAGCTGGGGGTTTTCTCTAAATTTTCAGCATGAAGTTCTCTGAATAATGATTGTCTTAAAATTCCCTCCTGTTTTAATGGACAAAAAAATGGGCAAAAATTATTTCTCAAGAAAATAATTAATCAACAGGAATTCCATTTTTCCCTCATTAAAATTTGCAGCATTCTGCCTAAACCTGTATAACAAATGCAAAATCTTTTAAGAGACATTATAAAAATGTTGAAAAACATTTTGAATTTTGCACACAAAAATTAACATTTGGTACTCTCAAGCACTCCAGTTAAGGACCCTCAATTACAGAAACTGAGGAATTAAGCCCTGATCTGAATCTTTGGGAAGGTCAGAAAAGATCTGCCCCTGTGGGCAGACTGCAGACTATTGCTGGACTCCTTGGGCAGAGTCTCTGGGGTTTTTTGTATGACCATTTCATTGGACTTCAATTTCCATCCTATTTTGTTCAGTTTTTTATATTTATGCATGCAGACTCATTCTTGTATAATAAAGATTTAGTTACCTATCATCATTTTAAATGTAAGCTCAGTTTCTTCCTTGGTCAGAAAATTCTGTACAAAGTGCACATCAGAGGTGACTTAAATGAGAGAGTCTCTCTGTGTATTCACCCTTATTTATGCTCACTGCCTTCCTACTGTTTCCTCAAGCAATAAATGTTGTTTTTTGTCCAAAGGAGTGACCACCAGTAGCTGCTACAACGAGTATTTTTTTATCTATTTCAGGTTCTGGATTACATATATACTAAAATTACTGTGAAAAAAACCCCCACTAGACGTAAGTTTGTCATAGTAGTAAGCTTAGAAATATTTTTCTCCCCATGGTGGCTTTGTAAAAAGAAATGCCCCTAAAACCTCTGCCCTGTAATCAGCCAAGGACCCTAACTAAAAAGCACTTTTAGAAAGTGCAAAGATATAATAGTCCCAAGATGAATCTGCCCTACAGTCCCATTTTCTGCCATACAAACGTTTGGGAGCTTATCGTTGAAGCCACATTAGTCTTGATTTAAGGTCTTTTGACACATTATTACAGCACACTGCCATCACTTCACACCTGTCATTCTGTCAGTCAGAAGAGAGGGAGGGGAAACAATTTTGATGTCAATCAACAAATCCTTCGGGAGGTGTAACCTGTTAAGACATATTACCCTTTGCCCACTGCGATTTACAGGCTTTGAATTTAAAGGACATATGCCAGAAATAATTAAAGACTAATCTTTATTGTACTCACTTACGAATGAAGGCATTTAGTACCACCAGCACATTTATATTGTCCAGAAGAAGAAAGAGAGAGAGGGGCAGAGCGTGATAGTACAACTTCTCTTTCCATTTCTATTAATCAATTGTTCTATCTGGATGTTAAAATCCTCTGCCCTCACAGAGCAAATATTTAGCAAGGCAACCTTTCCTCTTACACTTGTATTAATGTCCTAGAAATGTACAGATTATTCCAGTATGATGCAAGATCTGTAAGACTGTTTTTGAATCAAAACAGTATTTTAAAAAATAGAGAAATAACAGAGCACGGAATTATTGAAAAATAATCTAGTGAAATAGAAAAAAAAAAAAAATAACAAACCAAAACATCTAATCCTGTCCTCTACATTTTAGTGGCTACAAAAATCATTCTCAGCCTGGAGAACTACAACTTCCATAGGCATGGCTTTGGATCACCTTGTAACTGCTCTGTTGTAATTTACTTGGAGGCATCGAAAGAGTGATGTCAACCTCAAAATCTGAATTTAGGATCTAAATCCTGAGTTGAAGGAGGCTAATTTTTTCCCCAAGCTAGGTTTTCAGAATGACACAGAAGAAATAAGCATTTACACAGCCTCCTTGTTACTGTTCACAACTCATCTCTGGAAGGAACATCCTGTCCTTTGACTGACCTTAGAGCTACAATCTAAAGGAAATAACTGCAAAACAAGAATAGCTATGGAGTAAATAAAATAACAGGCAGGGACTATATAGTCCAGACAGAACCAGAATAAAAAAAATTAATTATATTGTAAATTTTTTTACACTACTGCACTGTACTACTATACATACAGCTTGTTTGGGCTAGAAATTGGGTGGCACTGTGGAAGCTCTGACTTGCAGTTGCCACCACATGCTGTCAAAACCCTGCTGGAAAGACAGTTTTGCTAATTTGAAACAAACTTTGGGCTCACTGTCCAACAGGTAAACCCTGCATCACTAACTCATCATCATGGAAATTCTTCCTGCCTCATTTACATACAGACCCACACACACACACAAAAGCACACAGGAGGAGACAAGTGGAGGTAGGAACAAGAAATCAATGGCCTCAGCTGTGCCACAGACCTTTAAGGACTAACAACACATCACTTTCCTGGAGAAGGATATAGAGGCATGCTCTGCTGGTACGTGGTGTATCACCATCACAAGGTGATCTGGAGACACACAGTGCCCTCAATTTTGTATTCACAAATAGTTTTCCCAAAAAAAGGCAGAGATTCACATGCAGCCAAAAGCACTGTGCTCACATTTGCTTGTTAATTTTACCTGAGGGAGTGGAAGGGCTAAATTGGCTTTAGCTGGTAACAGTGACAGAAGGGCCCACTTACAGGAACAGTTCGTTTTCCATTTCCTAAAATATGATATCAATCTCACATATGGAAGACCACACCATCTCAACTCTCACAATTTAAAGAGGTACTTTGAAGGAGTGGGAAGTTGAAAGACACAGAAGTCATAATGAGAGGTGGATTTTAATTCACCATTTTACACAGAGCTGGGAAGAAAACAAATGATTACTCATCATCCTTCTGATTAGACACTCTTTGTCTCTTTTCATATTTTCATTACACTTTCCCCCACCTGTAGTGCTTCCTGCTCTCTCTGGAGGTGGCTCAGACATGACCATATCAGCCACACCTTTTGCCTCAAATTCAACTTGCTGAGGCATCCATATACTTCCAGTTGCTGTGGCAACTTAACATCCATCAGCAGCTGTCCCTTGACTGTAACCTATAGTGGAAGCAAAGAACAGGACTCCAGTTTTTACACAAGCCAAGACTTTCTAAGGCAGACCAGAATTGCTGATTTCAGGGAAAATCAGCACTCACAGCCCTGCATAAAGCAAAAACCAAATAACTATACCTAATACAGGAGCAAAAGATCATTAACAGTGTCTTGTCAAGTATTTTGTGGTAACTGTACCATGAAGAAGCTTTGTGTTATCTGCTGGCAGCTGATGGCTGGTTCTGCTCTTACAGAGGCAACACTTTTAAAGCAGCACAGCCAACGGAGTAAAGCTGGTAGAAAATGTGATTGGAATGAGGCTCTTAGTTTGAAGCTGGTCAGAATAAAACCTTGTCAGCCTGGAAGACTGTCGAATATGCTGTGACATTTAATCAACTGCTTGACTACAGGCTCACCTTTAGTGTCTGTGGTGAAGTGAACATGATTCCCCTCACCTTGCTTCACATCACACATCACTTTTCAGTGCACTGCTGTAGAGAGCTGGGTTATAGCCCTTTTTTTTTTCTCCCTAAGAGGAACACAGTAACAGAGGTCAGCTACAGTCATGAATTTTATGAAAGGTTTGCTGGGAAACCACATTAAATGGCAACATCAGTCCATACATCAGCCCTGTAGTGCTTTTATTCCAAGACTCTGCAGCTGAGTGATTTGCAATGTACTTGCATTTCATGGCCATCATTTTTAAGGAATGTCATTTGCCTTGGTATCCGACACTTCAGCTGCACCAGAGTCCACCCAGCTATTCATGATAAATGTCTTCCAAGAAAAAATCTCCACGAGAAACACTCCCAGGATCCCCAAACTCCAATCTTCAGAAGCTTTGGATATAAAACCAGGCACGGACACTTCAAAATGCAGTAATGACTGAAGAGGAAAAGCTGAGAATAAAATTACTGTCCCAGAATTCAGAAAAGTAAAAAAAAAAATTATTAAAAAGTGAGATCGACAGGATGCTATTAAAGCATAAGGTAAGGTCTATATAATTAATATAGAAAAAAAGAATGCTTTGTTTTTCAAGTTTTTGAAGGAAAACGAAGACTAATTATTTTTTTATCCAGAGAATAGTTTTTCCCAGCAATAATATCAACTCTATTCCAATCACAATACCATCTAATTTTTTTGTGTTTAGTATTGTAAAATATTCAGTTGCAGAAGTTATGTCACGTCCATCGTATCACAGATCCATTAAACTGTCAATATGAAATAGTGATAAAACCATGGGCCTCTTAATCCCTTCTGAGAAAGGGGTTACTCAAAACGTAACAGTAAACACTCAAATTTGTAAGCAGGTGTGTTAATATTTGATCATCATGGAAAGACTATCATCATGAGTAAACTTTAATGAAAGTCTAGTAAAAGTCATACTTCTACTGGAATATCTTGAAATGCTAGACATTAGGCTGTAATCTTTATGGAAATATTTCTTGCATTTTGGAAACTCTCAATACTGGCATATTTAAGAGGGTTTACAAGTCGGGAAATCTGTTCCTGAAATGGCTTAATAAACCAAAGTTTTAAATATCAGCTGTTTTGTGACAATAACTACACATGGATACACAGTCTTCCTAATTTCACGTGGTGATTCTTAGGCCAGAAGTCTGTGTCTGCAAATCAAAGGAAAGACAGCACAATGTAGCAGGTGTGACACCAGCACAGCATCTGGCCCAGTATTTAGGAAAGAGAAAAAGAGGAAAATGGTACCCACCAGCTATGGACCCTTAACTGGGGGAAATGGCTATAAGGCTTTTCTTGGTCTTCCTGTTTTGACAGACTTAATTTCTATTGCAGAATTTCCAATAAACACTGTAAATGCCTGCAAAACTAGATATCCACTGCTCTAAATCAAAGCTACTTTACCAGAAGGACTTAAGCAGTCCATTATCTCCACCCGTTAGGAAGGCAATCTATATCCATGACAGGGGGAAACTGCATGACCAGACTTAACTCTTGTTAGCAGTCATGAAACCCTATTGCAGGGCCATTGCAGCCATGGCAAACCAACTCACCCTGTTTTTTCTCTTGTCTCCAGCTCAATGGCTTTGCAGTCAGTCTACAGAATGCCTTCTTCCACTCTAGGACCATGGAGACTCAGTGCTTTGGTTATTGGCACATTATTCAGAAAGTGACATTGTAAAAAGAATTACATTAGTATATAACATAGCAAGAATGGTCAGTTACATACTTAAACACTTTTTTTTTAACCAGAAATCTCATCTATTTGTTTCAAGTGAAATATCCCTCCTCCAGGACTAGGAGTTTGACATGCCACCCAAGGACACTGAGGGCATTGAATGAAGGTGTTGTAAGATGGGATCAGAAATCACAGTGAATTTCCTTTCCACTTCTGCCTTAAGAAGCTTTTTATTAAGAGTAACTGATTTCCTCAAATCTTCTGTGTATTTCGTCATGGATCAAGAAATACTGAGAAAGACATGGCTGACCTCTGGTTTGTGGTAAAAATTAGAAGTGAGTGTTTGCATGAGAAGATTGAATCTGATCGCATTATTTTAGCCAAAACCAGAGGATCTTGTAAATGATGTTTCCATTCATTATATCATTTCTCAGATGTTAAACCATAAGTCTGAATCCCTTCCAGGTCACACAAACATCAGTGGCTGTCTGATGATGCCTGACAGGCACACAAAAAAATTCTTAGTGTCATTTCGATGCCTAAATTAGAAAACTTCTCATTAGAAAATGGTCACCACAGAAAATACTATCAGTGGGTCCTGGTTAGTTGTTACCACACAGCAAGGAGAAGCCAAAGCCAAAAAAACCCAGGCTTTGGAAGACAGGCAGAGTTCTCTCTTCACCCCTTCTCCTCTTTGCCCTCTTGACAAAGAGGACAAAGTGATAGGGCATCTAGAGAAGAACCTACTGAAGAAGTGTCTTGCTTTTCTTTATATTATAGGAGTTCCACAGAGTTAGAGAAACGCATACTCCAGCTCGGCCAGTGTGATGTTCTTCACAAAAGAAAAAGGAAATGTGCACATCCATAAATTTCAAGCAGTAGAAAAAGTTTTAAGAGTGCTGTCACCTTCTCCATTGTATATATAGCTTGGTAAATAAGGGAAAGAGAGTGTGCTCTTGGCAAAACCATTTGGTATTCTGTGCTCAGCCTTCCCTCCTGAAATAAAATACAATGCTAAGTTTTTCACACTGGTTGTCTGATGTATGGCTCTGTTCTACCTCATCATTCTAGTATGATTCAACAAACATTAGAGAGAAATTCTTCTGTTTAAATCCTTTACTGCAACAGAAGCAAATATCTTACTTTTAGAAAACACATTTCTTAAAGATAAAATACAATTCTACAATACTCTTTCAGATAGATTTGCCATAAGTCAGATACCCTTGTTCAAATAATGGACTGTGAACCTAATTTATCTTATGCCTTCAAGAAGTACAGAACTTGCTCTTATTAAGGTGCTCCATTATGAGAGTCTGTGACTGATACAATGAATTGTTTTTCAGCTGTGCTGTGGTTGCCATTATAAGTCTTCTGGTTGAATGAAAAGGCAATTAAGGGGGAAAGTATTTAACAAGAGACCAAAACAAAATGATACAGTTTTAAGGACACATCATGATTACAATGACATTTAAACTGTCATTCAGCTAAAATAAAATAACAATATAGAGCTGCACAGGACTCTGGCAAGGGTGACAGGAACAAACCTATTAACTCAGGAGAAAAAAAAGCCACTTCATGCTGTAATAATACCTTTAAATCAAGAACATTTGTTTTCCACTTCCTTTTCACTCTTCACTAAATTACAAGTGTATGCAGGAGCAAATATAAGTTTCTTATTCAAATGACCTTATCAAATCTCTACCTGGATGACTGGCATACCTACATGCAATTTTCTAATGTTCCATTTTTAAAGACAAGCTTCCTTTTAAATTCCGAGTTTTAAATGTGTCATTCAAATTTTGGGGAAACTACTTTAGTGTATAATAAATCCAGAAAAACCCTCCAAGTTCTTCTATTGCTTAAAGGATATAAGTCAGTCCTGTGTGAGGAAACAGTCTTTGTGCTGTGCAAAAATACAATATACAAATATGACAGCACTGGACAGCACACTAAGCTGTAAAATAAGTAAGCAGAGGAAAAGAAATGCAAAGCTGTGAAATGCTTTAATGATTGCTCTTCCTGTTAAAGCTGGGCTACACGAAGTACAGTGTAGGTCCCCTGAGGTGTTTCTGAGATTTTATTTAGGTTTTGCCTAAAGAATCATCAAATCATATCCAATTTTTGGTCCTCAACACGTTGTTTCAGGAAGGTACTTTCAAGCAAGAGCTGGTGTATCTGATACTACCTGTAGTAGTAAGATGATGTATTTTTGTGCTTTACACTGACTCTGATATTTAAACATGCTCATTTAATTTTCTGTTAGTGCCAGAAATTGGAAAAAACTAGGTAGTAGGTCAAAAATTCTGGGGTTTTTTTAAGTTGTGTGTGAGTGCAACTTGTATTCATCTCTATTTTAGTTTGTGCTGCCTTTAATGGCACGACTTCATTTCTTTCCCAGTGCCCTATAGGAGGACTCGTTGGAAGACATAGCAAAACCAGAGCTTCTGATTTTTGCTTCTAATTCAGCTGAAGGCAATAAATACCAATTCAACAGAGCAGAGTGGTGTCTGAAACTTCCCTTCCTTCCTTTAGCAGAAATATTGCTGTGAAAGGCACCTACAGAATACCTGTTAAAGTTTCTTTTTCTTCAATAAATAAAAGGAATGGTAATTAATGAATTAATCTCACGAGCTCCTCTTACCAGGCATATTCTTCTTGAACAATTTTTCTGGACTTTAATGTAAAGTCAAGAAAAGTTCCTTCTGGCCCTTTCCATCCTCTCCCACCCCGAAGTTTCACTCCAGCTGTGAAGTTGCTCTGTTGTTCACACTGAACAGGAGTCATGTAGGACACTTCTTAATGACTAACAGGTTTTTCAGGCTTATCAATGTGTGTGTTCATTCTAAAAACCATCTTGAAAAAAGTTTAACTCAGAACACCATTGACAAGAGTTTCTCTCTACAGATCTTTTACTTGAATTGCTACAGAGCAAGTGAAGAGGAAATTAATTGTGATTGCAGAAGTGTCATGGGACCAATTCACATCTGACAAGAATTAACTTTCACTGCAAGTGTGAGAATACCTCTATGAACACTGGGTGTGGTGTTTCACAAAGAGCAGAAAGAGCTTTTAAATTTTTTTCCTACATCAGATAAATCATTCAAGAACTGGGAGATGGTATAAAAAGGAGCCATATAGCTTTAGTCAGAAAAAAAATACTTTTTATTGTAGTTGTTGTGGTTAAAGAAACTACAGATTAAAACGGTGCGGGACAAAGAGAATTTTTTTTTTTTACCCATATTAACAAAAGGATAAATTTAAAATGAGTTTTCTAATTATGTTGGGAAATAATACACTGATGTAGTGGTTCTTAAATCTCAGAAATTAAAAGGCAAGCCTGAACTGCAACCTAGAGTTTTTAGAGCAGTCTCAGGGCTTGGAGAATTCATAAACCAAGTAAACCTTCTGACATAACTATAAAATGTGGTATAAACCCTAGGAAAAAATAGCCATCTTGAAAGGGTAACAGCACTTTTATGAGAATTTCAACTGCACCATGGCAACATCAACCCGTCAAAGCAAATGAAGGGCAGTAAAAGTAAAATTAAAAATGATGAAGGGGACACCAGCTTGCTAACAGCTTTCCAAGCTGTAAAGCTTTCAAATATTATCTCTTCATTGGTTTGTTCAATCACACATGCTGGTTACCAAGCTTTATCATATTATGCATCTTTTCCATCACTGCAGACTGCCAGGTTTTGACAGACCTATGGTGAAAAAATATAAAAAAAAGCTTTTTTCTTTTGGTGCACACCCCTCCTTTCCCCTTATTGGTTCTTCTCTATTGGTGCACACTGTCTAAATGGTGACACCACCTTGTATAAACTAAAGATACAGAAATCATGAAAGAATTCAAAGGACTCCTGGCTACTTCAGCTTCCCATTCCTGTCTCCTTCTTGCTTCACCCACAAGCCCCAGAGCCTGTCCCCATGGCTTTCAAACCCCAGACTAGGTTTGGCTGCTCTCTCAGGTGGGCCATGTATGACAACACCTACTGCTTCTTCAAAGGTTCTGTCACCTGTACCTGCAAACGGGAATTTCCTAGTTTACAGCTCATTCATTGTCTTATAGTGAATTTCTTTTATTCAGTTCCTCAAAGCCCTCTGAGATGTAGTTTTTATGCAAGACTCAAATGCAAATGCAGAGTTACATGTACTGTGTGCACTGAGTTTGAATCTCGTATCTGCTGTGTGGGCCTTGGAAAAGAAATAAAACCTCAGTCTCTCTGATCCATTTAATAGCATCTCACAATAAATATTTCTATATTAAAGAGCCACAGCTTTCCGATTGGGCCTTTGCTCCTGTGATTCCTCTCATTTTTTATTAGCTGAAACATGATTCATGTTTTAATAAAGTTCTCATTTAAAAATGGCATTAAATCAGATCATAAACATTGCATATATGTTTCATTGTCATTAAAAAGACCTTATACTGCAAGAAAAGTTATGTTTAAAAAGAACATTAAGAAAAGTATAAGTAGAGGAGGCTTTTTAAATTAAAATCAACCATTAAAGGACCTCTACCTTTCAAGGCAGGGAATTATCAAAATGTAGATTTCTGAAACTGTAACATGTCACAGTTTCTTTTGGAGTAGAAAGTTCTTGGACTCTTTCATATTTAAGGTGTCATTAATGGAAAGGATAAAGCACATTGCATTACATGCACAGTCTTTTTCAAACCCAAAATAAAAGGGGCTCTGAAAATGTAATTACTAAATATGAAGAATATTAAATATCTTATTTTTTAAAAAATTTCATCTGTTTGTTTTTGGAGGTAAAATTTTTCATGTTTTCCCCAACCAATCATGTCAGTAGTATGACCTCCATGGCAGTGTATGAATGAACTACAAAAAGAAACACTGCAGGTTGTCACAACTTCATCAGACACAGCAGAGCATAAATGGTCTTTTTTCTTTTTGGTCCTACAAGGTCATAAACTGGGAACCACAAGGTAGTTGTAACCATATAAGAAAATAATGCAAAGTGGGACAGAAAGTTTAGAGTAGGGTTTCTACCCCAGGCCAAACCATGCCAAACTGAAATTCATTATATATTATTTTCTGCAGGAAAACAATAACTTTTTTTTTTTCTGGTGCAAATTAGAAAAAGAAAGCAAGTTATCATTTCTACAATACTTGATACCTCATGCTTATGAAAGCTGATGTTGCTTAACAGTATCTTGGATCTTGCTTTGCTGAGCTAAAGGAGACATCCAGGTACACCAGAATCTGCTCCTTCAGGCTGATTCTGCCCCAGCAAAACCTGAGAGCACAACCCTGTCTCATTACACCTATTGCACTGAGTACTCCCAACCAGTTATTCTAAACAAGCCTCTATAAAACATTTTACAGTGAAGCAGAACTACAGAATGGTCCCAGAGATCCAAAAAGCAATTTCCTTAACAGGTTACTGAAGTTAATAGAAATTTGCTCATATTAATGTATTTGGATAAGAAAAGTAAAGGAAAGCTATTGTTATTATCTATAATTTATCTAGAGATAAAATTCCACTCACATAGTCAGCATAGTACCTCTTGATGTGGACTAATATTCCTGCAAGAGTATTTAATGAATGCTAATGAATGTTTAATAATTCAATGAATGCTTGCTACTCCTGCAAAATGCATTCAGGGATATGTTTCTTTCTGGTTTTCCATTGATGCTAAATTAGAGAAAATTCAAGCACTTTTTTCACAGAACGTTATTGCAAAGTTTTCCAAAGCCACAAGCATTAGTATTTTGCAATGTTTCAAGAAAAAAAACCCAACAACTTCATAGCTTTGAGATTAAATTGTCTGGATGAGGAAAAGAAAACATGTTTATTCATTATCTTTAGTAATAGAGATTTGCTGTTTTGCAAGTGATTCTGATATATACAGAAGTGAAATTTGTTTTTTAGTTTGGAGAACTCAAACCTATTTTTAGGCTTTTCTGTGTGTTTGTTGTATCTTGCTTCACAAAAGAATGTGCTCCTTGCACAGACCACCAGCTTCTTTCTCTGGATTGTCAGCTTACATAGGCCCTGTTTGCCTGGATTGTTGTCTGTTTGCTAAATCTACTGAATAGTTTCTAGCATTGAACTGTGCTGCTTGGACAGAATTCACACAAAAGAGGTAATGCAGTTTGGGCTGATCACTTTGATGAAGCTCCTCCATGGTGAGGATTTCACAGACATCTTTGTTTGCCTGGCAACTTCTCTATGCAGTGTCTGGGTTCATACTGGTAAAGATGACTGGAGGTAACAGATTGTTCAAGCAAACATGGGAGAAATATCAATGACTGGGGAATGTCACTAAAATTATATTGATGAAAAGCTTTATTGAGCTTATTATTATTCATTGGACCTGATGGTTGACATAGACATCACGCTGAGCTTGGATATGAGGGTGGGCAGTGGAATGAGTCATTAGAAATAACATTTTCTATATTTAAACCTCTTCACCTCGACTATCTGCCAAGAGGAGGGCCTACTCTGGCACTCTGAGAGGGTAGAAAGAGGGATTTACAGACCTAATTGCATCATGCAGCTGGATGCAGGATGGGGATCCCAGTATCAAGAGAAAGGAACCTGAGATAGGGAAAGCAGGAAAAAGACTGGAACAGGTTTGTGACTTGGTACAGTCACAGAGTAGAGCCACCTGCATAAATCTGAAACAAAGACAGATGTTGGCATATCAAAAAGGGAGAGATAATATCAGAAGGATCAGAGATAATATCAGCTAATCTCTTGTACTTTTCCTCAAATTTAAGTCATTTTTCTATAATCCTTGAATAAGCTTTTGTACTAAAAGGGGGTAATTACACTCTTAATGACTTTCAATCTACAGTTTTAGGCATCCTATTCGGTGCCCTGCCAGAACAAATCTGGAATCAGCAAGAAAAGAAATCATCTTCAGAATGTTAGTAATGCACACCTGAAACAGGTTTTGAAATTTTATGTTGGACCTCAAGAGATGAAGGTTTTGGTTTTTTTCATTATGCTTTTAGGAAAAAGGATCAATGATTTCCCTTCAATCAAGCCCACAGCTCTGTTTGATTTCATTTTCTTATGTTTTTACTGCGTGGTGCCCTGAGATGTTGGTTTGATAAAGTGCCCCATAAATGGGGATTTTTACTGTTATTGTCATTGCACTTCTTAGGTCCCAAACTATACATTGTTGTCAGGTTTAAACCAACGTTTTAGACTGTCTGATTTTTCATTGCTGAGGAGGATTGATCAGTCTTGTTACTCTCACTAGTGAGACCGATATATTTTGTAATTAATAGAGTAGCCTTTTGCAGAATTCAGTGTTGGACTGGATGCCTAAGAAGAGCGTTGTTCCTCTTTACACACACCTCTGCATTTAGCCAACAATGATATAATATCAGTAAGCAACAGAAATACAAGGATTCCCATGATCTGTTTCTTTGCTATTTATTCAGCAAGCAGTCCATCTTATCCAAATAACTACTGGCTGAGATCTGAGAAAAAACAAACTCTTTTCAAATAAGCTAATCAATGAGAGTCACCATCTTAAATATTATATTCTGCTTTCTAGTATAAGAAAAGGATATGACAGAAGATCTTCTGAGGGCACTGTTTGATGCCTTTTAAAAATGAAACAGATATTAAAGTATTTAATCTTATCACCTATCCTACCTTCTTTAGCTCTTGCTACCCTTTAGCTTGGATTGTGGTGGTCATCCTCTGATGTCCACCTCTCTGCCCCTGGGCTGTTACCATGCATGTTCAGAAAGGCACCTGCTGCCTTGCAAGTGGCTGATTGAGCCCTTAACCATTAATATTTTTTAGTCTTTCCCATTTCTCCCTGCAAAAGGAGAGAATCTGAAGCTCTGAACTCTCTGTGAATACCTTACACTATTTGAGAAGAGACATCTCACCACAGTATCCTACAAAAAATGGGAAGATAGATGAGAGGATTTCAGCTGGGGTTAAGCAGAGATAGATCAGGCTCAGCGCAACCCAAGTGAAAAATTAGTTTCTGCGCAATCACACGAGCCCTCACTGAACTTCTATTTTGACTGCATTTCCAAGAGTGGGACACTTGTTTAATACACAAGTCTCTGAAAGGCTTTGCATCCAAACTAGTAACTAAGCAATTACCTTGTAATCAGAGACAGTGTTGACAATGCAATCAGGTGGCAGCGTGTAATTACACAGCGTAACATCGCGTGCAGTATTTTGCTCTACACCTTGCAAACTAAGTGCTGCCATATTTTTTTTTCTCAAGCTGAATAAGACTCCGGAGATTCTAAACAACCGGAAAACATGATTCTCACAGCTTTTTTGTTGACATAAGTGAAATGCCTGGACAGGCCAATAAAAAAAAAAAAAAAAAAAAAAAAAAAAAAAAAAAAAAAAAAAAAGAAGGTAGAATATACCTTCTCCACTCTCTTTTATTTAGGGTAGTATGAAGTGTCTTAAAGGAAGGGTTTGGAGACCAAGTCATATATCTGTATCTTTCCCCTGGGGCAGATTCTCCAACCACTGCCAGCTGGAAGACCCACTCTCTGCACAGGCAAAATTTAGCAATTCATCATGTCAAAGAATAAGGAGAACTTCTCTGACTCTGGGGATCGATCTTAACACCCAAGGGGCACAAGGGCAGGATATAAAGTCTCTGAGTTACTGTTAATGTTGCCTTCTAGTAATAAAGGCCATCCATTCCATCCATTGTTGTTAAAATTCCAAACCTATTGTTTTTTTCGATGAGAAAGTACCTGCACTTTTGGGATGTCTGAAAAGTGACCCAATGCATAGGAGTAAAATAAAAGTAGAAAAGGTAAGAAAACCACCACCAGCACCACAAGCTATTATTTAAAAGAGAAAAAAACCTCCCTACATAATACCCAAACAACTTCTCCATAATTTTAGAATAAATGTTGCACTTCTAATTTCTAGAGTTCTCCAGACAGACAGTTTAAATTGATGGCTTGTTAGTGAGGACTGGCCCCTTTGTGAGATGTTTTCAGAATGATTGATTTACAATAAAGTGGCTCCTGGTGGGTGCACGCAGGTGGAACTGATTCAGATCGATTCCACAGAAGCTGACTAATCAGCTGTTTAAACTGGCAGAGTGCTCAATGACAGAAACAGTGCAGCTATCATTTTCTATCTAAGATTACAAATTAACTTGTTCTGTTTATCCTGTATGCCATCAATATGGAGAAAAGCAGCTGAGAGGGAAGTGGGACTCCAGACTGATGGTATAAAGCCTTTCCTGCAGATACGCTCTCGAACATTGACAATAAAGGCACAAAGGGAAATTTCATTACATATTAATGAAACCAGCAGAGAGCAACACCAAAAGAAGATGACTTCTTCAATTAATTAACTAGGATGGGAAGTCAACAATATTTTTAAAATGTGACCACAAAAGGATAAATCAATGCCAAAATGGCCAAGAGTAAATATGTACTGTCCCGTGCACTCCCACACACACTATCAGTCTGCTCTTCTCCATGCATATTATATGCACCCCAGAGGACTAGCATCTTTAGAGACTGGTATTTCCAGAAATGATTAATGCTAGGTAATCAACATTTCAGCCTCTACAGTCATATCCCTGAAAGTGTCATTTTTACAACAAGATGAAAAACTCCATGGGGAACACAATGTATGTGGGTAAGTGAAAGGTGTCAGAGAGAATGTGGGTAAGTGAAAGGAGAATAGATATTCCCTGGCTCCAAGCTGATAACAAGAACAGGGATAAAAGGGGCAGGGAGGCTTAGCAAAATAATTTTAACCATCTCTCATTTGTAATGCTCCCGTCATGTAATATTTCTGGCATTTGAAAAATTTGTGATTTCTTTTTTTATCCTCCTTCCCCATCCCACATAGACATACTCCATCTGTTAATTCAATTTAAAGCTGCAGAAAAGTACCAAGTATGCCCCAATTCAAAGGGTAGTTATCCTATTTTTCCCAGCAGTAGATAGAGGTTATGGTGCTAAGATATGAGGTTTAGTTAAACTTCCCAGAAATGTGCCCCTTCACCAGCCTGTTAAGGCTTATATAAAAACAGACGGGGGACCAAAAAAAATACAGCTCTTGTCCAGTCCCCTTCTCTGCAGAGCTTGACTAATTCAGGGATAATTGCTCACAATTTTAAGGGCCCTTTTATGTATCTATTTATGGTCTGAGAGCAAGTTATGACACTTGAGGTTTAAAACCAAACAAACCTAAACCCTTTCATGATCATCAATACCTTACAAACTGATCCAAACTAAAAAGAATCATTGAAAAGTGCTGCACTAACGCCAATGCTTAGAGAAACTTAGATTTATTTATATCAGTAACTTAGATACATCAATCCTTTAAGCATTAAGATGATTCTTGATCTGATTTAGTATTTGCACATGTTTAGGGATTGACCCCAAATGAAAACTATTATTTTATTGTAACTTTAGAGCTGCATAATATGTGGTCTTACTGTCATCTACTTTCCTCTGGCATTGATAACAGAAATTAAAATACTAAGCGGATACTGACATTAAATTTGGTGGCCTAGGAGGTAAATATTTTGACAGATGTACTGCTAATGCTACTTTTTATTGCTACAGAAAGGAAAGTAAAACTTGATT
Source organism: Zosterops lateralis (assembly GCF_965231275.1). NCBI lineage: Eukaryota > Metazoa > Chordata > Aves > Passeriformes > Zosteropidae > Zosterops > Zosterops lateralis. The sequence continues at coordinate 6,039,861 of NC_139768.1, forward strand.
GTCAGTAATAAAGGAAAACAATATATTGTGTTGCTCCATGCATGCTAAACGTCAAAAATATTCAAGCATGTTTTTAACATGAAGTGAGTCTATGAAGGGCAATATATTTGTGTCTAAAAAGGAAAAGCAAGACAAAAGTTTTGAGCTCCTAAACACAGGATAATCAGAGAATAAATGCTACTTTCTCCAAGAAAGGAAAGGACTCTAATTTAGGAGAAAACACGTACTAGGTAGGATAATAAGGAAGGCACATGCAACATTTGGATGTGTTACATTAATTTCTGTGATCATCTGCTTTTCAGAAGATTAGCCTCTTGACCTTCACTGTCTCAGCCTTGAAAAGTGTTGAGTGCCCAGCATACTGAAGGAAAATTTACCTGCCTCACTGCTGACTTCCTCACGAGTCCTCAACCCTGACCTGAAGGGATCTTTTTTGACTTTCCATCTCTGAGGAGGAGAAATAATTCAGTGCTCCTGCACATGTAGGCCCAGCTCTCCCCTGAGCAAGCTGCCAAAGCCAGCTGAGTTATGTGGGCTTGTGTTGTGATGTGGGCTTCTCACAGCAAATTGATCTGATCGTGCCGAAGTCATTTCATTTCAGACCTTCAGGTTGATATGCAGTCTCAGAGGTGAGATAAGGTGCTTGGCTCTGAACTGAAGAAGACATGTTTCTTCATGATAAGATTGCCAATTCAAAAGCAGACAGTGCTTGAACAACCAAGCACAGGCATCGAGCATGATCCATCACAGGGAGTTTTGTTCACAGGTATGGAGTACAGAAGCAGAGACACACTCAAACTTCCCATGCCTGAGACAATAAATATAACAATGTATTGCAAACAAAATCTGGTTGAAAACTCAAGGAAACAACTGATCAACTGTCCAAGTAATGTGGGATGAGGAGATCACAAGACGGGAAGAAGAATCCCAAAGCACAACCAATTCATTCTGGGTTTAGAAAGCAATAATAGTTCCAGGCTGAAGCAGTGTACATTGCTGGTTTCTGTTTCCATTCACCTTTACATCTTCTGAACACTGGTAATGTCACCCAATTCCCACACTGACTGCAGACCCTTCTCTGAGACTTTCCTGAACTAATTTTTGATTGATCTAAAAATTTGGGAAAATATTTAAATTTTTTACCATAAAAAATCAATTAGAGTCTGAGTAAATGCTAATAAATGTAAAGAAAAATAATGTGCTTTTTCTGGCTGTCAATTCAGAAGAAACAGCATTTGAGAAGATGTCAACATTAATAACTCTTTTCTATCAGTAGTGATAATCTTATAAGCAAGTAAATAAACTATTAAAAATGGGAAGAGTCAGCTATATAACCAACCTAAACCTTTAGGCTCAAGCCCTGCTCTTACAGGACATTCAAAAGAATTCTGAATTGGTATTCTCAGTGGGTCACTTTTCTTTGGAACATATACTTCTTTCAAGGATGCTAATAATTCCAAAATGAGGATTTTTTTTTCCAGTCAGAGACGACTTCCTTAAGAATATGTGGCAAGACAGATGAATAAGAAGAACATTGTGAAATCTCCAGGGCAGAAATGTTAAAGGACAACTCTTCCGTCAGGACTTTTTTTTTGATATAGGAGAAGGGTAACTCTTATTGGTAATTACATCCTTTTTTCTCCTAATTTAGCAAATTTCACGATTGCATGGCTGGAGACCCATCCTGCTCTGCAACATACTGGTGAAAATTTCTTCATCTGCACACTCTGCATCTTGCATAAATAGATATAACCAGAATTGGATGTAGATTTCTATTAAAACTTTTCTCCAGGAACAGGATCTTTTCTAAGAGAATAGATATCAAAATACAGCTTTTACATTTCAGCAGATATAGGCCATACCAAAAAGTAGTACAAGTGCCCACAGGGAGAAGGTAAATGCTGGACCCCTGTGAGGCACCTGCTCCTCTGAAGCAATCAATTCAATTGGTGCAATATGAAATGCTTTCCTGTTTTTAAATGGTTCTATTTTTCTTTAATAATTTTCTACTCCACAACCGCTTTCCCCACGTTATCTTGGAATTTCTTGTAGAAAAGGATGTTGCAATTATATTTTCTCTATGGGGATGGATGACTTCTTAACAGTGACATTAAAAAGTTACAGTGGTTTCAAAACACTGGTATTTATATTGAAGTTAGAATTTGCTTGGGTTTTGTTTTTAACCAAAATAGTTTGTTTCAAATGGGGTAAAGGTGATTTCCTAAAATAAAAAGAAAAAGACTCAAGGCATTTGCTTTCAGTGTCTTTTCCTTGTGTTCTGTGTTCTCATATCAGCCCTGGTGGCTGATATGAGAACATAGAATGCAGCAGAAAATAAATGGAAGCATTTTATATGTTAAATTCAATGGTTTGAAAATTTGTTATTTTAAATTTGTTTATATTATTTGGGCATATTAATATTGTCTCTAATGAATTTTATTAGAACATATAAGAATGCCTATTGCTTGCTAGCAATTTAATCCATTTTACATCTATTGAAATAAATATTGAAAATGTAAAAATAAAAGTGCATCTATAGACAGTAGGGAGAGACAGAGATGCATTTTGTTTTGCTCCACAAAACTAAACCCAGAAATGTCTCTATAGTGTTTATACCTATTTTGATATCAAAACCAATTATTGTAGAAATTTTTTTAATTATTTTTTACCACAATTTTTTGTTTCTTTGAGGGAGTAGAAGCATGATGTTTGGTTCATGATGGATGTTGAGAAAAAAAAGTCTTCTTAAAGTATCATCCTTTTAATGAATTTAAATATAATAAGTTTTTAGACCTTTCAGTGACTGGTTTTGCAAAGCAGAAATTCCTTGGTTCTGGTTTATGTTGGTATCTACATCAATATGACTTTACCCTCATTCATTGTACTTACTCTTGTAAGGAATACCCTGTTTCAGTCAGTGACATCATAGCAGGAAAAAGAAATTAAAAAATAGATGTTAGGTATAATATATCTGAACTAATAAAAAAGCAAAGCAAACACCAGGCATGTAAAATCATATTCTAGAGAAGCAAACTAATTTATTAAAAGTTAAGCATACTCCAAGTTAGAAGAGGTGTTTTTATTAGTATCAGTTTGCTGATTTTCTGTGCATAGGGACCAAGAATCTTTTCTCTATATGCAAGACTGAATCCCTGGTCTCTGACTGAGAGTGAGCGTGTGGCAGCAATTTGTGTAGCAAAGGGGTGGCAGCAGACAGCAATTTCCCTGCCCTGATATTTTCTTTGAGAGTTCAGAGTGGGTGTCTGGCTAAAAGACAAGGGAAAACATTAGCAGTTCTCAACTCAGAAATTAATTAATCTGATTGAGTAAATAACTGGGGCAATTGTGTCTGCTTGTTTCAGTTTAGTTAAAAAAAAAATGATTATGCTTTAATTTATTTGCTTTTGGTTATTAAAGACTTTTCCTAAATCATTCTGGGAAAGTTTTTCAAAAGAACCTACGTGACTGAGCACAAAGTAGTCCTGGATAACCTAAATACTTCAGAAAACACTTTTGTGACTTTTATTACTTCTAAAGCACCATGTTGCAGTGTATTAAGATGCTAAATATTATATATAGCAATTTGATAGTCTTATCTGGCACTGGTCTTTCATTTCTTAACATCTGACTAATCTAAATGTGAAGCTTGGTATATACCTTCAGCATCCAGCAGTTCTCCCATCCCCATCACCTGGGTGTGCGTTACACAGATCCTTGAAAGGTTCAGGAGAGAAATCCCCAAATTCCTACATGTTTGCTGTGGCTCCACCTCAGTGTCAGAGATATCTCTCAGCAGTAAAGAAAATCTGGTAGAGAACCTTCAAAACCGTGCGTGTGATTAAGTGCAGATCTAATGACTATGCAAGAAATTACTTTCATGGGCTTAAAGACATTTCTTTTTGAAGGTAAAACAAACCATGAAATTAGGTGATAACAAGGTTGAGATTTATACATTTAATCCCTTCTAGGCAAATCTCTGGATGAATTACAGTCAGGGGAGTCTGTCTTAAGATAGCCAATATAACTAGCAGAATATTAAAAAAAAAGGGTATTAAGAAGCCAGCATAAAAGGGGGAGGAGGGGGGAACCCTTTTAAATAAGTCAGAAACTAATGAAGTTACTTAAAAATATGGCCTTTGGTTATGAAGAGATATGTATATGACTGTACACCAAAGTAAACCAGAAGTTTACTTTTACTTCATATTTGGCTTGTCTAAACAGTTAGAGCTACAATTGAATAAAGGGCACGAAAATGTAACCTGTACTATCAGGTGTACCTGATGACACATTTCCTTGGTGATTTGCTGCATCTGGAACAGAAGACTTCTATGAAACTGACTACATACAGCTGAAAAGTCTTCAGTTTGAAAATCTGTTCATTTTTATCATTTGAGAAGGATAAAGTATGGGTTAGGGAAGAGTAAGATTTAATTAATCCTTTAATTAATTAAATCAATTGAACTAGGACGCTTTCATATATCAAGTTGTGGTCAGATAGATCAAACAAAATACCTGGAACCAGCAAGCAGACATGAAATCTTGAAGGGAAAGCTGTTGCAGATGATTATTCTGACTGAAATTTGCTGTGAAGACCAAAATGAAGAGAAAAAAATTATATTAAATGGAATTATTTTGATAATTATGTTATTTAATTTTCTTTTTGGGTGTATCAAAGAAAATTGATTAGACAAATTCTATTGATGATTGTTTAAAGTTTTTTTCTAAAGGTACAAGTTAAAACTAAATATAGAGATTGGTCTACAATATGGCCGTGGGTTGTATTTGTTACACTGCTAACAATATGGTTTGCAAGCATACAGAAGTAAAAGGGCAAATATGTTCTATTTTGGACTGCAAGTCTGAGAGACAAAATTGACCTAAGAGATGCTTTTCATTAATCCAGTTGCAAGTGAGTATCTCACCTTTTGGACTTATGAGTTCAAGACAGTTACTGTGCACCCTTTCTACCCCATTCCTTCATGTATCTTTGGGTTCAATGACTATTCTTCTTTCTAATAAGATCAAAGCATTATATAGAAAATAGTCGTGTTGGGTGAATTTATATCAATTTTCCTTAAATAATATTTTGGGCAAAAAAATTATAATCATTGAAACTAAGGTAAGTTTTCATTTCATTTTTTGTAGGATAGATTTGCTACCTTAAAGAAGTAGCTGTTTTCTAGATGCAATTTAAAAATAACTGAACTAAAACTCACCTTATACAGAAAAGTATTAATAATGTTATTAATATTAAAGGGTTTGAAAAAATACAAAGTGGAGTTATATTTTTAATTTTTTTTCTTATATACCTTATTCCAACCATTTTTTTTTTTTTTTTTTTTTTTAATTTATTTTTTTTTTTTTAGGGAAAAAAATAATCTGTCTAACCTGAAACAGATTGTTTTGTCTGTATGGGAACTTCTGTAGATTTGATTAACACTACACTGTCAAGTCTTTGGGGTCAGGGCAGATTGTATTAGAAGCCTGACAAGTAGTTAATGAATTTGCATTGACTAATCCATACAAAGCTAAAGATTTTTCTGTCAAGATTAATGTCCAAAAAGAGTAGGACACACTATTTGATACATTATCTTACACTGAATCATACTGTTATTGGACATAAGATTAAGGAACTGTGTTATTTTGTCTTATTGCATAGCTACACAACTGGGTTTTGCTATGACACTGATGTATAGTCATTGCTTTAAGAATTCATTTAATCACCAGTAATGTCCTGCTGCAGCTCCTCTGTATATGATGTGTGTACTGGCAGTCACAGGATGAGTTCTCAGTCTTGCAAACATTCCTTTTCTAACTGTTCCTGCTGTGCAGCCTCCTGAATGCAACATGGACTCAGAGATGCTTGTTCCAAATTGTGATCTACGCCTTCAGTGGGAACCAAAGTGTCCAAAGACCTGGTGGTGAAACACTTTAAGCTTTCAGATGCTGTCTAGGTGCAATGTGGGCAAAAGAGGTGCTTCTTAAAATTGTAGTGGCCTAACTGAAATGTATACTCGGTGATTGTGTGAAATCTCAAGAGGCAAAATTTGGTAAAAAGAACTGCTGGAATGCTTTTTTTTCCAGGGAAATTAGGCATGCTATTTTTGTCAAATTGGTAAGAGTAGATAGGTGAAACTCTGGGTCTTGAAGTAGGAAAAAGGATTAAGAAAGATGCCTTATCAAATTTTGAATAAAATTCCACACCTGCGCAAAATAAGCAGGAGAAAAAAGGTAGCATCCTTCTCATAGGGGTGTTCATTTAAATACTGGTGTAGAAATTACAGTCCACAATAACAGCAACGAATGCAGGAAAACTGCACAAAAGGGGAGAAATACGGCAAGAAATTCTTGTGCATTTTTTTTAAAGATGACTGTTTTGTTTAGGAACAAACCATATAGAATATTATTTAAAGAAAAAAGTCTTGCAAATTCCAAGTTGACATCTTCAGTAGGTTCAGTTGTCTGTATTATATATAGGAAGATACATGTAAACGAGGCTGAATTCCCAAAAAATAAACCCAAATTATTACTGTGTTCAAATTAAATATCAAGTTAAAATATATTTCTTAGTAAGGAAAGGGGTCATTTGGTTGATTTTTTTTTTTGTTAGATATAGAAGATAATAGCTTGATCATTCTTTAAGAATATTTCTTAAGGAAGAACATGGATTATATTGATTACAATATATCTTAACACAGAATGAAGACACTGGGTTTATAGAAATGAAAAAGGTAGTTCAGTTCTCAGTAAATGGTCCACAAGAAAAGCATATTAGGATTTACTAGGGAAAGGTTAGAAAGCAAACTATGACATTATAATGCTGCTGTACAAATCCCACTTACACCTGCATCATTAACACTGGATGCAGTACCAATTTTTTCAATTTAAAACAGGGTGAAGTAGAAATTAAGGAAACAGCAGAAAAAAAGAATCACAGTCAACATGGATGATTGTAAGGGATGGGAACATTTCCATGTGAGCTAAGAATTATCCAAGTGGGAATTTTCAATCTGTGATGAGAGAAATTAAAAGATGTGCAGAGAGAAAAATGTAAATAAAACTTGTCAGGTTGTTCCAGACATAGAAAGATAAGTAATTATTCACTGTCCATACAAATCTTAAATTAAAATTGCATCAAGTAATGGGTAAACAAAAATTGTTTCTATTCACAAAGAAAATCTAGGCTGTTAAACTTCCTTACCATGGGGCATTGTGACTGCTCACACTATATATGCTTTTTAAAAACTACCTGATAGCAAGAAATAAAAGTTCTCTGAATTCTATGAAGTCCAGATGATGCCTCTAGATCAGGGATTTGTTAGAGGTTGTAAGAATATAATTGGAAGATGTTTATTTTCTATGAAGTATTTTGGGACAACTGGTAGTGGACAGCTAAAAAGTAGACTCAGACATTATGGAAAAATATCTGTAATTAAGTCCTCTTGTTTCATCTTTTTTTCCCTTTTAGGAGATGGCTCCATCTTTTATTTCAGATAGTTAAGTTGCTTTTTGGGAAATATTTTGTTGTGTGAGGTCCAAGTCTAATTTACTGCATATATGAATTCATTGCACAGGAAATGCCTGACAACATCTAAAAAGCTTCAGTGGGCTCCACGCTGCTTAAAAGTATCCAGACAAATAATATGAAAATATAAGGGCTAAAAATTAGTTGATGAAAAATATTGGCCTGTAAGATAAGAGCTATGGAAGGTTGTAAATTAATATTTAGGGCACATACTTAAAAAATGGAGAATGCTAAATATGATTTACCTTGCTAGCAAAGCTGTTGGCTGTGGGGATTACATTCATCATTATCACTTATTACAGCCACCTCAAGATGAATGGCACAGGCTGACACCAGCCATTTGGTTCCTGAGGTGAATATGATCATAGACTTCTCGTAAATAGCACTCATTTCTGTCTCCAGCCTTCTTGGTTTTGATCAGCTCTCTGCTGTAAATACTGGTTGCCTTCTTCTGTACCACGTGGTACATCTCAGTGCTTTTAAGTATTGTATTTAAGTGCTTTCACAGCTCCTGCAGCTTTTGTACTGTGTACACATCTCTGTTCCTTGGATAAATCAAATGGTCACTATGTCTTCAGAGTGAACTTCACTGTTTCTGTCACTCATGGATGTCCTTAGACTCTCTTATGTGCATGTGCTCCTCAGTTCCTCTGTGCAATTCATCCACACCAAAAAATGTTGTATCACTTTATATGGTCTAAATTTTAGTATTGGGATTTTTTTTTTGTTTCACTCAATTTCATGTTTACTTTGTGAAATCAGTGTTTATGAACCTCTTTCTTCCTCTCCTATACTATGGCTGTTTCTCCCCACAGGGTGCCCACGCAGGGGAGGATGGCTGTGGACATTTTAAATTCTTGTTTTAGCTAATTTAAATGGAGTGAGGCAATGCAACACTTCTCAACATTGCATTTGTCCTCTAGTTCCAGTTCCAGTGACATGTCAGCTGACTCATCAGTATGAGCCATGATGAAACTGTAGAAATGTGGAATGCTATCAGCTGGTCAGCAAATAAAACCTCTCCTTCATAAGTCTTGTGGATTTGCATGTTGCTTTGTCATTAGAAAACAGCATCCCTATTAAGAAGCTAGTGTGGTGCTGAAGCAGATGACATCAGAGTAGGAGAATCTGCTGGAAGTCTTTTAGCAATACCTAGATGAAGATACAGCTGATCATTTGCAATGGTCTGCTTTGCAAAGAAGCATGGGCAGTTCTTGCCATGGAAATGGGGGCATTCATCAGCACAGAAATACTAGAAACATCCCTAATATCTTTTTTTGTGTATTCCCTTACTCGCTTTGCTATGTCAGATTAGCACTATGGAGGTTTAGGTCTGTTGTATGATGGAAGAAAGTACAAACTGGTCATAACATGTAGGGAGTGACAAAATTATTCACACTTCATTTAGTATTTGTTTTAGAGTTCTCACCACACTGGGTGCTTGCATAGTAACCCTCTGGTGGGCTGTGCCTCAGTGTGCAAGGACAACATATGAAAAGAGGCATGCAGGAAAAGAAAGAGGGCCTTTAAAAGGTAATGGACTTGTTTTCTGTTCTCAAGCATATATTCTCATTTGTTAAAGTTATTAACAAATAACCGATACTGTACTGTTGGTATAATATTGAACTCTCAAATAGCTAAAAGCATCCAAAGTGTCTATGCACTTGTGGAAGCTTATGCACACACAGAGTGCATGTGTTAAATGTGCTGGAACATTTTCTGCTGAGATTCCCAGCAGAAGAAAAGCACTGGAGCTACTGTTGAATACAAGCTGGTCTGGCTAATCTCCAGAGAGCTAGAATCAGTCTCTGGGTCACTGTTCAGCAAGAGCTGAATACTGTCAGACTGAATTGATTTAGGACTGTCTTAAGGTCAGAGGCAGACAGTTCTGTAGGCTTTGTGAACCATTCCAACCCATTAACAAGCAACAGTTTACACACCAAGGATTCTTCTCTTTCCTTGGGGTTTATTTAGCCAATGGGTCTCCATATATCTGCAGCCAATGGTGATGAAAAAGACGTGTGGAAGCTGTCCACATTTTTGAGACTTGCTGTGAAGTTAGATAAGGAGTTTAGGGTACACACTGCTGTTTCTTTGCATGGTTCATAATTAGTGTCTCATGGCACTGTTACTTCTCAAATGAAAAAAGTGAAAGAATCCTGCATTTACATGTACAGCATCCTTGCAAAGCAACCTCTGAAATATTGTGACTTAAGGATTCTGAGAAAAAAAAAAAGAGAGACATATCTTCATGGCATGAGGATCACATTCAAGAAATTTGCTTGATGCAAATGGGGATGGTGAAGGAATATTTTTTTAATGAAATTATGGGTTGTCAGACTGTTTTCATAAGTTCAGTGAAGATCTTATTTTTCAACTAAATAACAACATTGTCAGTTCTAGTTAATGAATATTATCAGAATGGGCTCATTTCTGTTGGCTCAAACACCTCTTAAACAGAAAGAATTTTTAAAAAATAGAGTTGATTTTATTGTATTTCATTTTGATTCAAAGGAGTTTTATTTATAGTAATCATTTAATGACCTGCTGAGGACCTTTAAATATGCCATACATTCACTAGCTGTGGTATGCAATCAGAGGGAATGCACACAAAGATCTTGGTAGAAAATAATTATGTGGATTTGACCACTTTACAGCAAACTGTAATGAATCTAACAAAAAACTCCATTGTAGATCTTATTAGCTTTTAGATACATCATGGCTTATATTCAAGAAACCAGAAGACGAATTCATAGTAGCGCTGTAAGGAGCTGTGTTATTAAAAGGGTGAAAATTTTTCAAGTGGATGTTGAATCACTTGCAGTTTTTATTTTACTGTCTAAAACTAGGTGAAGTTTTGTGTGGTGTGGTTTGTTTTTTTTTTGTTTTTTTTTTTTTTTTCAGTGCTAAGTCACTGTGCTTGCTTGCACCATGTTTCAACTGTGTGCCATTTACACTCCTTGCACAATGTGAAAAAACGGCGTTGATAATCTAGGGTGAGATTCTTCTGCTATGTGCAATTTGCAATAGCTAATGTGAATGAACTAATGCAAGAGAAAGCTGTTTTACTTGTGTTCCCCTTTCCTGATGAGATTTCCGTTCCAGAAGTATGTCAAAGTCAGAATCCCAAATGCTTAAATTCACTACCTCTCGTTTTTTCTACAGTTTCATCACTGAGGATTCGATTTTCTTTTTATTAGACTCAGGTTTTTAAACCATAATTGACTTTGTAGAAAGAGTTACAGAATTAACGCAACCCCAGAAAAGAAAGGAGCTCTTTATTTTCTAGTGGAAGCCTATGATAGGTGTGTGAACATATACAAACACAGTGAACTTCTATCTCAGATTAGTTGCCCTGGTACTGTCTGAATAGTGATTTAAAAGGGGAGTACATTTCTTTTGCTCTATGGTGGGAGTTAGCTGCTGCTTTTCATCAGTTCACACAAACTGCCAAAGCCAATGTCTGCCTTACCCTCCTTACACCTAATGCACTTTCTCTATAAACCCTGGGGATTACACCAAGCTTTTATAACTGGCAGCATGGCATTGCAAGGGATGAAGGCAAGGCGAGAAAAAAAGATATTAAAGCTTCTGGCTAGGACACCAGCACCATCGCTCATCATCACAGCTGTCCTTGTGAAATGTTGATACTTCCAGCAGTCCTTGGAAAGTCATACTTTGCCACTAAATGGAAAACAGCAATTATGCTCTGATGGATGTTCAAGATTACAGTATTTCTTATTCCCAATTTTTACAGCTTCAAATAAATATCTCCCTTGTTTCCTACTGTCTTACTGCTCCCAAAGAATGCATTCATGAGTGAAGAAGTCCTAGACATGTGATAGCTAGACTATCTGTGTAATGTCTTTTTCTACTACTACCAGAAGACAATATTTCATTTACATATCTTTCCTCTGAAACCCCAATCTCCTTCATGCTGTCCATTGTCTGAATTTTAGAATCAGGGTGAGTCTTTCCAGCTTGTCCTTTTACATGTGAACAAACTTCTCTTTGTCATATCCTGCTGCTTTTCTTTTCAAAGCTTATAATTCTAAATTGCAGCTTCTGTTCTTGTTTCACAAGTAAAACCTTATTGGAAAAATGCTACTTCCCTCATAAAGACTGATTGCTACAGCTCATGCTGCACACACAATTTCCTGCTCTTTAGGCCATCCTTTGACATTTTTCTACCTCAAGTTTACTGAATGCTCAAGGAAAAAAGGTCAAGATATAGTCATTTGAACACCTTATGTTTTCAGGTCCTGCTTCTGTTTCTGAGGGACTTGACAAAAACCACAGATGGGTATAGGCTGTGTGTTGTAGTTATTTCTTAGTCCTTAAAACTCCTCCTTCTTAAACCGGTATTGAGAGCCTTGAGTGAAGTCTCTAAATTCTATATTGAATGCATGAGAATTGTTAATAATCTCATTGCACCTATAGCAGATACCTCAGCGTGGGAGCACAAGGGAAATTCAGAGAGGAATGCCTGACATTTATGCATCTCCATTAGGAGTATACAAATCTTCATAAAGATACCTGTATCTCTATAAGGAATGTAGAGTTTTAAATCTTTTCTAGGTTGTAAAGTAAGCACATGCTTTTAAAATTATATGCATCCCAAAGGGGAAGATAGAGCTTCAAACCTGCTATTTCTAACTCCCCAGAGTTTATTGGTTCCCTATCAGGATCTTCCAACCCTTAGTCCTGTTCAGGAATTTCTGGCCTGGAGGTAGCCTCCTGGCCTGAAGAATGTACCATCCATTTTGCATAAAAGAATTAGAGATCAGTTTGTGGACCCAGTGAAAATGATGCTTCAGCCCTGAAATTTAATGGTCACATTAGGTAAAGGCAAAGGTAAGATTTCAGTTCCAGAGCTCTTCAGGAAATAACCTCTAGAGTAAACAGGTAAAGAATTTTTCTGTGCTGATTGTTATGAAAAGTACTGAGTTGTGAAAAACTAAAAAAAAAAAAAAAAGAAAAAAACATGGATAAAAACCTTGGTGGTTCTCTTCTAATTAATTAATTTGTTGAACTATTCAATTCCACAAGCCATAGAAATTTTGATACAATCAAAGAGTGCAAAAAACCATTTTTTTATCTCAAGGAGAGACTTTGTAGGCTAAGATCTGCTGAGCAATCCAGTCATCAGATTTTGTGTCTTAAATATTCCACAAGTTCAGATGAGTTGGCTGTAGCTGGAAGGGTGGTAGTTTGCAAATATTTACACTTATAAAATCATGGTACACTGAAAAAACACCACGTACACCATATTTGATGCTTCGTCCATTTTAAAAAAAATCATTACTTTTAATGGCTTCTTTAAACATCTTGTGATAGACTTTTAAACAAATATTAGAGATATGTAATGAGATAGAAATAAGATCACTGTGAGAGCAGAGTATGAGTTTAAAATTTCAGTGCCTATTTCAGTGCAGAACTGATTGCAGGACAGCACTGGTGGGATTTTCATGGTCTGAAGTGTTGCAGTGTGTGTAGTGGGTTTGATGCTGGCCAAATGCCAGTGCACCCACAAAAAAAAAAAAAAAAAAAAAATCAGTCACTCATTATTCCCTGCTGTAGTTTAGCAGAGGAGGGGGAAAGAAAATTCAAGGGGTGAGATAAGGATTAGGAGAAAACATTTTAAGGGCAAAACAGGCTCAAAGCTTTAAAAGGTATAAAGAAAAATCTATCAACAGAATTAAAAAAGGATAATGAGAACTAAAAATAAACTTTTAGAACACTTTTTTTTTTCTTTTTTTTCCAGAGGCACTGCAAAATATAGCTAGAAAACTTCTACACCTAAAAGACCCTTCAATTTCCCTTTCCCACAAACAGTTAAAAGTATCAGAAAAGAATGAGTGAGAATAAAATACTAGAATAGATATACAAATGGATCTCTGTAATGGTCTCTCAATATTTCCCAGATAATAGAGCTGTTAGATCCACATTAGATCATTCTTCCTTATTAGTAGTCACTACAATCTGTCTGCTGTCATGAGATCATGTATTGAGAGTTCTTTTAATATGTATTTTTTAAGTCTATGTTGCTATCCAGGTTTCCATTTCTATTCTTGCCTAGTAAGCAACATCCATTTTCCCCTTGTACTGCAGATTCCTTTTGCCTACTTTATTGACTTCATGCCTTTATCAGAATCAGCACAGCTTTTAATGTAACTAGTGAGCCTGTCATTAGGGACTTGATGGAAGCCTTCCTCAAATTGTAAATAAATTATACTTTATGTACGGCCATTATCATCTTTCTCTGGGGGTTTCAATGGCTCCAAGCTTTTGTGCTATAGACCGTATCCCTTTAGGCAAGATATCCCTTCAGGATATTTCCCTTCAGGCATGATATGCTGGTTGTAGTCATTACAATATTACTTTGATTATTCTCTAAATTACCCCTCATTACTGTACATTTTCTTTGCTTTTCTCATTACAGATGTAAACATTGTGTGTCTGTTGTGTTTTCAGTCATCCTTCCATTCAACTTCTTAATATACAGCTTCTCTCAGAGATTTTTGATGGATTTGAAAAAAAAAGTTCCTAGCCATGTATGTCATGTCTAAAAATATGGGAATTCAGAATATGGTTTCATATTTAATTTAGTTAATTAATGAAGTAATTAGTCACAATAGCATATTAAAATGCAACTTTATGACTCTTTTGGGAAGTATTAATGAAAAGGTCTTGCTCTACATCTTGATTATCAACTGGCCTGGGCTCTATCAAAGCTATAATAAGAGAAGTAAATTCCAGAGGTGAAGGGCTTTTGCTAAGAATTTGCTGTCAACATCCCCTGACATTTATGTTTAGGGACTCAAGTGTTGAGGCTGACCCCAGCTGTCATGGTGGACCACAAGAGGAGAAGTAGGTTACTTAATTACAGTCATTCAAAACCTCGCCGATGCTTACAAGTTCTCGGTTATGATTCCCATTGGGCTACACCATTTCATGGGCATGAACACTATTGTCCATTACATCACATCCTGTGGGAGCATGAGACCATTTATTAGGGAGAATAGAATTTGTACAACAGCATTTGAAGCTGATATATTCAGAAAGTTCTTACGACCTTAATGACTTCACTTTTAGGTTTTTTAACATTAGGTGTATGCCCTTAATATACATACATAACAGATACAACACAATTTCTCTAAGTACACATCTGTAAAACAAAGGCAGAACTCTTGAAGATTCACAGAAATTTGAGTCTCCCTTTAACAAGATTTTCATTCTTCATTGCCTATTACAGTCTGAAGACAATTTATAAGTGTGAAGAGTTCCTTTTATCATCCCTTTTTATCACTTTCCATGTGAAGGCTACTTCTCTGCCTTGTTAGTTTGCTCTTTTTTGTAAGCTTCCTGAAAGGCTATTCTGAAAAAAAAATTAAGTTATTAAAAAAAAAAAAAAAGCTACTTGCTGATAAAATCTATTTTATTTATTTTAGAGAATCCACCTAAAAGAGATTATTAAATGCTTACACACACATAGACATTTATCTATGAAGAAAAGAAAATGAATGTTTAGAGACCTTGTTCTATGACTTCAAGGTACAGACTGACATGTTTGAAATATAAGCCTAGAGTTGGGGTTTCTGAAGCAATAATATACTCAAAATGATTGAGAACTGAACAGCAAATCTCAGAAAGTTGTAATCAGTTTTACAGGGTCTTACTGGAGGCTTGTCACTAGTGGTGTTCCCCAAGGTTCCATACTGAGTCAGGTATGGTTTAATTTATTCAGCAATGACTTGGATGAAGGGACAGAAGAGTCCTCAGCAAGTTCAGTGACAACACAAAGCTGGGAGGAGTGGTCAACACCCCAGAGGTCTGTGCAGCCCCTCAGAAGGACCTCGACAGTTTGGAGGGATGGGAAGAGAAGAAACATTTGAAATTCAACAAAGGTGAGTGCAGGATGCTGCTCTTGGGAAGAATAACCCCATGGACCAAGAGAGCTTGGGGGCTGATCTGCTGGGAAGCAGCTCTGTGGAGAAGAACCTGGGGGTCTTAGTGGGCAAGAAGCTGTCCATGATCCAGCTGTGTGGGCAAGAAGGCCAAGAATATCCTCAGGATATGAGGAAGAACCTTGCTGACAGGCCAAGCGAATTGATCCTGCCCCTCTACTCAGCCCAGGTGAGGTGCACCTGGAATGCTGTGTCCTGTTCTGGACTCCTCAGTACATGAGAGACACGGATCTCCTGGAGCAGGTCCAGCAGAGGGTGACAAAGATGATTAGAATTAAAGTGTCTCTCTTATGAGGATGGACTGAGGGAGCTGGGCCTGTTCAGCCTCAGGAAGGGACGACTGAGAGGGGACCTTATCAGTGCCTCTACTTATCTGAATGGAGAAATGGAGTCAGGCTGTGCTCAGTGGTGCTGGGCAATAGGACAAGAGGCAATGGGCAGACAGAGATGCACAGGAAGTTCCACGTGAGTGTGAGAAAGAATTACTCTAATGAGCAAGTCACTATACATTGGAACAGACTGCTCAGAGACGCTGTGGAGTGTCCCTCACTGGAGATATTCCAGCACTGTCTGGACACAATCCTGGGCAGTGTGTGCTGGGATGGCCCTGTCTGAGCAGGGAGGTGAGGAGACTCATCCCCTGTGGTCCCTTCCAACCTGCCCCATTCTGTGATCCTGGGATTTTTACTAAGAGTATTTAAACCTCCGAAGTAAATTCAAGACTTTAAAGAAGGCATACACAAATATCCTCAAATTCTGCTTCAAAATAAAGTACGATTTCTTTACACTGAACAAATAATTCTAGATTTACACTACAAAGGCCTGAGGCTTTAGTCTCCAGGACATTTATTTTTGTTAAGATAAGCTGTCACCCTCAAAATATCAGTTGTGGCTTTGAAGGAATTACATACTAGAGGGTTTTTAAAATTAATTTTAATATCTTAAATAGCAGAAATGCTTCAGCAAGAACTTTAAACAGGCATAGGTAAAACATCGTGCAAAGAGATACACTGCTCACAAAACTCTTCAAGCGCTCTTTAGAACTTCCTGTGTTTTTAGTTTCTGTTTGATATATGAGGGGATAGTTTAGCAATTATAGCAACCTTTATCTATACACAAATGTCAGAAAATCTATATGTATTTTCTCACTAATTCTTCTAGTTGCTGATGGCAACGTTTAAATTAAAATTAAAATTAAATATTGTCTCATGACAGAGACAGTAATTGTCATCACTGATGATTATGAACTACCTGCCTAACAATCAGGAAATTACTCATTTTTGATGCTATCTATGCTTGTTAGAAACCTGAAAGAAATGCCTCTTTCTAATTGTGTTTCAAGGTCTGTATAGTATCACAAATAAAAGTTTGTGTCTTCTAGAAGCTCAGGCTGAATGGAAAAATACCACTTAATTTTAAGAAAATCAGCTTTCTTTTTTCAGTTGTTGGAATTTTCTGTTTTAGAATGGTCTACCATCCCATCAGATTTAATTTGCATGTAGAAATAGATCATTTTACCTCATTATTTTTTGGCTAACTTGAAATGGAGTTTCAATCATCATATAAAATGAGAGAGCTCTTAGTCACATTTGAGAATTAATATATAAAATCCCTTCTTTCTCCAGTGTTCTTTCTCATGTGTGCATGTACTGTCAGATTACAAGTAATTTAAGATTAGTGAAACATGGTCAGCTTGATTAACAACCGACAATTAAATCATTCCCCTGTGGAAGACCTTAATACTTTTTAATTCTTGCTATTGGGTTGTATAGATCTAGTACCTATTACCCAGGCTGCCATCAGGGACAAAGGGAATAGTGTTAGCTCTACTTTGTCAAACTCTAGCAGAGCATGCTGGAACACCATGGGCAGGGAATTGTAAACTTCTGTGATTCTATTCAGAGAATTCTCTATACAAAGCATCAAAATAATAATATATAGTTATCTATATGACTGGAAATTCCATGCTACAAAGTTAAATTTCTTCTGAAAGAGCGGATTTTTACTTTGCCTGAAAGCAAACTGCAGAGACTTACTGACATGTATGTGCTTTACCCAATTATGTAAAACTGAACTCTGATGTGAACCTTTTGTGTAACATAAACTAACCAAGATAAGAATGCAATTGTCAACTGGTGTGGAGAAATACACAATATAAAAACTAATATAGAAAGAACTAAAGTAAACATTGCACGTATGACTACATATGATACACCAGTAATAAATTGTTTAGAGCTCAGAAAGACAACTTCAAGAGGAACTCTAAGCTTGAGTCTTCCTTGTCTAAGGCTTGCTTTCGCTGCAAATACTGGTGGAAATTCACCCTTAAAAGCCTGTCTTTTGCTGTTTGAGATTGTGTGAGTGAGCCACTGTTTTAAAATTGTCACTGCCTTTTGAATAAAACCAGAATGAAGCACTGAAATATTTAAATGTATTCTATATTTTCTAACTTGTGCAGTTACAGTTCAAAGCCTGCTAGATTTGAGACACAGTGATAAAAGTCTCTGCTGCATGCAGCACGGCTATCACGGTGGCAGCCCTGCAAACTTTCCCTGTCTGATCTGTCAGCCTCTTGAAGGCATGATGCTCAGCAGCTGATAAACTGCTCTATGCTGAAACCAAAATTATGGGTTCTAATGAACCTCAGAAATGCTGCTGTCTTTGAAATGTGACTCCCTGTCCAGTGAGAATTGGGCTGTTTTCACAGTATTGAACAGCCACTGGATGATAATGACCTTCAATAGCTACACCTTGAGGCTAGATTTGAGTTTGATACTAAGAGGTGAAAAGCTTTCAAACTCAGTACCAGTCCCTTGAGCTATTTAGTCCTTCCAATGACTTATGTCTTGGTAAACATAAATCCCCTTTGTCCTCATCATGCTTGTTGCTCTGCAGCAGGTTTTCTACAGGCTTTGTATCATTTTTTATTGTAGATTTTCTGTAGATTTGAACCCTATTCACATAATCTGATGTATGCTCTTGGAATGAAGTTTTGTTTCAAAGTCCAGCAGCATCAATTAACTGTGGCTTTGCTGGGTTTTGAGGCTCCAGTGAAAAGAATTTGGGTAGCTGCACATTTCCTTGTTTTTTTCCTCAATGCAATCCAATGCTCAGGCTCAATGGTTTGGTACATATTTCTCAGAAACCTCACGGCTTAAAGTCAAATCAACTTTGTTACCAATGTTGTGGGTAAAAAGCACATCTTTAAGGAAATGTGTGAATGAAAGAAAGAAATAACTATAATCTCTTGGTTTTATTAACAACTCAGATTTTCTCTTTAACATAGATAAAACATTCTGACCAGGATTCTTTTTTCATCCTTGTCACTTCTGTTTTCCTCTTGATTGAGTAGGTCAGTAATGTAAACTGATAAACTGCTGAGAAACATGATGTGGACATGAGGACTTTCATCAAGCTTATCATTTTAGAATGGCCTCAGGTGAAAAACATGTATACCTACATGCTTGTACATGTTTGCTTTATACTGAATATTTGTTAAATATTTTCATGACAGGTGTAAAACAGTAAGGTTCATACTGTAGTTCTGCATTTTGGGGAACATACTGTGACACAGGGAATTCACACTAAAAGTTACAGCTCCAGAGCATTTTTAAAGTAATTGACTATATCCTTTCCTTACCTGGCATAGCACCCACATGTGTAGTTTGTTTTTCCTTAAACATTTCCATTGAAAATGTCTTTCAGTTGCGTTGTTCTTTTTTTTTTTTTTTTTTTTTTTTTTTTTAATCACTGGCTGATTATTACTGTATTTACACCATGCCTTGTCCCTGCACATTTACTCATTCAAAATAGTGTCGTCTTACAAACAGGTTAATTCAAATCCATTCAAATATAGCTTGGCTTGGAATACGTGTTTACAATGCACTTGATTGTAAAGACTGTAGTAGACTGCAAGCTTTATCAAACTAAGAATATAAAGCATAAAACCTTGTGTGCCTTTGTTGTTGTACTTTAATTCTGTTAATCGCCCTAGGTAAAGATTAGCTGCTGTTGTCAATTTAATTCAGCTTCAAACAAAGCAACAAGGTCACTTCTTTTTTTTTTTTTTTTTCTTTTTTTTTTAAGCAAACAGGATTGAGTTGTCATGTAGTTCTAATAGGCAGCACAGGGAATCATTAGTCCACCTCAGCTCCCTGACTGATGGGCATTTCACTTCAGTCATCTGACTGAGCACTAGTGGCCCAGTACTATTGACACCATGTCAGAGCTGAGAGAAGATGCCTTAATCGGCTCAGACACTCTCTGCATTGATTTGACAAGTTGCTGTAATGACCTTCTTGTTTTTCTGAAGGATTACTGTTTACCCAGGGAGGTGCTGCTGAAAGCATGTGCTGCATTGTCATGGAAACTATTATTGTTGCATCTTGATCCCATTAATGCTCTGGTGTGTGACACTGATATGAGACACTGAATATTTCAGTGAAGTACATTCCACCTCAATAATATTAATCACTGATGATTCATTAGACTTACAAAGTTTACAGGTAGCTCTGTGTAGCTTGGCCAGCAGCAACAGAAGGGTTGTGGCTGCTTAGGGCACTTTTCTGCTTTGATTTGATATTTTATGGCCCAGGTGGCTTCTTTACTTTGAAGGAAGAAAGTGCCACTGTTTATTTTGTTTGTTCTCTTTTCTAATTTTTGCTCTTTGAGTTAGGTAGCTTGCAAGTAATTTAGGATGACTCTGGTTGAAGAAAGAAATAAGAAAACCAAGATGGGGGGGAAAAACCCAACAACCCTCATACTTGAGATATATATCCATAAGGAAAAATAGTATTTTGGAGAGAGGAGGGTTAGGTGATATATGGAACATTTTCTTCATCATGTTGAAAGTGTAGCAGCCTGTAACTAATATTTTTTCCCTCTTTCCTTGTAGCTCTAGGGTAATGGCAAGTGGAAGACATATCTCACAGCTCACGATTCTAAATTCTCACTTGTTCAGTGCAAGCATATTTTTCTCAGCCATTTCCTTCTTATGTTTGGTATATTGAGTGTGTGATCTTTACTGTCTCTAGAAATTAGTTTCTTAACACACCACATTTGGTTGAAACGAGCATAGTTCCAGAAGTGATTTAGGGAAAAAAGAGCAAAAAAGAGCCACTGATATGAAAGAAAAAATTCTACCAGGTTAGAAGACACAATAACTGTTTCCTTGGAAAAGGTGGTATAGCAGGCTGTCTTGCAGGCTAGGTCTAATGATTAAACTGCAACACAAGTGGTTATTCTGACAAATTTGAACAATTTCCTGTACATTGATTTTTGATGAGAAGAAAGGAAAATCTTCAAAGTTTTTTACGTGAAGAATCATCTTTCATACACAGCTTAGTAACTGGGAAATACTGTTTGAAAACATGTCAATAGAGGCTGAGCTCTTATCTAGGAGCCATGGGCAGCAAATGAAAGAATGGTGCTATAGAAGTAGCACTTTACAAAAAGGGGGGTTTATTTGAAAATTAAGAATTATTTCAGTTTTACTCTTCACTCTTCATCTTAAGTGTTGTAAGGCTACTCAGGCCTAGGATGTATTATATCATAAGAAATATGACCAGAGGAGATGCTGAAATCAGTGCTTAGCTGCAGTAGTTTTCCATTTCTCTCCGTTCAATCCAATACACGATCATCCAATCATCAGCTAATAGTTTAGGTTATCGACAGAAGTTTCTTATTGACTTTCTTGTTTAACCTAATAAATAATGAAATGCCTTTCACAGTGTTTGAGGAAGTACTGAGTAATATTTCCCCACACACTGCAATTAGTTTTTATCTGATCACAGAGTCATTAATATTTCTGCTTTGATTCCAAGTTGTCTGCGGCATTGTCAGAGTGTCTTAGCACTCCATTCACAGTACAGGCTACTGAATGCTCTTTGTGGCATTTGCCTTTGAGAAAGATGTGCAAAAACCACAGTCTTTGAAAGATTTATATCTCAGAACACAAACTAGGAAGGTTTTCCAGTAACATAATCTAGAACAAAAAATGCAGCTGTTACTTACATTTAAAAATCCCTGTTTAAGCATTTGATATTATTGCATACAATGTGTGAATTTTAAATTTAGGCCAACAAAAAGATAACTTGACACTACAAGTAAGACAACGTGCAAGTAGACCAGCTGCTGCCTTGAATCTGAATGAGTCTGGAAGAAGATGAGATGATTTTTCCTACAATCAAGCTGTGAACTTGTCTTCACTGAATGTGAATTCCAAGTCTTACACACACACACACCCCACCCCCTCACCCAAGTTTAAAAAGTGTGTTCCAAAAGTCAGTTTTTTTGAAACATGAGTCAGCTCTTGTATTGATTCTGTATTTTGTTCTTCATGTTTCAGTTTCCCATATCTTAGCTCTATCTTAGAATAGTCTTAGTCAACTGTTGCTAGGCCATGTACTCATGGGGTTGTTCCATCTCACCAGGGACCAACATGATCAGGCATAATACGTGTGAATTTTTGTGCCATTATAGAAATGGTGAGAATGAAAAACAGGCCACTAGATAATAAGGCATTTCTCTTTGTAATGGGACATATTAGACAATATCTGCAGTCGGACTGTTGGAGGTTGGGTTCATGCAACTAAAACCAAATTGGACATAGAATTTTTTAAATAATGTATAAGTTTTCCTGGCATGGCAGAAGGCAACTTATTGTAATTTCATTAGATATTTAAGATCGTTATTTTTGTTTGCAATATGTAGATTCACAGGGCCGGAATATTCAACACAGAAAAGACAAAAAGGTTTTTCAAAATTAATCTGTCTTGTGGTATGTCCAGACTTGCATTAACTGGAATGAGTAGTTCCAATTTGAAGAGCTTCTTGATGCTGGCCATCTCCTGTAACCTTTTTTTTTCAGGTGAGACTTCAACAGTCATAATATTTCCTGTCTCTCCTGGCAGGAATATGCTTGTTTGCAGAAACCAGTACAAACACATTTTCAATCAGAATTTCCAATTGCTTGTCTGGTAACATTAAAAGATTATTTAAGCCAAGATTAAAAATTTTACTAGTACTTCACCATATATGAAATACAAAGATATGCCAGCTGTGTCTTGTGCATAAAGTATCTCATTTATTTGGTTTTGAATTATCTTTTATGATGTTTCCTCTTGTTACTCTTAGCAGGACACTAAATATTCTCAAATTGAAATCTGATCATTTTTCATTTTGACGTTTGCACTTGTGTTGGTTTTCAAGTATCCTGTAGCTATCCGACTTTTCAAACTGAATAACTACGAAGTTTTCCCAGTTTTCAATAGATGTATGTCCCATCATGCTTCTCTCTATTTCTTTTTTGTGGATCTCTTCCATTCTGTTCTATTGTACTTCTGATGAGGGAAAAACATAAGAATACCTCACATCAGGGCATCCAATTGTGCAGCACAAAGAAGCCTCAGCTCTTCCAAATATTTTTTAGATCACTATTATTGTTATTCTGTATTAATTGTTCTTCACATAGTAGTCACAGAAAATAAGACTTTCTCAAAGAAATTTCTGTTGAAATCAATTGGTGAAATATGAATCTGTTAGCAGGTGAAGATACTGTAGAGTGAGAATATAAACATCATTCCTCTGAATTTTTCATTGAAAGTGTAACTTTTCTAGCACAACTAAGGGTAGTTGGACAGTGGATTGTGGTGTGGTTTTGGTTGGTTGGCTTTTTAAGGAGAGGATATAAATATTTTATTGTTTGTGGCTCTACCTGATCTGCCATAATTAAAACTGAAGTGGAAAATCATTTTAGGCAACCATAGGGAATGGACCTACTTCTCCCTGTGCCATTCAGAATCATACATCATCATTGCATAATAATTCATAGCAATAAAAAATTGTCACTATGTAGAACTTTATTTTTGGCTCTTTGCTATTTTTGTTCCCCAAGTTTTTTTGATTCTTACATTACAATTTATATTTTCCTTTAGGTACATTTCCCCCTTATGTAGAGGGACAGCACAAGCTGTTATTTACTCATAAAAACTTATGCACGACTTTGCATCCAGCATCTGGGCTGAAGTTCAGCTCATGCTTTTATGACTGCCCTTCAAGCTACTTTTAATTTGTTCTTGGGAGGAGTACACTGTTGTTTTTCAATCTGCAGAACACCTTATAAACTCTTTAGTCTATTCCTTCATTTGGCTGTTTAAACCTGTTATTACCACACCAACAGGTGTCCTGAAAGTGAACAGGAGTGGACTCAAAAAACAGCAGTTCTGTTCTGGCAATTTCCAGCACACATGGTAGGTGTGACTCAGCTCAGAACCCTGGGTGATGGGAGCAGGTGATTGTATTTAAAAAATTTTTTAGCAGAACATCCACAGCTGTGGCTGTAGCTACAGAATAGAGAATCCCATTTTTCTTTACCTTAAGATAGATATCTATCTATCTATCTATCTATCTATCTATCTATCTATCTATCTATCTATCTATCCAACCTTTTTTCTTCATGCAGGAATTCTCAAGATATTCCTGACAGAACAATCTTCCACCATGTCAAGGATATACTGTAACTACTTTTTAAAGCAAGAGTAAGCATAATTCTTGTGACAGTGTTCTTGGCTTGACTTCCCTCTCTTGGGTCAATGGGAAAAACTAACAGGCACATCAATCTGAAGATCAAGTCTGGAGTTTGATTTATTAATTTAAATATCTCATTACTACATTGATCAATTTCTTTTACAATTTCTCCACTCTGTTTCTGTGTTTTCTATCGAATTGCCTGGGGTTTTTTTCTGCTCTCTTTGAAACTCTCTTTTTTTTAAAGAATATTTTCAATACTTTTTCATATTCTAAATTTATAAAGAGAAAAGCTGCTCAGATTAACTACTTGTAGTCTCACTAGCAAATTTGGGTAGCACTTTGAATTTTTTTTTTTTTTTTTTGTAATGAGAGTCTATGTTTGGTGATTTTTTTTTGCTTTATCTATGCACCATACAGTTTAGAGAACAGACATTTCCTCAGAATTTTATGATAGGCTTGTTGCATTTTCTGTTGGGTTGTAGCAGTTTTTAAATTTTTTCTGTGTGTTCTGCCACAGAGCAAAGAGTAGATGCACCTGTCGGCAAGGAAAGGAAAAGGGCCTTTGCTGATACTGCCTTGCAGTTCACCACATTGTGTCATGGAAAATGTTATTTATTGATTATGCTGAGAGTAAATAGAACTAAGTCTGTTTTACATTGCAGATGAGAATGTGTATCTCATAACTCTTAATGCACAATCTGACTTCAAATCACTTCTCCGTGTCTCTTTCCCCCATTAAACCAAACATGTTTTTCTATTTTATTATGTGAACATGAATTAAAACAGAGAGGAAATAGGAGACGTTGTTTTTATTGCATATTTTTTTGACACGCAAGTCTTCTTTGACTTCTTAGTAAAAATTAACAACTACAAATTCCATTTCATCTGTGAACCCTGTTATAGATTGCATTATTCACTCAATTGACTGTAACAGTTAAGGCGATTACCATCTGTGATCTAAATATCTGTTTATATTGGAATGCAGAAAGTATTTCATTATTAATGCCATCTTATAAATCCAAATCTCATTTAGATGACAATCAGTTCACTTTATGACAACCAGAGTGTGTTCTAATTCTTGCTGGTGTTTGATCATTGTGTGCAAGTTGCAGACTCATTTGAAATGTTTCTGAATAAGGCATGCAGGTGTGCATTAATCTTGCACTTTCCTCAGTAGATCACATATCCATGATAGCTGTAAAATCATATACTAAAATATTCATGGCAGGTTTGTGTAAAGGACTGTGCAATATTGTATTTTAATCAAAAGGAAAAAAGCATTTACTTTGAAGTAGTTGGAGTAACAGCTCATGAATGTGATTTCTCAAAGCCGTGAAAAAAAGCATTTTAATTTGCTTAAACAATATTCAGACTTACAGACTTCTTAAAGTTTTTTATACATAAGGACCAACAATTAGGTTACTATTTGTTCCTTCTGTACTTTTAATAAATTTACCAATGCATCCTTTGGGCTAGATGGACTTTATACCTCTGTAGTTTCCATTTCTGTTTGTCTGCCACACTAAAAATTTGTTTACAAAATCAAGTAGAGTTAGTATGACTCACAGAACATTTACTGGTCTCTTTCCCTGATACCTTTGTAGAAAACTCAAGAGACTGGATACCTGCATATTTCTTATCATGGACGGATGTAGGCACACAGTTTGTGGTGATTGGGAATGGGGTTACAACTGTGTAGGACAGGTGAATAGCATTGAAGACAAAGAAACATGGAGTGCTGAGGTACACCTGACCAATCACAGACGGGTAGATAGGGTACAGAGGTGGAATGCATGTAAGATAAAGGGTATAAAAGATTGTACTGGAAAGCAATAAAATGCTGATGCTTGAAGGCTTGTTTGGTGTCAGTTGTACCTTCTCTGTTAGATGGAAGTCTCTCCACCTGGCAATAGGAATAGCCAATGGTGTTATGATGTCCTACCAGTATCTTTGAAGCTCTCTGTGGTGAAAAGAGGATGAACTGCAATGGAATCCTCATGCTCATGTATTCATTTCAGAAGACAAACATCTAATAAATGTAACATGAGTCTTTGGAGGTTCTAGCCTGTATTAAAGCTTGATGTTACATTTTCATTACCTTCAGAAGTTTGTTTCTGCTATAAGAAATCAAATTATTCTTTATTATTCTTCCCTAAAATGTTTGCCAATTCTTTCTTTTTCCCAACTCCTGTAATCTCTCATGTTTAGAACGGCACTGTAACTTAGGTTCAACATTGTGTGTTCTTTAGTGAGGAAACCTGCTGCCCCTTCCCCTCTAATGAATCCCAAATTATCACAGAGTAGCATGAATAATGTATATAGACCAATTAAATGAAACTGCTGTATTAGTTCTCATGGGATGTATCCAGTGGAAGTAACAATTTTGTGGGCAATGGCACTGTGTAATGACACCCAAAGCTAACTACATGTAGCTATTTGTGATGTTCTGAATCCTATTAATTTATACCTTTTGTTTTCAAGCAAACTTAATTATTGCAATTCTAAATTACGAGTGCCTGAATTTATTTCTATGCATTCCCTGAGGCTGTAAAATACAATACTAGGCAAAATTGAAATGAAGTGTAGTGACCCTGATTAATGTTGGATTAATTTAGGAGGTAGACATAAAAGAGTGTAAGTGAAAGTTTCTGACTGTAAAGATGGGTTGATTTGATATCTCCATTCTAATAACTTTAATGCCTTGAAAACAATAGGCCCTAAAGTTTTTCCTGAAGTTGCTGCAGCCATATGGGATGGGGATAACTTTTCCCTTGTGACTATGACTTTGTCACTGGCTGTGAAATGCTAGAGATGTGTAAAGCTGTGTCAGCCATGTCATTGCAAGAGTAAAGTGAGCACAAATGCTGAAACACCCATTTTGCTGTAGCCTTGCCAGCCCTGCTCCAAAAATGGTACAGAAATAAATCAGTGCTGCCATATGACCCCAGTCCTGGACAGGTAAGCCTGTTCAGCATAGCCTTGCTTAACTGTGCAGATCCCCAAACTGCCAGGAACCTCTACCTATGCTCTTCATGAGCTTAAAATTGATAATCCACAAAATCGATTTTTTCTCTCAAGAAGACATCTTGAGATGAAAAGCTGAAATTCAGGTTGCTTATAGTTATTAAACCACATATGGTGCTTTTTAGAACAGCCAATGGACAGCATAGGCCAAGGTGGGATTTTCAAATGTGCTTAAGGTATTTAGTAGCATAACTGACGCCAAAAGTCTATGGGATTTACAATCTTACATGCCTCTGGCAGTTGATTAAAAATATCTAATTTCAGCAGATAGTACTCTGGACTATTACTGGGACTTAGGTTCTGCTGATACAGCTATGACCTGCTGTTGAGGACCTGCTGTTTCAGAGCTTCTGCAACTCTCATCCTTTATTAGCCTTTCCAGGCAGGCATTTCCATGGATCTCTGGGGTTATACCATGCAATGGAATGCCCTCATCTCCTGTCTTCTTTGAAGAGACCCCATTTTCATACAGTGAACACTATGTCTTAGAGTAAGTCTATGATGAATGCATGGAGCTGGGCTTTGATTGCATCATTTCTGATAAAACTGATAAAACAGTTCAAACAAAAATGCAGCATTATTAGGAGAAGCTTGCTGGAACTGAATTATAGCAAAGAGGAATTCTGTAATCTCTCTTTTTGTAGATATTTTTTAAAACAACGGACACCAAGCAAACTGACTTGTCAACACTTGGGTGAGTCACTGTGACACTTTCATACTTTCAAGAAAAGGGAAATTGGAATAATTCAGTTGAAGAACCACATTTATTCATTTCTTCTTCAAAAAACCCATGTACTATTCAAATTTAAAGCTATATTCAAGTCAGTGAGTTGCTATCAAATAATCAAGCTACTCTCTTGTATATTACATTTGTGACTTTCGTGTGGTTGAACATAAGTCAATATTCCATCCAATTTTCTTTACTGTTTAGGTCAACTGAAAGGGTTTGGTTTAGCTTTGGTTTTCTTGCATTCAAATTACATCTCATATCATATGAAAGATTTACAGACAAGCCCAAAGCACACGGTGCAATGTATAAACTGTACTGTTGCACTGTAAGTGACTTAAGCATCACATGCTGACATAAGTTTCTATTTTTAAAGTAAATATGCATTTTTATGTTGACTTCCTTTTACAGTCCACTTTGTCAAAGAGTTCCAACACTGCTTCAGGTCTGCCTGTAGATGATTGTTATTGATGCAGCAGCTTTACGAATCAAAAAGAGTTTTTAATTTTTCCCACCAATTAACTTCTTTCAAAACTCAGAAAAGATAAATACAGTATTTACATGCAATAATTAGAAAGCCAAGTATAATGAAGCAAGAATTTTAAGATTAATAAATAGCTGAATGTGAGTCTAATAGCCTGCTTAATTAATCACTAAACTGTGGAACCACTGCAATTCATACGTCAATCCAGACTCTTTTATGGAAGTGATTTGAATCAATTGCTAATGAAATTGAGAAATTTAGAAGCAGCTTCTTGACTTTCAATTGACAGGACTCATATTTAACTTAAGAAATGTGACAGTTAATGACAACATAAAAGCACTGTGAATTATTTGCCAGATCATATGAGAATTACAGCATCAACCTATTGAAATAGCTTGTAGCTGATCAGTTTGAAAATAAACAGACATAATGAAATATTTAGAAATCGATGATGCTGCTTAAAATATGAGAGATGCTGTCTGAAATAAAGCAAGGAGATAATCTTACAAATACAACAGTAATACTTCAAGAATTCTCCTATATTGCCGCATACACAGAATTTACTGCTGTTAAAATTGTAATCCTTTAGAAATCTTTTATTAAATAAACTACTTTAAACTGCCAAAGTAGTTTCATAGCTAATTCTTCTTTTTAAATGTAATTAACATTTTTACTCTTACTCACTTGAATTTAAATGATTCTGCCGTTGAATTTGTTTCCTTAACTTTGCACTTCCAGCCACATTTTAATTAATTAAAACTTCAGCCAGATAGAAAGAGACAGTTATTGTGTGTTAATGGAATATCAGTGGAAAGTGCACTAATCAATAATTAATTTAATTAAGGTATATATGAGACAATATTGCTATATAATTAACTGAAACCACACAACACATGCATATTTAAATATTCATTAATAAGTTTGTTAGGAGTTTTAAATCATTCTGTTTTATGGATTTACATGACATATAAAATTAAAAGTGTTTGCCAGAGAGATCCTGAAATACACATCGAATTCAGTTCTTAATGATTTTGACAGTTAGGTTGCAAATTTAGGCAACTGAAGTCCCACTAAGAATGAGTGTGTGCCATCTTGGAGGTAAAAATCTGCAGGAGATTTGTTTTAACCTTTGATAGATGTGTAAAAAACCCTGTGAGATGAAGTTACATGTGAGCAAACATACTCTCTACCTGAAAAAATGTGCCTTAGAAAATATTATGAATAATGGAAGTATTTTGGCAATTCCACAGCTAAAGCTGGATCATTCCACTAACAAGATGTTCAGACACTCTACTTATTAAGGGCTCTGTTCTGTTAATATTGATGAAGTTAGCTCATTTGTTCATTGTGAATGACTTTTCATGAGAATTTACCAATGAATATGCTATTTAAAGGTGCTGCTGATTTGATACATTTGCTAAACTTTTAAATTCCAAATAAATAATACTGTCATGTTTCCTCTGTGTTCAAAATCCATTACAGTTTGTGTAATTAATGATTATTGGACCGAATAGTGACTATTTTTAGCAGAGTATTTCAAATCCATAAAGTTTTATAATTAAAATGACAATCTCTTCCTTGAATATCCTAATCATATTCTATCTCCCAGATGTTCTGCACAAAAGCTTCACTTTATGAAGAACTTTTAAAACTGAGGTAGAAATCTGACTCTCGGACTGAGAGTAAGTTAAAACTTCAATATTGTTCATTGGTAATCAAGAATTTAAAAAGTTAAGTAATTGTCATAAAGAATTGTGGAGCTGGCAGATGGAAGATTGAGATGTTCATGCTGGCTAATTTTAAATGGCTTATACTTGGTAAGCTTAATTTTCACCTATATTACTTGCATATTCAGTATATGGCTAAGTAATTTAAGTTAATATCAGCTGGGATTTTTTTTTTACATTTATTTCATATTGATATGATAGCTTGAAGAATAGCTTGAAAAGCCACTCATCTTAATTCTCTGGCCAACTTTGAATCAGTACACCAAAATATGATTTTTTTTTTTTACATGCTTAGCAATACTGTTTTTTGGATCGACATCATAAGGCAACATTTTATATAAGCATTCATTAATAGGTGTTATTATATTTCAAGGGATGTTATTTACATAGAGCCACACACGTATACTGTGAAAAAATGTAAGAGGAAAGATTGCAAGCTTTCTATTTCAAAATGGTGTGTACTAATTATATATTATTTATTCTGCATAGCTTATTTTTACAAATTAGTTGAGCAATTTCTCCCCCACTGCCTCTCCACTTTGTTAAATAACAGGTTTCAAACCCTGGTCAGTACTTTCTCAGAAAGCTGTTAATCACAGGACTAGTTAAGACTGATTTGAAACATATTTTTCAGAACCTCAAATTCCTATTCAGTTTCTAAGTTACTCCCTCAACATCTGAGGCTGTTATTTAAAGCGGGAAGTACCACTGGAAATTGCAGTGTTACAAATCATAACTCCACAATGGAAGAGGAAATTGAAGAACCAACAGAGAGAGCTGTTTTCTGACCCCTGTTGGGGCTCATGCCTGTGAGACTCAGGTGTGATCTCACAACATGGATCCATGAAGAACACATCCAAAATGGAAAGCTTTGTCATACTGTCAGGTCTGCTGAGCAACCAAGTCCCCAGAGATAGAGAGAGCCCTCTCCTGGAAAACGCAGGGCTTCTGGCAAGCTCCTGCCTCTCGGGTTTTAGGTTTTCTTTTTGCCCAGGATTCCAAGGCTGGTGGTTCTGGTGGGCTCATGGGAGTGTTTTTCCCTCTCCAACCTCTAAAGGCTTTTGGTCTGCATCTGTGCTTGGCGCGAGAATGATGAGGAGTCTCAAGGTCTTGGTTTTCTTGGTTTCTCACATTGTTTATTAATTCTTATCTTACATTCTCCAAGGTGTTCACAGCAGCTTGGACACGATGTGACTCCCCCCATGATGGGAGATCACTCTGCTTTTATTCAGATAACTATGTGGTTATTATTTACAATTCTGTGCCAATGCCTAAGATCTATACTAGAAGGGTCATTTCTATTTTGACCCAATTTATCAAGCTACTTTGTGCCCATGTCACTGAAGAAAATCGATGCCAAGGGAGAAGAAGAAGGACTCAGGGTACCACTCTAATTCCACCATCTTGTCTCCTTGCATCTACATTCTAAAAATCCCAAAACTACAAAATCTTCTACACAGTGATTAACTACACTACTGTCTGTCATACATTTGTGACTTCCAATTCTTCTCTCTGTTGGATGTTTTTCTCATGGACCAAAATCAAAGACTGTGTCTACCTGGGCTCTGTGCCAGGCAAAACCCCTGCACAGACCCCAGATCCTCTTTCTTGGGTCCCAGGCCTCTCTACTGAGGTCTGTGACTTTCCAGGGCGCACAGAGGGATGCTCTGGACTCCAACACCTGCCTAGAGTGGTGGGGACGTCTTCCAAGGTAACTGCTTTCTCAAATTTGAGTCCCCATAGCATTCAGCATTGTCCTCAATATGAAATACTTGCATTTTAAGAACGTTTGTCTCTTGCTTAGTTCTATTAAGCTCCAGCTTGCCTATTTAGGTCTTCATTCAGTAGTAATTGCAACTCTTTTACATTCATTTAATTTTTCACCTCAAATACAGTGTTTTGAGACACCCTGCAAGGTGTCTCAAAATGCTGCTCATACTGCCTTGGTACAAAAAAAATTTCTTCCTATCACTACAGAGACAGCAATCTTTGAGCACTCATGGCTCTAATGGCCCTCAGTGTGAGAGAGGGAACTCAGATGTCACCTGAAATTCATCTAATAGTAATTTCAGTACTCTGCCTGAGCTGAATACTTAATGTGCCTGTCACCTTCTCAAAATCACATTTAGCACAGGGAAAATTATGTACACGTGTGACTTCATCACTCCAGGAAGACTAACACATTCAGGGAGAGAGTTGGGCAGTTCCTCTCAGAAGCAGCAATGTGGTAGACAGAGGAGAGCTACCTCCTCAGCCAGAGGTTAGCACTTAGCCACTGAGCAGTTCCATTTATCTCTTGTTACTTCTTCCACCAGCACAATTAAGCTCCTCTTTTGGAGTGGCTTGGCTGTTCTGGCCACACCAGTCAGTGGTATAAAAACTACAGAGATCTCACTTCCTCTGTAAGGAGCTTAATAGATCCCCTCCCAACCTATTATTTTGTGCAAAACAAGTTTATCCACAGTTGAAACTTCATAAAAAGGTAGTGTCACAAGAACCACTTAAAAATATAATTCTTAATATTTTGCCAGGGAAATAATGCCCACAGGTTGTGATGGTAAATTGAATTTGACATAAGGGAATTGTGTGGATCGTAGCTAAATGCGAAATAATGATACAGCCATACAATTTCCACCTGTGAGTTTTGCTGTAGATCTCAGGGTTTTACTCTCTTTCTTTACATTGGAATCTAGTATTAGGATAATACCTGTGGAAAGGCAAGGTTTTTTTTCCATCCTTCCATTGCTGATGTTGGGCCTGAAAACCTAAGATAAGCATAACTTTTCTTCCAGACAAAAATAGACTAAACTCCTCCTCTGAGATAAAACAAGGCAGCAAATCTGGGCAGTTAATGCTTTTAGTAACTGGAGCAACACACTGCTCTTGGTGACCCATGTCAGAAAAGACAGGCTTTGCACCATCTCAAGATACATTTCTGTTTACTTGTTTGTCATGAAGCTCGTGGTGTAACTCAAATTCTATAAAAATAGTGACTGGTACTTGATGTTTTGTTCTTCCTGCCCAAAGAAGCCTCCCTGTCCATTTTCCTTTTCCAGGGCTTAATGGTCATTTAAGATATGTTTCTAAATTTGACCTTCCTTTTTGTTTTCATTACAGGAAAAAACTCCTCTTTAAAGAACCATGCAGAAACGTGAAATGAAAAAATATTTGAAAGGCATTGAAAATATTGCAAATTATTATTATTACTATAAAAGATTCTATTACTTTTATCTTTTTGTAAGTTAAATATCCTCTGATGAAGAACTGTAACTTGTCATGTCATACGTAGAGCCTCATAAGACTTTGGCCTTATGGTTAACATTTTTAATTCTTTTTGACAAAACATAAAAGGGCCTTCCCAATCAGGCCAGCCCCTTTTGTTAACACAGATGGATAAATGACTTTTTGCAGCTCCAGCACACGAGGCTGTGGTGTGTCTTGCTCTGTCCAGACTCCCCGTTTTAAACTCCAGTTCATAATCCACCCTGGGCAGTTGTGAGGAGGCAGGTATATTTCCCTTTCTGCTGCCAAAGCAAGATATCTTAAATGCTCTCTTATGATGCTGCTTAGAGTAAACATAGCACCAAATATATATTACTGCCTGGAAAGAGTTTAACTATAAAAGCTGGGAGAAGGGAGGAGGGAAATCTTCAATTTTCTTACTTTTCAAGCCTAAGGATAGTGACGTGACATTAGTCCAATTTAGTGAGTATAAAACTAAATTAAATCAATGCTTGAAGCTTTCCTTGAATATGTCTCAAATTCAGTTCATCTACCATTATTGAAAAGTATCACATTTAAGTCTTAATAATTCTTTACACTAGAGTGCTATTAATGTCATCATTATTATTATACTTCCCTATCTTCAATATATTATAGCTGTTAGAATTCAAGTGCAAAAATCAATGGGAAATTTGTATTTGATATAAAATATTCTAATCTATTACAATTAATTTCTTTTCCTGCATTATGTTAATTACCCTCTTCCCCACCTGGGAAGAAACCTCTGTTGAATTCCTGACTAGATTTCGATCTAACATTGGTTCCCCAGAGTGCAAATTTTAATAAAAATTCCATATTAATGTCTCTTTTCTTCTGGCTTTTCTACACAAATCACAGGGAGAAGTATTGAGTGAAAGGTTTGCTTTGACCAAAAGGTTTAGAATACAGAAGACATCTGGTCTTTCAAGAAATAAAATAAAATTTAAAAAAAATCTAAAACAAACTCTCTCAGCTCTTGCCAATGGGCAATTAAGCTCTGCATATACTATTTCAAGATTAAAAGCAGCACTGAAAGCCATCATGATTGACTGTTCAACACTTACATACACATATGAAGAAATACCTTTGACATAAAGTTTTGTTTCAAGAATTAGCTCCTTCTCTTCCTAGCTTGGGGAGAACTTCTCATCCTTTCTTTATTGAGAAATTTTTTTGAATACATTATCAGTTATTGTTTAAGAACTTATATGCCAGTAAAAATGTTAGTGTTTGTTTTAATTATACCAATGATTCTTTTAATTTCTTGACATCAACATCATACTAAAAATTCTGCCTTTTCCAGACCTTTCCCTAAATGTTAGAGTAAAACACTTTGCATCCCCTACCACCATTTGTATCATTTTATGCAAGTCTTCATTATCTCTGCTTTTACTCTCATAAACTCTGGTCAGTCCAGGAAGTGAAGTCTCCTTTGCAACTATGACAAAGATAGAAGAAACCTTCAGGCTTAGACATCTCAGAAAAAATAAAGAGTCACAGAAATGTCTATATCTGTTTCATTCAAAAATTGAACATGACCCATTCATGAGTAGCACCTTCATTTTGACAGGTTGGGCATTAGGAAAAGAGACATAATTTATTCCAGCTCAAATACTGGCCTGTTAAATTTAACAAAGTTGTCAAATGCACAGATAATTTACTGCCACATGGTGATGAGATCCATACATAGGTAAAATTTGGAACATATATGCTAGTGATGGGGTTATTTGATGGTTAATAAGGAATGTCTAGTTAAAAATTAACAGAGAAAATAGTTTCTACAATTATTAACTGAAGACTAGATAATGAATGCAAGGTAAAAAATAATTAAACTAGTGAAAAATTACCAAGGGAATTAGCTAATAATTAACCTAGAAAAGAAATTAATTTGTGTAGGTTACCTTAAAAGTAGCTAATGTGTAAATCTGGTTATGGGTGGTTAACAGGCATTGAATTGACAAAGTGATCAATGAATGAAAAAGTTAATGATTGATGGGGATATACCAATTAACACAGGTAAATAATTAAGGAGTCATTAATTAGATATATCTGGTGAGGAACTGCAGCTTCTTAACTGAACAAATATACATTTTTTTTTAATGTTATCATAGCTTGAATGACTCTTGGATTTATATCAGTTCTGCCAATTTTAAGCAAACATTTAAAGTTCTGGAGTGCTGACACGCATAAAGACTTTATTTGTTTATATACCTCACAGCTCATTGTTCACTCTTGGGAATGTGTATTTGATAAACGAAAACAAAATTATTTGGAAATACATGTTGCTATTTTCCCCAACCAAATTAGAAACATCCTGCCCTTATGTTCAACAAACTCAACGGGGTGTTCATATTTAAAGATTTCTACTTGCATATGTGCAGTTTGTCAGGTACTTTATGAATATTTACATATTAATTGGCCTGACATCTGTCATAATTGCATATTAATTATTTTTGTTTTAATCAGATAATTGATTTATTATACTGCTGTCTGCAATTTAGAGGAATGTCCCTGAGGGCCAATGCATGCACACACACAGATTTGGTCTTCTGCCTACAGTACTTCTCTACTGGTGATCTGAAGAAGTTTTGCTGTTGGTTTTTTTTTTAGTAGAAAGATGCATTTTAAATTTTGATTTAATGCTTGTCAAGAATTAGCTGAAAGACATCCATTGACTCCAGTGAGCTTCAACTCAGGCCTGTAGTCAATGTAACAAAGCGTTTCTGAAAAAGCAGGATGACAAAAATCAATGGGCTTTTTGATTTTGGATCAATGGAGAATTACAATTTCAGTACATAAATTATACAGGAAGAGGAGGTTAAGTTATGGATGTGGGAGAGCAGCAGGCACTGCATCAGAAAGGGGCACTGCTTCTACACAGAGATGGTAATGTGCAAATAACAGAAATAATATTTAGATTCTTAATTCACTGAAAATCAACACTTAAAAGGAATTAACTAAATATGTGAGTTTCACTAAACTGTATGTGTGCTTTCTGATGAGACAAAAATATGTTTGTGCAGTGTCAAAAAACAGGTCAAGCACATATATCACTGTAGTGTAGCAATAGGCTATAGGAAATATATCCAGAAAAACTCTTGAACTAGGCAAGGAAATGTTAGAGCCTGCTTAAACCATCCAGCTCAGGAAAATCTTAGAGCTTGTTAGAGGAGAGCTCTAAAAGTGTTGATTGCTATGAGAACAGTGACATTCTGACCACTTGACATAATTATAAACATTTTCAAAAAAAGGTTCTCCCATCCAAATCTGACTGATTTCAGACAAATAAAAAATCCTGAATTTTTAGCACCTTTCCACCCCTGAAGGAGTGGGAAAAAATAAGTGTTTGGATTACTGGCACAAGAAAACCAGTCCACTGCTCCCATAAAAAAAAGGCTCCTCATGATATTCACGTGCCATGAGTCAGCCTGGAGCACCCAATCCTCCCATTTGGGAGAGGGGGAGAAGAAGGAAACAATTCCAGTGGTGATCCCTTGCTAAAGCTGTAGTAAGGCATGGCAGAGGAGACTGGAGACAGAAAGCAAATTGCTTCAAAGGGGTTATTTTCATGTTCAAAGCAATGAGCATCCAACAGTTTGCCAGTTATGGCTCATCTGATGGCTAAATCTCTCCACACTTTCCCCCAAAAAGGTTCATTTTATCCCTTATAAACATAAAGCTAACTGAAGTTTCAGCCATTTGAAATCCAGATGCAGAAGTAACTGCTTATCTACATCTCTGCCATAGTATGAAAGGCAGGAATGAGAAAAGCCTCAGCAATATTCTGTCATTACCACATGGCAATTAGACTTCTATATATATTTCACTTGACATTTCATTGATACAGCCACTTCCAGTAAGTTGTACTACATCTTTGAACTGGCCTCCCCTAACAGAGTCTAGCGTGGGTTTGGATTGGCATCAACATCACTTCAAACCCTGCCAGGTCCCTCAGCCATTCCATTTGTAACTTTCACATCATTTCTCACTCACAGTTTAGACCTTGAGCAGAAAGGAACTGCATGGCAGCCTGCCAAAAGAAGTGTTTATTGTTTATAAATTATGAACAACGTGTGTATTTCTGCAATTGGCAGTTTCTATCTTAACCAAAGCAAGCTTTATTTATAGAAAATTAGAACATCTTGTTTTGTCCTGTGTTATGGCAGATTGTCTTAGATGAAACAAAACACATGTATACGAGCCACATCAAAAACTAAGGTTTAGTTTGTCCAGAACCAAAGGGTAAATTTGAGTTCTTGCATTATTAAAAGTCATTACCACTAATTAGGATACAGAAGTAATATTTTATGCATATCTAGTGGGAACCTGCTTACTTTTCATGACATCTGCAATTTTTCTAAATAAGCCTTAGTGTTTGCAACATTAAGGCTGTAGTGCAAATCCACCAATGGAAAATGGCAAATGAGAGACTAAATCTAAATGCTGAAAATATTACTGAAGAAAATAATTTTAAAACTGTTCTGTTGCACTTTATGGAACACCATCAAATTTATTTTGTCTAAAAGTGATATCAGAAATCCACATACAAAAAGTAAGTTTATTGATTTCCTGATTTTCTTTTTAAAATCTTGTCTATTGCTCTGTTTCTTATAGACTCCAAAGGATCCAAGAGAGAGCTGTTATGAAAATACCTGCAGTAATGATAGAAATATTGAGTGGCTCTGAAATATTCAGTTCCATATAAAAGTTTGAAAGAGTGAATTCTATTCCTAAAAGCATTTAACACTTTAGGAGTTAACCAAATGAGGGTGAAGGTGGAAAATCAAGATCTGCAGGGTCATGAACACCATGCCACAAGACTTTTCATACCTGTATTATGTTTTGTTCTCATAGAGAAAAGTATGTCACAGCCCTGTATTAGATAAATAAATCTGGGAATAATATCTTCTCTCTCTTCTCTACAAGCTTGACAGGTTTCATTGTAACACTATTTTCACCTCCACCTTTCTGGAAAGTGAACTCAGAAGGTAGCTGTGTAAGAATGCTCTTCTGAGATCAAACCAAGAGATAGATATGTACAAGAAATTAAGTGTGACCTATATAAGTTTCACTTTTACAAGTATATCAGTGTAACACAAGTCTGAGTTTACAGGATTTCCAACCATATATGCACATACGCTCTTCTGTCCTTCTAGTCTCGAAAAAACACAGTTTTAAAGAACTTTAACATCAAAAGTTTTAACACCTTTTAGTTTCTATGTATATCAGCTGTGTACACTTAGAAATTTGTCTGTTATTGAGTACACCTGGAGATCATGAGAGAGCATCCACCACTGAGACAGTGGTGTTCTGCCTGTGACATAGCATGACTAAAAATGTGTCTAATTTAAAGTTTAAAAAAAATATTATAGGCCTTCCTACATGCCTCAGAATGTTTTAATATCCCTGCTGGGGGTTTCTAAGTGGCAGCTGTTTTAATTCAGACAGCATATTTATAGCCTTTATATCTCTGTCTCCCTGTGTGTCACATTCTCCACCAGAGAAGCAGCTACTGAAAATATTTACACTTTGGTCTTATTTTGGCCCCATTTGATTCATTCGATCTCTCAGTAGCCAGTAATTATAGCTATATATATAACCTTTAGCTTTCCAGTGATATGTATGGTTACACCTCTCCTCTCTTCTGTAAAATCCTTTAGCTGAGTGCTCTGAATTCATTCCTCTTTCGGGGATAATGCATGTCTCAGTGTTTCTGCAAGGGTACAGATCAGGGGCTATGGTGCTAATTTAGCATCAGCATCACTACTGGAGAAACAGTTATACTCTGTATTGACTAATTTTTCTCCTGTGACTGTATTGAACCTGCTCCTCAACCTTTACTTCACAGAATGCCATCACCATCTAAGTAATACATCATCAGTGCAGTTCACTCTGATGATGTATTATACTAACATATCATTAGTGCAACAGCAGAGCAAGGCGCTTTGATGATGTATTAATGCAATACATCATTGGAATGAGTCACTCCGATGATGTATAACTCAAAAGATGGTACTATCCAGGGAAACATGGACATTCAATAAATCAGGGACAACATTAAAGAATAAAATCTAGGACATCTTCTACGGAAAAAACAAAGCTTCGGAAAGCTTTGAATGAATGTAGCATGAGGTTTTCCTTAAAACAAAAACAAACAAAGAAAAATAAAAAGATAGAATACAAATTTTCGCATTAGTTTTATCAGGAATGTAGATTTGTGTGGAGTACAATTACCATGATATTCAAATTTGAGTTCTCTTCTGCAATGACACATGATATATGCAGGGCATTTTAAGTTAGTGAAAGATGATGTGATACAATTGGTAATATACTCACTTGAGACTGATCATATCCTAACTGCAAGCAGAGAAAAAGGGAATCAAATGCAAAAAAATTCCAAGTCTCTTCCCTGCAAAAAAAAAAAAAGCTGAAACTTTTAAAAAGGATTTAAATTCAACTTAATTGCTAAAAGGAGCAATTAAAATTTAGTGTTAAGATTTACTACACACTTTACATAAATCAAACAAATCAGTCTATTGACAGTAGAGCAAGCAGAAATGGCAAACTTTAAATAAGTATAGCACTGAGGATTGAAAGGTACTTATCCATAATGACTTATATAAATACAGTAGTTCTGTAGATATAGTTAATAGAAACCCCCCTGCTACATATCCATGGATTTACACAACTGATTTCAACCTACCAAATGCCAAATCCTAAATATAGCAACAACTCATGAGAAAGCTACTAAATGCAATTCTCAGTTAGTTGCAAAATTTATAAGAAAGCTTCATTAACAAATTTAAATAATAATAATAATAATAATAATAATAAAATCTGAATTTCAACATCCTGACCAAACCTAACATGAAACAACAATACTTCACTGGTCAGAGAAAATACATATTTTTGGAATAAAAAAAAGAGAGTGTTTTTTCTTACTCTTCCTGCAGGCTTTATGGCAGGGCCAGAAAATAAGCACAGTATGAAATATCAGATAGCACTCTGCTTAAACTGTAAAAGACTTCTCTAGTGTTACATGTTTATTTTTGTGTTTCTTACTCAAACAAACACCCGTCTTTTGCTCACACATGCTTGCACATGCTGACACCCTACCCACCACATACCTTAATGTGCTTAAAAGGGGAGAACTTTCAAGCAAGTCTTTTATTCCCTGAGACCTATTGTTCAGCAACAGCTCTGCAAATCCCCCTACCATGAGAACAGATAGATTTTTTTTGTTGATGTTGTTTTGTTTTGTTTTAAATTGGCCTCAGCTGCATTTGATTGCTCCAAGCTCATGGAGATTTTCCAGCTGAGGCCCTGAAATCCCCGTTAGGATTTAACTCCTCAGTCTCACTTTCCCCAGCTCCCCAAATCCCAGTTCTGCTGATACAAATAATGAATGTACTCATATGTGTGTGTAGGAACGATAGAGAGAAAATCTCAGTGTTTAAGTGGTATCCCTGAGCCTTTGTGCTCAGGGAGAATCCTGGTGCTCCCTGCAGGACTTGCAGAGCCCTCTGCATGTTCCAAGCATAGTCCCAGCAGACCTTCCTGGCTGTCATCACTCTGAGCAAAACTCTGGCATTTCCAGTCATCTCGGTCACTTTATGAAAGAAATCACTTTTCTTGAAGCATTTCAAGTAATTGCAGTCGGTGGAAGGAAAATATATTTAAAACATATTGGAAAGACCCCCTGAAGATGGAACAGAACTGGTAAACAGTGATGAGAGAGAGGAAATGGGGCTGCTCTGCAGAGGTTTGTCTCCAAATATCAGCTTACTACAGCCTAGAGCCTGCACTTGGGGATCAGCAGCCCCATCATACCAGCCCTACACACAGAACCAAAGCTGGAGGTGCTCTGGGGCTGGAGAACTTCCCCACTCAGCCCTGGCCAGCTGGCATCCCTTCCAGGGGCAGTGGCTGCCTCTGGGCTGTGCTGCACAGAGTCACAGAAAGAGCAGATCCTCCCTCCCCTGCCCCTCTCTGGATGCTGATAATAATGTGAGTAAATGTCACAGTCTGCAGCAAGTTGCAGCGCTGCTGTTTGGGTTTAAAGCCAGGACTGCTGGTTCAGAGCTGCAGGCCAGGCTGATGTCAGCCACGGCACAGGGCGTGCTGGGGTTAGAGAGGAGTCCATTCTATCAATAAAACACAGCTGCCCTGAGGGGCATGAAAAGTATACAGGATTCTTAATTGCCTTGGCAGTAGCAAAGAGAGAAAGAAGCTTTTTTTGTTCTTAACAAAAAGTCGTTCCTATGCTGTTTCAACTAAACCAATCCTGCCCGTATTCCAAGGGAGTTGCGGTTCCTTATAGGCATTTAAAAGCCTCCCTACAATTCACCAAGTTATAACTGCTTTTGCTGGCTAACAGATATAGTTTTCCCTTTCCTTCTCTGTCCCCATGTGTTCATGACACTATACGAAGTAAAAATACACAATTTTGTTCAAAAATTCAAGCAAGCGTGGACAAACCCTGCTAATGTCTCTGTGTTTTAACCCATGGCCCAGGCCATGACTTACCATGTAACAAAAGGAATTGAGGCAATTGTGTCAAACAAGACAAAAACTGAGCAGAAGTGCTCCCTATCACAATATACCTTACCGGCCTCTTTTAATATGCATTAAAGTCAAACATAGAGAAAAAAAGAGAAAAGGCTTACCTAAAAAGACATATAGTATCTATAGTATTAACTATGGTATTAACTATAAAGTACTATCAAGGAGTAAGCCTCCTCAAGTCCCCGTTTTTTGCAGATATTTCCTTTTTTTTTTTTTTTTTTTTTTTTTTTAAGGACATGGTTCTGTAAATCTTGAGTAGAAAAGGAGCCTTTTTCATTTGGCTTAATTCTTAGTTGAAATCATCCTACATGACAACGCAGACAGTAGTCAGGAAACATAGATGAAAATCTTAATACCAAAGTCCTTGTCAAATTCACGTGCAAATAAATTAGGAGTATTAATTACATCATGTGTGAGTCAAGACCTAGTTATTTCTGCTAAAAAGGGACTTGATTAACGAGACTATGGTTTTATATTTATATAACAGAAACACCTCTACTCCCTCAATCTGCAGGTCATGAGCACTCAAAATGAACATATTTTAAGTAATTACTCACACTCAATCTCCTCATGACAAAGGTCTG
The DNA here is from genome assembly GCF_965231275.1 of Zosterops lateralis. Classification (NCBI taxonomy): domain Eukaryota; kingdom Metazoa; phylum Chordata; class Aves; order Passeriformes; family Zosteropidae; genus Zosterops; species Zosterops lateralis. The sequence continues at coordinate 6,082,254 of NC_139768.1, forward strand.
AAAATTGCTCAGTCCTTTTCTTCTTACTTATAAGAAAAGGATTATATTTTAATTTCTATCTCTCACTTTGTATGCAATCAGTGAACCTGAAATCATGTCAAAGGACACCTTTAAATTAGAGTAAGGCAAATAAAGTTCATAAGCTCAATCCTAATAATTTGATTTCTATACCACACAACTTTCTTAAACACTATGTTCTTGGGTTTGCTGTTCTCTGAGTGGTCTTTTTACATTTTCTTTATTTTTTCTTCCATTTAAAACTATTATAATTTAATGTTAATAGGTTGTCATTTTATTGAGACTTTCCCAGATACTCTTCTGAAATCTGAAAAATAACATCTACAAAGTAAAATGCAACACTCCATCATATTCAGCAGTGTTGCATTTCCAACTAAGCACTGTGCAGCTCCAGACTCTGTAGGTAGAGCAAATTTCCTTGGTTTTAATGAAGAGAATCCTGGATATATATTTAATTTCAAACCATTCTGCAAAAGAATCACTCTGAAAAAATTTTATCTGGGCATTCAAGCCGGGGTGTTAAAGACTGATTCTTTCAAGGATTTTAGTTCAGAATCATCTTTGTCAGTATGAAAGTGTCTTTATGTCAATCAGAAATAGTCTCAAAGTCAAATTCTTTCTCCAGGCACTTGTACCTTGAAGCTCAAATTGAGTTATTTATTTATATCATCTGAATAGAAAATACTAGGGACTCTACCCAAAGATGGTTTTAATCCTCAGAGAGTTATAGATGCTATGGGAAGTGTTTATATTTCTCATGATATTTGTCACATGGGATCTTATTAATGTTTTTCATGTGTCATGGCATCCCTTGGGATGGCTCACCACCTACACTGGACCATAAAATAGTTCTGCTGATGAAATCTGTGCTTTGAAAAACTGGGTTCAATAAAAACTAGGAAACTTTAAGATAAGAAGAGTAAAAAGGATCTCCTAATTCCACTTACCATGAATTTCATTACAGGGGAACCCTCTTTGGTGGTTTAACACAACAAATTCAGCACAAATGGACAAGCTCATATTTGATTCAGTTCTGATTATGCCAAATATTTAATGCACTGAAGTGGTTCTGCAGGAACATCAACATCCTTCAATATGTTCAAGAAGCTTCCCACGTTCACAGCAATAGTTGGACAGTAAGTTTCTGAGGCTGGGAATTTGTGACTAAACAACAGCAATATGCACATCTAACCCTACTAAACTTTTGTAATGTCATCTCAAACTCAGCTGTAATAAATAAAAACCTCTCTCTATTTTTTTCCTAGCAGTTTTACAAGATGGAAGTGCAAGTACTAATAAAATATATGGTTTAATTAACTAAACTTATGCTGCAGTGTACATTAGAAGTGGATGATTTACAGAGTGTTATCCTCTTCAGGACAGAATAATGCAAACAGCATAATTAAAAGTTGATGAGAAGTGTATTTATTGAGTACACAGAAAGAATAGACACTCAGATTTATGATACACAAAGTGTACCTTTCATTTGCAATATTAACATTTTAAAATCCAAAGCATCAGCATAATGCATCCAAAGTGTTCTATGCAGCATCCATATAATTCAATCCTGTTAAACCTCACACTGCTGATGGTAAATTATGTGACCCGAACATATACAAGTGTAACATGATATATTGTGATATCATGATTATGTTCATTGAGATGTCTGTGGATGCAATATATCACATTTGCCTGTCTGTAAGTACATGTGAAATAGTTGAAGGGCCATTCATTTATTTGTGACACGAATTTCAGAGCCATCAGTCATAGACCCATCAATGTATACGAAGTCACTGTTTAATTTTAATGAAAGTGCTTTTAGAAAATTCCAGCTAGTATTCATGCAGATCAGGGCCTGTTGAGCCCTGGGTATTTGATATATTATTTTGAGAGTTCAGAGAGTGCATAACTATTCTAGAAGACAAAATGTATATTAATACCCTGGGAATTTCCAAACCTGTAAGCTAGGTAGACAGAACCTCACAAGACAATTACCTTATATTAAACCCAATCCAACATCCTGCTGTTTGGAAAAATCCATTTTTTGAGGTGTAGAGGCAGGTACTATGAACAACACCTATTATCCAAACATCAATGCTACTGAATTTTTTAGAGAGACACAAACACAGATATCATGTACCAAGTAAGGCTTTTAGTCAATATCTAAATCATCAGGTAAATAGACTCCCAACCAGCTGTAACATGTCTCAGTTGTGAAATTAATTTGTCTTCCTTGTAAGTATATTGTATTTTGAACAGTTTGATGCACAAAGAAACATATAAAGGGAGCTTGAAAATCCATGTTTAAAAAATAATTGTGGCTATAGTTATAAAACCAAATTTGGAGAGAGAGGGCAATTTGTGGGAAAAGAAAAATAAGCTTCTTTCTATAGCACCATCTTAACATGTACATTCTTATTATAAAATAACTTTTTGGAAAGGTGAAATTAGATGAAAAACATCTGCTGGTCCCTTATAATTAAGAGTTTAATTCTTTCTGAAAACTTCCTTTAACTCCTCTCCCAATTTAAAATGTATTTGCAGCAAAATGTTTGGGGTCATTCAATGAAGTCAGCAGAAGTGGCAAACACGTCTGCTAACAGAGATGAAAATAGTTTGTTATTTAGCAGGTTTTCCATATGCACCATGATTTTTATGAAAAGAAAAAAGTTGCTGTGCCCTCAATTAGAACTTTCTTATTATCTTCATGTAAACACACGGGAGCAAATTTACTAGAAAAATGGATGGATAGATTTAAAGCACCAGTATTTGCTTCTTCCATTACCAATGCTCAGCTGTGAGCCCAGCTTCCCAATTATGTGAAGAGGAGCACATCATTTTGGATAGATCCACTACCAACTACTTCTGTGGTGTCATATTTGTGCACACAATCTTCCCCACATTGCCCTGGCCTCTGAGCCCAGCCCTGCTATGTGTATGCTTACAGTTAAATATTTTAATGCTTTTAATAAAGGTGGCTGAGTAATCACCATGCCCCAAGCTCTACTCAGCGTACTGTCCTTCCTTTCAACAGAAATATGAATGGCTAAAAATACATAACAGATTTTAACTGAAGACAACCACTTTTAAATTGATAGAGTCTCATTATAAAGTAGTTACTAAATAGTAATTATTAAGGATTTTTCTTTCCTTCTCTGCCTTTAGATTGTTGGGGCAATTTCCTCAAAAGTTTAAAAAGAAGGTCAAAGTTTTCATTTGTGCCTGATTATTTCAACTTGGATATATGTGGAGGTTTTTTTCATTGAGGGGTGTGTGTGTAATTCCATAAGACTAACAACAATTGGGCCAGGAAGAAAAATGTACCACAGATATCAGGCTATGCATTTCCCAGATAAGAAAACTGGAATTCTCCTTTTAACATATCTTTTTTATTATTATTATTATAGTTTCGGGCTAATATAAAGAATAGTTTTTGGTTCTGGTATGGATTTGCTGTGAAATCTTGGGAAGACCACTTGAACTCTTAAGTTGTAAAAACCAGATTATTTCCATTAATTTCTTTTCATCACTTCAAATTAACTAATAAGAAAAAAACCTGTGCCTTTTAAATATTACTGTTAAAAATATAAATCTTCTTATTGTAATGGTATATTAATTGAATTATTATTTTCAGCCACAGTTTCTATTAGGAACAAAATAAAATAAATTAAAAAGTCAAACCAGTGAACATTCTCAGCTAAATTAAGTAAAAGGAAAGTACTATACATTCTTTTTCACTACCTGCTTTCTTATTCAGTTTTGGTTAAATTATTTTTATATTTTTCAGAAAGATATCAGGATAGGCACGCTAAAGTTCAGACTGCCAGTCAATATCGAGACTTTAAAATTATTTTGTTGACTTTTACTGGGAATAGTCAACACCAGATACCAAACATATATGAGCTAAGCTGACTTTTGTTTAATGGGAAATGTCTTTTCAAGGGCAAGTCAGGATTTAGGAAAGGACAGAATAAATTATGTTTAGTGATGGTCCCTTTGGGATAAGGCTAATTTTTCCTAAAGTTATCTGTGAAATGCATGTATATTAATGCAGCAGCTACCGCTACATAATTTCTCAGGATAATACTTTTGCTCTTGGAAGTAGTGTCCACACAGCCATTTTAGTGGAATAATATGATCATGTCTTTTTCTGAGGTTCTGACATTTTTCACAAAATAGACCCTTAATTAAACAAAGATGCCAAAGTTTAGAAATTTACTATTACTCATTCCACTTGCATGAAGTTTGGCATGAGGAGGCTGGTTTATAGAAATCTTTTTCATTTAATTTTCTTATTTTAAGGGCCGTTTCCAAACTGGCTTTAAATAAATGGTACTTTGGCAGTGACAGAAACACTGGGATTTCCATATATTCCCTTCTATTCCATGGGATACCAGTCCTGAGACTCAAGTAAGGGATAAAGTATCCTGATTGAGATTTTTTTTTAATGATGTCAGATGCTTACTGCATTACAAATTATGTTATCACTTTACTTTAATCCAGTTGGGAACATAATTCAAACAAAACCATTGTAAGTAACATGAGCTCAGCTGGTGGGCAGTATTTTTATCTTCATTTTGGTCAAAAGAGAAAAATGGTCAAAAAGAACATAAAAAGATTCAGGCACCTAGTATTTTTCTGACAAAGGTCTGTTGCAAATCTGAACTCAGATATGAATCTGAGTCCCATCATGACTGTCCCTTGCCTGCTTTCAGGACTGAAAAAAAAATTCTTTTACTCTTTGAATAGTTCAAACTCTGCTTCACACCCATTTCTGACAAAAAATAAATTACAATTATGAACTCAAGCCTCTAACTCTCTTTATTCTCTCAATTCATCTTTCCTCACATATCTGGGTGAGATTTGTTTGACTCATTTTTTTGTGATTCCACAACAAACACAGCCACTACTGTGTGTTGCATCCTTCCTCTCGCTCTGTAACAGGTGCTGAGCACACCTGCTGTGATCCCACAGAAAACAAACATCAGGCTGTGCTTCTACTCCCTATATTTTTTCCTATTCCAGTGCCACAGCACATCCTTTTGTGAAAGGACAACTGTTCTCAATGAGATTCTATGTTTTTTGGAAGCAGCAACCTTATGTGATGCAAGATGTCCTCCTTTCTTGTAGCAGGGTCACAAATGCTGGCAGGGCCCTAATCTGACAATCCATTACAAATGCATTCCCAGCTAGAGAGGTGAGCTCAACACAAGATGTACTTCAATCCGCTGATCCAGCAGCATTTGTTTTTTTAATCAAAAAAAATTCAGAAAGGGAAAAGAAAAACATTGTGTGAAAGCTTGTGAAGTGCTAATGTTTTAAACAATATGGCCAAGAAAAATCTTCCTTGCAACAAACTCAATAAAAAATTAATGCTAATTGTCTAAAATTAGACCTTAAAAAATTCTAAAAGATATAAGAATCAGAGCACTTTTGAATGAAGCTGAAACATGTGAAATTATCATAGGGTGGAAGATACAGCCAATGTGTCTTTTCTTCACAATTTATGAGCTTAATTTCCCTAAGTCCATTGTGTGGCTATGGTGACCCTAACCAGTAGCAAAACTGAAAGGAAAACAGAAGAAAATGAAATGAAAGGGTACTGGGGAAATAAAACAAGCAAGTCCTCAGCATTGGTGAGTTATTGGAAGTGTGTTGTCTTTCACCTACCACCAGAGAGCTGCCAATGGTCAGTCACTGGGAGAGTAGGACAAGAAAAGAGTTCATCCACTTCAAAGCTTGCCAAACAACCTTACTACTCTTAGTAAAGGAGCTCTTCTTACTCAGGCTCCCTGCAGTTTGTGTACATTCAGCTTTTCACTTTCAAGTGTTTCCCTCACCAGTCTCTGCAAAGCCCACTCCACACCACCCCCAAATTTCAAACCCAGGGAACTGCTGTGGGAGGGAGAAAGCACATTTCCCTTTGTTGTGGGTTTTCCCCTACAGGCTCAGCCAGCCTAGCAGATGGTAATACACCAGACCTTTTTTTCTTTTTTTTTTCCCAGTGATGCTAAGCATGATTTACAGGCTTGAGTTATTATTTATCATTATTCATTTTCTGTCACCAGTGCATTGAAGGTTAATAGAAATGCCAGCATGCTCACTGATTTACTTAGTAAAATATTTGTTCCAAGGTTTAGGTCAGATGATTGGTGTCTGAGCGAGCTTGAGGTTTATGCATTATGAAAAGCAAGCTGACTTGACCTTGAGCCACTAGCACCAGCACTATATATTACTTTAGAGAAGTGACCTTCAGAGCCCCAAGACACACTAGATGTATTCAACACATGTTTTCTTCTCCCATACTACTGACATTGTATACATTCCAGATGAACTTATGTAATGTAAGACGATAGTCACTTTTCATCTAATGAATTTGAGTAGGATGACACATTCAACTAAAACCCCCCACTTTGGAGGTAAAAAACTACCTTTGAATCCCAGATGGACTGAGGCTCAACAAGTACTTCAGGCTAATTGATACACTTTGTCACACTGAGCATCTGGTTCACAAACCCACACAGGATGCAAAGGGCCTGATTCTGAGATTAACCACCTTGGTACTGCTCAGGAATAACTCCAATGACCATGATATTAAGTGAGAAAAATATAAACCTCATGGGTGAAAATCCACAAATTGGCAGGATTTATGCCTGGATTATACTACTTAATACTTGACTTAATAATCCAGCCCTGCATGCCACCTCTTTTTTTCCCGTGTAAATGGACCCCTAAGTGTGGTGTGATGTTGTCAGACAAGAATAAACATATGCAAACAGTGGTTACAGAAACTATTTTCTTACCCTTGATTTTTCACATTGGCCCAGTCTTTTTTCTATTCTCACTTGTGCAGCAGTATATAAGTATCTTCAGATGATTTCTTTTTGTTCTATTTATTCAAACAAACAATGGCCACTATAGCCAAAATGAAAAATCTTAACAACGCTGAGATTTAATATTATTAATTTGAAAGGCTCTCAGTTTGCTGTCAGCTACACTGGGACAAAGCCAGACTAATTCCAGACTCCTTAATGGATCTACTCCAGATTTATATCAGCAAAAATAAGAGCAGTTATTTGGCAGAATACATGTATGTATTTTTTTCCAGCTTCTCTTTAATTCTTCCCAGGTATCAACCAGAGAAACGTCATCCCTAAGAAAAATTAAAAGCAGAACCTTTTGCCTCCATACCCTATTAAGACAGAAACACCTTCTTAATTTTTCACTTCCCCCATACATGACATTTTGAGATAGCTGAGATTTATATAGGCAGATTTGGCAGCCTTTTCATATTTACTTACACTCAGAGATAAATCAAACCCAGGGCACTCTCTCCAAGAACAAGTTATTTGTTATCTGACTAAGTAAGTGTTAGTGGATCAGACATAGGAAAGGTATTTCTATTATAACTGTGTTGTTTGGCCATGATTTACTGTGGTAGATGATAATATTTTTTATTCTTGATTATATGGTGTATTCTCTTATTGTCTTATGTATTTCAGCATAGTTAGTTACTGGGAAGGGTAGAAGGAGGGGGAGGTGGATTGGTGTTTGACACATTAACTAAAGGATGGAAACAGATCCCCATCAGCAGAAGGAGAGAAAACTTAATCCCGTTGTTAAATCAGAAACAATTAAACTCATGTGGGATCTGCCAAGAAAAAAAAGGCACTTCTAGAGAAAATATGGGTGAAATTTAATTTTTTCACTTGATATCTCCATTAATCCCACAAAAGTCCCTGAAAAAGAATGTTTAAATACTCTGGGTAGTAACTTAACACTCTTCTATCCTCCACTCTGAAGAAAAACTCAATGAGAATAACACCATCATGTTTTCAGTGTGCCCTAATGCTTTTCTTCCACTTCTTTCTTACCTAAGAGATTCCTCTTCCATAAGCAAACTTTAAATTTCCCCCAGACCACATCTTTTTCATCTTTCACCCAAGCTGATGTTGGACATTGAATCAGCTGTAGGACTGCTGATTCCACAAATTCAAATAGTGGTGAGTTACTCATCTTTTAAAATTAAACAATAAAAATGTATGACTCCTGTAGCAACATTAGAGGCAATCTTGTGGTGGGGCACAGAATTGGTTGAATTTGAAGCTTTCCTTCAACAACAAAGAAAATCAAAGCTATTACAAATCTAATATTAAGTCCAAGAGCAGAATTCTGGTGAGGATGTATAATCTCATGGTAAGACTATCTTACATGCACATCTTAGTCAAGAATTGTGTAAAATAAAACAAATTTCAGCATATAGTAATACAGATTCTCTAGCTTTCCATGGAGCCTGCACCATCAGCATCAACAGAGGTGTTACTGTCACACCTCATAACTTAGCTGCTATGAAGTCTGGTACTTTGGTAGATAACAGTCCCAATGTGCTGCAGTAGTCAGCGCTATACTCACATGCCTCAAATTTGTCTTTCTTTTTCTTCAGTAGGATTCATTTACCTCCTCTTTTCAGCCAAAGACAGGTACATTACGCTGCTTATATTATGGCACATACTAGGTTTTGCTATTATAAGTAACTAGGATGCTCTTAATTAACCTTTTCCTGTGTTCTGTCTTGTTCTGTCCCTTGGTCACTTCCTGCAATTTCCAGAACTGATCTAGAAAGATAAAGAAAAGTAAATATGTACCAGGAACCAACACATTTTTAAGCATGCCTATCTACCAAAGGCATAAAGTATGATAGATGCTTTAAAACAAAATGAATGTTAGTCTGGCTGCTGAAGACACCACAGAAGACAAACCACACCTCTCAGTAACAGAAATGCTAGGGAGGAACTCATATCCTGTGCACTCATGCTGCATTATTTACTGTTTCTATTAAAGCCATTCAGAAAAATCCCTTCAAAAACAATGCTATATGAACTCACATGAAAAGTCACTGCCCTCAGAGCCCATGCTCCAAAGAAAATATTAGTTCCTGAGTTCCAAGCTAACTACCTAATGAAGACCAGGTTTTCAAACCCTCAAAGTCCATGATACGTTCAGTCAAAGATCTAGATATATTGAACTAATAAGACTTTTCTTCATCTATCCTCCCCACCAACCCTTCCATTTCCTTCTCTGTCCACCATCAGCCTGGCTTCTTAATTAACTGCATGATAGAGAACTGAACTTCAGAAAAATATGCCATTGTTTGGACATGCTGGGCCTTACTGGCAAGCTAGATCTAAAAAATGGAAAGAGGGATACAGAAAAAGAGAGTGTTAGGGGAAACACAGAAGAAACACAACTCTGATATGAATGGCAGCTTATTAGACCTAAAGGAAAGTATGTTTACAAATTTATGTGCTTATGTAAATCTATCAGCCAGCATTAAAAAATTAACCCAAAAATTGATCAATTATACTGATGTCCGTGCAACTCTTTTATCTACCTATTGAAGTTGAATTCTTGTTTCTTCCCCATCTTCCCATTTCCCTGCCTTGCATTACTCCACTATGACCACTCCTATGTTTGTGATTCAGACTCACAACACTGTACTTTTGAATACCCCGAGCTTTATCCAAAAGGATGCTTACACTAGTTCATGATGAAAACCTGGTCATTACTGTCTGTAATCATCCCAAATTTCTCTAAGTTATAATGGGTATGTACACTTTCAATGTTCTCAGTAGTAAATAGCCAGAAGAGCTTGGAATTTTAATGCGCAACTTCAAGCAACAGATGAAAACACATAATACCCTAACACACAGAGGATAAAATTAGATAATATCTCTCATCATGAGCTAAACCAAGGTGCTAAAGTCATTGGATTCTGCACTTCACCTCTACAGAAAGCTATTTTCAGGCATTTAGAGGATAAAGGAGCAACAATATCTAAGTAAGTAGTGCCATTAGTTTAGGCTGCATTTGCCTTTCAGGACTACGAAATAGCTCATAGGATTTTCATTTCTTTCTTTAGTAATAATAAAAAAAATACCTAATAAAATGGATTATTTAAAGCTATTTAGGAATAAAATAACTACTGTGTTTTTGTTAGAAGTACAGGTGGTGATACAAGACATCTTAGGCAAATATTAATTGCTTATTAACAACTCACCTTCTTGATGAACTGAAAATCTTTTACTTGTTTCTAGCATAGTAGTTGTTCACTTAGCCATAAATTTCCTACAGTAACATCAATCATATTGGCAGTTGGAACAGAAAACCTAAATTTTTGGGGTGGCATTGCAGATGACATTGAGTAAATTAAGCTCATTTAATTTGACATTTCATGATAAATCTCTTTTCTTTTTTATAAAGTCCACTTGTGCAGGGAACTGATTTTCCCCAGAATGGAGGTCAGTAAGAGTTCTGTAGACCAAAGAATGATTGCTAGAGCACTCATTCCAGACTAAATTTAACTGATTTTACTGTTATGCTTGAAATCACTTTCCCTAGAAATGCAGAAGCATAGAAAAGAAAATTATGATGGCAAGACTGCTGAATAGCTACAGAGTTGACCTGCGAAGATTCTGACAAAATCTTACCTTTTGAAGAACTTCTGTGAGCAGAAAAAGTGGGTCATTTGGAGCAAAACTGAGTTCAATTTATATACACTGTAGTTTAACTGAGGAAGTATTGTTTAAACACAGCTCCTTGTTTTCAGGCCTTGCTGGGCCACAGAGCAGAAACAGGATATAGCTCTTAATGAGATGTGAAACAGATGGTCTCTTCCCTCAATAGTACTGAATTTCCATCACCCTTCCTTACAGACAATCTCCAAGTGCTTAAAAAGACCTTAAAAACGCGTTAATATGGACACCACCTTTGCAGGGTGAGCGTTCTCTGTCCCTCTGGCTGGGGAGCTGTGATGACAGACATGATGATTCCCTGGCAGTAACTCAGCACCATCCCTGTAGCAAGGCTTGGAAGGGAACCCAGCTCTCCCAGCTTTCTACCCCTGCACACTTGGGCTTTGCACACTGCAGATCACTCCCCCTCTTTCTGCCATTCCTCCTGCTAAAACACTGAGCTGTATATCCAAAATCTGAAAGTCTTTGTTCCTTAAAAGCATGATGGAACTAATTATGGCTCTATTGTCATGGTCTGAAACAATGTACAGACACAGCAGACAACATTTCTGGTTTTAAGTATGGTAGATGTCAGTGTTTATGTTTTTGTTAGCTGTCCTAATTATCCTGTGTCCTCTAAAACTCTCTGTTGTAATTACCACTCACCATACTGACACCTACTGCTAAGGAGAGAGCTGATCAGCTGCAGGATTTCTTTATTCCTGGACCCAGCCAACAAACTGCATGTGACACCAACAGATGTTTCTGGTTTTAAAACAGTGGGAACTTCATGAACTGTTTTCCCCAACCTCCCAGGAGTAAATGCCACCATAGCTGAAAAGTTGGAAACATTTGTCAGGCGCTGAACAAAGCTGTGAACGAATGCTACAGTAATTTACTACTTCTATAGTCCATTTTTCTAAAAAAAGAGAGGACGAGACTACAGAAAGACCATTAGCAAAAGCAGTACTGTGGGGGCTTTGTGCTATCCACATCTGTATTACAGCACATGGAGAAACAGCTAAGGAGAATATCACTCTAGAGAGTGTTTGTAACTTGGTGTCTTTTGTAAGGGAATGCCCATTAACTCACAGGGCTGTTCTGAATTGTGTTTGCAGCATAAAGGGAATAGCTTGGCTTAGATTCCATAGCTTTAACTGTACAGAGAAAAGGGAGGGAAAAAAAATCAATAAGTTCAGTGTAAGCAAGTCAGAGCAACCTTTAAAATAATAAGACAAATCAATTTATTTCACAAATGTCTTTATTTCCAAATGCCATTGTTTGGTACTTTCTGCTGTCATTGCCCATGACATTTGAGAAAACTTGGCTCTTAGTCATTTAGGTGCAGCAGAAATTATCATGTAACAGCCATGTGAAAAGATTATACATTCACCTCAGTGCAGATCTGCTGTAACAGCCTTGTCCTATGGGGTAAAGAGTGTTTAGGAGGCGGGGGAAGGCAAGAAAGACAAGTTTTAAATATGGACAGAAAAGCCCTACTTTATTGCTATATACAATGAAAAGTAATTATAGAGAAAAATGAAAGCTGCTTCTTGCTGTTAGCAGGAAGAATAAGGGAATTCTGTTCCTTTTTAAAGCTTGGAGTCCATTTTGATATAATTGGTTCCAGAATTATTTATGACATTAATTGCTGCATTATCGACTGCCTGTCAGCTCTTCTGGCAGTTAGTCCATCTTTCTTACCACAGAAAGCCAGCTCAGCCCAAACTAGACTGACAAGCTAATTATACCCATCTTCCCCTTCAATGACAAATGCTGCTCATCGGAAACCTTTCTAGAAATAAGCTTTCATTCTTTCCCCTTTTTCCTGAGCCAGACACAACCAATATCTCAAGGTACAGATCACAGCTGAAACTCTGCTCACAGGGCTATTAGCTCTGAACATCTCACTTGAGCCAAAAAACCTAAGCATCTTATGTTATCAAACTGTATGTCATTCCCTGATGCTAGTTTTCAGTGGATGTGCACTGGGCCATAGCTGTCACTCAAAGCCGTGGCAGATGGAGCAAACCTGACTGCATTAGCTGGGCCTTAGCAGCTGAGGCAGGACTCTGACAGCCATTCCAAGGCTCAGAAGAAAGACTTTGTATTTCCCTCATGTAAACTTCCAGAATCGATAATTTGCAGCTTTTATTTCCCTTTATTCCGCAAATGAAGGGTGACACTGCCCAGGAAAAAAATACTCCTTTGTAACGAGGAAATAAGGAGTACTGCTGTGAGAGGAAAGATATCTTGGAAATGAGGGGAAATGAAAGAGGAAAAGAAAGGTCCTGGTTCAACATAATGCTGTCACCTCCATCAGAGCACAGGGTGATGTTAAAGCATCTTGGTGCCCTGGATGCTCACCTGCACAGGGACCTGGTACCATTCTGGCATAATGTGAGCTGGTATAAACTCTTCTGCACTGCATAACTCCAAATCAGCTCCTCTTTTCTATTTTTCAATATTATATATATATATATATATATATAAATACATATTATATATTTTCAGTATTTTCTTTGCAAACATAAAGAATTTAAGCATCTCTAGCTTAGTTTGTTTGGGTTTTTTTCCAGGACTAGACCTTAGAACACCTGCACAATTTTTCCCAGATTTTGGTCTTATTCACATAAAGGCCAGAGTAGTAAAAATTAGGATGATCACAATACCAGCCTTGATATGCACTCCTCAGTATCTATTGATTTGCCCTCCAGTTCAGCTGTTTGTTGAAGAATTCAAAATGGATGTTTTGGCTGGTAAGAGGGCATGGAGTCAACATCTCTTCTGAATAGGAGCAACCATATATATGCCATATATACACTATATTGAGGTGATACAGAGTGGACTCAGTGTAGCTTTTTCTGAACAAGGTTCAGCATCACAACTCACACTACCAGGCCCCCCCCCAGAGGTGGTCTCCAAATAAAACCCAAATACTGAATTACACCTCTGCCTAGATGAAACTCTAAGATAGCTAATCTTACCACTACCTAAACCTGCTATCCAATGCACTCAATCTGACAGCTATCAGAAGCACTAAATTTACTGAAACTGTACTATGAATTTCAACTAAATAAAATGGATGTCTATATTTCAGCAGGCCTAAAGTCAAAATGGCCAAGGACATTGCAATTGCTGTATTAACTTCTCATTTCATGCAACAGCACAGTAAAAAGTAAGCACGGACCTGGAAAAATGGTAAGAATGTCAATTAAAATGACCACAGGGCTGCCTTGATTTACATTTTGTCCTTTTATATCCTTATTTCAGAAAACACCTGCAAGTCTGTTGCTTGGATTAAACAGGCTCCTGGTAGGGCTTTTTTATTTGTGAACACCAAGTAGACAAGCAAAGTGGGGATTTTACTTAAGAGTCTTGTGCATTTTTCACTTTTTCTAGGTAAATTCCATGGGAAAAGCAGCAAATAAATTGAGTCTGAAGCTTTACAAATTGGTTACTTAAACCACTCCACACCTATAAATTGTGTAGTGCTGTAGGTCATCTTTCTTTAGACACTTTCATGACAACAAAGCCTAAAGGAGAGAATTGAGACCCAATAAACAGATTAACTGCATGCTAAAATATTATGGAACAAGTAAGAAGAAAGGAAGGTATGTAAACCATCTGTTCAGTAGATGATGCAGCAATATTTGAGTCAGTGCTTTGTGGTTTCCCGTAACACTTTTGAACAGAAAGCTACTGCATTCATGGGTTTCCCAGAATTTCAAATAGATACGAAATGTGTCCTTGGTATTTTGAGAAAAAGACTCGAGGAGCTATAGGCTTGTCAGTCTTGCTTGGCAATATCATGGAGCAGATCCTCCTGGAAACTATGCTGAGGCAGGAAATAAATAGGGATGTGACTGGTGACAGCCCATGGGGTCTCTCACCAAGGACAAATTGGGCCTGACAGTGTTGACAGTGTTCTGCAGTGGGGTTGCAGATTGGTGTGTAAGGGAAGAGCAAAAGACACCATCTACCTGGATTTGTGCATATTTGACACTATCCTGCACAACCTCTGTGCTTGGAGAGACGTGGATTGGATGGATGGAACACTTAGTGGATAAGGAATTGGTTGGATGGTCACAATCAAAAAGTTGTGGTCAACTTTTTGAAGTGGAGACCAATGAGGTGTGGCATTCTTTAGGGGTTTTGGGATTGGTGCTGTTTAATATCTTTGTCAGTGACATTGACAGGGAAATTGAGTGCACTTTAAGGTCCCTTCTAACCCAAACCATTTTATGATTCTCTGATTCTTGTACAACTTTCAGAATCAGACTAATTGTGACAACAGAATCTCGTTAAAGGTTTGATATGTAAACATAGCAATTTTACTTTAATTCAGAAATGTGCAATATAATCTATTTTTTTATCCTTTGTAAGATAATTTTAGTTCTAGACTGTGATTATATAAAACACAAAACAAATCAACAACTACTCATTTGCTGGACAAACTTCAGGAGATGTAAATTGTTTATAAATGTAACAAGATTCCTTTTTTTTCCTTAGTATTTGGCATTCTGGCATGTAAACCACCAGGAAGTGATTATTAATATATTAAAAATCTGCTAGCTTTCCTATTGCTGACTAACCCTAGACTTTTTCTCCCCTACCATCTATATTTTTTTCCTATGATCTTACCGATCATAATTCAGAGTAGCTGATAGAAAACTGCCATCTTTTTTATGCTCCCATGTTGCAGTGGTCTTTATAACACCTATTCACATTAAGCACTAAACGTGTTTGCAGAACACTAAATACTCCAAAAGAGAAAAATATGTTTTCCTGTAAAACCATTAGTAAATATATAAAGTAATACTCAGCATGTCAGCATTTCTGCCCAATAACATAATGAGGTGATAAGTTACTTCAAGAGCCCTAAGAATAATAGCCTAGTGGATTTTAATTTGTTGAGGTTAAATGAATAGCCTTATGCCTTAAAAGGGTACCTTCCAGCACCAAAAGCAGTGCATGCTTTAAGGACTCCTTGACAGCTGAAATAAAGTTCCTAGGGCTTGTATACTGCTGACCTTGATAGCTTTTTAGTTTAAAACGTTTTAAAGGTACATGTACGACAACACTGGCGAGGGAGGAAAAAAAGAAAACAAATGCCAGGAGATCTAACAGAAGCAAGATGCATTTGGTTTTGACTTCTAATTAATCAAGATAACATCTCTTTCAGCCATTAGACAGTAAAATCAATAACCTGGGCAGTCTGACTGCCAGTTAGACTTATATACCAACACCTATTATTGGCAAAACGGTGATGTATTTAACTATTTCATCCTTTATTATATTAAAAAAGGTAACCAGCCTCTGTGAGAGAATACAGGAAAAAGCCCATCACCACAGTAAGTTGCTACCTATCCATTGGCAAATTTTCCACTAGTCCCCCTCCAGATGCTCCTCATTGAAACCTTTCTTTAACTGCTCCTTTCCCTTACCAGAGTGACTGACTGTTATAGAAATAAATAATGATATAAAAGCACCCCAAACCTCAGCTGTATCACTATTAGATCTTCAGGGAAACTGAAAATTTTATTTTTGGGAATCAGTGATATTCTGACCTAAGCAGAAAATACTGCAAGTGATGCTGCTATAATATTGCTGCAGGTAAAAACATGGCACCTGACCAGAAAAAGAGGCAGATCTCAGAAATCATTACAGTACTTTCACTTCAGCGACACCTTAAATTAATTATTTTGCATAAGCAAAGTATGGTGAGGTCCTGCAACCTCTTTCCCTGGTAACTAATCCCATTAAGTCCCATTCCTACAAAAGTGCCAAATCCTGAAGTCTTTTTTCATTAATTACCTTGTTTCCCAAAAAATCTCATTGAATTTAGACTCAAAAAAAAAAAAAAAAAAAAAAAAAAAAAAAAAAAAAAAAAAAGAAAAAAAAAGCTTAATTCCCAAAAGAAGAAAAGATCCAGACCATTTTATCTGATTTTAGGAAGTCTTTCAAGCTTTGGCCTATCCTAATATATGAGATGTAAATATGAAAGGAATTTTCTAAGGCTGACATTTTGAAGGTCACGAGAACTTTGTAACTCTTTCTTTTCACTAGTCAGACAACCAGAGGTGGTACCAGGTTCTCAACAGATGACTAAAATTAGTAACTCTGCTCAGGACCTGCAGTTAAGGCTGCCCCAATAATTTACAGAATCTGTTCAACAATATTTTCCTTCCTCTTCCCTAGCACAGACTATTTTCCAACTGGATTTCTGTTGAACTACATTTACCACCAGAAGCCTTTACCCTGCAAATTAAATACATAAAGTCAGTAAAAAAATTTTACTAGAAAACCAAGCCTAGGAAATGGTGGACATTACGGAGTGGCCCAAAAAACCTTTAAAAGTTTGCTTGTTTTCATTCCTTCCCACACATTGATGATAAAAAAGATTCCTAGAAAAGACTAAACCTTTATGATCAGCATAGGATAAACAGAGTGCAACACAGCTCAAGACATGAAATCAAATTATTTAGCGGATGCATATTTAACAAGGACAATACAAATGGACCAGTAATTATGATATTAGAGTGTTTTCATGCTATCTTTGTCTTTTTCTAGTCTTCATGGTGATCATATATACAGTTAATTACACTTAATAATTATAATTATGGCTTTATTTTACAATGCAGGAAATTAGCTCAATCAGGCATTTCATAATGCATAGGATGCTATGGAAGTTATTACAGCAGAAGGAAAATATTTAAAATCAACATTGCACTCTAGGGGTCTTTTGACTTATCTTCCTTTGCTGTGCCACTAATCTATTGTACAGTGTGGGGTAACACCCATTAAGGCAAATGGGAAATCTCTAGCTCACATAAATCCTCTGAAACTATCCAGCAGAAAACTGAGTTTCATTTGCAGAGAAAAATTATGAACTTATATTGCTGATGAGTACACAAACATCTTCTGCAGTGACACAAAAATGAGGACATGGAATCCAACACGATAATTTGAATGAAGAGTCTCTCTTCTGCACTTGACTCTAGTTTCCTTGAGATGATAGCTCATGTATGAGATAAGACAAGAATAATTATGTCCTGTCTTCAACAGGAAGATGATGCACAGTGAAGAAAGAAACTCAGGAATGGTATTTTTGCCATAAACTTAACTCTACCTTATGGAAAACACTTACTTCCAAAGATCATTACACACATACATGATTTATGAAGATTGCTAACTATAGCCATTTTTAAAAAATATTTTTCTATCCCCTAGGTATTTCAATACTCTTCATCACTGTCATTACTGTAAAAGAACAAGGCATTTCCTGTGCCTTTTTCCCCTCTATACCTTTCTTCTTAGTAATTTTCTGATCCTACTTTATAATTTATTTCACTGTTTGTGAAGGAACATAATACATTCAAAAGCTTTTGTTGCAGGAGGTAGATGTACAGCCACATCTTGACAGAAGGACTTTACAGTGTCCCCAAAAAGAGCAAAGACTCTACCATCTCAGCTTACACACTCTTCCATTCCAAGTCTTTTGTGCATCAATCTTCACAACACAGAGAGGGCCCACAGCCTCAGCAAAGCAATTTCAGGTGTCATGCTCTGCCAGCAATAGAACTACCTTGTGCCACTGTAAATGGGAACAGAGGGATGTGGTTTGGTTTGCCTCTCAAGATGCAACTTGACCTGTCAGAGAACAGCATTGATTTACATTTCTGCTGCTAGTTAGACAAGGCTTATTTCCTCTGTGAGATACCATTAGGAATGATAAGGATTTTTCTCTCCTATCTCTACAGGTCTCAACTGCAGATCTTTCAGGAGAAGGATTTTGGGGGTGAGTCCATGTACCATCCAATTTACCTGTTGCATGCAGAAAGGGCAAACCTTCCAGCAAACCCTTCACTGGTAGAACTGTGGGGAAACCTCAGCCCAACAGAGTCTCTGTGGGCAAAGCCAGCACCTCCTTCTTTGCCTCTCAGCAGCACCACTTCCTGCTGCAACATTCTCACTGTGAACTTCAGTGGGTGAACACCTCATGAACATAGCCAAGGCATAAGAAATCATGTGAAATGCAGATGTTCGATTGTGAGCATCTTTTTCTTTCAGGGGCAACCAAGCCAACCACATTTGTACATCAATATTTTAAAAAGGAGAACCTTGACCCAATCAGAATTCAAGTCTCAGCACACTAACTTGATTTCTTCCAAACCTGTGTTTTAGAGTAGATTTTTTTATTTTATTTTATTTTATTTTATTTTTATTTCCGACCTAATTAGACCTATACCAATATATGGAGGTTTTTTTACAGTGTTTTCAAACTTTTAGCTCTGCAGTTAGATATAAAGATAAAAAGTAAAAACACTGTTTAAAAATATTTTTGAACTTCAGACAACAAAACAATACAACATTCCTTCCCAAAAATGTGATGTCTTAATGGGTGGTAACAAATATCTTTTTCAATACTGTAATAGAACTGTACCAAAAAATGTGTATATTAAACACATTCCTTTATTGAATGTTCTCGGCCACTACCATAATGTCGTGGATGTTTTGAGTCTTTCTTAGCATACAGAAGGAAGGACTGTTAAAACCCTGCTTGATTTATCACCATGCCTAGGTAGCCAAAAGATTTAAGCAGAAACCAGTCCAATAGCCTGTAGGTAGTACTGACTTTTTAATACAAAAGATTTTTTTTTTTTTTTCAACTTCAACTTGCCAGGGGATTCACATTATCAGAGGCTGATTGTATTTGGAAAATGCTTAAATTGAATCTTCTCTATTCACCTCCCAGGCTGCTAAATGAAAAAGTATCCCCTATGTTAAACTGGAAGTTAGATGAGGAGCAGGCACTCATCCACTGCAATCAATGACAAGCTAATGGGGCTGCTGACTATAAATTCTCTGGAAACCTAGATGTGAAGCTCTTGATTCAAGTGATCTGTGCTGCAGACCCTGAGCCACTGCAGACAATCAATTTTATGTACACAAACTTTTTTTGGCCAGCATTAAAAGACACACTATTTGAAGGAGGATGCCAACGCGATAACTCCAATAGAATGTTATTTTATGCTGCCTGCACCTCAACTTTACAAGGGTGTAAAATATCCAGAGGTGGCACAATCAATAAATTATCAGCTCCTTGGTACAATAATCACCAACATTGGCTTGATCTTAAGCTACTGTAAATAAATAACACGGGTCATGCATGACAAGTTGTTTCATCGGTGGCTGAAGCCTTTTTGCCTTTATATGTTTTGATTATTAAGGAGTATCTTTGGCAAGTCAGTGCTATTTCTGAATAAACCGTTCATGTATTTGGGTCACCCTTAGAGAAAGCTTGAAAGACTTATCCTTCTGACTTGGGGGAAAATTGCAGAAAAAAGGGTGCTGACCTCCTGTCTGTCTGCTTGGTGGTTGGTAAATGTTAGCACAGCTTGATAATATCAATTAGACTGGGAAGCTTTATTTTAAGTTTTTTGAACTATTACTACTGCCTGTGTCCATTTGCCTTTTTTATTCTCGAGATGTGCTATGACAAGGATTAAATGCGACACACACCAAACTTTGAATGTCCTGCAGCCAGTTCCAATGGCTTGGATGCTGTCATTTCGAGCTACATCAGGAACAGTGGCTCAATGGCTGCATCTGTGACACATGTCAGAAACTTTTAAATGTCTGCTCTTTTTTTCATCAGGATGCTTCTGTATCTTATCTAGGGAAGAGATGACATTTTGTGTTTGGGTGGAACTTGTTGTGGTTCCCTCTTCCTGCCTCCTCTAACTGTCAGCCTGAGTTTCCCCTAAACATATCAAAATACAGACAAATAAACCTTGTCGTTTAGAAATATATTCAGTAGTAACCATGCTTGAAAACAATGTTTTAGGAGGAACTTGGGCACATTTTCTCATAGAATGATGAGCTACACAAAACACAGCGCTAGGCTATTTCTGACCTTTGTTATGTGCCGCCTTAGAAGATTGATGTGCACAACTCAGATACACACGAATTCCTTAACATTTCTGTTCTTTTTCCATTAAAGTGGAATAATTTGGCATATAAAATACACAGGGTACTGGGGTGTTTTTTGAAAAGCTTGGAAGAATTAACATTTTGATAAGAATACATAGTTCAAGGGTAGAAAATGGATCTGCTAATGGACACCAAGGAGTCTCAGGGCAGGACTCCAGGAGCTGAAAATGCAGCTCTGAAGAAGAGAGCAGTCTTGTGTCATTATCATTCATTTAAAAGAAATAAATGTCATGCTTAAGATCAGACTGGGATTTCTTTGTCTTTCAAAATCAAACCAGAAAACCCTTAAAACTCTAGACTCTTTGATTATGACATTTGCCCTTTGAGTTTAATTGATAGAACAAACACTAATTTTTCCTCCTTCTCCTTGAGCAGTTTGAGTTCTTCAAATTCTCCTGCAGTTATTGGTGACTGTGTATGGGCAGCCAGACATGCTTCACACAGTTAGATACTGTGCAATTTTACTCGAGGGCTCTCTTTGCCTATTTCAACTGGCCATGTTTCAGCTGGATTTGACTCTTAGTTGGACTTAAAACCTTTATTTTCTTAAAATAATTATTTGCACTTTTTGTTCAACTTACTTTTAAAAATGAAAGAAGAGAAATGCAATGACAGAACATGAGCTTGCACATACGTACAAACACGCAGTTTAATCTCATTTTCTGCAAATATATAATATATTCCATATAGGTCTAGAGGGGTCCTAGAGGGGTTAACTCCTTTTCAAGGGAAGTATTCTGCCTGCTTACAGAGAAAGCTGGGATCAGATGGAAGGTGATCATTTAGCAGAAGATAACCTGAGACACTGCAGAGGGCATTGCCAAAACTCCAAGTAAAATGCAGCATCTCTCCCTCTGAATGGATGCATATTCCAGTCCTCAGTGCTGTGTCTTGCTGGGTACTCAGCACATTGTACATCCAATCCTGACATGTGTGGCCTCCAGTTTTTTTTGGTTTTGGTTTTCCTCTGAGGCACTGTTTCCCCATTTATTTCATTGTTAGATAACAGAACATAGTTCCAAATATAAAAATTCATTAACTTCAATTAAACTCCAGCATTCACTTTAAAAGTAAATGCTTCTGCAGTCACCTTTTTCTTGGCTGCACTAAAGGCTAAATTAAACAGGAAACACCAAACAAATCATAGAAACACATAAGCAGAACTATCACTGCACAGTCAAGAATTCACTTTAGCATTCCATATAATTAGGAAATCGATGGCTGAGTAGCAGAAAGGAAGATGGAAAAGGGCAGAATAAATTTCATATGACCAATTACATAGGCATGTCTACTTAAGGACAAACAAGAATCTCAAATCCTTCATGATCCCACTTTTCCTCTGAGGGGGGGATGAGGGGAGGTGACCTACAAGCTGGTGATGAGACGTAGCATAAAGGAACCCTTCTTCAATCCAGCCAAGACAATTCTTCAATTTATGCAAATGTGATACAACCATTATTAAACAAGAAAAGAGTCACAGCTTTCTTTTGAAGACAGATAAGCAGCAACAACAGAAAAAAAAAAAAAAACTTTCAGAAAATATGTCATACTGTGGCCTCAAATTCAAACTGCTCCAAAAAAAGACAACTGTTAACATTGCTATTTATATCAGAAAGCCCTTAAGGATAAATTTTAACAATGGCATTAACAGTGAAGTTTAGGAGTTAGTTTTACTAAAAATAGAAAAGAAAAAAAAATATTTAAAATATGGCGTTTTGTAGAAAATAAAACCAGAATAAGCAAAATTCTTTTGGTATATTATTCCAATAGAGCTGGGAACATTTTAGTCAATTAAATCTCAGCATCCTCTCAGGTAAGATTATATTAGCTATATTATTACAGTAGGAAAACTAGGACAAATATTTTTACTTTAGTAAGTTTTAAAAGTAAACTTCTAGAATTGGCACAAGCTGAAATCACCTATCCAGTCTCATAGTCCTGAAACTCCCTTTCCTATTTTCTGTAAAACATTCATTAACACAGTCTGCAAGTCCAGTGTTTGTTCAGATTTCAAAAATTTCAGTGAGTTAGGCAAAATGTGAACTTGTTAAACCCTAAAACCCAACCGGAAAATGTAGCAGGATGCCTTATGGCCTAAATCCTTCAAGTTTTGATTTGAAAAAAAACCCAAAACCTACAAACCAAACCAACCTCACTAAAAGCTTAAGTATAAATATTTTTGGAATAGATTAATTTTTTTTAAATAATATTAATTTCTATTTTGATATATAAAAGAATATTTTCACTGCAGAAAGTTCCAGAAATTTATCATTCAGCAGCTGCTTCAGAACTAATGAATGTGGGCTTCTTTCTTAGTATGGGAGATCAACATTCATTCTTTCAATCACATCTTTTGATTCCTTATGTCAAATGCCCTTCTTTAATGTCTATTTTGATGACCCATAAGAAAATGCCAACTGTTCCAGCATGAACCTGAACCTTATGCTTGCTTCTATATTACCACTAAGTACTTCAGGGTGCAAAAGTGAATGTGCAAATGGAGTAAGACATTCAACAGCAGAGAATCCTATTCCTGGCTTTGTTAGGTTAAGGCAGACCTCTATTTTTTCCTTTTAAACTGAGTGTGCATTACTATATTTTGTGATATTTGCTCCTACTGCCACTGATGTTGAAAGCTTTGCCACTGACATGAATGGAAAGAGGATAAGACTCAGAATGTGCTTATGATATAAACTTGTGATTAACATTAACAGCTGGTAGGGGTTTTTTTTACGCTAAGCCTCATAAATACAGCTGAAAAAGCATTTATCTGAAAGTGGAAAATGAGGGCTTAGCTAGAGCTGTGCAATCTTTTTGTAATGAAACCCAGAACTAGCCTGATTTGAGAGAGCTGCTAGAGGTCTGACATTCAGGCCAGTTTTGCTAAACCCTCAGTGAACACAGTGGATTTACAGTTTCAGATGAAAACCACATACAGCTCAGCAGAGATTTTGGCTGAACGACGCTTTCGGCTTTTTGCTCAAACTTTAAACTTATTGGATGTGAACACAAAACCCCCTGAACTTAGAGAGAAAAAAAAAAAAAAAAAAAAAAAAAAAAAAAAAAAAAAAAAAAAAAAAAAAGACTGGCATGATTACCATGCAAGAAGAAACCATGCAAGACTTGTAGAAATCCAGGCATGGCAAGCAGTAGTTTGGGAGAAGATACATTGGACGTTATGTAGAAATCTCAAAGCTCTACCACCATCTGACATACTGGACAGAGGGGTGTAATCAGTGTCAGTGGAGCTCCAGTTAACCATATCAGGCACCACATGACAACTGCAGTTTATCCAGACCTTTTACCAGAGCACTGACATTAACACTGCCTTTTAGAATATGTGCATTGTATAGTAGGTGGTGATTTGGTGGTTTGGGAAGGAGCCAAGGAGAGAGACTCAAAGTATAGTGAACTTCCTTCCAAAATTGATGTTGAAATTTGGCTACCTGAAACACATTACAAGTCATGGCTAAATCAGTAGGGTATTAAAAAGGAAATGACTCTTGAGCACAGAAGTTTTGCTTTTCCCCTCTCTTGCATTGTAATTCTCTGTCCAGCCCTAAAGTGACTACTAAGCTAAAGGAAATTAAAGAAAAGATGAATAGAAAAAAATCTCGAGCTGGGTCAAATTCATCCCCAGTGTAACTTAGCTCAAGTAGAGTTAAATCAATGGAGTTCCACCAGGGATGAATTTGGCTTATTGTCAAAAGGAAATGAAGCAACTCTGCCCTCATTTACAGCTATCAACTTAAACAGAAATTTCATTATAAGGGAATTTCTGAAAACAATTCCTAGGTAAAAGAAAATTGCTAAGGTTGAACAGTGTGTGTGTTTGAAAATTCCCTGAAGTCCACAACTGTCTGCTTACTTGGTAGATACACAAAGCCAGCTAATTGAACACTCACGTTGTTCCAAAGCTCTTAAAAAATCAGAGAAGCCTATAAAATGAGTAAGTAGATTGTCTTATGAAATCTTCTTTCTTTGTTTTTCCTATAATGAATCTTAAATACTCAACTGCAAAAACAATGTTAAATTAAAAGTAGGAGGGCAATTTCAGAAAAAAACAAAGTCAGTAATATAATTTTTGGTTACTTTCCTATTCTTTATTTTATTTTCCTGATTCAGTTGTAAAAGTAAGGTAGAATCTCTTAAGCTGCATACTTCTGCCATTTAGGTTCTCCAGAGTATGATCTGAAGAGATCCTGTGAAGATCCTCTTTGTTTCCAAATAAAACACTGAATTAAATCTTATATTTAATACAGATATTTCCAAGCAGATTCCTTCCTATATATTTTACTAAGCTATAATACCACTAAGATGTATTTCTGTTCTAAGAGGAATTGTGGATCAGAGTTCAAAAATTGTAGATTAAGATAAAGCTGGGTTAAACCCCTTCCCAGTCTTGACTTTACAGTTTTGGTTTTGAATTGACAGCAGTAAGTTTCAATCAGAATGGAAAATATTTCCAAGAGATTTTACACTTGTTTTGAAGGATGTTTTGAACACATTTAGAAACTTGCTCTCACAGCCTAAAAATTGCATGTAATGTGATAATGCAGAATATATTTTACGTAAAAGCCTATGAACACAACAAAGCTAGAACTAAACATATTTTCCAAGACGCTGTTTTCCTTAAAATGCTGAGGATTCTGAGATGATGATGATATTTTGTGAATGTGCCATGACCACGACTTAGCTTGTCCTTAAAAATATCTGCTCCTTGAAGGCTTGTGAAAATCCTGATCTGAAACCTTAATCTAATTGTCAGCAACTCTAAGCAAGGGTCAGCTTCAGGTTGACAACACCACCAGAGGCAAGTCCATCAGAGTCACCTAACCTAAAAGGTAACTTTTATAAAGACTCAGCTGCTTTAGAACTGCATATGGAAAATATATTAATTCAGCGAGTTCTGATGAAGTAGGAGTGCTGAGAATATCCTGAATGTTCTCACGTGGCAAATGCCAAAGAAAATATTCTTAAAACTTCTTAAGAGCAGGTTATAAATCACTGGAAGAAGCCATTTTTTCTCAGGCCTAGCTCTCACATAATCCAAGGCCTTGGTAAGGTATTTGGATAATATTAGAAGTAAAATGAACATTAACTCATTTTAGGCAAGACAACTTTCTCTAAGCAGCTGATGCTGCAAGAGTGACATAAGGAAATCAAAGGCTTTATCAGTTGTTCACATTCATAGGTTAACCAAGGCTTCAGTTCAGGACCTTGGTCCACCAATCCATTTAGATGTGTTTGTGAATGTTCTCCATTCCCACAGAGTTGTTAGCATAGACATGGTCACATATTAAGATTTCTAAATGCTTGTTTTCTCACAATCATATGCCGTTTGTTTTGTTTTATTGACTAAATAGCAGACAAAGACTAGCCAGTGAGATGTAACAGTTACCATGTGTACACAGAAAACCACTGAAAAAAACAAACTGTGCATTTCAATTGTTACACTATGAGCAGAGAAGCAGAAATTTCACTTTAAAAACAAAAGGGGAGCATTTACCTATTCTGTGCCATCACTTGCTTGGAGTGCAATGAGATGGCAATTGAAGCAGACAAGGACACACAGCTAGAGATCTTTAGGAAGGGAGGACAACAGCCAGCAGGCCATGCAAGACCCCTGACTTCTTATCACCTGATTTACTGTCAGATTCTGCAGGCTGAACCCGCAAACGGATACTTACAACTCCATGTCAAACATAAAGAGTCAATTTGGCTATATGGTTACACGTCTGGAAAGCTGAATTTCATCTCTTTCTTTCACATATGCCAACCATTTAACAAAGCAAAAAGACAGACAGATCTACAGAATAAAGACAATAAACTTTCCCAAAGTGGGCAAGTCGAGATTCATGTGCCAACTATCACACCACATTAAGAAGAAATATGTGGTAAGACTCAATGTGAGTCAGTAGAAAATGGGCTGATTCAGAACTTCACCACAAAGGCTGCATCCAGCAAAGTTCTGCTGGGGGCAAACATTTCCCAACATACTCATACTGTTGGCAGGAATAAAAAATATTAATATATCCACTGGCAGCAAATGAACCTGTAATTTACAGAAAGCATTTTCAAAAGCACAGACACAGGTTTGTTTCTTTCTTCTGTCTTAAATGGGAGTAATAGTACACCAGCACACAGTAATTTTTCATCCGTAAAGATGTGAGAATCGAACACTCAGCAATCAAGAAGTGCTCTGCTCAAAGAACAAATGTATTAAAAAGGACTGCCTGTCCACCTTCCAAATCTTAGTAACTCTAATTCTCATGGCTAACACATTGACTTCAAAGAGACTCACAGTTTGAGCAAGGCAAATACTAGAGTAAATACTGTGAAGACTCAGCCCTAAGAAAGGAGAAAAAAGTGGCTTCAGTGGTGACATACTTGCAGCAATACCATAAATCATTTATGCATGCAACAGATTCAATTAGAGCCAATGTGCTCTAAAGTTAGTTTGTGTATCCATAACAGGAGGATTTTCACTGAAGGTCATTTATCTTTGTAACATTGAAGTGAATTTCTAGTTTGGATCTTTTCCTTTTTTTTAATTTTAAGGTTAGGGATTAACATTTTCAATACATAAAGTTACAAATGCAGTAAGCATAGCTTCTATAGGCATCTCCTAGTAAAAAACATTTGCCTCCTAGTCTTCATTTGTGAAGACCTGTGATGTCTGACAAAAGGCAAAGGTCATCTCAAGACTGATCCTAAGACTGAAGTTTGAACAATTTTTAAATTTTTTTTTTAGCATTTGAAGATTACTTACTCCCTGAGTAAGTAATCTCACACCTCAGATCTCAAATGTTTTTAATTGTCAAGAAACATGTTTGGCCATTTTTTTCTTGTTACAACACAAAGAACTAAGACTGGAATGGTTCCTTTGAAATATACATATTTAAAAATACTTTTAACTTTGTAGGCAAATCTTTTAATAGTTTAGTTAATCTTGAGAGGCAAAAATGTGCCACATATGGAGAAGAGGGAGCAAAGAAAAGAGAGAGGAATCCCTTCCTAGATTACTTTACTGTAACTTTCATCCTAAATTATAGTAAAGAAATTCAAGCACAGGTCCCTCTTAGGAAAGAGCCAAGTATAGGTAGCAACCCCAGGTGTGAAAATTCTGCCATCCTTTGAACCAGAATTTCAGCAGAAGACATCTAAAAATAAAATTCCCAGCATATTTAAAAAGAAAAAAGATGTTTGCATAAACATTAATACACACCCATGCATGTTTTAAAATAATATCCGAATATACGTTAGTAATATAAAATAATTATTCACAGATTTTCTTTTGGATTTTCCAGAATCAGAGACATTTAGTGTGAATTCCCTTCAAGCAGATTTAAATTAGGGCTTTACCATATTTAATTCTAGGTACATAATCACCCAAGTGAAAACAAAATTCGGAGTGGAAGAGAATTTATTTCAAATTTCATTCCAAAAATATTTTTGCCTCCAAAGCTTTGCTAGGAAGAAAACACTCCTGAAAATGATACAAATGGTTTTGACATTAGGAAAAGTAAACAAGCAAAATAAAGATGGAAAAATCATGTGGTCAGTTTGCAAGTGCTGTTTATTGTTTGAGGCAGGGTTAAAGCCTTTTATAAAGACAAGAACATATATGCAAACAGACTGAAAGTGACATTAGGTTATTCTAAACACCCCTATTCCAAATCCTGCTGCCCGTAACGTTGCCATAGCCAAAGTGTGTGGAGGCTTCAAAACAGATATCATGATAGGAACAAACTAAGATTGCTGTTATTTTGGTAACCAAAACAGATGACAAGTGCCCTAAATATTTCTATTAATATTTTTGATTACAGAAAAGGCATGTATTTTTCCATTTATCTGGTATCCCCTTGGACTTGTAATGTGAATTGGCATTTCATTTATAGCCATGTATGACATTAGAAGAGGCATGACAGGTGGCTAAAACGTGCTTTCCAGACACCAATCAAACAGCTCAGAGATCAATTTGAACTACAAGTGGTGTGAACGAGATCATTCTATGTTCATCAGTGATTTTAAGTATCTGTTAAAGATTTATTATATACACTTTCAGAGTGAGCAAAAGCTTCCGTTTACTGAGTGAGGCCTAAAATGCTGAGCAGCAGCAACTTTCCTTTGGCACTCAGCCAGTGCCTCACTATTTCATCAGTCACATCTGCTTCCACCACTGGCCTCCATGTTCAGTTCACTTCCACCTGTAATGCCAGCTGATCAAAGCCCTCAAGGTAGACAGTTTCTAAAACCTGGTATTTTTTTAAACAGGAAAGTGAATAAAAGACCACCAAGTAATTCCAAACAAACCAAGAACAGCTAGGCACTGATAGTTCGTGACTGGGATCAATGTGAATGGGTTTGGAACAGTCAAGAGGTCCAAAGTTTTGCATATTCCTTGGCCAATCCCATTGTATCAAGTAGAATTTAACACAATATATTCATGAAGAATGGGCCTTTTTTTTTTTGTTCCACAGCAACAAATTCATGATTATAAATGTGTCCAACCTCTTTATCAGAAAAGCAGGAAATTTCCCATGACTTTTTATACTTTTGACTGAAAATTTGACAATAGCCTTTCTTACATAGATTATCAAAAGGGATTATTCAGAATTCATCTCTTTAATATATTAGTAAAGCTGCTAATTATGTTAATTCCACCAGTTACTTTTGTTGACTTTTCTCCCCTCTGAATAATCACATCCATCTGTTGGCAGATTTATATCACTCCTTTTAAGCACTTTTTCCCCCAAATTTAAGCATTTAATTCTAAAGGTAATCACTACAAGTCAAAAATAGCTTGTGCAATAAACCAGGAATAATCCACACTGTCAATACCACTAACGAGGACTTCTTCCAAGTGTAAACAATTAAGCTATGACATTATTTTGCAGGATAAAGAAATGCTCACTTTTCTGAAGGTAAGAGCTAGTAAACAATGAGATGCGATTCAAGAATTAGAAAAATTTGTTTGTCCAGGAAATTGCTTAAATCCTCTTCCTTTGCATATAAACATCTATACAAATTGACAATGCTTTGCATGGCCAAAATGTTTTCGGGATGTTTATTTTTTTTCCCCTGCTGAAAGAAAAAATAATCCATCTGGGTTCATTTGGGGGTGGGTGGGTGCACTACCAAAGGGTGAAAGGATTTGTGTGAACACGTATGAGATGATAGAAACACAAGCACTTAATTCACAAGGAAAAAAAAAAAATAAGAACAGATAAAGGCTTTTTTCATCTGAAATTACAGCCTCTCTCTTTTATAAACACTTTGATATCAGCATCCACTCTTGCTCACCAGGCCAGGCAGAGATAACCGCGGTGCTTTAGCGGCGGCGCCGCGGATGGAGCGGGCTGGGCCCAGCCCCAGGTGTGACCCCTGCTCTCCTGCGAGCAGCACTCGGACCAGGCAATCCATCACCCTGCTCCTCCTGTCAGGCCCGGTGCTCGGCTGCAGCTGCCTGTCACACTGGTGGATGGGACCTGCTTAAAGGCAATCATGTCAATCTCTATGTGACTACTCAGGCTAAGATAGAAGGATGATCTTGACAGGCTTGGCAAAGTCAGCAGAAGGCACTAGAGGACTTTAGTTACATGCTTAAAATGTAGATGTGATTTGTGCTTCTCGTGTGGAGGGGCTGAAGAGGCATGGAACAGCACTGCGTTTTATAGCTGGTCATCTCGGATGAATCTGTTGCCTTCGGAATGTTTTCCATAGTAAATGTAGCGACACTTCCCCAAAATGCCTACAATAAAAAGGAAATGAATTACAGTTAGGATTGAAGTAGAATAATATTCAATAAAGCACATAACTTGGGGAATTTGAAGAGAGAAAGGAGTAGTTTTCTCTTGTCCTGCAAAAGTTGGTGCATTTCAAATATTCAGTACTGCCATTTCAATCAGCAGTTTTGAACTCACTGGAAAAATGTGTTCAAACACCTACATGAGCTATCCTGTTAAACATACATCCACAAGTGTCTTGCAAACTGAAACTACCTAACACTGAAACATCATACAGTGGGTTTTAAATCAAAGTACCTCTCTCCTGCTTCTAAAAAACCAGAAAGACTGGGTTGAAGTTATATTGTGTGCTCTCTGCTATCTCCCTGCTATGTATT
Source organism: Zosterops lateralis (assembly GCF_965231275.1). Lineage (NCBI taxonomy): Eukaryota > Metazoa > Chordata > Aves > Passeriformes > Zosteropidae > Zosterops > Zosterops lateralis. Next base: position 6,112,905 of record NC_139768.1, read on the forward strand.
TAAAAGGTTTTCCTGATGAATGAAACCAAAAACAAAAAAACCTTCACCCAACATCCAGTTTTTGTCCTGGAAAAACCTGTCAAACTTTCCCAAAGTCATACTTCAAGTACCTAAACCATCCTTGTTTTCAGTGACAAAGAACTGAAGTGAGTGGCTGAAATCTATATGGGAAGACAGACATGGGCTAGAACAGTTAGCCTCCCCAAATTCCAGCATTTTTATACATACAAATAAATATTTAATAAAAACATTTCCAAAGTATCTCTCCAAACAACACTGCAACATCCCATGAGCAAGATACAATTTAATTATGCTAAATATTGGCACATGCAGGATGCTTTCAATAATTAGCCCTAACGCTGGTTTTGGGAGGCAAGGCATGTTATTCTCAGTGAGTACAGGCAGAAAGATGCCTGTGGAAGCCTTAACTGCTGTGGGTGAGACACACATACCTGCAAATCTCACTACCTTACTCAAAAGCATCCCCTCTGGTGGTACTAAGTGGTATGTGAAAGCGTAAGTTCACAGTCACATCCCACCTGTGAACATCCTCAAAGATGCTACATTTTACTAGCAGCGTTGTTCTATGAGCCTTCAGATGTGTATAGTCAAATTAAAGTCATCTCCCATGAACAGAAAGAAGGTGGAAGGGTCTCCTCTGCCTTGGGAGTGTTTTCCAGAGCAGGCACTGAAATATCCAGCTCACCTCCATACGGGCAAACATAACCTAGCCCAAAGGAGACAAGCACTGCCTTATATAAAGGGTAAAGAAGGGGGAGGAGCAGGTCTTCAATTCTTTCTTGTTTTAGATTTCCAGAACTCGCAGAGCTGTTACTGTGCCCACCTGCAGTATGAATTAACGATGCAAGCTTTTATATTCTGCGTCCATTGTTTTCCAGTATAACGTCTGGACATAGTTAATACACATAAAATAGGCTACTAAAGCTATGGAAGTCATGGGTCATGAAAGATTAATGTCAACCCATGCTCTTCTTCCTCTCTAAGACACCATGATGGTAACACATTCCTGTGAGGGTTGTGGGGGGGAATTGATAGGCCTGTCATCTGTTGTGAAAAACATTCCTCTTCAGGATAATACAAATGGGGACTATATGGTGCAGTGCCTGATCATTTTCCTCTCATGCACAGAGCTTTCTTTTGTAATTTCAATTCCAATAATTTCACTAGCGGAGCAGTTTCCACATGCAAAAGATGATAACAGCATTCCTAAACAAGACTCTAATGAGGACCAAGTTTTTCTTTCCCTAAGCAGATATCCCAAGTTGGTAACAAGGCCATTTAGAGCTCAAAATGCAATGGATACGAGCAGTTTATTAACAACATTCTTTGGACTCCTTTTTCACTGGCATTGATAAAAGTCTTGTTTGAGGTCTGCTGCATTTCTTAAGGACTGGAAGCAAGACTGTTTATAGAGATACTGGTGAGAGAGTGCTGTTTGATGAATGCTGGAGACTATAGCTAGGTGTCAGTGCTTAGAAAATGAGGCAAGGACATGAGGTATTAATATTGTCAATGATCTCTTGACAGGAAAACAGATACTGTATTCACCGTCAGATTTAAATAGACATCAAGTGCATTAATGACAAAAGGGCAGACTTCAAACAAAGGGGGCTGTATGGTGCTGCACTGAGCCAGTCTCCAAGTTGGCAATAACCTGATCTGAAAAGACACTGTCAGGGCTACAGACAGGCCTGGGATTGTGTGCGGTGACAGAAAACAGAGATGCTGACAGAGATACCGGTGCCATATTATGCCAAGTATATTCTAACACTGTCTCCAGTCCTAACGAAATCTGACATCATTTCCTATCGCTTATAGTATCCTCCACCGCTCTGGCAGAATATTTCTCCCCAGACATCATTACAAACTCCACTGTAGTTTTAAAGTTACTGGCAGGCCTGTGCTGTCGTGGAGGCTGGGTCTAGAGGCCTAAGGATAACCTCAGTCAATCTAAATTTGGAGTTTGCTGGAGAAGTGCTCTCATTTTCACTGATATCTCAGCTACTTGAGGTGATCTGAACGCTAAAGTGTGAGGAGCTGTCACCTTGAATAAAATCCTTAAAGTAAAGACGCTCTGTTCCCGGGATGTTCAGCAAAGATGTCGGACAGTCTGGCAGCAGGAAATGAAATCCAGCTGCTGCTGCTCGCCTGGGGATAAAGGTGCTTGGGCTAGTGACAGTTAAAGTCAGCTGAAATTTTTGAAATCCTGCAGCCTACAATTGTTTAAATTAAGGAAGTGTTGTCTCCGCAGAGATTCCCTACCCAGGCACACAGCTGTGATTCGATTGCCAGGCATATTACACATGCTGCTCAGAGAGCCTTGATAAAAGCACAGTTGAAAATGTTGCCATGAGACCTTGTTTATCATGAAGGTTATTTGTAAAACAATAATCTTGCTCATAAATTAAATGCGGTGACTGGCTTGGTTATTTGCTTTGCTTTGTTATTCCTCTCTATGTCCCACCTCCCTTTAGCAACCACAGAAAGCTCAGAGAACTGCAAAATGTTTGTGTGCTGCAATGAGAATTTTGATGTTAAGATATGTCACGTGTGAATTTAGGAAAGCTACTGATTTTTTTCTGCCTATCTGCTATGGTATTCTCTCCTTGCAGGGCTGGGAGTACACTTGTTCTTTTGCACACAGACAAGAGAAAGAATGAGGGGAAAACAATACATCTATGGCTGTTCTTGTGTTTTTAATTAAAATATCCAGCATTGGCCATAATAAGCTACGTACACCCCCTATACATCAAAACAATACGCAGCATCCAGAATGAGGTTTCTGCTCGAGGTTCTTAAGAAATGACAACACAAGGTCTCTTGAGGGATCATCTTCCCTGAATGAGGCTTCTAATTTTTCTTAAGTAGCTGATTCTACCATCACCACAAGCTGTTAAAACTATAATTATGAAAAAAATGCATTGGGAAAAATCATTTTTAAATTCACTCTTTATCTTTTAAATGCTTCCATCCTTTGGAATGGATGTTCTAATTACGCCGGGTAAGTAATGACCTTGCAGTTGCCTGTGTGTGTTGTGGTATCAGTCTTTCTTCACAAACACATTGTAATGTCAGCAACACCAGCTTTTCCTTAGCTGAGGGAAAACCCAATTATCCAAATAAATAAATAAATACATAGATGCATACTAAAGCACGTGAAAAAGTTCAAGTCATGTTAACTCCTTTTAAATTGGGCGTATTTTGCAGAGAGCTATGGTGCTTCTAGACCTCTGTACATTTTAATGGAGAAAAAAAAACGTTTTCAGGCAGCAAAAACAAGTTGCACTGGAAGTGTTCGACCTATAGATCATACAGCCTTAATTAGTTACAGGTCAAAATTAGTTACATGGTCTCAAGCTGACAGTTCTAAGGGAATTATTGTTGGGTAGCATCTTGTTGCCTTTTTCCTACCTCTGTTTCCTAGTACATTAATACTCACATTTAGAAAAACCCACCCTCTCAGTCATCACAACTTGGGCAGCTTCCAGCAACGCAGCTTCCTCCAGTAGCATTCAGTTTTCTTTAAAAAGTAATTACTAAAACTAAGTAGTCAAGCCAGAATTTTTGCCACCCCCATCAAAACCTATTGCCACATCTGCCCAACATCCCCACCAGGCACCCATTTTAACATCAAATGTTTTTAATAAGCCCCTCTGCAAGTGAAAGCAGTGAAGAATTCACAATTAAATCTGTTTGTCAAACACTGGTCTGCAGTATCCATCAGGGAGTACATTTCAGTTAACAGCCTTCTGCCTGTCTTTCACATGGAGTAACCACAGGGCCTGGGACCAGGAGCTGTGGTCAGATAAAGTGTAGCACTCCACACACAGACTCAATATTCTAGTGGAATTCCACTTCACCTAACTTTAATTAGAGCACAGTACCTAAATCCTCCACTGCCAATTTGTATTTGATCCATATTCATCTCTTTTTCCACAACCTGCTGTTGCATAGTTTTGCTATGGCTATTAAACAGCTGCCATGTTCCACCAAGAAGCTGGGTGCATTTCACTGTGGTTATACTACCAATCTGTAAATTGTTTTGAGACCCTTCAGGATGAAATATCAATACCATTATCATTTTTTTCATAGGCACTTGGGCATATTCTACAATTAATGAACAGAAGCTGTGAAATTCCCTTAAATATTAATATAAACTTCCTATAAAGGAAAGTAATTCCCTACCGACCACATTTAGAGGAGAATAAATACCTATCTATGAACAATTTAAAGTCTACAATGCTACTGATTTAGGCAAAACATCTCCACGAGTCAAGTTAATTTAAAACTCTTAAAAATCTTTTCATCTAAGGGATATGTAAAGCTGAGTTTAAAAAAAAAATCCAAAAGCAAATCCTTTTGTACAGGAGTTTAGTAATTTTTCACTTCATATTTATCTACCTGGAAATTCTAACAACTTTAGCTATTTTCTTAGTTGACAACTTATTTTCAGTTCCTTTTGGTGAAACAGAATAATTGTTTCTATTGAATCTGATCCAGCCTATGAATCGTCTGACACAGGAAATTGAGAAGATCCCTTGGAAGACAAGAAAAGGTGTAAAGGATCATCTGGGTCACCAAATACACCCCAAAGCAGCCAGGTGTGTAACCCAGGGATCCACTCAGACCTGCCCTCTGCCCCAGCAAGCAAACCACTGCCAGCGTGGACTGAGCTCACAAACTGCAGTGGGACACAGGAAAAGGACAGAAGAGTTGCAGCCGTCCTTGCTGCTACCATTTAATGTTTGTTGCAACCAGATTGTTCCTGGCTGGAGTCAAGATACAAGATGTTGACTCCTTAAACCAGAGAAGAAGGAGTAACAGCAAGAGGAGAATACAACAGATATCAATGCCTTTGGTTTTGCCAGCTGAATTCTGTAGGAAAAGAGAATCTTAAAAAGATCTGAAATACCACAGCATGAAACAAAACCCAGGTAAATTCCCTAAAATATTATCATAATATACTCACAAGTGATCATGTAGCAAATGCACCAATATTAACTTTCATTGTGTTATAAACTACTGAATTTATTTTTAAGAGGATAGAAACACTACATGTAAGCAAAAATGATGTATAATTTCTCAAAAAGTAGCTCTGCATAAAGGGGTGGGGTTATGCTTGAGAAGGCTGGGGACAGAGCTAGCTGTGGCTAAGGCAAAATTCCTTCACCATGGCCACAGTACTCACACAGAGGTTCCCAAATACTCCCCAAAGAGGTGCCTGTGAATTAGGGATTGTGGTCCATTGCAGGTTTCCTGAAGAAAGAAGACATACCTTCAGCAGTAAACTGCTGATCCTGACTCCCCCCTCCCTCTGAGGGTAACAACACTCAAGGAAGGTAACCTTCCCATTCAGAGGAGATGAATTACCTTTGCTCTGCTCCCTGCACGGGGATGCCAAAAAATGATAACACTTTCCTCTGGACACCCTACAGCATGGGGCACAAAACGGTCTTTCAGACTGAAAGAAATTACTGAAAGGCACAAAATCAAATCTGTATCCAGTCTACAGCAATGGTGTTAGAATTATACACCTAAGCCAGAGCTGAGAGGATTCACAGAAGGCAAACTAACACACTGAATTATTGCAAGTATCCTGCACAGACAAGTACTGTGACATGTCAAGTCTCACTGGCCTGTTTGTGGGAAGGGGGGAAAAGGGGGGAGTATGCAGGGAAGTGAGAGCAGGGGAGGGGGGGAGCAAAGCAGTCAACAGGGAGGGGATGTTGGAAAAATTTGCAGTGAAGGTGATAGGAATACAAAGATGTGAAGTTTGCATCCCGGGCCAAAGAAGCTGCATAAATGTTCAGTGTAAACTAGCAGTCAAGCTGATGTGTGATAAAGTGCAGCCTGCTGTAAATACACTTCAGGGCTCCCAGTGCAACTAGGGAAGAAACTTGTAATTTAGAAGAGGGGGAGGAAAAAAAAAAAAAAAAAAAAAAAAAAAAGAAAAAGCACTGCAAGCTTTTTCTCACATAATCTGTTACTGGAAAATTGAGAAGCTTGTCCAAGTCCGTGGGAATAAGCTGATGAGCTGATACTTAATAATAAACCATATTGTGTCATGGTGCGGAGTCATCTCGATCCATTCAGGCCACAAACTATATTACTTTATACAGCCCTGGCTGACATACATTTAAAGCCCTCTACACATTAAGGAGCCATTAGGCTGACAGATTAAAAGTTATCTTGGAGCTAATGTTTCCATTATGCGTATCCTGGCAGTGGAACAATCAACACACTGTTCCTCAGATGTCATACTTTGTTTAAAAAAAGGGTAGGGGGGAGAGCAGGGGGAAAGGAGGGTATCCTTCCCTCCTTGAATGACATTGACATGATCAGCTTTGATCTGGGCATGTGCTGTCTGCAGATTCTCCACTGTTGGCTAAAATAGGAGCATTTAGGGCATAATACTTTAAATCATTAACCAGTTCCATACTCCTCTGGGTGTCATTGTTACAATTTAAGGTTCCACACTTGGGATTTCTTTGGAATCTTTCCACGCTCATTGTAACTATGATCATCAGAGAAATATGTTGGGGGGGGTTGGAATGTCTCTTTCTAGTGAAAATGAAACAAAAAGCAGACAACAAAAAAATACACAAACAAATAAACAAAAAAAAAAGAAAACCCCAAAACCACATGCTTTTGTCTCTTCACTGCACCTTTACCACTTTTGCACTATTACCATCATGGAGAGAATTAATGCTGATTTTATAATTAAATACTTATTGTGAAATACGTTGAAAAACTAAAGCAGATTTATTTATTTTTTTTCCAATTACTCATACTCATAAATTTTGTAGTTAGCTAGATACTGTAATCAAATAAACCCAAGAGCACAGAAAGCATCAGCGCGCCGAATTTTGGGACTGATGCTTATATTTGGATATATTGAAGGAGATGGAGGAGATGGAGGAAAGGAAAACCTCTCGGTGTATCTCACCTATGGGCTAGAGGAAAGTAGTAAAGAGAGGGAGAAAAAGGCTGTAAATACTCCATCAGCTGAGGCCCCGCTCATCCCTCACCCCGCGCCCGGCGGTGCGGGCGGGCCCGCGGGCACTAGAGGGCAGCAGCCCTTTGTGACAGCCCCGACGAGCCGAGCGGGGCCGAGCGGGGCCGAACCGAGCCGAGCGGAGCCGAAACGAGCCGAGTCGGGCCGAGCCGGGCAGAGCCCAGCCGAGCAGAGCCGAGCAGAGCCGAGCGGGGCCGAGCTGAGCCGACTGGAGCCGAGTGGGGCCGAGCGGGGCCGAGCCGAGCCCAACCAGGCCCAACGGCAATGGCAGCCGGCAGCGCCCCACTGGCCGCGGTGCCACCACTAAAGCGACATTCTTACAATCTCTGCTCGCAGCCTTTCGCCCCGGGGCCTGATTAACCTGGGCAATCCCAGTCACAGTCCCACATCTGTGTGTGCAGATGTGGGGCAGCGCTCGAACAAAAGGCTGGAAATGCTGTCAGGGCCGAGGAAACCGCCCGTGTCCCCCCGTCAGAGGCACTTGTTTGTCCTCTCAGTTCTCTGGTGAATTTGAACCACCTTTCTGTCACTTTTGTTAATAACGGTGCGGCTGCTGAAGTGATGTAAGAGACGCTTTTTACATCTTTAGAATGATGGAGGAAAAGGAGGTTCTCAAATCCCTTCCCGAGCATATAGGAAAGTTCAGCTGTTCAGTGTACATTTTAGGAGATTTTCAGTTAATTTGGATAACATATGCAAAAACGGCCTTTCTGCTGGCTGCCCTCTACTTTGGGCTACATTCTAATAATAAAACTGACCCTGCTCAGCAATGGAACTAAACCATAAAGAATGACAAGGTCATTAAGAAAACAAAAAAGTGACTATAATTAAATCATACTTCACAAACCTTAACCATGCACAGATTGCATTAGCAGTAAAAATGGGAGAGGGGAAAAAAAAAAAAAGAGGGAAGTAAGTTCTTTTAGTAGCTGTGATAGAATTAAACAAATGTACCATGATTTATGGGGCAGAAAGCAAACTTTTGGAATAATTGTTCGGAAAGTCTGCAAGCATTCCAATAAAATTACAAATTCTTATGTGAAAAAAAATTTGAGCAGCAGGGCCCTTCTGGAGAGTTTAGACATAAATTTGGCTCATCTCATGTGCAAAACTTGCTTCTGGATCTCAAATGTGTTCCTGCTGCAGGAGTTCACATTAGGGAAAAAAAAAAAAAAAGCCATAGAAAATTCAGTCTGGCTCAACTGGTTTGAAATTTCTCAAGAGAGTCATCTGAAATAAAGACAAGTTGCTTTTTATTTTTAAAACTGGGAAAGAAAGTCTCTCAAATAAAATTAAAGAGCATAATTAAATAGTGCTGCTATCACATTATGATACAGTTAAGGAGAACCTTCTTTGTCTGCCATTACTTGCTTCTTTCCACAAGCCTCAGAAACAACAACAAAAAGCCCCATTTAAGTAATTGCTAATGATAGGATTGCTATGATTTTTCCTAATACAAAACCGTGTTTTTTGAGAAGCAGATACTACAAGGCCCTGGATTCCCCTGATTTCCAGCAGAAGTTGAAGGCATCTGGCAGTTTGTGAGACACATCCAGAGCCCACAACAACGGCTGGAGCTCCTTTCTCTCCTCTGTCACTATTACTGTTTGGCATCCAGTGAAATCAAAAGTGCATCTGGATCTAAACACTTGAAATATTCAGAAAATATCTGGTTCTCTGCACTGAGTCTGGGCTTGCCTCTTAGTAGAATTTTGTCCTATTCTATATGACAAACAGCACCATCTGCTATTGCTAAATAGTTACTGGCCATAGTCTAGTTCCCAACCTGCCTCCAGTGCTGAAAGCCAAAATATTGTCATTGTTTTCTCTTTTCCCCCTTCCTCAGCCTCCTTTTAAAAATATGCTGATGGCAGGAGGCTGAAGGTTAAACCACGGTGGCCAGTAGAACATAGTTTACAGGTGCACTTTTAGTCTCTATGGAAGCTTTTGCTAAAGATAAAAAATTTGGGACTAAGAAACAGCTTGAGTGGCACATTAAAACCCCTCCATTAGGGTCAGAGTTATTAAAGTTTAGTTAAAGCACTAAAGACTTTCTAAGAAGTATTCTGCTTAGTAAACATTTTCCACCAGAGCACGGATATTGGTGAGAGCTTTTGGAGTGTGTCAGTTAATCAGTATTCGCCCGCTTTGACAGCTTGAAATATTACTCACTTATTTGGCTGGTTCAAATTTGTCAGACTTGACTATGTTGCAAGTTAACATGTCCCCGTATGAAAAAGGAGCTCACTGGCAAAATGTTCACGATGGACCTAATAAAACACATGTGGCCAAATAATCAAGCAGCAATGATCACTGTTGTCACTCAGAAGCACAAAAAAAACCTACCAAGCTAAACAGGAAGCAATAACCTATTACTTTACCTTTTAAAATGGTTAATGGAAGGATAAAACCTCCACCACACCCAGAGTCATTAAATTGCTTGGTTAAAGCTGCATATATATTTTGGATGTATTGAGTCATTTGCTGGTACAAAGAAAAGAAAGGCTTAAGAGAGAAGCTGTCCCTCAGTCCCAATAATGTTCTGCAGCCAAGGAAGCCCCTTCTGCCACAGGAAGGCCATTTAGGCAATACTCTTCACCTTTGCTCTCAGAGTGGATGCTGTTAAAACAGAAAGTCCTCTGAAGGTAGCAGGTAGTCTGGGATTAGACTGTCACAGGAATTCACAGCAGGAAAGCCAGTCACACACAGCCACCGTTTGGTTAAATGTATTCAACAACAGGGCACATGAGTGCTGCTGTTAAGCCTGGGGCAGCACTGAACAGCACAAACTGCCCTACAGAAGACCTCAAAGATCTCAAAAGTAATAACAAAAAATTATACAAGAAAGATCTTTTCAGGGATAAGGAAAGCTTAACCACTTACGTGTGTGCAGTGAACCCTGTGGTCCTTTCAGAGAGGCTCCTGGGAAGCAGCTATATGCTACTGAAGTATTTCAGTCTTTGGGCAAAACAAGCTTGACATCCCTGTTGGCATCTCTGCTGAGAACAGACACTGGCCTTACTCAGAAAACATCAAACGTGACTTTCTGCTGGCTGTGGCAAAGCTGAATACTGAAGGCAGGGGGAGGAGAGGTCACAGAGGAAGCAGTAGTTAACGGGGTAAAGTGAGTGTTATAATCCCCAAATTGCAGTTGGACTGAATGTTTGCAGACAATCTGCCTGTCTAAAGCAAGACAGTCTCATTTTTCTTTCTTCTAGGAGAGGGTTAAGTATAATCTGAAGCCTGGAAAATGGCTGCTGTTGATACTAGTGAGGCCTTCTCTTTAACTAGATCCTTCAGGAAAAAACAAATTAATCAACAGCCAGCTGAAGTGGGTTTAATGATTGCATTCTGCATACAATCAGCTTTTCCCTTTTCAAGGGCCATCAATATGTCAAGGGAAGACATATCTGAAGGATATAGCTCTTAACATCAAGGTTATCTATTCTCCACAAGGCTCCCACTCCTTACTGGGCTGATACTTTACACTGCCTGTGTCTAACATTTTCATCAACTCTGCAATCAATCAAGGTAATAATGTTGTGCAAAAAATCAATTAACAACGCAATTAAACTTTCCTTATTATCTCAAAGGGCTGAAATAATACCTAAAGGGAAGATAGACTCACTGAATGCAGACATCCATAACCCAATGTGAAAGTGAATTATGAGGTTAGACAGATGCAGGCATGTACTGGCGCTGTTATTTTCAAAGGGATATATCTCATCCAGGCAGTGTATCAGTCACCACCAATCCCATACCCTAAAATTCCAAATTACTTTTAAGAAATATACGATGTGCAATATCCATTTCATATTCTCTTTTAGAGATAAACCCCCCAAAATCTGAACAGGAGTATTATTCAAAGACAAAATGATCTTTCAGAAAGAACATAAAATATAAAAGCTATAATAACATTTACATCTGTATACCACCCATGTCTGTAAATGCAGGTCATCAATTATACCTAATCTGCAGTGAATAAGGAACAGAAGAAGCAGCACAACATTTAAAGCCCAAAGGCTCAAATTTGCAAATACCTTGCATCTAGTACACTGAAAGAAGAGCCCCAATATAAACACATGCAGCAAAACCAGCAAGGACTTAAGTATCATTCCCTGAAAATAAGACAGAGTGCCTATATTATTTTGTAATTACATTCAATCCTTGTGGAAACATCATTCCCAAGAGCTGAAAGTTTTAAAGTACATTGAAAACAGACAATTAACCCCTTGCTGTTGGGAGGATTTGGGTTTTAGAATAAAGATGTTAAGGATGGGGATGCTCAGCACACCAGTACAATGGAGTTAATAAAGTTGGGAACCCAGGTACCATAGCCTTGTATTGGAGGTGACTGGATAAGGATTTGAGGGAGGGTGGGGAAAAGAATAGAGAAAGAATACATCTAAAATTAACTACAAAATCAGTGATCTTGCTACTCCACAGTGACAACCAAAAAAGGTTACACAAAGAAAACGACCGTGACCAAGCTAGGTATTCTGTGGGGTTTTTTTGACACCTATTATTTTATACTGCACAACCTGAGCATTTCCCCTCAGCCCCCCCAATTCATTTCCCAACACAGACATATCCACACACAGTCTTCACTCTAGGTTGTTGTGATTTAACATAGGCAAAAAGATAATGAAAATAGAAAACACTTAGGGGAAGCCTATGTCAGAGTGACAAGCTAGGCTCACATCCTGTAATAAGCTCAGGAAGATTTGGAAGCAGAAGAGATTTCCCTCGTACATTGCACTTTGAATTCCTCTGTTAAAGGACGCTCCGTGTGTCTGTGTAAGGAGAGGTGTTCTACAAAGCCCTTCTCCCAGCAGGGTTTGCTTAAGCACATAACAGCTGCAGTTTAGAAATGGTCTAATCTTACCATTTCTTACAATTAGCTCATGTAGTGCAAGTGGCTTGTTTGGACCAAGAACATCTTTTTTTGTTGATAATTCTCCCTGGTTTTGTCTTTGTTTTGCACTTCCTGCTCTTCCCCCTGTTATCCCCATTCTGTAGAGTCACTCATGGGTGAGATACAAATAAACGTGACTAAAATTTTCCACAATTTTTGAAACATTACAGACTTTCCTGCAAGGATTTGGGGCGCTAATATTAGTCTAGGATTAGAAAATTCAGCCATTCCTCTCTTAACCTTTAGGAACATAATTAATATGTTTTCATTTTCAATGACTTCATTGTGTGTCTATCAACTGGAACCATTCCTGCTGTGTATTTGATTCCACTGACGATGGGGTGTGTTGGATTTTAAATGATGTGCTAGCACTTCTGTTCCCTATATACTCTAGTTTATGTGTTATTCATGACTTGCATTTGGAGACATGGATGATACACAGATGTAAATGTTATTAAAGCTTTCGTGTTTAGATTCATTGTGAAAGACTTCTTTGTTTTCAGATAATTCTTTTAACCATCACAAATAACCACCAATATATGAAATTGTCTAGAGACATTTTTCTTTCCTGTTTAGGTTTTTGATGAAGAGAATTTTTTTATTCTCCCTAGTGTTCTCTCATCATCAAAATAAAATACAGAATAAATTGACAGACAGCAGTTACACCTGTAGGATAACATAGAAGTAAACCTTTTTGTCATATGCTCATTATACAAAATCAAACCCAAAAGTTACTTTATTTTTTTAATAGCTGTCAGGACTGTGGCTCCCAGTTTAAGAAGGCTGCGACTGGCATTATTCTCAAACTGCTTTCACCCTTTAACATCACATTTGTATTCCTGAGGTATTTAAAAGGAACATGGTAAAGAAAAAGGTACCTTGCCAAATAATGGTTTCCTATCTCCTTTTTCACTTAGATTAAACTAATTTTAGATCATTTGTTTTATAACACTATTTAAATATTTTGAATATATGACAGACATACCATGCATCTTTGTTGCACTGGTACTATGTAGGAAAAAACTAAAACACAAATATGGACTTAAATGCTTGGTAAGCATCAGCCTTGGAAAGCATCACCCAGCCAGCAGTCAGAAGTAATTTTTTGTGATGGACAGATAAAACACCATTAAATTTTTTCATTGTCACTTATTAAGGCAAGGGGTGAGCAGGTAGATTTGTGTGTCTGGACTGGTAAATCTCCAAGACAGTTGTGTGAGGTTGCTGTATGTAGGTACATATATGGCTTTGAATGGAAACAAAAATGCTCTCAAAAAGCCACATTTAATCACTAATAATTCTGTCAATTTACAAATCCTTAGATATTTTCTCTCAATGAAATTGAAGCTCACTTAAAATGTGGAATCTTGGAGTTGTCACATTTTTGGCTTTAAAAGAAATATTTTTATAGCAGATTTTTTTTACTTTTTTACGTCTATTTTACCCATTAAGCCTATAATAGCAGCAGCCTCTCTATAGAACTTAAATATTCAGAAACCTTGGCAAAAGGGATTCCTTTGTCTGAAGTTCAAGCTTCTTTTAAAAATCTAACTCAGACTAATTAGTCCAAGTATAAGATTTTGAACAAGAAAATAACTGATTAAATTTTCTGTTGCTGCAGTAGTGTGTTGGATAGTGGTGGCTCGCACTCCCCAATGTACCATTTTACAGAGAACTTCATATTTTGTTGTGAATAGTTACTGAAAAGAGAGTTTTCCATCTGACAGAGAGAATCAATCTAATGTCACCCACTCTTTATCTCCAATTTTCTACTAGCACCACCTCTGTCTGGTGCAATCTTGTTAATGTTTTGCTGTAGATACCTGCTGTTTTACTTCACCTGCCACTAAAGCTTATTGCTCTCGAGCAGTTTTTAAAACTGCCTTTGAGCTTTATGAAACAAAATACAATTTTTTTAAACTGAACCAAACTGTAACTTAATTCAGCAGGACACTGCAATGCTGCTTCTAAGTCTTTGGTGCTTTATTAAGGCAGCAAGGTTCCAACCTTCCTCTTCCCCAGTCACAGTGAAGACAGCTCAGGACTACTCAATAGAGCATTTCTAGTGGCCAAAAATCAGGAATTCGTGGCTCAGCTGCCTTGGGCTGCATTCCAGGCAAATTCTAGCCCTAGTGGGGAGTGGCCACACCATGGGAAGAGTAATGCACTCCCTAGTGCAGGATATAAGGTCAGGACAAAGTCGAGTGTCTGGAACATCAGATTAGGCCATACTTGGTCCTTGAGACTAAGAAGCTTTTGGTATTTGGGACATGGGACAGGGTAGCAGAAGAGGGTGAGGAAAAAAAGGCCATTTTTGTGTGGTTTCAGTCTTGTGCCATACGATTCTTCAGCCTTCACAGACTGCCTGGCCAATGTCCACATTTCATAATTTTACTTTTCATGGTGAAAATACTTATTTCTTTTTGGGTTTGCTCAAAAATGGAAATACCTCTTCATCCAGGGTATAGATGAGCAATATTTTCAGATACTCTTTAACAATCATTTTGTTATCAGGAAGCAGTATATGATAACTTATAAACATGACACCATCAATCTACAACATTATTGAGGCAAATACAGTTTAATTCACAATTCAGTATTAGCAGACACCTTAACTGAGTAGAACCTGATGCAACAAAAAATATGTTGAGATAAAATTGTTAAAATAACAAAACAGTCTGCCTACCATTTCTGTCTAACCAGAAGTTATACGTGTTGGCTGCTTGTGAAATAATACAAGATTTCTGTCACTCCCCAATGCACTTGTCTGGCTTAAATAGCCTTTGGTAAAGGCTTGGAGGTCTTAAAATAGGAGGGCAGTCATCAAACTTTCAGCAGATGACTCACTGCACTGTTAAGAGCAATTATTTAAATGTATGAAATATTTTAGACAGTTGATGAAGTCAAGAGAACCAGGAAAGCAAACAGTGACCCACAGGCTTTCCACTGTCCTCCTTTTCTGATGTGGTTTCACAGTACACGTTACCAGAAGCTTTATGAGACCACTTTAAACCATCAAGGGTCCATCCAGGTAAGATCAGCCAAAAAATGGGGTACTGAAACAGATTACAGAAAGCTGGTACAAGATGTTCTTCCCTTTTTTCTCCCATGTATTTGAATTTTTTGTTTAACAGGGAAGAAGTCTGTCTTCTCATAAGACCAAATGATATGACAACATTTTTCTTGACCTAAAGAAAATAACTTCATGTGGTCTTTCCCATAGCCACACAACTGTGCAGGCCTGGTGACTGTGGCAGTCTTGCATAGCCTCCTTCTCCATTTATAGCAATGATGGTTAAGTTCTGGACACACATGGCTCTAAAATTTATTGAATTCAAGTGCAATTAATATCCAAGTCTCTGGGAAGCTTATATAAAGCTATTACTCTGTTCAAAGGGAAAAAAAAAAAAGACCATCAAATGGTTATACTGAAAGTTATTTTTCTGTTTTTCTTTGTCTCAAAAAAAGAAAGGGGGAGGGGGAGATGACTGTTCCATAATTATAAATCTTCTGAAACTGTAACTCAGGAAAAGACTTTTCAAATAAAATGTTTCCCAGAAAAGAATATTTGGCAGCGGTTGGCTCTTGTTTTCCCTAATAACCATTAAAAGTCTGCCCTAGTAAACCATTTTACTGCAACGTTTGAAATGGTAGAGTTTACATTTTATTTAATGAATAGTTGCAGAGCATTAAAGCAACATCTCGTTGGCAAAACAGCTCCTTATCCTCGCTTTGTCTCAATTGGTTTTTTTACATTTCATTTTCAATGACATGTCAGCCGTCTCTCACCAACCTCAAAGGAAAGTTGAATGCGGGGCTTACAAAGTTAAGCTGACATTTGCTCTCTTCCAATAAAAAATATTTAGTCCATTAAACATAAATACCTGTCATTATGATACATGGACTGGGTACAAGCCTCCCGTTTCCCTCTGATGTTTATTACATCCAAACAACTGCAGTGCCTGCATGTTTTCAACTTTAGTGTATTGATTAAACTTTTAAATGGCTGCCATATAACCCAGGGACATCAGGAAGATTAATTTGCGTCAATGTTCATCTGTAATTCATTAGCCATTTATTCTTTACAACCACATGGGCTATCAAGAAAATGCAGGCCATTTTTCACTCTGCACAGGCTTGGGAACAGATCCTGAAATTTGTGCTGCATACAAATAAGCTCCCCAGGCCCGGCCACTTAAACTGCTTGGCTTTTCAAAAGTTAAAGTTGGGAATAACAGCAGAAAAAAGGGAACATAAAAAACCAGAAATGGACAAAATATACGTCCTCAGGGTACTAGGGATTTAACTGAGTTTGTCCACTGTCTTTTCATCCATGGATTATGGTTTCTTATTTCAGTCAGATTATAATAACTGAAACTTGTTACTGTGCAAAGGCCATAAATAAAATGAGCTGTACCCCCCTCTAATATCATCTGAGATGCAGTTACTTGGAGAAAGCTAGAAAGCGGCAGTGAAGTATAAAAAGCTCATGCCTCAAGGAGGTTGTAGTTGTGAATCTAAGAAAAGGATGCAGCTTTAACCAACTTTCCCATTTATTGTGGATTCCAGTCTTGCCTTTATTTGGGAAAATGGCCAGCTAAATATTGGTATGTTTCCTTAGGGTAGAGGCAAGCCATCTGGCTCCTTGATTTGCCCTACTGACCCCCTTGGCACAGTATGAAGTGCATATTAAATAAGGAAAAGGAAAGAGAACAGCCATAAAGCAAACAAAAATGCACATGAATTTTACATTTACAACATGGAAAGATCAATGAAATGCATCCTGGTTCCTTTCCTCTCACTACCTATAAATTACAAAGCAGTGTCACTGTGCTAGGTAAAGGCATAGTGGTACAGCAATAGAGCCATTGAGCCTAATGGTAGCAATCTGGATTCCAAAAATGAAGATCTCATAGGACAAATCCAACAGGTTCCCTGTTGCAAACAAGAATATAAACATAGCAGCACTCTGTAACATACACAGAAATCTTCACATAGGTCTAATACATCTGTTAGGATGTAATCATCTCTACTTAACAGCGACGGTCACTATGCTGCCACGTTAAAATGTGGATTTATGCATAAAAGAAAGGAGGAGATAATTGGCTTCTAAAATCAATTATCAGCTTACTGCTAAATATCAACCTGGGTGAAAGGAACACTGGAGTGAGCATGCTGTTTAGTGTAATCCTCCCAAAGTAAGGCTGATGCCATGCCCAACCTCCCTACACCACCCTGGGATCTCACCACAGGCAGGACATTCTCTGTGGGAAGCAGTAGCCTCTTATCAAATCCAAGGATGACACAGGAAGAAACGACATATTGGAAAAACCTGAGCTGTGGAGCAGGGATAGATTTTGGCCTACGCCCTCCAGCAACTCTGAAGAATTAAATGCTGCCCTGCCATTTCCTTATCACCAAAAATCTGCCATTTGGTGCTTGTCTCTGCAATTTGTATACCAGTGCTTTTATAGACAATCTGCAGGTGGGAATGCCAAGTGGCATTTCTGTCAGCTGGCTGGCTTGTAAATGCCCCAAAATAAGTGACCCAAACAACAAAAAAAAGAAAATGATGAGATGTACAGGGATATACTCAAAGTGGCTTTTAGATATGAGTTTGTATTTTATTACATGCTTGAAATTTTCAGTTCATAGAAAGATTCATTACGGTTCATCAATCTCACAAGCAAACTTGAGCTGATTTGTGGTTTCATTTTGCACAAATACTTACTTTTAATAGGCAGGAGAAAATTAAATGAGTTTTGGTCAGATATCTGAATTCTTTTGAATCTGAAAGTTGAGTCAAAAAGAATGTTGGGAAGAAAGCCAGTTTCAAAGCCATATGTATGGGGAAAGAAGTCCATTTATCCAAATCTGGATAGCTTTATGCTGTACACATAACCTGAGTCGCTCTGGTCTGCATCTGCCCCACAGCACAAGAAAAGATGAAATCTCAAAATCTCAGCTTCATCTTTTTATTTTGGTTTTGTCCACTTTAGTCATACCTTCAAAATAATTTAAATATAATTTGTTTGGAGTAAATTCTTTTTTTACTGTGATAGGAGACATACTGGGAACTTCACCAATGAAAATATGTGGATACCAAGTGAATTGAAAATATTGCAAAATTTACCTAGCTTAAGTAGAAAAAAGATGCAGAGCTAAAACTGTAATTTAAACTAAGAAAAGCAAAGCAAATTGTAACACAACTATGGAGTTTCTATCACATCAGAAAAAAAAAAGAGACCTAGTATGCAAAAAAAATTTTGCAGGTGTTCTAGAACAGAGTCATTATAAATTCAATAGAATGCTTTTCAACCTTACTTCTGCAGATACGGAAATCTACCTCATGGTGCCCACTAAACAAAGTGTTTCCTTAGAAACTTTATTCCTTGATCTGCTAGCATTAACTTAGACTAGAACACAGTTAAGATGCAGCCAGAGCTTGAGGTTCAGTCCTTTAAAGTTCCCAGTATAACATATCTGAAACACCAATGACACAGTAAACACAGCAAAGGAGTAGAAATCCCAAAAGGAGGCTGACCAATCCCAGATTCTAATTAAATCTTGACAAATTAAGTACAGCAGCCCAGGGGATCATTTGCCATTGTGTAAAGCCTCTGTCCTGGGAATGTCTCTCACAGGCTGCACACCAGAGCCCTGTGGCACAGGAGCAGGTTATTGTGGCTCATCACCACACCCCAGGCTCTCTCATGCTGCAGGAATCTCCAAATGGGAAGACGAGGTGGCTTTGAGCTCATGCTTACACTGGGGGGACCTAAAGCAGCAAGCTCAGGATTCAGCCATTTGTTTTCATTTTCATATAATGATGTGTCTAGCTCTCATGGTTGCACAGAAAACTGTATCAACTCGAACCATATGTTAACTGAGGCAGCAATATGTTCTTAAATTGGCAGACAGCTCAAAATGACAGTTCAGCAAGATGTGAACTATTTTCAATCATCTCAATAGGGTGTTAACTCTAAACCCTAAACATTGCCTGTATATATATATTTTGTTAACCATTTCACTACTAAATACCTTCAGCAAGACAGCTAAACTGTTCTTCCACACTTCTCCAAGAGAGAATATCCCAATTCCTAATTTGAAAGAATGTCTCTCTATAAATTGGCCTCATTACATACTTGGCTCGATCATTTTTAACATCTCACAATCAATGTATTTATCCTTCCACAATCATGAGGCAGTGAAGTGCTGTCATCTCCTTTTTACAGATGGAGGAAAAAATGCGAGAACATGATAAAAGGGAAACAGAACAGAGATCATCTGAGCTTAAGCCTTTTGTCTGAACCAGTAGATTAGCCTTTCCTTTTACACGGAAATTATGTGGAGACAGCGAAAAATCCGCTGAATTAAAGTAAGTAGAAGAGGCTGAATATTTAAGAGTAGTATTATCCATATATGTAGCAGATTTATTTTTTAAAAGGTTGTGTGCAGTTCAGTTTAAATTAATTCAGTTCTTTCACTGAATGCCACAGAATTTTCAAGGATTTGCTCAAATTTAAGGCCAGCTTATGACAGAGCAGAGAATCTTTTGCCCTTACCTCTAGCTGGTCAGTTTTATTAATGCAGTGCCTTAGCTTTAGGCCATAGTACACAATAAAATAAAAAGGAGTAATGCAAAATTTAAATCTTGCAGCAGTTGGCCAAATAAACACAGGATCTGGATTAGTAACACTTTTTAATATCATACATGCCTAAAATATGCACAAAAAGAAAAGAATAAGAGTTAAAAATACTTTTTTTAAGTCTCAATACCTTTCTTGCACTTGGGATTTTTTTGGTTTTGTTTTTTTGTTTGTTTTGTTTGGGAGGATGGTGGGTTGTTTTTTTTTTTTTTGGGGGGGGGAGTGTTTTGTATTTTTTGTGGCCAATCAGGCCAATGGTGTGGCAGCCAATGTAATTGAAACTGTTTTTCTACCCAGAAAATATTTCAGGTTTGGAGTACCAGCAGTAAATGCATCTAATCCAGGTAGGGAAGTCAGCTATTTATTACTCAGGTGACAATATAAGTTACAAGAAAGCATACAGTTAGAAAAATCTTCAGCCTGACTGGACTGTATGGGCAAAGATAGCTGTGTCTCTTGATACCAGCCTAAGTCACTTTTCAAACAAATAACTGCAAAAACTCTGTCTAGTTTGTGAAGTATTTTGTGATGAAAGGCACTCTACACATGTAAAATATTATTACTACATTCGCAAAATGAAATTTCTAAGAGAAAAAGCACAGAACACGCCAACAACAATAAAGCAATCAATTGCAATAGGATGCAATAACTTGCAATAAATTGCTCTGTAGACAAGGATTAAATTGTTTCAGCACCAGCCACCCAATCCAACTTAACTAACAAAGAGAAAAAAGAAATGAGAAACATTTGCTTAAAAAGCTCATAACTGTCAATGTGTTCAGAACACCAGCATGTCCTGCTACACCTAATACCTTTGTCAAGGTGGCCTATCTGGAACTACTCTTTCCCATTCCCTGCAGACTTAAGCTGCAGAGTTTCCCTGCAGACTCCCACTGTATTTGCCAGCACTGGATCTCTGCTTGGGGTCTGAGTTTGAGACAATCCAGACTTACACACACGGCCCCCCTTCCCCTGCCCCCCTTCAGTATCACTCATCACAGCTTAAGCTTGTCTGCTCTGCACTGGCAGTGACCTGGATGTTGCACATGCTACAGTGCAAGAGGAGAACAATACAGGCAATGAGACTGCTCCTGTGATGTTGGTTTTTCATAAAGATGTGCTTAACATACTTCCAACAACATTATTGTTATGATATTTTTTTTCTGTGCTCTGATTCTACAAATCGGCGTTACATTATACTGAAGAAGAAGAAGTGTATTTGGTTTTAAATCCTTGTATTAAGCATTCTGTTTGAACAATAGATTTAAGAGATTTGGTTTGCTATTCCACAAGATATTTTAATAAATCAGCATCTTAATTCCTAATACTTTCTTCTATTAACACATAAGATTTTAACTTTCTCTTCTCCACATTGTTACATGCTACTTTAATTGATGTGAAAACTGAGTCTCAAAATGACTCAAAAGTGCCAGGCATCCAGAGGAGGGCTGTTTGTCCATTTACATCATGGCTTTTGCCTTCTTCTATGTAAGACTGGAAAATTAGTACAAATATTTGGTAGCAGACTGTGGAGCTATCATTCATCTTCATTTCCATGGGACAGATCAGTTAAAGCCTTGGTTGTACACAAAGCATTAAAAACACTTTTGCATGTTAAGTAATAACATGGCACCATGATGCAAAGTGGTGACTGAACCACCCTTTGGGGTGCAGTTACAGGAAGGCTTTACACTGTATAGCAGGATTGTATGTTTTTAATTGCTGATCACTCTGCTGCAACATGACTTATGAAAACAACTGCACGTTAAACCATGAGTGTCAAAGAAAATCTTGCGAATGTTCACAGGATGATTTTTCAAATCAATTGAAATTATTTTATAATTAAATTTACAAGAGTCTCTAAATCCCATTTTTAACTAATTTAGGTGCTCGAGGGTAAAAAAAAAATACACATAGACCTAAACCTAGGAAGATATTAGACTGGCAAGAAGAGAACCACTATGCCTTTTTATATTAAAAGCACAAAATTCCTGTAATGACACTGAAAAAAAAAGAGGCTAGACCTGTGTTTTGCAATATGCTGCAATGCTGGTCCACACACACCCGTCTGTACTGCGAAAAAACAATTTTCTACTGCAGTTCTTTGACCACCTGGGCAAGAACTGCACAGACTCTGGAGGGACAAGCTCAACTTTCATGGATCCCCATGGGGCACATACTTGCCCAGCTGGAGTGTGGCCTGGAATCAGAACAACTGGGCATATCCCCAAGCACTGTGACCCCCAGTGCCGTGGAGAACCAACAGAGATCATGGTGTGAGTAAAGAGGAATAAAACCAATTGCCAGATAGCACTGGAGTGATGAAGGAAACCCCTGTTTGATACCATACATTCAGATCCACCCCTGTGACTAGAATGCTGCTCCTCTTCTGTCCAGTGTTTTGCAGTCAATGTGTCTGTGACTGCCATGACCTTCACTGAATTGTGTGCTGCCCACTGAGACGCCCATTATTACTCCCAAAAGACTTGGAATTCACAAACCACAAGAAGCTAAGGAAGGACTCGGCCATCAGAGCTTCAGCACGTTCAAAATGGCAGCTTCTGCTGACACATAGAGCAGCAGAACATTAAGTGCTTAGGTAACTTCGCCAATGAAAATATAGACAGCTTGAGACTTCCAGTTACTTATGCACATGTTTAATGTTTTATGCCTTGTTATCTGGTTTTAAAAGCTTGAATCACACTCATCTTGCCCTTAGAGCCTAGTGCTTAGACACTTTAAAAACACCTGCCCCAGGAGTATATGTGTATATATATATATATTTATATACATACATATAGATAGAGAGAATGTGTATATATCTATCTCCTGCATACTTAGCTACTTTTGCCTTCACAAGGGGTTGGTACTGTTAGAAAATGAGCTCACTACATTAGTCCCATAAGCTGGGATTTACAGCTCAAGTTCTCAAAAGAACTGAGCAGTACAACTGTGTTGGATATTCAGAAGGTTTAAACTCCCATTAGGTAATGAAGAGAGGCAGCCAGCACCAAAAAACACTGTGTGTCCAACAGCTTACACTGCTCTTCATTGACTAAAGAAACCAGAAAACGGGCTCCAATAAAATTGGCAAATTTACCTTAATTAATATGTTTCCTTAATGTGCCATTACTCAAATTCAAAACCATTTGAAGTTTATTGCCTGTTCATGGCACCCTGAAGAGGGGTTTTATTTGCTGAGCATTCGGCAGCTTACAGTGCTCTCAGTGAGAGATACTATATTAATTTCTCCATATTCTAGGTAACCAGTCTCATCTCCCAGAGCAGGTCTACATTTTCCCTAGTCTTCCTTTTCTGGAAAGCAAATCTGGTCCTCATTCATATGAATTCTGCTTGCAAATATCACTCAATATTTGTGTATTTATTTTAAGAAACTAATTATTTGGATAGTTTGGCTGTGGTATAAAACATTTATAACTAATGATTTTTATTCTGACACAGCCTATTTTGACTAGTTCCAAAACTCAGGAATAAACCCAGATATCACCAGCTGAAAACCTTTCAAGAGCAATACAGGACACATGATAGTGGAAAAAAAGGTAGATGCAGCATTGAGGATTTAAAGCATCAAAAATGTTTTAAAAACTGAGTGTTCATGTGGTATCTGTGACACTGGTGTTTAAAAAGTGAGGGGAGAAGAGACTAGTGAGCCAAGAGGAAAAGCTGGTCTTTGAATCTGTGTTCGTAACTAATTTGTTTCGAATTCTGCCACAGTCTTACATGTGAGAAATGACATTAAGGGCAAGGGGTGATAGTGCAGAGATAAAGCAACAAGAAGGTATTCAAAATACTTGCCAAGAAAAAAAGCACTCATCTGATAAAAATTTAGACAGGAAGAATGCCAAAAACCAGGAAAGACACAACGGGGAGATTTGATGAGGTGATTGCTGCTGCAGTTGTCAGGCTTGTCAGTAGAAAGGGGATGCCAGATTTTAACTCAAAAATAGTATCAGCTTAAAAGTTGCCTCTTTTTTTTTCACCACATGTTTCTAATTAACATAACATTAGGAACTTACTTCTGGCAACTATAAATAAAACTGTTTGGGACTTAGTGTAAAAGATTAGGTAGAAGAGTTTTTCAATATCTTAAAATAGAGAAAGAAAAAGAAACCTGTTATGAAAAGTCCCAACAACTTCTGTCACGATGCAACAATAACCTCAAGATGGTTTTGAATTTGAATAATGGAGCATTAAAAAAAAAAAATCTCATTAAGTGAAATTTGACGACTTTAGTGGAGCCATTTATCTGTTTTACCTTGAACAAATTTTATGCGATATTCTTCATATTAACTACACTACTTAAGAAAAATACAGAAATGAAGCTTCTCTTACCATTGAAAAAATGTGACAGACTGTAACCTAATCTTATTTGGCATTCACAGTTTTTGCAATCCCACCCTTTACCACTGTTGGACATCTTTTTAAACAACCTGCCCCAACTCCTCTTTTGAAGAAATTTACTGCATTACATCTCATACATGTGTTTTCCTAAATCTTAGGCACACTGAGAGACTACAGTCTTGACTGGAAGAAGACAAACAAAAAAAAAGTTACTGAAATGTCCTTTTATGTTAGTATGAGGATGTTTTTAACACTAGGGCCAGCCTTTGGCATTGGAAAAGGCAAGTCAAAAGGACAGGTTTTCAATTTACAGCCTGGATCTTCAGCTGGGGTTAGTTGCAAGACTTGGCTGATTTACACAAGGCAAGAATCTGGAGCCATGTTTTCACTCTAATGAGGTCATAATTTAAATAAAAAAAGAAAAAAAAGAGGAAAAAATTAAATTTAAACAGGCATTTCCAGGCTAACAAGAATAAAGCCCCTGGGGACTAATGAAGTCAATGAGGTTTATAAATCACAGGTTTATAACACATCCATAGTAAATCTCTTCTGTGTAAGAACTGAAAAGACATTGTCATATTATCTAAGCCTCTTCAAATTCAGCAGCCAGCCAATATTGTGTTTAATTACTATATGCAGTGCAGCCATACACACACCCTACCCACTCCAAGCCTGTTAAAAGGTCTATTCAAAATTCTGCAAGCCAAATGAAAACTTTCAACACAGTAAGAAATATATGTGTATTGTTATATGGTTTCTCATTTTTTCCCAGAGTAAATGTCCACATCTTCACTAAGCATAACTGATCTGGCTCTGGACAGAATTACAGGTGGGCTGAAAACACTGGATGTATCTGAGGATTGGGGAGCCATTTAAATAAGTACAGGCCCTTTCAAAAATTAATTGCATGATTCTACTTCTCTGGTTCTTGTTGAAGTGATTTAACAGCAGTTAAAATAATTTTAATTAGCACATGAAGAGAATGGCTTGTGCACAGAGAAGGTTTCTCTTTATTCCTTGCTAGGGTGGGAATGCATTGTGTTCTTCTGCCTTTCAGGTTAGCAGATTACTTTGCTGCTGGAAACAACAAGCAGAGGAGGAAGCAAAGATTTGTCCACAGCCTATTGACCTTCATTCAAAGGAAGAATATACCATGGATATCATGTTTCCTTCATTATGTCTGGAAATGAGATATGTGGAAGCATTTTGAGAGAGAGAAATCACCTACAATCACAAAGCTTCAGGATAACCCCGAATGTTCTCAGGGTCAGAAGGAAATATATTCTGATTAATGGCACATATGCAGACTCTAGAAATGTCACTGTATCTATTTTCAGATTTCTTTTTTCCTGGAGAAGACACAAGCACCAAATAAAAGGAAACAACAATGGATGTGATAGCCAATGGAATAAGAGAAAGGAAAGCACAGCTACATCTCTCAACAGACTGTAAGGGCGGGCCAGGTTATTCCACTATTACAGAAACTGCAGCAGTTTTGACATGCACCTAAACTAGTCAGTTTGTCAGTTGAGAAATGCTTTTAGCTTTGGTGCTGTTCCATTTTAATGCTGCTAAACTGCTTTCAGAACTTAAGCAGATTTGGATATACTTAGCACCATGTATAAAGTCAATGAGCTTGGGAAATCAAGATTTGAGCTAGCTGTTGTTAGTGAACTTTGGTGAGTGGCTCAGCTGAGACATCCCCTACAAGCCCTTTCCTCCAGTAATTCAGATTCTGCCTATTGCTAAAACCAAATGCTCATTGCTGGCCCAGCACACATGATGCTGATAAGAATCAACACACAGAAGGAGATCATTTGATGATGTTCCACATCCAGGACAATATTGACTTTTCCAGTGTTGTGTTCTCACTGAAGCTATCAATCCTGCAAGCCATGACAAATAGCCACAAGAGAAAAGCCTATGCCTAGTTAGGATGCTAATCCCCATTTCAGTTTCTAACTGCTTTTGACATCCTTTGGCGAGGGTCACTATCATTACATCTGAGCTAGTGGAATAGCCTGTGCAAGACCATCATCTGCTTCACTACAAAGTCACTGACTGAATTGGCAAAATCTTCAGCAGTGAGTCGAGCTGACCTCTTCCAGCTTAGCCGTGACCCAGTTTAACCTTCTGACTTTGCCCATAATTTGTAACACTGCAAACCAGTGCAGATGTTTCTGTCCTGGCCATCACACCACAGATTTAGTTTTTAGTGTTCAAGGAGATGGTGTGCCTAGACTTAGAAAAAACCCACCTCTTGTCATAGGCTGTGTCTCCACTAAAAAGATATATCCGTATTTGCATAGCCATCCTATAAAAGATAATGCAGGAAAGGTTTCCATCCCAACCTTGCCACAAAAAAGTCAAGAACTTCAAGAGAACATAACAACAGTGAAATAAGTCTCACCTGAAAGTAAGAAGGCACCTCAACACAGCATAACACTCATTTAAGCTGGTGGGAAGGAAAACAGCAAGCTTGCACAAGGAGTCAGTCACTGCTGTTTGCTACAACATGCACTATTTAGCATTATTCAATGTAACATTCACTCCAGTACAAGAGTTTGGTTCTGTTTCCTTAGTTTCACCACATATTTTAATTTCCTTTTTACCTCACAATTATGTTCCCTTCTTTCCCATCCACAAACTGACTAACTC
Source organism: Zosterops lateralis (assembly GCF_965231275.1). Lineage (NCBI taxonomy): Eukaryota > Metazoa > Chordata > Aves > Passeriformes > Zosteropidae > Zosterops > Zosterops lateralis. The sequence continues at coordinate 6,139,525 of NC_139768.1, forward strand.
CCATGTTTGTCTCATATATTCATGCAGAAAACCAAAGAGAAATGTACTACATTACAACATACACTTTACTTTGTGAAAAGGCCAGTTTTCTTTAGCCAAGAAAGTAACGCTCCATTTTTTTTCAGCATTTGCCACACCCTCCTCAATGTCTGGATATTCCCTGACATTTAACTCTAAATATTTACCAGTCCTTGTGCTACAGCACTGCAGACTGGTGCTCACCCCTTATCTCCTGCAAACCCCCCATTGCAGTCTTTAAAGACACTAATGATGAAAAATTAGAGGCCTTACAGAATGAGAACGAGAGCTGACCTTTGCCAGTGTGAACTGCCCATGCTTGAATGGACTTCTGTGCACATTCAGCAAAACTTTTCAAGCCTGTACAGCTTTGGTAGATGGCCAATATTATCCTAGCATTGCTTTTCAGAATAAAATTGACAATCTTTAATCCTAATTTGAGTTCATTGCACAGCGCAGACATTTAGGACTGTGCCATTGTGTAGTAAATTGTACTCCAGCTAAGTGAAAAGATGAGAGAAAGAAATACTTGCACTTGGATTTTTAAAGCCAATGCAGAACAGTTTTTCCTTTATAATCTAGCTTGTTCAGGATGAACAGGAAAACAACCCAAAAGACTAAAACAGAACAAAAGATAGATGATTAATGTAGAAAGGATTACTTGTGGTCACTGTGAAAACTGTTCTTAGAAATGATGCCATGTAAGTAAACCCAGAATATTTTCTAGGTTATAGATACATGTTTCAATCTTAGAAAAATTATTTTAAACTGAATTTGACTATAACTAAATTTAGTTATAAATAGAATTTGGAAGAAAACATTCAGCACTGCCCAAATTATTATGATTATTTACAACCGTTAGAGCACAGCAAACACTTTCTAACAAAACTAAATGCATCATTAAGATGGACCAGAAAAGTTTTCTGGAAAATTTATCTTTGGAGTATGTTTTAGAACATGCAAGAAACATATTATCAGTTACCATTAACTGTTCGGAAAGTTTTGTTATATCTGGGCTCTCAGGCATAATTTAAAGTCAGAACTTACACCTGCTGTTCCATTCCCATTTATTATTGTAGCCAGATTTTCACTCCACAAAATTCTGTAGCCCATAAATGGTAAAGAATTCAGTTTTTACACAGTTATAATGTCTTGTTCCATTTCTATTAAGCAAAAAGAAAGCAAACAAATTTAACTTGTAAAAAAAGAAATCAGACCACAAAGTCCAAGAAAATACTTAAGCAATATCTCCAAGAGGAAAAAAACCCACAAACCCCAAACAAACCACCCCCCAAAAATCTGTAACAAAACTCCCACCAAATAAACAAACTAACAAAATACACCAACCAAAAATCCACCAAAACCAAAGCAAAACAAAGAAAGATAATTTACAAAAGGAAAAACTTCTTTCCATTTTCAGAATCTGCTCATGGTAGTTTTTTTTTTTTTTTTCATTTGTTTGTTTTTATAGAAAGGCAGGAGAAGGAGGATCTAAGAATGACTAACAAAACAGCCCCTTCTTTTACCACATGCAGTACCAGTGATTGCAGAGACTTATCCAGATCAGTTACTTATTCTGAAGATGGTACCCTGCAACCACTATGTAAATACAGTCTGCAATAGAAAAAACAAACAAAAGATGAAAGAAACTAAATATCTTTTCCCCAGATTGTATATATGGAATTATGTCATATAAAAATTGCTCAAGGACACGTGTACTAAGTTTTTCAGAAACCCAAACATACACGTTCAGTTTTGCTTAATGATCAACATGCAGAAATCTTCACATATTAAGTTTAGTCTTCGAATTACTGACGACCTACAGAATTGCAGATTATTTAGAAGAGACTAAGACAGATTTAGTTTCAACTGTCTTTTCCAGTGTAAGAGCTGGGGTTCATCAAGAGAAAACAGTTGGAAAGAACTTCAAAACAAACAGAAAGATGTGGCTCTTGACATAAAGTGGTAGACCTGTGAAATTCCTTGCCAGAGGCTACTGGGCAGAGAAGCTTACATGAACTCCAAGGGAGACTGGAGATCTGTTACGGGTTAGTAAACAAACTTAACTGAAAAAAGTCAAATGCTGGAAAGCATCCTGATGGGGAATGTCATACATGCTTGCTCAATTCTTCTCCAGAGATTTGCTTCTGGACATACTTAGAGAAAATCGGGCCACTTGGGCAGCTGGTCAGAGCCAGGGAGAGTATTCTATGTATCCTTGTGTTAGACTTGGGGAAGCACATGGTCATTGAGGTCCTTTACTCTTCATCAGCTTCATCCTTTCCAGGCAGTTCCCTGTCATACCCTGGACTGGTGACCAATATGAATACAGCACTTATAGTCTCGAGAATTCTTTCGCAAAAGCATTGAAACTATCAATAATTTGGTTTCCTACTCCAGCTCAAGAAGCTACAACTAATTCTGTTCCTCAGGAGACTATTCATGTTCCTGTTTACACTTATTTTGGCTAGTGGCTATAACATATCATCTGTGAAAGAGCAGCCTACCATTTTACCAGTCTGACTGCTACACTTTAATTTCCAGAAATGCTGAGGTGGTAAAAATAGCCATATTTCTGCATATCCAATGTCCTTAAGGATCACTGAGTCCAACTCCTGGCCATGCACAGCACCATCCCCAAGAGTCAGACCATGTACCTGAGAGTGTTGTCCAAATGCTCCTTTGAGCTCTGCCAGGCTGGTGCTGTGACCACTGCCCTGGAGAGCTGTCCCACCCAACCACCCTCTGGGTGAAAAACCTTTTACTGATATCCAACCTAAACCTCCCCTGACACAACTTCAGGCCATTCCCTCAGTCCTGACATCAGCCACCACAGAGCAGAGATCAGTGTTTGGCCCTCCTGTTCCCCTTAAAAGAGAGTTGTAGTTATCAATTATGACTTTCCAATGCTCTTCTCTCAGGTTGTTCTTCAGCCATCTTACAAACACCATGGTACACATGCAGTGCTGTGATACAGACAAATATCAAGACTTCAAATAAAAGTGGAGATGACAGCTCCTGCTTCAATACAAACTCAGTATTTTCCTATATACAGATTCCCTCCACAGTCAGACGAGTGACAGACAAGCCTGACTTTCCACCCATAATAATCTAGTAGTGACTTCCCAGTCCCATACAAATGTGTAGGATGCCACAAAGAAATGTCTGATTACAACTGCTACAGCTGTTCAAAGTTGATAGAACATTTAATAGATTATTAATGTGTATGCTCTGTTTAATTTTCTGCCCTGCTGGCACTAATATTTAATCAGATTTTGGATAAATTCTTCTCTTCTAATTGCGTTTACAAAGCCTTGATAATCATGTGCAGCTGACAGAAGAATTTAGTTCTTTTTTTTCCAAGTCACCCCTGTTCTTTATGCTATAGATTCCTGAAGAGAAACATGTTTCCAAAAGGAAATCATGGCCATTTCATAGATCTTTACTATTTCAGCCAATACAGTTGCTCTAGATTTCAATATTTTAAAATAGATTTTATTTATGAGCATTAAAAATCCTTCCTCCTCCCCCATTTTGCCTCATATCACCAGCTGTGATAATTTCAGACAGAGCCTGTCACTTCAGGTTTATTTTTTGAATCCTCCCCTTTTCAATTGCTCCATCTTTCTGATTTCTTTTCTTTGAAAGAACTATTATATTGTAACTCTATAGAGTTTTTGACTGAGCTCATCAAAAGAACGGGAAATGTAAGAGAAAGCCAATAGCTGCATTTTAAAATTTTAAAATACACATTCCATTGGAAATACTATTTAAGGATGCCAGTAACTCAGACAGAAATTGCTGTCACTATGTTGTATGACAATGCCAACTCTCAATGCCTTTTTTTTTTTTTGACGTAGTATTTCTTCCATCTACATTACTCCTTATATTAAGTATATTTTCCTTCACTATTTTCCTTCACTTGTATGCATCTTTAATATGATTAAAACCAAATAAATGCAACTACACTAGACCAGCTAATTACAACATTCCCTTGAACCATCCATCACATGGGAAATCTGCTATGCACATGATTAATCAGTACCTCTCCTTACAAGCAAGATTCACCTCCTTTTAATTTTTAGTGCCTTAAATGGAGCCAGGATGAACTAAGCAGAACCAGTTTGATTTTAAGTATACTGTGACTTAAAAAATTCCATCCTGCAAGTGTCAGCAGTTATTAATGAAGAGTAAATTTCAAAATTAGCCGCAGAATGATTTAAAATGCATTTGTTCCTGAAAGTTCTTCCTCCTCATTCTCAAATAAAATAGATTAAGAAGGAAATTAAATTCCTCGAGAAATAAATTTTGACTGAAGTGAGAAATCATACTAAGAAGCTAATTTAAGAAAGATGAAATTAATTTTGGTGACATTTATTCTATTTAGCAAAAATGGTGACAAAACATATAGTAGCTCTGTTACCATGAGATAAGAGGTTAGTAATTTAAGGCTGGGCATAGTAACAGTCTACAATGATTTAATCCTTCTGGTACAACATCCCTTGTGACCTATCATTAAAGGTTTAGAGGAAAACTGACAATTATTATTAGCTTGTAATTGGATTTTGGAGATGCAGTATAAAGTTAGGATAATTTAAATGACTGTTGACATTGGAAAGATTATGTAAACAGTCTGAATCAGCTGTATTTATCAATTTATTTGGTCGGATAAAAAGCCCCCTCGCTTATCACTATTGTCAGAATGCAAAATGTGTACTGTTATTACAGTATTCTTTTTCACATTAAGAGATAAAAGCAAAGAAACAGTCAGAAACTCTCCCTTAGAGGAAATGTAGACTATATTGGCATCTATCAAATTTCTTAATGATTAATTTCGATTAAAGTAGCTGAAAAGCAAATTTTTATAAACATGCTATTCTTGAAAGAAAAAAAATATCAAATGTATGTCAAAAATACTTAAAAAATAAAAATGGTGTGTTGAATTATTTTATTATGTGGATTTTTAATTATTTACCCTATATTTTAGAAACTAAAGATAGAATTGAAAACACAGGCATCTTTACAAATTTATTTTAAAAATGGTTCACCTTACACTTATATACTGTATACACCTTTGTGTTATAACTCAGTACACTGGAAAATCAAGTTTTTTTCAGGATAAACCACATTTTCTGTGCTTGGTTCAAAAACATGGAAACATCTAAGCTTCACTTGCACACCTCAGCACAGAGCATCTCAGCCCAAAGCATGAAGCCACATCAACATTTGATTATCTATCATTCTTTAATAGTCACTTTCTTCAACAGACACTTGGACATCATTTTAAAAATGTGCTTATTAATGTCTGATATTGAAACAATAACCTCCAGCCTCATGAGCTGAGAAATTCTCTTTTTCTGATATTTCCCTCGCCAATATTTTTTCCTTTCCTTTTTTCCTTATTACCAGTGCCCTTTACTTCCCACATAAATGTAAAGATAGACCAAAATCTCTGTGTGCCATAAATCATGTCTGCCCTCCAAGCAGCAAGTACATCACGTAGGAAATACACTCTGAATAAAACTTTCAAGTCCTCAGGATCCAAGGTCCATTTTGGAAATCACAGAACAGAAGTCAAGTGCATGAATTCACTGTATAAAACCTGGAAATACTCCTTTAATGGGTATAAAGGAATCAGTATTTGGGTGACAGTGGTTATTATTAAATAGGGGTGGTGGAGTACAGTGATTTCTATTAAAAAGCCAACATTCTCACAGAGTATCATCTCTTAATATACTTAGTATGAATATAAGGGAAAAAAAAACACCCCTCTATTTTAGAAAAAAATTAAATATTCTGAGATCTGTTTTCAGTCCACCTGAGAACATAATCTATAATACTGATATCTTCATGAGAGAAGATTCCGAAACAACTGCATTTTTATTCAATGAGATTGTCATTTTCAAATTTAATCTTTCCTAATTTACCACTGTAATCCAATAAAAGAACTCAAAGCTCCACTTGAAAATAGAAAAATTATCTTCCAAAGTATGCCAAAATGGGAGAGATCAACATTTTGTTCTGCAAATAAATCTTGGTAAAGCAAACAATTTTCCAAAGCACTGTAACTTTGAGAGCATTTCATTTTCTGGTATAGAAATTACTTTTGAAGATTTCTTCAACAAATATAGAAAATTCATTTTAAACTATCATAAAACATAATCACCTACTTTATTTATAAATGCTGATGTTCCACTTTTTAGGGCCTAATTCAGTGAGGATCTAAATACCATGAGAGTAAAAAATACGTTGGGTGAGTATTTATAAATTTATGGTGACTCCAAAACATGGAGAAGTTAGAATTCAGGCAGCCATGATCAGTAAAGATACAGATTTTGAACTATTTTAGAATTTTTAGAACTGGTAAAAGGGGCCAGTTTTTCAGATCCCAATGCTCTGACTTCTTTACCTACAGAGAAACAGAACATTGGAGGATTTGGCAAAGCCAGTGACATGCAGGTTCAGAATACCTGGCTACTACTACCTGGCTAAGTAGTATCACTTACTACTCATGGCTTATGGTCTTTAGTCATTTAATAAAATCCAGTTAGAAAGCTTTAAATCACTGTGGTTTTCAGTTACTGTCAGGAGCAGCCACAGAGTAACTGAAACCATTTAATTAGAACATATCAGTCATTCAGTGACTTCCTCTGAAATAGCCAGTCTCTATAATTTAGCCATTTGCAGTTATTCAGATAGTTAATGATGTTTTCTGAACTTAATAGAAAGGACACACTTCAGGACTGGGGAAAGAAGTGCTATTATGAGTCATGGGCAAAACTCCTCAATTTGAAATCAGAAGAATCTCTTGCCAATTTTGACAAATCTGCTTTAAAACTTGGAATGCAGTCAGTAACAGTGAAATAAATCTCTATGCCTATAACATGCAGAGGTAAGTATACCTTGAGATGAAATAACTATGAATAAAGGACTGTCACCACATCTTTCACTTCTATGCCTTCATGTGCTTGGTGGCACATCCTAGGAGTCAGGAGTTTGGCAGTCAGCGAGGAAGATTTAAAAGAAGCATATATGTAAAATTTAGAGACAGAAAAATATCCATCCAGCTTACCAGTCCTGCCTTCCCATTTATCTTGTTTTTCTTGCTTTTCCAATGTATTCCACTCCCACTGGAACCTTATTTCACTAAAGCAGGATTTCCCTCAACTTTTCTAAAGATTCTTCACAATCCTATAATGTTAACACTGAAGCCTTCCTTCCTCTTATTTCCTTCCTTCTGGTTAGAAAAATTTCCATGACCCCACGAAACTCTGAAATTTGACACCAGTTTTCTTCCCTCCTGATACGAGCCTATAACATTCAGCTGGTTTATCAATAGTGCTCTCTTCAGTGCAAAATAAGGGCACAGATATGATGACCAAAGTCAAGCAATATGGATTTTTTTTTCTTCTTTCTCCTTCGGAAAGAATATATGACCTGCAATGTCCTTTAAAACCTCTGTTGGCTTAAGAACATCGGGAGGTCAGGAGTAGAATTTAAGTCTTCATAAATCATTGGCAGTCTTAAATCCCATTTAGTCCCATCTGAAGTGTGCTAAACATAATTGCAGGAACTAGGAAACACACACTGGGACACTACTAAATCAATCTTAAGAGACCCTTTAAGACATCTTGAAGCAATACCTCCTATGCTTTATATACTGCTGCTCTTCTTGCAGCCTCCACTGGGCATAAGAAATTACACATTTTTAGGGTTATTAGGCATAACATTTTCACAGCAGATCAGCATTAAGTTATTTGGCTGGGCACAGGTGTTTCTTTAATTATTTAACATTTGGAAAATTCACTGCGCTTGCTGACCTTCAGATCACACTCCTCCTTGTGTGGTTTTGTAGGCTCACACAAAGTAACAACATAAGGACACAGGTTGTTTCTGGACTTGATTAAGTGTTTGCTTGTGTTGTTTTCCTGTTGCCTTTTATTATGTTTTCAGTATTTCTGGGAGCAACTGGCTGCTTCAATCTTCCTGAACGATGCATTTAAAGAGATGGTAACTCCAAAGTGGAAAGTTGTGTTAGCGGTGAACAAAGGCTGCTGCAAAATTCAGACGTATTTTACACTGAGGACTTGAACAAGATGCAAAAAAATGCTGCCTGAAGAGATTTATTTATTACATCAATAACTGAGAGCAGGATGATGGAACAGTTCATAGTGTTTTAATCTCAAAGTGATTAAAAGCTGCTTTCCAGGTAAAAATGGAGCTGGCAAGTACCTGTTCTCAAAATACTCTAAGCAGATGTTATGCTATGATAGCTACGTTCATGTATCACTAATTCCCAATCAAATACCACAGAGTCAGTTCACACCTCTATCACCAATGCTCTTTTCATCACCTGATACTGCCATGAAGGCACATAAAATACAAGTCATGAAGATTGTGCAAGTTTTACTGGATCAGTCTTAGAAATGTTCTACAAAACATATTGGACGAGCAATGTGCAACATTTCATATAAACCACCTAATAAAAACTGATCCTGATCACTTAAATGCATCTGAATAAACTGAGCTAAAGCCAGAGAGAAATAACAATAACAACACCCCCAAACAAACAAACAAACAAACAAACCCAAACAATCCCCTCCTCATTAAATGCAGACCTTGCAGCTGGCAGGCAACAGATTAGCTATACACAATGAAGTATTGCTTAAGTTGCTTAGTTTTATAGTTTCATATACAAAAAGACAGAATTTGGCAGAATTCAATAAGCCCTTCCACCCTCTTCCCTAAGGTGATATTTTCCTCTTTTTAAACTTCAGCATGTATAGTCTAGAAGGTCTACACTTTGGACACCTTAGGCCATTCAAGGCCAGCTAAGGGACAAAGTTAGAAGATAAAATGTCACCAGTAGGGCTGTGTAAACCTGACAGTAATGGTGGCCCTTGGGAAGAAATCTCACATTTTAATGAGAACACACAAGAATGAAAAGGTTCAGGCTGCAGATGACACAAAGTAGACTCTCTCTTTCCTCTCAGTTACTAGTAAGGCATCAGCACCAAAAAAGGAAAACAAACTCAAGTCAAACAGAAAAATGAGTAACTGAATCTCAAGTCAAACAGGCTGATATATTCTGGTGCTAAGAGCTGTCCCCCTCCAGTTTGAAATGACTGGCAAAGATGTTTACTAAGTATGTACTATTATGCAATAACACCAAAACAAATAGAGCATAACAATGAGAGGAAAGATTTGATGGAGAAGAAAGTTACTGAACCTTCCTGAGGCAGCTACAGTGTAAAACTGCACCTAAATTGTGAAAGAGGCAGCAAAAATGTGCATTATGAACATTCCCTCTAATGCTTTGCAATAGACAAAACCACGTAATGCCTTTATTAAACAGCATGAAATCTATTTAACGCTTCTTTGGATGCACTAATTAGGTTTTCCATTGTGGGACAGAGTGATAACAGTAGTAAGGGCAAATGCTCCACTTAGTTAAGTTCCATGCTACTCCTGCTCATGTAACTCAGTGTAAGAGAAGTGAGTACATTCTGTGAGAGACACTAATGAGCTTTTCACTACTGTTTTGGTCCCAATATTAAAATGCATGTACTCTTTTTAATATTAGGAACAAAATATTGACTTGCAGGAACTTAACAGTCAGCTAAGTCAACCTCTGTTCTCTGGTGTGTTACCTTAAGAGGAGGAAGAGTACTTCAGCACACAGTTTGGCCTTAATTCTGAAAACTACAAATTACTTGCTCAGTATTATGTCTCCTTGAATTCTCTGCATTCCACGAGTGCAGATGAGTTAACTCAAACACCTGAGGTTAAAAAACTTTCATAATGTTTTGAAGCTTGCAGCTCCACTCTCTCCTTCATGAAGTTTTGAGATAGCAAGAGGAAATTCAAAGTGTGTTCCAACATCTTTGCTATTTTGTCTGTCAAGTAAACAGAAAAGCACAAGTGCAGAAATGCTGAATTTATAGCAGGCCTGCATATGTGCAAAAAATAAAAGCAAACAATCCTAAACTCAGAGCAGTCTCCTTTAAGCTTTCAGTTCCAGAGAATAAATGCTCCTTCAAATATGAAAAATTAAGTTGCAAAGCCAGCAGGACAGCCTCGTGGTCATGTTACAAAGAGAGATACACATTCCTGGTGACTCTTCACAGGAAAGCATCTGGTGGAGATTGACTTCACATTCAGAACCAACTACACTGTTTTACAACTTGCTGTGTTCCTGTTATCCCCAAGTACCTGTTTCTGCACACAGCTATACTACATGGGAAAAGAGCATTGGTTTCCTCAGGTTTTAGGTGCTTTGCTTTTTGGTTGCTGGGAGGGTTCTTTGCTGAAACCAAATCAATGGCGCAATTAGTAAAATTAATATTATGAAAGCTGAGAAAAGTATCAGTAAATCATCCTCTGCATAGAAAATCAATAAGCTCCTCTATGTTCATTTAAATGTTTATATGTAAGTAAAAATCACTTTTTTGTGTAGACTCAAGAGTGATAGTAATGGAAATAAAATAGTACAGAACACTGAATATAGCTTTGACTTTTAAGATTTATTTTAGCAGCCTGAACCTTAACCCAGAACTCAGTAAAATTCATTTTACCTTCTTACAACCCTTTCCTGTCATACGGCTTTCAAATATGTCCTGAACATGGTTTGGGTGTCAGACATGAACAATAACTCTTTTCAGAATCAAGACAATGAGCTAAAAAAAGAGGTTGGAGGATTGATCGTGCAAAATTCTCCTCTGCCCCCAGTACTGTTATGTATTTTTAGGCAAAATGTCCATTTTCCACCTGATTTTCATGGGAATTCCAAGGTCTAAAAAAAATTTACTCACTTTGTTTCAACTATGTTTCACTAACTTGACTGCAGAAAAGGGAGAAAAGTTCTTTGCTAAACTCAGCCAGAGCCTAGCTGAGAATCATGTAACTGTCCATAATGACAAGAATATTGGGTTAAGAATAAGTCTGACTTAGAAAGCAAGTAAAATTGTAGGGCAGACAGCTCACAGGGCTCATCCTGGTACCACAGGCAGTACAGGTAACCAGCTGGAGCAATGACAGCTTCTGGCTCTTGTCCAAGCATTTACTAGAAGTGAGAGGCTTCCGCTTTCATTTCCCAGCATCTTACTTTGTATCACTCAAAACAGGATCCCAACCCACTTGTGTTCCGCTGGTACATCCTAACCAGATAATATTCTCCCCTCTCCAGTCCTTTAATTGCCATCAAAATCATGCCCACTCCTATAATCCTGCATTTTTCACTTTCCAGCTACATCCCCACTATGAAAACTGTGCCCTGTAACTTCCCCAGCCTTTTCCCATGCTGTTCTTATGATACATTCTCAAACTACTACACTGATGTCCCTGGCAGCCTCCAGCACACAGCTCTCAGCTCCTTCTTGGCCCTCTGTGCTCTGCCCTGAGCTGGAAGTAGGGATCCTGCCATCCTCTGGGCTCTTATTCCAGATGCTCTGGAACACAGAACAACAGGATGGAGAGGTGCAAGCAGCAGCAGAGCTGGGTCTATATCCATTCTGAGGTAAAAGCTGTTATCAGTGCCTTCCTCATGATACAGATGTGTCTCCCCACAGGTGATTCCACCAAACATAACCACCTCTGTTTGGACTTGAGCACCTCCCCTCTTACAAGTCTGTGATTAATATGGTGTTAAATGACTTTATGGATAAAAGGGCTTCTATGCCTGCAATTAAGTCATCACAGAGTTAATCATGAGCTGTCAGACTCTGACCAACATAATTAACTCTTTCAAGCATTCACAACCTAAGTCAGTTCTGCCAGGACCATTTTACTCCACCACATTTGCCAGACTCCTAGAAGGAAGAATTAGAACAAGATTTAGGCCAAGCAGCACCATAATAACACAAAACTCCTTGTCATCACTCTGTTCTCTCTCTGTGCATGACAGAGGAGGAGAGTTATACTTAAAACAGAGGGAAAAGTGAACTGGTACCATCAAAACTACTATAGAACTAGCAAGAATGAAGAGAGACTCTGAAAAGAATAAAAAATACACCTGCTACAGTATCAAAATTCCATTATCCGACATGGCACTAAGCAAACAACATCAGCTGAACATCTCACCTACAGCAACAGATCCAAGAGAAAAAAAAATGTCACTGATCACATAGAAGAGCAGCTCTTGAAAATACAATACAAGAACTATCATGGCAAAGAGATAGAAAAGAGTAACTCATCTTTGTGTATTTCTTTTACTCAGTCTCAAACCATATCTCACCAGGCATTTGCATCTGTAACATGAAACTCATTGAAATCTCATTTCATTAGTAAAAGACCTTTTAAAATCAGGGTTCTTTTCCTCTTATGCATTATAATATATGTATTTCAAATAATTTTAAAATATCTTTTTTTTCTATTAAAAAACTTAGTATATTAGTTATATAAAAAGTATAGATGGCTAAACCAAACACTGATCACTTCTTTCAACAACCATTTTTATCATTAAATCAAATTGGAATTATCCTTATCAGCTCATCGAATTGGCCTGAGAGATCTTTTTGCTCAGAATGTTAACCCAGCTCTGTAACTGCTTTAGCAGCTACACTTTAAGAGCTTAAGGCATCACCTCAGCTACTTCAAAGCACCATGAGTCAAAAACTCAATCTGCTGACTAAAAGCTTTGATTTTCATGCAATAACTTTTCCAAGAGCAGATGGAGGTGTTGGGAAGTTTTCTGTTCCAGGACTCAATTTTTGGCCTAAATTAAAGTACTGGAAATGTAATTATCCCACACATCTAGTCCGAGGGATTAGAGGGGAGTAGGGGGGGAAATGGCAGAGAAAAGAGATGCAAGTGCACTGGTTTTAACATTCAGGGATTCAAAGCCATGATTTTCAAGATTCTGACTGTTTTGGAGATCACTGTTAGTGAACTCCTCTCTCAACCCTGATAATAAATACAGATTGGGGGACTGGAGATGTGGGGAGGTTATTTTAGCTAAAAAGCAACAGTATTGTCAAAATGGTAAATACAGACTAGTAATAAAATCACAAAAAACTTTTAAAAACCCATCTGAATTCTGTGGTACACACAAGTAAACAAAAAGAGCCTGGAAGGCTTTCTTAGATTACTTTAGTTGCTCCCATCCTTATTCCCAAACAACAATATGCAGGAATGTTTCAAACTCATAGTTTAAATCACAGATATTTGATACCCTTCTAGAGACTTACACTTTATACTCATCACTGTGTATTATCTAAACTGATATAATTTAAGCACTTGTTTATATCTAAGCAGCAGCTTTTAAGAAAGGATCTCACAATAGCTGGCTCAATCCTCTGAGCAACTGAGCTGGGCGGCTGCACAGGAACGACACGGCACAGAGAGCTTTTATTCTGCTCCTGCAGAAGCTGTCAGAACATAAGTATCTTCTACACTGTTTCTCTAGCACATGTTCCTCTAGGAACCTTAAATCAATTGTGAACTGACAGGGCACAGTAAAAATCTGTCTTACCCCCCCTTCGTCTTGCTATTGGGAAGCCGTGGCAGAAGAAGGAAAGATCCTGCTGCCCTGAACATTGACCCCAGCCACTTTACATCAACAAGTGTTCCCATAAAAGGAATTCTCCACTGGCCCTTTACAGCAAGGATTCAGCTTCTTTTAACAGCTGGAGTTACTGGGGAAGGAAGGCCCTTCTTTGTCATAACTTACTAAAAAGACTAACAGGGAGCATGTTATGAAGCTATCCAGGGTCTCCACCTACCAATTTTCCATTCAAAACCTCTCTTCCCTTCTCCTGTCTGTACACAAAAATTATTTCCCTCAGCTTTTTAACTTTAGCCTACCTTGAACAGACTACAAAAGAGAAACGTATTTTCACATCACTGGAAGACAGGATAAAGAAATCTACATCCACAGTGTTAGAACTAGATTTTGCGCTAGATTTTTCTCAGCCTGTTTAAAAGTGAATTGACTATGGAGGTGAACTATGAGAAAGGGGGAGAAGGAAAGGACCACAGCCAGAACCACAAGAAAGACACCCAAAGCACCGCAAAGCATGAGAAAATACGAAAAATTTGACTTGCTAGAAAAAAGTTTTAACTCCTACAAGATAGAGAAACTCAATTAATTAATACATAATACAGACATACTTAGAATCATAGAATAAGCAGAGCTGGAAGGGACCTTCAAGGATCATCAGTCTGGATTTGTGCTAACATTTGACTTTTTATCCACACAAAGTCACATGTGGCATCAAAGGAAAGACACTAACCAACGGCTGAGAGGCAGAAGTTGCTGAAATTATCTCAGCTCTAACAATCAAGCATTGAACTTGATGTCCATATTTCACCAAGCCAATGGTTAGTATCAGGTCCTGTTCAAACCTGAGCATCTCCACACTGTTTGGAGCATAAAAATGTTTGTGCACCCTCCCAGCTCTTTGAATACAAAATATTTTGGAATTTATACAAAGGATTCACAAGAGTATCACTACTATGCATGAGGGTTTGCAAAACCAGTCTTCCAGGCCACCATGCAAAGGTAACTCTGTCCACATGTACATTTAGGACACAATCCAGTTACATGAAGAGCACAGTATTTTTCAAATAATAAAATATATGGTAGCATTTTTGTTCAATTCTCACTAATTTATTTGGTTTTGTTTTTAACTCTTAAGCTATATTTTCATACAGATTAACAGTGGGCATGGCTTGGCTTAAAGGAACTTCTGGTATCCATGAGCTTAAATACTGGCCTGGAAATGCAACAGGCTTCTTCTTTATTTAAAACATAAATTTTTTCAGTGTCTACAGGAAAAATCACAAATACATAAATTTATGTTTTAAACCAAGTATAAAACATCCTCTGGTGGTTACCGGCACTATCCATCCTGCATGATTTATTCATAAACAGTGTAAGACCAGATAATCCATAACACTGCAAACAAATGTGGTCTGGTTTCATTCACATCTTCCATGCAAACAGATGCTTATCATATTTTTCTCAAAAGAAAACAGATGTTCCACTGCTGAAATCCTGGGGACACAGGTTTTAAAAAAAGTTGCAATTTACAGTAGGTAATAGTTTGAATATTTACTAGGATTATGTGAAAGACTATGTTTTTAATCAAAAACAAGGCCATAAAATTAATCATTGCAATCGCCCATCAGTTAATTTATTCTTGGCTTGCATCTCCACCAAGGTAATCATTATTTTAATGACAATTATGGAGGGCTGTAAAAAGTACTAGGAAAGTACCAAAAAGTACCATCAAAAATAGACTTTAGATTTGTGATTAACTGTTTAACACGGAGGTTTTAGAGCAATGACCCAAAGCAGTAATGAAAAACTTAGTTTTGCAATTTTTATAAAGGTGGCCAAATCATTAAACAAACAATTAGTGCTCACAGCTCTTTTAAGCTCTCTCAGGGACATGAACTTGAACACAGTCCAGAAAAAGTGACTGAAAATCATTCCTCACTTTTACGGGATCCCTTGTAAACCCCATTTAATAAAATCACATCATTCCAGTTTTGTTCTGAGCAAGCACTTTGTACTAATTTACCAGTCTGAGGTGGATAAAGGCCTTGAAATACAGAGAAAAGAAGTAATTGTCCTTTGAGAGAGCAAAGGCTTTCTAACATGACCACAGCAGATGAAGTTGACCTGACAAAGAAAGGGGAAAAAGCACTTCCTTGCTACAGCATCCCATAATTCTAACGACAAGGAAGGGGGAAAAAGCAAATGCTATTGCAGCAGTAACACTGTCGGTAAGCTTTAAGAATGAGGCATGAAACATTAGTGTCTTAGGCAACTATTCTCCTTTCCTCATGCACACACTTATACAAAGCTAATTATACCGAGGTGTTTCTGTTGTTTCTAACACAGCTGTCAAGTACACAGACTATTATTGCACTTGCTAAATCAGAGGGACTTCAGCATTTACCAATAATGACACAGATGGTAGGTACTGAAGTGTTTGGTTTGTCTGTTTTCCTCACAGGAAAGGAAAAGTTTTGAGATGAAATACAGGGGTACAAACAGGACACAGTCACAGAAAGTTGCCAAAACTCCCTCTGCTCTGTTCATGCACTGAAGTCCAATGGCAAAAACCATCATGGCAATGCTCAGGTGCTACAGACCATGGAGTAACTGGTGCTGAGGTGACTGCAGGGGTTAGATCTGACTCCTGTCATGGTACTGAACTCCCCACGAGCCAGAAGTGCACTAACAAACTGAAAGAGTGAAAAAAACTTTAGCAACATTCAAGGCAGTGCTAGCAGTAAGGTATGGACACTGTAATAAGAATATGTAGCAGATTAATTACCAGAGTTCAGATCAGCCTTCATCTGTGTGAATACAGATTTTAGTTACTAGGGAACAAATTAAAATTAATTTTATCCACGCCTCATTAGGAGTAGAGGAATTGTGCTGTGTTTTTCATTCAGTTCTAAACAACACTGTAAGTTGCTGTTAGGTTTCAAGATGCAAGCTTAAATACAGTCTTTAAGCACATAAAACAGCTAAAATATGTACAAAAAAAATCAAAATAATAATGGTCACTCCAATTTTTAGAAGTGCTATGAAACTCACAGTTTCAGATACTTAGAAGATAACAAGGAGCAAATCTGTAGAGCTAGAGGGGAAAGTGGAGCCACTCACTCAGCTAAAGAAAAAGATGCAAAGGACTTACTGGAATGTACAGAAATAATACTTTTGACTCAGTTCTGTGATGAACTGACAAGCAAAGGATTCTTGTTAAAGATGATGTACAGTGTTCAGTGTTCGTAACTTTTCTGAATAGCTGAGACAGCAAGATCCTGAAGGCAACAGCCCCAGCTAAAGCTTTATGCAGTAGAGACTGGATAAAATGGAACATTAGAATCACAACTTTGGGACTTATCAAAGCAAATATTCAAAATTGTGTATAAAGAGTAGAATACAAAGTTACATCACAATCATGGCAATATTTCGTATACAAAATGAGGAGATATCCCATCATTTAAAACAAAACAAGAAGCCTTGTTTTAAGCCTAATTAAGGAGGGAGATTGAATGGAAGAGGCTAAATAAAATGAGCTGTGATGACAGTTTACTATGGAAATGAAACAAATAGAATCCTGACAGTCAAAAACTTGCTTAAACATAAAAAAATGCTAATTTGATCCAAATTCGTTTATGCCACATTTATTACTGGTATAGAGAAACAAGAATAAAGTTTGAAAGAGTGGTGGGTATATTAGTATAAGTGATGGTAAATTATGCAATATACAGCAGAAACATGATCATTGCTAGAATTCAACACACTTAAAATTAGTCTTTGATATAAAAACTTTAAGATGCTTACATTAACTCAGCCTATCAAGATCTGTATCCTTTTATCTTCACCTTAATAGTGACTTTATCCAATTTGCAGATTTCTAACTAGGAACTGCTCACCTTAAAATCTTAAAAATATCTGAATACTTTATAGACTTGAGAACTATGTGCAGATATTGCCTTTTTCTTTATTTCCTACTAAAAAGTTGGAATGCAAGGAAATTCCAAATAAGGATTTTCAGAGTATTACACTCCATTCAATGTGTGAATAGTTTATTTGAACACTGAATGTACTGAAAATATGAAAAGATGAAAGAATAAATTAAAGGTATATGTCTCAATTCATACTCCCTGCCTGAAATTTTAATAATAATGTATGTGCTCCAGCCAATTTATTTCATGTATCTTGCTCAAATGATACCATACTATTTCTCTAATATTACTGTACACCATCTCTATCCTAAGTTAATTTCCAACTATTTCACAAACTTTTCACTTGATTGACATCTTGAACAGTATTTAATATTAGCATTTAATTAATATTTAATGATAATAATACATTCTGTATACATTTGCTACTTGCACTTGCTTCCATTAATTTTTTTTTTCCTTACTGACAGGTGTGATCTTAACACACTGTGTAGAGAAGAAAGTGAATATTACATTTTGCAACTCGTGTCCACATAGAACATAATCTTAAGAACTAACCAAAAATTCATTGCAGTAGCAATTGCAGATATGATAAAAACCTCATCCCTACTCAGGCTAAAAAAGATATAGTTTGTTTTATTTAGAATTTCTAAAAAAAGAGCCACAAAATTATTACATGTCAGGAAAGAATCTCTGTGCAGATCACATAAATGTGCCCTTCAAGTTGAGAAGACTTAGACATGGATGTAATTGTAAGTGAAAGGACTTCACTGTATATTTTACAATCCCTTTCAAGTAATTTCTTGAATAAATAACGTTTTATTTTGTAAATAACATTACATTGACTCAAACTATTGCAGAACCTTAAATTAAAGGTTACAGGGAAAAAAATTCATTTGAAGAACTATAATTGAGTATACACCAAAGCAGAAAATTAAGAATAAATAGTATTTTGACATAGCTCTCCCTACTTGCAGCCTTAATGCAACAGCCTGTTTTAGTCAAGAAATGAAATTTGAACAATATTTTTATATTGAGGTCTTTATTCTGCTTATTTTCAAAAAACCCAAAATTGTACTTTCCAAAATTTCAAAGCTCTTCTAATTTACCAGAAAAGTTCCCTTTGCAACATCCCACTTTTGAAATATTTCACCTGAAGTTAGAGGAATACCTGGCCCAACACATTAGATTAGATAGAATACAGATATTTACTGTGTGGCAAAGAGTGAGGACCATAGGAAGAAGCCTTTTGCCTCAGCTTATAATTTCTTTTGGATAGTCAGGTAGTTTTACCAGGGAGCTCATCATACACATGCAGCCCACATCTTTATTGTGAGGATACACAACAGTCATCTGTGCAAACTGGAACCATACAATTCTCACCTGGTTGTCAGCCATGGATATTTCAGTTATGTTTTTCAGAAATCCATTTCTATTTTTTAATGTATTGCACACACCAGCTGTTAATATTGGATTTGATAAAGTTTCTGAATGTGTGAGTTAATGAAAGATTCTTTAGCATCATAGTCCTATAATACACCCAGCTTTTGTTATAAAATTAATCTTAAAATATACATTTTACTCAAATTTTTATTGAGGTTAAATCTTCCTAAAAAAACACCTAAAGCACATGTGCCTGCTGTATTTCTGATATGATCTTTTTCCAAGAGATGCACAGGCAAAGGAATCTTAACCCATCTGATTTCATCCTAACATTTACATCCAGTTTCAGACTTGTGTAATAGCCTGAGGAATCACTTCCTTAACTCTTCAGTAATAAAGAATCAAGAAACAGATAATTTTTTCAATTCCTTTCCATTACATTATATGTCCACATTTAGATGTATCTGGCAAAATCTGAAAACTGACACCAATATGAGAGTCTCCAGGGATTCACAAATATAATTTCCATGCCACTCTGAAAACCAAGGAAAAAAATGGAAAAATGTGAGCCGTTATAAATTTGAGCTAATCTCCTCCTGCCATAACCTAAAATGATCGTCAGCAGCCAGGTATAATCTTCTGGTATTCGACAGCATAAGAAGAGCTTGTCTATCTGAGCCTCAGTGGCTGGTAAGAATGTCAGTATCTCCTGAAATACTTGCACAAGTAAATTTCTTTGCAACATTTCAATTCTGCAGCTGCTTGCTTCCCTAGGAGAAAAAAAAAAAAAAAAAAAAAAGGCAAGCAGATCCAGTGCAGAATCCTTGAACTCAGCAAGCTTCTTTTCAGGGTTAAAAATAAAGTAGCTCTGATATTTTACAGAAGGTCAGTGGCACAAGACCAGTAATCATCTCCAGTAAGCTTGATTTGCTCTCCTATTTATGTATCCTGAAATAACACTGCTTATATATGCAAAAATTAAATCACACCTCATCCAATCCCCAGGAGGGCAAGAGGAAAAAAAAAAACAAACCACATTTAAAACTATCAAGGCATTTTTTGATTGGTCCCACTTGCCAATGCTCTCTATTATCCTAAGCCTTATTGGACATTGATGGGATTTGAGTTTCCTGTGAAAATAAGGTGCTTAGAAAGTTTCAGCTAAGGATAAAAGGCAAAGGTGATTATTTCAAGATATGTTAAACACAAAATTAATTACTGTTATACCACTCTTTTTAACTCTGAATTACAGATATACTGCTATAATTTCCAAAAGCTTAATTTTATTTATATGCACTAATTAAAGCTCACATTGCTGTGGGGAAAATAAATCAAACAGACCTTTTCCTTATTTACAAAAACTTGTCATGAATGTATTATTTTTTTTAACCTTCTATTTGAATAAGAAAATTCCATAATATATGGGGAACTCACACATTAACATTCCTCTCAGTAATATTGCTCCATATCAGAAACAGTAGCACTGTGAATCTTACTTTTTTTCCAAGTCTGTGTTTGGTTTCTAGCCTCCAGCTGCTAAAATCAAGGCATTATTTTTCTGAATTATCAGTGTAAGCTTTAGCCTTTCTGCTTTCTAACAAAAATTTGAAAATTGACCTGAATTTATATTAAAAATACAGAAAGAAATCTAAAGGAAAGAGAAGCCAGGGAAGTCCTGGGTCAGGCAAATCTCTGTCCAGGTTGCTGAGGTAATCAATGCTCTGAAATAGATAAAATAATAACACTAACACTTGACTATGTTCTCTGGTAAGGATGCTATGCTTCTGATCACAATTTTATTTAGATAAAAACTAATTAAAAAAATTGTTACTATGAGTTTATATTCAATATTTTTTGATGGAATGTAATAAAAATATCTAAATACTTTTTAACTTTTCACAACACTTGAAGCTATTGTTGCTTTAAAGCTCCATCCATAAAATAACCCATCCTTTCCCAGAATCAGCTCTCAGGTATTTCATATAAATTTATTAAACAAATGTCCATTTTTTTTAGCTTTTAATTTTGCTTAAAATAGTACACAAGAAGATTAAGCCATATGTCTCAAGGGCAAAAACAGCACTAGAACTCATCAAAAGTCATTTTGATACCACAGATCACACTTCTTGCACTTTCTTTGAAAGTTTCTAATGTAAGATAAAGTGTAGCACATAAGATTGGACTTTATAATTCTTTTAATACGTTTTATTCTTCTTTGGTGTCATCCTGGTTTTACAAGCTTGCTATGACAGCACCACAGTTATAAAAAAAAAGGAGCTGCTATTGCTATCATTGCCCTGCCTGTAACAGAGTCCTATCACTAGTTATTGAGACAACGGTCTTCAAGTTGTCACCAAGATCATGTAGCCTTTTCTTTCCAGTAAACAATCCTGTTGAAAAATTGAGCTTCCTAGCCTTAGGCTGCTGAAAATAGGCCCCAAAAAACCCCTGTGCTCCATTGCTACCGAATCAAACCATCAGAAAAGGTAGTGTTGTTTAAAATCCTGAATGACAGCAGTCCACACAGATGTTCGTCTGAACGCACAACGGCTTCGCCCGAACACAGGAATAGAAACTGTCCATGAGGCATCCGAGCCATGAGCTACCCAAACCTCCCCAGCATTTGTCATGCTCTGACTGGTTCTGTGCACAGCCCTGTCTGCAGCCCAGGCAGGTGGAGCAGAAGGGAGTGTGCCACAGAGGCTGGAGCATCAGCCCTCAAGTGATGCAGCATTCCTTTGTCAGGTCATTTTAGGCCTCTCTCTCCTGTTCTGAATTCTGGATGACAATCCTGGCTCACGTCCCCCCTTTCCTACAGGTTCTTGCAGTGTGCTGTCTCAGTTAGAGTCTCCTCGTTGAAGATATTTATTAATATAATTCTTTGTCAAGGTAGGAATCTGTCAATAGCTAGGCAACAGTAAGCAATGTCAGGTTTTTATCTAATGGAAAATCCTTTTCTTCTTAGGTTTTTAGTATTTCTTTACATAGCAGATATTAATAATAATAATAATAATAATAATACTGCAACACTATTTTCAATTTACATCAGCTAAAAAGGGTGATAAAGTCAAGTCTTCTTGCCCAAGACAGATGTTTAAAAAAAAGCTAAGGAGGAAATCCTCCTCTTGGCATGTGGGTTGTTTTGTTAGGATACCATGCTTTGATTTTTGCTCTTCTGCATATATATTAATATATTTCTATTCTTATGTTCTTAGTTTAAGTAAAAATATCGAATTTACTCTATTTTATTTTAAAATTTAAATTTTCAAATACAGTTTTACTGACACTCAATTTGCTCAAAATTATAGTTTTTCCTACAAATTTCCAATAGGAACTAAAGATGGAGCATCACTGCATTATGCCCAAGGTGAATTACAAGACCTGGCATATAAGAGGTCATCTTATTTTCTCCTGATTATAAGAGATTTCATACAGACAGAGCCCTCTGATCTTCACCAGAAAACTTAATTTGCTTATTCTACAGAAAGGAAGATCAACCACAATATACCCAGCCTTGCAGTACATTATAATCAATATTATGGGGCTGAATACAGTCTGAGAAAACTATCTGACACACCCCTCCTGGCTGCGAATCATTCCCACTAATGACTTGTAAAATGAAATATGGAAAGGAAATAATGGGGAAAGGAGGTACAATAAAGGACCACAAATTGTTGCATTTTTGGGCATTCATAATACACATCAAACTGAAAACATTCACACCCTTTAAATTAGCTCACAAGAGCATAGCTAGTTAGAAAGAGAGGAATCATGAAAAATGTCATCATCTCATCTAACTCACATCACTTTAAGGGAGTAAGTATTCATATGCCTGGATTTAGCACCAAAAGATTAACTGGAAGTTAATTGCTGCACTGTTTCCATGTAGGCATCAATACAACTGAAACAATATTTGTATTTCTTGGTCAAATTCTGCTCTGTTCTAGAGACAGGCCACTTTCCAGCCCTAACAGAGTGCTTCCTCTCCATTTTCCATTATAAACTAATACCTTAAGGTTATATAGCTGAGTTTATTTAATTACAACCTTTGAAGACTGTTTATCAATTCCATTTGAAATAATTAGTTGAATATTACACATTTCTAAAATATTCTTTCGGAATTTTCAGGCACATTCAGAAATTCAGCTGCAACTATTGACATGTACTTCTAACTGTCATTCCAAAATCTTGCACTTTACTGTTTCTATGTTAAAGAGCACCATATTGCAATATATTGCTACATAAAATAACATTTCCTTCTTCTGATTCTCATGTGCAATTAATCTGCCTAAAAATGTAACCTAATGTCATAATCTTCCTCTTATTATGCCTATTTACACTATCCTCAGGTACTGATAAATGAAACAAATCCCATAATCGCCATGAACAAAAATAACCCTGTTGTTTTACCGTATTCCATTAGCAGCATTTTTGTTCAGATCTGTAGGTTTGAGGAGGAAACAAGCTGGGTACAAGCTGCTACATTTACAAACATCAGCTTTATGGAGAAACATTCTTCCCCTGTTTGCCAACAGTTACTTCTGCCTTAGTATTGGAATACTTTACCACCCGGCTTTGATGGAACAGAGAAGCTACATGCACATCAAAACTTCTTTGTACTTGTGCTTTGCTCTGCTCTGCTGGAGGACAGGTCAGAAAGTCTGAGACTTCTAGCTGGAGCAAGCTTTTTAATCTTCATGTGCCTGAGTACAGAATCACTGCCCTCTTTGGGGCAGTTGCTGCTGGATAGAAAATAATTCAGATGGATTGGTTTCGAGGGTCCACAGTGAGTGTAACGGGGCCCACGCTGATGGAGCAACAACTGGAAGAGTTTCAGCTCAAGTTTTGTAGCTTAAGGACAGCACTCACTTGCAGTGGTTCGGCTTTCCAATGGGTGCAGTTCCGGCCAGCCCTGCCGCCACTACATCCAGGGGCCACTTTGCCAGAGGCGTGGGCAAACTCGACCACGGTGCGGATAGTGCGCAGAATAGAAAGGCGGGACTCTCAGGGTGTGCAACCAAGGGATGCGTGGTCCCAAGGCAGCGCTCCGGAGAGAGACCCTGGCCTCGAAATGGCACGGCTTTTTATTGAGTGGGTTACAGGGGTGGGATTGCGTGGGACCAATCACAACCTTTTGCCATCGTATAATGAGGGGATGCAGAACTTTTGAACCAATAGTAAGTAACTTGGGGAGGAGGAATACATGATGAGGGGGTGGGGAAGTTATATAACTTAAAGATTGACACTTAACAGAAAAGTGGTAAACAACTATTATGGGATAGGGTTACCAGGACAACCAAGGTTTTGGCGGGAAAGTCTGGGGAAAGGGGGGAAGGAGAGAAGGGGAGAAGGAGAGGGAAGGAGAGGCCATCTTAAACAATAGTAATAATTACAAAATTATAAAACACAAATTATAAAACCAAACTGGAGCAATGAAAACCCAATTGGAATTGAATTTAAGCACCACCACACTCACTTTAGCAACATTCTTCCCAATAGTCAGTTACAACAAAACTCCACTAAATAGAGATAACATCCACACCCCACAGACATTATTCCTATATCTTAACTAACCTCCTGCAAAAGCTGCATGGTACAGGACTCATGGCACAATTTTTAGTTTGCATTGACACAGATGTGATGTGCTATATGCTTTAAAATAAAACCACCACAAGAAACATCAGTTAGCATCAAGTCTAGAGCAATTCTCTCTATATGGCAAAGCATTCTGAGAACACTTAACAAAAACAGCCTTATAGGTAAACACAGAAAGAAGTTATGAATATTCTGTTCTAAATGTAAAATTTTGTAGTAATAAGAAGCCACCTAGATTTGTTGGATGAGTACCTAACAAAATATTAAGTTAAAAGATTCCTATATTACATATGAACAGTTTCTAACTATTTATTTGTAAACATCAGCAGGATTCATTCATCTCACTGATCAGGCCAAACACACACTGAACAAGCAGGTATGTTTACTGCAATACTTATTCTCATGAGTTTCCACAACTCACCTAAAAAGCAGAAAGGTTGCAGTTGCTATGTTCATACACCTGGCTCTGAGGCCACCCTTCCCCAGCCCTCTTCCCAGAACAGCATGCACACAGAAAAAATTTGGAGCATATTTTTGTGGCCATTCAGAGGCTTGGTATGTGTCAGGTTTTAAAATATTCATCAGCTCAGGGTCTGGTTTCTGCTGGCTACCACTGAAAGCAGTTTTGGGGGCTCTCTATTCCTTTTTGAGTGAAGGAACATTATTAGCAAAGAATTTGACAAATGATGCAAACACAGGAGCAAGATCTGGATTGTGCTAGGGTTGCCAGGTCACAAGAGCTTACAGTTACAGCATATGTTTTTATTCAATCAGATATTCAAACAGCATCCTCTGATGAGGAACTAGTTCATCAGGTATGAAAGACTGTCTCTGAAAAATTGGTTAAAAACTAAGACTTTGAAAGGAAGCAATACAGTGAGAGGATTTGTGGGTTATTTCTTTCTAGACCACAGAAGTATCTAGCAAGTGAGGAACAAAGCACACACAGAGGGACACAAAACACCAATAAAAATAAGTTCTTAAATATACTGAATTGTACCACCACTGCTAACCTTTAAAAAACTAGTGTTTAATGCTGTAAAGTATTTCAGAAACAGCATTTTGGCTGATAAAATAATACTGAATTTCAGTGAACTACACAGGGATACCTTGAATGATGAAATATGGGATAGCCACCAAAAACTGCTCCTGGTCAATGGTTGATTTCTAACACTCAAAGAGATTTTGACTGGGCCTATGTGAAGCTGACACAGCTGAGGAAAACTGCAAATTTTCTTTGATAAAACCTGTAAGCTTTCTGCAGATACTTTTACTTGTCAGTCCAGTATGACCTTTTTAGCAGCTGTTTTTTCCACATAATAAAAATTGGCCAGAATAAGACATTTAAATGAAAATAATACAGCCAATACCCTCATGTCGAAGAAAGGCTTCTTCAGTGTTCTGCCCTGTCCTGTGGATGTCATTTTGTAGTTCAGATCACTACCAGATGATTAGTAAAATGCCACTACCCTCAGTGCTTTTGGAAACAATCCTTTTGGTAACCTCCATGATACTCACAAAGAGATTCTAAAATACAAATGATTACATAATTTTCAAAACATGGAGGAAGAAATAAAATATGGAAATGTAAATATCTTCCCTAGCTAGTCTTTTTTTTCCTATTCAAGATCATCATCATGTAAAAGCCATTCTGTTTTGCAAGGTCTCCGGTGTCTTCTAGCAGCAACACTTAAAAGATATCCCTAGGTGGAATACTTTAGTATTAAATAACTATAAAACACAGTTCCTTTCACCATCTCAAAAATTGCAGATACTTCTGCATGTAGTTTTAACTCCTGAAATGTGGAAGGTAGTGATATTACATGGCAAAGTAATTTCTAAGTCAATTGATGGTATCTCAAAAAGACAAGAAAGTTAAGACATTTTGTCCTCTAGATTTGTGTGTGACTAGGCCAAAAAAGTATCTGATTAATTTTTATACAGTTTCTTTTCCAAAATGCAAATTAAAAGTGACCTATAAGTTGTTAGATTTAATGAAAGTGTGCATCCTTTACCCAGGACTAAAAGACAGAAAAGAAAACAGATGGGTGTGAAGAAAACATTGGTAAGTCACCGATCACTTTTATTTCTGGTGCAAATTAATTACATTAAAAACTAAATCCAAGGCAGGTTGCAAGTTCAAGGTAAAAAAGCAGAAAGGACTGGATGAAAGGGCTGTTTCATAAAGGAAAAACAAGTAAATATATTCATAATTTAAATAAACATGGTAAAGCATATACTTGTATAGAAAATACATGCTGCTACAGACAAAGTGAGGCAGATTCTCATTATGCACCTCTCAGAATGAGAAGGCAGGAAAGAGAATTGGCTTCAAGGGTGTTCTCACTTTCAGCCCCAGTCCTACCTATGTGACCTCCTGGCAGAATCTCTGGGAGCTTCTGGAAGCTGAGTGAATGAACACTACCATTGCATTATGCCATCATCTCACCTTTTGCTACATGTGCATTAGCACAGAATACTCCCAGAGTTTAGAGGTGTTGGAAGCAAGGGTAGATGCAGATTTACAAACAAAAGACATTCTTGTCCAAGCCACTAGAAGTGGGTCGCTTCAGTTTTGATGA
Organism: Zosterops lateralis; assembly: GCF_965231275.1. NCBI lineage: Eukaryota > Metazoa > Chordata > Aves > Passeriformes > Zosteropidae > Zosterops > Zosterops lateralis. The sequence continues at coordinate 6,166,527 of NC_139768.1, forward strand.
AAAAGCAAAACCTACATAACAAATTCACGTTGTAAAAAACAACTTATACTAAATTAGCATCATGCATTAGCAATAAAATGAAAGTTTAGTAGATTAGGTTGGCTGAAAGGCCAGTCATCAGTGTGTTACCATCCCCTAAGGGTTTTTACTGGGGACAAGGGAGGACTGGCCATACCCATAAATGTGACACTGTGTAGCACAAAGCAGCTTCTGAAAATTAACTTAGGGAACGTGGTGGGCAAGCAATTTAACAGAAAGTCCTAATGGTGTTAAAGGAAGATGGGTTAAAGTAATTGCTTTTACTTAGAGGGTTAAAGAGACAGGGAGGGGAACTGAATAGAAGAACACAGCAAGCATGAGAAATTATTTTACTTCTGTTCATTCATGAGACTAGGTTAGTAAAAACCAGTTCTGATGGCCACAGTTTTTAAAGTGCGTTGACAAATTAGAAAATGTGATGAAAAGAGCTACAATCCATTCTTAAGGACTGGAGAAAATAGAGGTGTTTCAACAGCACAATGCTTTTAGTTTATAAAAAAAATGACTGGGAGGTGATTTCATTACTCTCTGTAGCTATCTACATGAGGACAAAATACTAAACATGAAAGGACTCATATTCCATACAGATATTAACAAAGTAGCTCTCAAGGCTGAATGTGGAAGCCAAGCAAAATTAGACACATTTCTTACCATATGGTAATTAACAATTTGAACAGGCCATCAGGTAAATCAGTGGAGTCTACATTTATGAATCAAGCCAGGGCTTTCATGGAAGATAGACACTAGCAAATACAGTTTATTTACTGTACAGTGCTGTTATAGGGATAATTATGTGAAATGCAAGGCCTATAAGGTACAGAACATCAAGACAGCCTAAATAGCTTTGGACTGCATGAATCTATAAATACATCAATAACAATGGGATTATCTGACTAAATATTAGAAAAAGACTGAAAAAAACTCTGAAAAATCTTCTCTGGACAGAAATAAGGCAGTAAATTATCTCATATAGCTATAAATGTCATATAATTATAAGCAAATGGAAACATTTAGGCCACATCAATCATTGCTGTTGCTCTTGCTGTAAATAGAATTATTGTCATGCAATCATATATACACATCAACACATACAAAAATAGGCTGTCGCTGGAATAGGATTCAAACTTCTCATCCTTGTCAAGCTTTTTGACTCAGACAAAATGGAACAAGTATCCAGAGTTCCAACTAAAAGCTTACAAAATCAGAAAACAAATTTTAATCTGCCCTCCAAGCAGGCACACACAGAAGGCACCAATTCATCTGGAAGCTGAGTTTCCAACTCAGGGCCTAAACAGGATGGGAAAAGATCCCACAGTATGGATGTATGTTGAACACGTATGCACTGACCCAGACAGTTCACCATAATGTGATATGCTCAAGAAAAGGAACAGAGGAGGAAGCTAGAGATCTGCTTCCTTCCAAAAAACTGTGGAAAGCTGAGCTAGCGAGATATACATGGAAATCTAAAAAGCACAGCAAGCTCTTTTATTAATATACACATGCACACACACACAAACATACACACACACACACACACACATATATATATCTGTAGAATGCTGCTCCTCATACCACTGGTCTGTTTTCTCAAATAAGCATTTTGATGTGTACAAAGTGACAGACATCAGCATTGATCTTCTCAGTGGGCCTGTAACTGGACCCTGAGACAAGTCTATACCTGCTTGTCCACAGGATGCAACTCAGGTTCTTCTCCCCAGAATCCACTAAGAACTCTTATTAGCTGCCTCCTTCCCTGAGCAGTGGGTTTGTACTGCCTTCTGGTTCTCATTATTATATTCATTTCAATGCAGTTCCTGAAGTCTGATACCTTAGTACTTGAGAGGTCCTACATGTGCCACCAAACAATGATTCAACATGACATTGTGACAGAAAACAGGGAGAAGGAATAGAAATAAAAGAACAAGGGATCAAAACAACTGCATTTGGCTCTCTGTGTGGGGTGTGCCTATCAACACCAATAACTGTTAGCAGTGAGTCAGATGTCACATCGATGGAGGAGTCAGATCACTCACATCAGCCTTCCATTTGACTGGAAGGTATCAGTCTTTTTCCTTTATCTAAAAGGATATGTAAAAATATAATGGGCAATTAACTCTTCTCTTTTTTTGTATTCCTATTTAAGTTTTGGTAAGTTCTTAATTTCTCTTCAGGTCCCTAGTGATCCTTGTGAATTTTGAACCCTTCACAACTTTCAATGCTTTGAAGGCTGTTCTACAGACACGTCAGGGAAAGCAACTAACATTCTTATTAATGTTGTGATGACTTAACAGTGCCTCAAGAACATCTACATCAAGAGACACCCAGTGTAGGTATAAAGTATGAATACTGTTTGATTTACCAACAGTTATGTCCCTAATGCTGCATATATATAGAGAAAGAAGAGACCACTTTAATGGAAGACTCAGACTCATGCTCCTGACTGCCACTGACAACGTGGTAATATAGATGTTAAATCCTTATAATTTGGAGGGATTCTATTTTCTATCTCAAATATCAATTTTTTTTTTTGGAACAGGTAATATCACTTTTCATACAGTGCATGGAAGAGAGCCTACATCACATAAAGCATTAGTGTTTAAAAACTCATTGATAACAGAGAAGATCAGCTTCTAAATAAACTCAACTCTACAATTGCATGTTAGGTTAAAAATGTGCCCAGGAGGAAATGTAAGAGAACTTGTGGGGTTTTTTTCATACAGAGATTTCATTCTCTTTTTCTGTTGTTTGCACTCATGAAATTGCCCTTGTGGGAGTCAATCCTGGAAGGATGCAGTGGCTAATTTTAGTTAATATATTGTTGCTTTACTATGTATAGCCAAGAATCATCTGATTAGCTCTTTCTCTGTCAGAGCAGCTATATCTCATTCAAAATTTCCTAACGATGAAGATTTAAAGACTTCTGAAACTAGTTCCTCAGAAAAGATGTGCTTGTATTAGATTTTTCCACTCACTAAAAGCACTGCCAAACTTTTTTGCTCATCAGCTTTCCAGAACTTACATCCGTATCCCATTATATAGCAATTGCCAGTAAATACTATTTTGGCCTAGCTTGGGTCTTTTTTAAATGTATATAAGAAAGATCTGCTACATATATAAATCATTAGGAATTATTAACTAAAGGATTGCATAAATAATCTGTTTTATAATATATTGCAGATACATCCAAGGTAATGTGCAACAAAATGAGAAAAGTCTCACAGAGAGAAATATACTATGTTTCAAACATAATTTCTGAGCTGTTTAAATATGAAACAAAACCCTGTCAAGCTACAAGTTTCCAGCTGTTATGATATCATAAGATAAATTTACAGCTAGAAAACAGCTTGGTGAGGGAAAAAAAACATTTGCTTTTACAAAGTATGGAAATATAAATGTTTCAAGCACTGCAACTGTCCAAACAAATTAGAAGAAGCAAAAATAGTTTAATTCAGTATGGTTTGATTTTTGTACCAGCTCCATAGCACTTGTTATAATTATTTAAATCTGTAGGCAAAATGTGATTTAAATCTTAGTGTAAGGCATTTAATGTTAATTTAAAATGATCTGATAAAAGTATACAGGTGGTCTCAGTGTCTAGCATTTTTTTTTTACTTCATTAACTGAAATAATAATTTATTTCTCCAGTTAAGCAATAATAAAGCTGGATAACTAGGCTCTGAAGGCCCACTGCATGTGGTGGTTTAAATTCTTAACCAGAGCTAAAATGAAAAAGGAGTTTCTTTCCTCCATGACTTTGAAAAGAATAGAGTGGTGATTAACAGCAATATTTTTTTTAATGAAACACAACCTTTCATCCCTGTCATCTTCTGACCATCCTTGCTTGTACGCAGCTCTGTGACAAGTAGAATAATAACGGTCATACATCACTGCCCTGAAAGTCCAATCATCTAAATCTTCACTCGCTGCAGCCTCTGAGACTCAATTACTTTATTGACATGCAATCTTCATAAGGGGAGAAATATTGTGCATGTAAGGTCACTTGGTTATGAAGACATATTATCATATTATCTGCATGAGGGTTGCAGGGCTAAGACCTGACAGAGCTAATTATAATGGTACATGATAGAGAGCTCAGTACACATTATTTGCTTGGCTGAAACTAAAGGTGAGGTAAGACCATGACATCATGGTTTCAAAAGAAAATAATTCCCTTTCCCTTAGAGACTATTACTTTTATTGTTTAATGTTTCATACAGATTATGTTCATACACTCCTCATAAGCAAGCAAGCAGTGAGAATTTCTGAATTCAACTGTTTCCATTTGGAAGTACTTAACTCTTGAAGAAACCAAAGGCTCATCTATAATAATGCTGTCCTTTTCATTTGTGAGACTTAAATCACATTTTCCCTGCCCTTCCATCAGTCCCCAAAAGTGTATCTATAAATATACATATGCACATGGCAAACTGATAGTCCAAAATTTGAACACAGCTAATACATACTGCTATGCTATTTTCTACATTTCCAAAAGGATACAAGCCTCCATTAAAATGCTCAGCAAAGTGTATTAGCTTCTCATTTTTCAACAGAAATAAATTTTCATTTTGCTTTCCTCTGTAACAGCTTCCTTTCTTCAATGTACCTTCCTACTCTGTGTAATACCTACTAACCCTCTGTCACTTGGCACTGAGGTACAGTCCACCTCTGCTCTGGGATGACTGGCACAAAACTCATCTCCTAATCCTTTACTGGCCATTCCCCCACATTAAAAGGAAAAACAGGCAAGAAACAAAGCATATGTTGTGCCTTTATATAAATAATCAATATAAATTACTGCACTACTACACTGAATAAGTTAAAGTGTTGTTTGGGAGTTTTCTTCTGGTTCCTTTGGGTATTTGTGGTGATTTTATATATATATAATTTATTATTATTTTTTTTTTTCATTTTTTAAAAAGTTTTTGCCAATTTTTATTCACGTCTACCCTTCAGGTAGGAAACACAAACTTTACTCTTAAAATAGTTTCAGAATTGGAAATATATGATGCTAGTGTCCCAGAATAAATTATATTGTATACTTCTAATGAGGAACATTTTGTATTGTATAAAAACACTGATCAATATGATATAATGACTCTATGGCAAATTATGCTGCACAACCTTCTCTTTGTTTGAAGGCAGGGTAGAGAAGCAATCCCATCTGATGGATCCCAGCTCCAAATAACTTCATTGCTCCCAGAAAGACTTTGTACCATTGCACCAGTGAGATTCCAAAATAGGCAGACATGTAGCTTTAATAATATTCCAGACTAAAACCTCACATGTAGATGCCTCAGTTATCTAATTTACTGAAATTTGTCTCCTGTCTAAAAAAAAAAAAAAAAAAAAATCCGCTGCACTTAAAATTGCCCTCCTGAAAATTTCTTCTTATTTTCAAAATGCAAATTTTACAAACCATGGTGTGTCAGACATTACGCTGTTCTCTCAACAATATCTTGGTCTACCCATATTTTTATATGTTTGTGATCTTGCCATGTCTATCTACTGTGCTTTGCTTCTGAAATAATCCTGCCTGAAGTCACGTAACATTTTGAAAGCTTATTTGATCTTGTATTTAAGACTTCACAAAGTCTGGGATTTTAAAAAAGAATTAGATTTAAGTGTTAACCTCTGCTTTGATGAAGGGATATAAAAGTCCTTGGGAGATGTTGGGCCCTGCCTCTTTCCAGGAATAACATTCATGGTTAAAAGCATCTTTTGCTTTTAAGTTCCAGCAGCACAAAGGAGATAGTGAAGTAATCAAGACCCAGGAGAAGGAAAAACAAATACACCCCAGAAATGTATTATCAGTAACCATCACACTGGCAGTTATCCAGCTGATGAGAAAGCAGACAGGTAGTGAGCCATGAAACTCAGAAAAAGAAGAAAAATATCTTCTGACAGCTGTAAAATTCTGCCTCAAAGTGAGTTGTTAATTTAAAATTTCCCCATGTCCTGCAAACTTCTGGTATGAGATATGAATGACATGGAGAGACCTCAACATGCGTGCAGGGAAAACTGGGCCACCAAAACCCCACCAAAGCACAGAGACCAAAATGCAGGCTCTGAATAGCCGAGCTACGCATGTAATTTCTTTAGCAACTACGCCAATACTCAATTTATGGAAATATGAAGTAAAAGGTCACCCCCTTGGGCATCAAAGACTTTTTATCAAGGAAATGGAACAAGAACTAAGGGGAAACAAATGTTAATGTCATGCCCAAAACCACAAAACATTTTTATTGCCAAAATTGCTTTGAAACTAACAGGGCCAGGCACATGATATCAGCTCAATATATTTCAGAGGTTTGGATTGCAAGGCACCTAATTCAAGAAACAAAACATGAGGTGCACATGGCTAGGTGCTTTCCTCCTAGTGGCAATTAATGTGGACAGCATGACATTGACAATATCAGCCACAGGAGAGATGGAACTGGGACACTCTCCAGAAAACACAATAAGAAACGCATGACAATTAACAGGGGTAGCCAAAAGGAAAAATTAGATCCCCATATTGTACATCCAGTCTTGAGGACAAAGAACTAATAATAAGGGGATGACCTGAATGAAATTTAAAGGAATAGGAAACAGCTAATAGAAAATAAATAACAAAGTTAAAAAAGACAGTTGCTTCCATGGATTTTTAGCACTTCCATTAGATAATATAGGACAGTAATAGTGGATTAAATATTCAGTTTTGAATACTTTATGAAACATGCAACAAAGACTCCATCATGTTCTGGTGATACAACCTTTAGAAGGCATTTCTGGAAGTTGAAAAGAACATGTTATGAAGAAATAAACTTGGAATACTATTCAGGCAGGGAACGGATTAGTCTATGCCAGTTATTAAAAACTTGCAAATTAATTTACAGCAGAAGATAAGAAATAAACAAACAATCTCATTTAGCTGAACATGCAGAGACATTATGCAAAATGCAAAATGTATTCAAAATTCAGTTAGAGAATATTGGAAACTCTCTGAACTTCTCATTTAGATTAGAGAGGGGAAGTAAATCAGCTTTCAACTCTTGAGAAATTACCAGCTACTTTCCAATACAGGATGTAAAATTTGGTGATAGCAAAATGCAGCATTTGACATGAGACTTTTCTGTAACATTGGCTACCAACATACCTTAAGTACCAAACACACCATTTACTGGCAATATAGAAAAAAACATTAGAATTTATGGTCTTTTGGCCCTCCTTTTCAATACGTAAACAACCTAAGATGTGAATAAGGCACACCTTATTTTTACAATATATTTCCCAATGTTCCTGTTCTATAAAATTAATTTTTATAAGTGTCACATGGATCTAGTGCTCCATACCAAGCAAAACAAGCAAACAAAACTCCTTTGGTAGCAAAATTGTGGTTTATTGATACTAAAGTGTTTTGTGAATGAGTGCCTTTGATTTAAATCTGGTAAAAAGTGGGAGACAAACTAAAGCAAAATTTGAATGAAAAAGGAACAACATCAACGTTTTTTTCTCACTATTTTAAATTATTTTCAGTATTTATTTATTTATAAAATATTTTCAGTTTTGGTTTAAAGAATTTTAGAAATTTCCCAGGCTGTTTAATTATTTTTCATTGCCAATTGATTGAAAAGGTACTATGTTACTTTATTGACAAACTACTGACTTGCAAAGGAGAGAAATGTGTCTATAAAATAGATTTCAGTCCATCTGAGACTCATAGATCATCAAAGAGAATGAGAACATGAGGGAACCAAATTACAATTTCCACGTGGCGCTGTTCCAACATACCTTAACCTATATTTTGGTCTACCCCAATCTCCTTATCCACCCCATCAAACACACACAGAGATATTAAAACCAGCATTTTGAGGAACGCAGTTTCCAGTAAGAGGAGTTATTTTTTTGGAAAGAGTTTTCAGCCAAAAGCTTACCTACAACTTAGCCTGCCAGCTGCACGTATCCCTGGAAATGCAGAATTCCAAAGGGAAAAGTGACTAACAGGGTGTGGAAGGCAGGGGGGCACTAGGGGTGTCTGACATGCTGCTGCTGCAGGCCCAACACCAGAACAAAGCTGGTGTCCAAGCTAGAGCTTGAGTCTAAATAATTCTTCTAGAAAGAAGAAAATTTGATATATTAACCAGTAATAACAGTAATAGCTTTTCAAGAACATGTTGCAAATAAATTAAACAGAGCACTTTATTAATTTTGATAATTCTAGAACAAGTAACAAATGCATTTTTGCAAGCCCCACTCTGTAAAAACACAGACCAATTGACTAATCAATAAGGTCAATAGTGATTTTCCTCATTGACTTCAAAGACAGCAGATTCCTGTGCAAAAGCATTTTAAAGTGAAGACCTAAGCTTCAAGCTATGATGATTACTTCAAATAGTTTCACCAGTTTGTATTTTTGGAACCCTTCTGGCAATAACTTTTCCCTTTAAACCATTTCCCAAGTCACAGCTTGTTAGAGAGAATGTTAAATGAGGATATAATGTTTTGGGAAAAGGGTAGGAAACCCAAAAGCCATAAGAAACAAATAACAAATAGAAACATTGCTTTAGTGACCTACAGTTTATTAAAATTCTGTCCAGCAAATATTGTCAACTTTTCAGGATTTTGACTCTAATGATGACTTTTGTCATGGCTGCAGGGGGCCATGCGCCTATTCCATGGGTTTGCCTTAAACAAACTGGTAGGAAACCAAAATAAAATTCAAATAAAGCTAGAGCAGAGAAAATAAAATTATCTTAAAAGTGAATAACCAAACAGTACAAAAGAAAATATTGGGAATGAAACTGATAACACACCCTGTTGCCAAATTCTGGAGATGTAGATTGCCTCTGGATTAGTTCTCAGATTGCTGTAAAATACACCTACTCACCCTGTCACAGCCATGAGAGATTCAAAGTCTAATTTAAAGAGGAGTAGAGACCAAGAGAAGCATTTATCATACTGTTCCACATCCAAGTAAAGCAACTTTCCTAGACAAATTTAAAGCTGAATGAACAGGTGCCACTTTAAAGTATGCAAAAGGTACATATTGAAGCCCAAAGACTGGCACACAGCATTTCAAAGGATTTGTGCTAGGAATCCAATTGCTTTTTCCTACCTATCCAGCCTCCAGTTGCAAAAATATAAGAATACTTTCTTCTTTTCAGTATAGCAAATGAATAGAAAAAAAATATTCAGTTATGCTGAGCCATCCAACAATATTTTCTTTGCCCGCACAGTCAGGAGTTTTTAAGTGCAATCCAATTTTTAAATAACACGAGACTGTAAACTGAATGTACTAGCTTGACACTTTATTTTGTAATTTATTGAGTTCCATCATTATTCAGATGGGTTTTTATAAGGATGAGAAAAGGAAAATCTGAGGCTTTTGGCTGTTCTGATTACTTTGTTAAATTAATGGCTTTGCAAAGACAGAGAAAACATAAGTGCTAAGGTTAACCACATAATTACATACCATTTCAATCTTTTTTTTTTTCCCCTCCGGTCCAAAACAATCCATTACTACACAAAGTTACAGCATTTTGGAGTCAGCTGTTAGATCCGAGCTCTGGAATTCATTCATCTGAATCTTCTTGAAGTGACATTGCTTGTCAAAAATCATCAGCCAGTCAAATTCTTAAACTGAAGTGAGTTGTCCTCTTAAATTAAAATGATACTTTACCCTGATTTTTCTGTACAAAAGTTGCATTGTGCTTCTCTGTCAGGATCAACTTCATTTTTAGAAACTTTATCACAATACAAGCATTTATCCCTCAATCTTCCATAGGGCAAGGGCGAGTGGGCATGTAATTGAAATTCACTTCAATAAACTGACATAATTCGAAGGAGTAACTAGATAGGTGAGAATATTTCTATTGTGTTCAAAGATGTCTTCATTTTAAACCAGATGGGAAACAAAGAGGAATTCATGCCAATTTCTGAAACCTCACTATTCACTCTCCTGCAGCTCCTCTTTTCTTCCCTTGCTGCCAGACGTGCTCACATATTCAACCTCAGGGCAATAAATTCTGTCTTTTTTAAAGAAAAATGTTCTACATAATTCTCTCTTTGATGAAAATTTTACTGTGAGGAGAAAGACAGACCTGCACACTGGTGCCTTCCCAACAATTTTTTTTTTTTTTTTTTCACATAGTCAGCCCAGCCCAAAGAAAACTTTTCTGACATGTGAGATCCCAACCCTTGGTCCAGCCTGCCAGATTATTGTGCTTATGCTCAGTATCACTTCTGGAGACACTTTTCCTCTACAGAGAGCTTAAGCTCAGGAATCTTATTTTGGGCAAAGCTAGAAGAGGGCCAAATTCATCAGAAGCAACAGCTGATTCCTCAAAAGAACAGTTTACTAATGTCTGTCCATTTAATTTGTTTCTTCAGCTCTTGGTGATGAGCAGAATTAGTCTAGGACTCCTATGACCAATTGCATTTCTAAGCAACAATCTTAAATTACATGTTTCTGAATAAACGCAACAGCAGATAAAAGGCTGAAAAGGCACAGAAGGAATAATTTGTCAAAACACAAACTAATCCACCTTTACATCATGGGACTACAGCTGAAGACAAATCCCATGGCAAACTAGAGGCTTGGCTGATGAATGTGGATATGGGCTCCTCTGGCATTCCCTTTGCTCCACTGAGAGTCACATGAGCCTATAGGAAAGAAGTGCTTAAAAAGGTGTGTGTAAAGGTAAAAGACAGTCTTGAAGACAAGATAAAAATATTTTGCTTAAAGTACAGCTAGCAATCTGTTAGAGAATCCAGAAATACAGCTGTAAAGCTGTAAAGATAATGCCAAACATTAAAGCCAAGTAGTAAGACAAAGCATCAGTAAATAAGTGTCAAAGAAACCGGATTATAAAATTAAACAAGAACATATATTTTAATGCCTGCAAAATGTTTCTTTCAGGAAACATTAGGCACTAATAAAGAATGCCTTCAGGCTTCTGTATTGCTGGATATATCAGAGGGGTTTTTTTACTAACAATTTGGGGAGTTTATGCCTCTGGGTGCTGCTACTATGATTTCAAAATAGAATTATCTGATGCTATGTGATTTCTTGAATCATTAGTTTTCCATTTCTTCTAACTTACTTTTCATTTTCCTTTTATTTATACACACACATACTGATACAAGCTGCCACAAAGGAACAATGAAGAAACCTCTGGAAATAAAATATTACTTGATACGTTCTTAAAAAAAATATTAGACACTTGATATCATTATCTAACATGATATTCCTAATTACTATTTACATGCCCAATACACTTTCAATATATATATTGCAGGAGGCATTGCTGCATCCTTGCTCTGATACACAACCACCAAAAGAGGGTTCTTCCCCCAGAGGTTGTTTGGGCACTGGAACAGCTCCCCAGGGAAGGGGTCACAGCACCAACTTGACAGAGTTCAAAAAGTGTTTGTAGAATGCTCTCAGGTTCTGCTGTGACTCTTGGGGTGTCCTGTGCAGGGCCAGGAGCTGGACTCAATGATCCTGATGGCTGCCTCCCTAGCCAGGATATTCTGCAATTCTAAGATTCATCTAAAAGAACAATCTCCTACTAAAGCAGAATTGATAGACAAGAGGTAGCCAATGAAACACATGTAAACAGTATTGAAGTGTCAATACCTTTTCTGAGTAAAAAAAATAAAATTGGTCCTTGAATACTGATATTGAAAGGAAGTTCTGACTTATTAAAAGCTATACAGCCTACTTACAGACACGTATTATCATTTCTTCCATATTAGTTCCAAAAAAAGAAATACACTTTTTTTTTCTGAATAATCAGTCTCATGCTGGTTCTGATCTAGCAACAGATTTTACAAACAGTCTTACTTTACTCCCCAAGACCACAGAATTTATAAGAAGGCCTAAGCAGTCTGGAGAGCTATGAAGTAATTTTGATTAGGAACAGATTTAATTTCTGGTGACTGTATATGGTCTAAGGTTGTGTGCAATTTTTCAGTCTCATAGGCAGGTTGAGACTCAATTCACATGACAAATTTCTTTTAAAATCAGAAAAAAAAATAGTGGGGCTTGGGGGAACAAAAAATTTTGAATACTGCAGAGCTGCAACTGGAAAAATGCTGTCAAAAAGAGATGTTGAAATAACATTTATGGTTTTGAAACTCAGTATTCTAATAAGAGGTGAACTACTTTTAAAAGACAATGGGATTGATACGACCAGTACAAACATAAATCTGAATGCAGTTAAAAACTTACATGGCAAAAGTTTCCAACTGAGAAAGAGCCAAGAAGTCCAAGAGCAAGCAGGAAAAATCCCACGGATTTCATCTACTTCACAAACAAAGCATGAGACATGAAGTTGGAAGGGCTGCTACTCAGGGGTTTTAGGCCTAAAATAGCAGATTGTCTTTACCTATCATCAAATGGTAAGCAAGACTGGATATGCTGAGTGAAGAGTGACAGCTGCAGAATGTATCAATCTGCTGTTGATTTGTTTTCCAAGCAGAGGTGGTGGCAGGAAAAAGACAAGTTTGATACTCACTTTCCATATTTCCAGTGACCATTTATATTAACATATCCATTAACCTAAACTTTTTACCATAAGCCCTTCATTTAATTTTAATAAATAATTATACTACTTTTAATTGAATGACATAGTCTCAATTCAGAAGACAAATAAAGCAAAAAAAAAATTCAATATCACCCATAAAGACACTAAACATCCATTTACTGCCAGATTATTTTCATTGTCTGATGCCACTTATAAAGATTCTATAAATCCAATTGTTGGATATAAAGAAGGAATACCTTAAGGCCACATATATCTCATTTTAGACATTTGGGACTTCATACTTTCTTTAATTTCTAATTTATACAACGAACCACCCAAGCCAACAGTCCCATTTTCACTGTGAATTGTGTCTGGGATATATTGCAAGGCTGATAAATCATATACATCAGAGTATTGAGCACACCAGAATAAGCAGAGAAAATTAGAGAACAATGAATCAGGTGAAATTAAGGGCAAAAGGAGAAGCAGGGAGAGTCAGATTTGGTCTTTCACTTACATGTTACCATTGCCACCAACAGTAGTATGTGGTTGTGGAGGCAAGTGTAATGTTCTAGGCCAAACATTATTTGTAGCAGGAAGTAATAAATTTAATTAGAGTAACTAATGGAGAAAAAAGAGATGGATGAGCTTTTGGGCAGATTTGCCCTTTTTCAGGCTCCCAGCCCTCGTGTGTTTTATTCATTTTTGTCGGATGATCAAACAGATACATTTTGTGGATCACAACAGACCTAAAGAAGGGGATAGGTGTCCAAAGAGTTTTCACATAATTTTCTCTAATAAAAGGTATTGTTGTTGTTAAAACACCTGTTGTAAACCTTGCCTTGGTTCTTTTTCATATCATGCATAAACTCTGAAAATTCCCTGAAGTAATTCAGATGGAAGGAAAGAAATACCTGCTCCTCCTCTTGTCTCTGTGCTGTTTAGTCATTCAATGACCAGAATTCAAAGTACCAAAATGATCTAGGCAAAGATACTGCCAGGACACTTCCACTTTAACAAGCACCAGGAAGTATTAGGCATTTCATGGGAAACAGTCTTCTCTTCACATTTCCAGACTGATTTACAACTCAGGGTCAAATAAGCATTCTCATCTTCCTTGGCAGTAAGAACCAAAACACACAAACAGCTAAAGATTCTTCAAACTTTAGTAAGAAAAGAGAGAGGAGTACAGAGTTGCATTTGTCTCCTCAGTGCCTTACACTGGCTAGTCTGTATCATAATCGTTAATGACTTGAAATCTGAATATAGTTTGAATGAAAACATTTCAGAGCTCACAAGGCTCTGTTCCCAGTAAGTCTGGTCTCTGTATAATGAAATGCATTCCTTCTGGCCTAATGCTACAGACTTGGCAAAAGAAATGCCTTTGGTATGAGCAAAAATTCCAAACTTGAGTCTTGCAATTGCCCTTTCTAAAAGGTCGTTTATTGTGCATGTTGTTTATCAGCATGTGTCTGAAATGAATGCTGCTTCAATGCAAAGCAACAGGAGGTCACATTATAATTGCTATGCAATCAGTAGAATTGCTTATGACTTGGTTTCCTTTCTAAAATGGCAATCCATGCCACATTGGCTATTATATTAATGTTTTTTACATTACTAAAAAGAAGGGGATAAAAAGCCTTTACAGTGAGCAGCTGATAGAGTTTTCTATGACTGAAAGATCACATGAGCTAAACAAGACCCAAACAGTTCACCTTTAAAAGACCAAACCATCTGGTTGGCTGTCCCATGATAAATCTTAATGATAAATGTCTTCGTTTTGATGTTACAAAGGAAACACAGATCTGCTCACTTTTGGCACAGCTGAAAACGCACTGGCAACAGCAGAATAGAACTCAGATGTCAAAAATATAGAAAAAGACATTAAAAAAAAAATCTTTTTACTGCATTTTACCAGATATACAGCTTTAGGTCAGTTTGTGGACGGGCAATTAGAAGTCCCGAGTTTTCTGAGGAAGCCTTTGGAGCATGATTTTTTTTTCCAGTTTTTAGTTAGAATTTGATTTTTAGGAGTTTTTAAAGTTTCTTTTTAATCTCTGTATTTCCATCTTCATCCAGACAAAGCCAAAAGCTTGAAATAGGCATGACAGAAATTGCAATATTTTTTGGAAACTTGATTCATATTCTGTCAATGTGTCGTGGTTATTAAGCACAAATCAAAATAGATTGGAAAATCTGAGAGGTTAAGGCAAAGACAATAACCACAGACTCACAGAAAGGGTCAGACTTGAAGCAAATATGGTGGGGTCATCTACCCAAACCTCCCTGCTCAGGCAGGGCCATCCCAGAGCACATGGCACAGGGATGTTATTGAATGTCTCCACTGAGGAGACTCCACACCCTCACTGGGCAACCTGTACCAGTGTGTGATAACCCACAGAGTAAAGAAATTCTTCCTCGTGTTCAGGTGGAACTTCCTGTGCATCAGTTTCTGCCCCTTGCCTCTTATCCTATTGCCCAGCACCACTGAGCAGAGCCTGGCTCTGTCATTTCAACACCCTCCCTTCAGATACTTCAAGACAGTGATGAGGGAGAAAAAGAGCTCTAATTCTATGCAGAATAATAATAATAAAAGACATACAAACTTTACCATAACCCACCCTTACCCAAAGGTACAAAAATCAGCTTTGGTCTAGAATTTGTATTAATTTTTTCATGTCAATATTTCTAACATAGAAGAGGGCAAAATACTAAACCTTCTCTTTACACCAATTGATGACATCTAAAAATTTCAAATGTACCTCAAACAACCAGAGAGAAATTTCAATTAAAATTTTTAAAAACATAAAAATTAAAAAGAATTTGGGGATGGTTTGCTAAATTGCAGCAAAGGTGAAAAACACTTCTATCTTTCACCAACACTTATTGCATTTCTCTGGATTGGGAAAAGTATTTCTGTTTCTTTTCAGTGTTTAGCCAAAGATAGTAACTATAATTTCTCAAATCTCTCTGTAATGTCTCAGGCATTTAAGTGGTCAGCTCTGAATTCCCTCTTCTTGTTTATTGACCTTTGATGGCAGAAGTCCATTTCAATGTAAAGTTTCTGTAACTAAATTTGAAGGCTTTTCTCCAGGCAATAACATTTCAGCTTTTCCCAGTACTCAGCTTCTGCCTTGACATCACTCAATTTCCTTCCATTTCCTCATTTTACATACTCTAGACCATCCCAGTGATAATTCTGTCTCCTTTCATTAGACAGTTACAGATTCTTTTTTGGCCAGTGATACAGATTACTTTCACCTTTCTTCACGAGCTCTGTCTGGTAGGCCCTGCTTTATATTTTTTCACATACTCCCCATCTGTTTCTGGATATCATTTTTATTTTTCTCATTCCATTCTACTGTTCAGCTATTCATCAGTACTGAAAGATGTGGATGATTCTTCTGTGCTCCTGCTTATATATACAGTACTTAATTATTCACAGATGCACTGCCTCCCATCCAACCCATGCTCTTGTTGCTTAGCAGAGACAAAACAACTATCTTTAATTTAACTCTTCTATTTCTGCAAAGGCAATTTTCCTAGACTTCTGACCATTATCACATATTGAACTCCTTACAGGCTACAGCTACTTCTCAAACAAGTGACTCCAGTTATTACAGCATTTGGATTTCCATCTACAGATGGTAAAGCAAGAGTTATATATGTCCAGTCCCCAGCTACTATGCTTTTATTTTCCTGTCCTATCATATTGTAAACTTCTAATTTTCCTGTTTGCTTTCACATTCACCAGTGGGTGTCATGACACAAACATGCATTCTCTAGGGTGGTCTCTGCATCTATTGACACCATTCACTTTTCCCTAAAATTTTAGCTTGCATTGTGTTCAATATTATCTTTGGCCTGTTTGGTATTCCTATGGCCTCACAAATAATGTTCCCCATACATAAAATAATAATAATAATAATAATAATTTAAAAAAGAGCTCCTAGTACCACTCAAATCTTACATTAAAGATTAAGATGCCAAGTGATAAAAGATAAAATTAGCTTGGGATTTGGCAGAGACAAAGAGAGAAGCAGAGCTACAGGACTGGACTAAGCAAATGCCTTCAAGACAGAAGTTTTTGGAGAAAATCTAAAGGGTCCATAAGTAAAAAGTGCAGTTTGCACTACTTTGGCATTCAGAAATATTGAAATAGGCATATGGACAAGAGTGCAGCAGATTTAGAGAGCATCTGGGGTTTCACAAGATGATCCACTCATGATCCCATCATCTATTTCAACTTTTCCTTTGGATCCAAGTTAAGAACTCAATAGCCAATTCACACTCTGTTCTTTTTCATCTTAATGACATCCAAGCATTCTAGCAGGAAGCACATAATATCACAATTTGACTGAAGTTATCTTACTACTAGCTTTGTGTGTGCTGTTGTCTGGGAATTGCATCCAGCAGAAGGTAGTAGAGGATTGAATCACATCTCTTTCATTCCTCAATTTGAATTTCATGGTGTATGCCATGTGGGTAAATATCTAACATCTCTCAGTAAACTAGAGTGGGATAACTCCTCAGGGAGATTAAGTCATTACCCTGTTTCAGTGATTACAGCATGCCTGTGAAAGCTGTAATCCAAATGGCAAGACACATTTGCCTCAGCAATTACTAGAATATAGACAGGAGATCAATGTTTGTATTGATGCTCTTTTATAAAATTTACATTTTTATCTTATTGTAAAGACTTGTGCTATCCTCATTTGCTTCAGAACCCAGTCTAACTTCTGGTACCCACACTATGTGTTGCTGTTTAACCTCAGCCAGAAACTAAGTACCACACAGCCACTCCCTCTCCCCCACTTTGTGCAATGGGGAGAATTGGGGAAAAAATAAAGGTAAAACTCATGGGTTGATATATCAACAGTTTAGTAACTGAAATAAGGTCAGATATAATAAAAAAAGTAATGAAAAGAAGAGAGGAGAGGAGTAAAACCCCTGGAGCAATGCCCAGCCAGTCCCCCAGCAGTGGTCAGCCCCTCCCAGACACCTCCTTCTCTGTTTCTGTACTGAGCAGGACATCCCATGGTATGAAATATCCCTTTGGCCAGTTCAGCTCTCCTGGCTGTGCTCTCTACCAGCTTCTTCTGCACCTCCTCACTGGCAGAGGGGGAAACTGAGAAAGTCCTTGACTCAGAGTAAGGACTGAGCAACAACTAAAACATCAGTGTGTTATCAACATTATTCTCATACTAAAACCAAAACACAACAATCAATCATCTACTAGGAAGAAAATGAACTCTCTTACAGCCAAACCCAGGACACTATGTTAGACTTTCAGGCAGACTTTTGCATATTTTATGAAATGCTCAATACATTGGATCTTTTCCAGGCATCATTACTTGAAAGAGGAAACAATTATTAGTGGAGTTGATTTTTTTTTTCATATTTGCAGCTAAAAAATTACCTTTACTGAAGTATTCCTTCTAAGCCTTTTAATAATATTTGATCACTTATCAACCCCCCTAGCAGTTCTCTAAAATCCTGAGGAATGAATGACAGAATGAACTGCACAGCAAAACTGATAATAGTTTAGACCACAAAAACCTCTGAGATTAACAGATCCCTATGGGGGGAGGTGGGGGAAACCACCAAAATTCAAAAAAACCAACAAAATAAACAATGAAAAAAACCTCCACAATCAAACAGCTCAGCATTTAGCATCAAAGATAAATTTTTACTTTTTATTTCACCAAGACCAAGTTCTTCACCAAAGTTCCTCCTATAGACTAGAACTCAACACAGTAGCTGGAGGAACAAGTGTGTTTTAAATACAAAACATACCAAGAGAATAACTAACTTCTTAAGTGTTCTAAAGCTAAACTTATTTATGCTTATTATAGAATTTGAAACCCACTATGAATATATTTTCCTTTAATAATGTTCTGACCATTGCAATAAACAGACAGCCAACTTGGTTTTGTGTTACTATATGAAGGACATATTTGAAATTACCCTTATCATTACTGTAAACATTTGTACTTTAACTGAGAAGTAACTTTAATATTTCCCCTACACCAAAAACATAAAGCCAAGTGAAACCCCAAATGGTAGTTAAAAGATTTTTTTTTTACTATAATAATGGTGTAGAAATACCAGAAAAAAAGTCAAGAACTTCTCTCGTTTCAAATGATGCCATGCTATGATAAATTTCTTATACACCCAGGGTATTTTAAAGATTGGGGAAGATTCCTTCAAATGTTTGGATCATAATTTTGGAATTTTTACAAAAAAATCTTTAGCAAGAGAACTAGTCAAAATTTTATACAAATTTAAAAATCTTTCATTCCAAATTCAATTTTTACCATTTACTTATTTGTTTTAAATCTTCATTATTTGCATTCTTACTGCTACTGACATTGATATTATTGCATTGAATGCCCTAACAGCTACTATAATTATAACTATAATAGTTCTGAAAATTTCAAACACTACAGAATTTTCATTTTTAAAATGGCAAATGAAGACAGTGAATAGACTCCTAGAAATTTCAGCTTTCATTCTCTTCCCAAATCAAGAGTACCAGAGTATACCCAGCTTTTCCATGCAGCAGTGAGCTCCAGCTTGATGGAGTTCTCTGTGGTGCAAGCAGACCTACAGCACATTCACAGCAGGGTAAGCTGATCTGGACGTGAGCAGCAGGTCCAGACTTTAAGTGTTAACATTATAGCACATTTACACAGCTAAATCTTTGCCCATTCATGGAGGACTCATGGGAAAAAGACCAGCCAGGAACAGGCTGTCACTGCCAGAACAATCCAGGGCTGCAGCGAACTCAATGCCAGCACTGGAGGGGCTCCTGAGGAAGGGAGCAGCCAGAAACAGAGGAGAGGATGGACAAATTGGTCTAGCAGGCCACATACAGCTGGAGGCATCGTTTGGGTACCCCTGCTGGAAACCATGAAACTCTATAAGCTTCATGAAATAAGCACTTTTACATTCACAGTGGAATGTATCACAGTATCTTTACTCTAGATGTTGCTATTTTAGATCAAGCTGGGAAGGGTTGTATTACTTCTTTGACAAGTTATACACAGATCAAGAACATAAAAAACTAGTAATAAACAGCAACCTTTATCACACTTTTCCCATTCATTTGTTGTGAATATGAATGCTGGAAAGGGCACAACCCACCCCTGGAGGTATCTCTGCTCTGCTGCCTGCAGATGTTGACAGAAAGTTCCTCCTCACTTTCCAGTGGTGATGGTTGCAGCAGGACTTGAAACTACAAATGCCTCATCTGTCCATTCTTTCTTGGAAAAGAAAAGTGCTAGTCATGGCTCCTGCCTAGTTGGGTGATAGAAGGTGATAATCCTTTCCGGAATGTCACACTTAATATCTACTTTGGGCATGACAATCACTAAATTCCAAGGAGATTAGCATTGCCAAATCCACTAAAAGAAAACTTCACTATGGCAAGATGGAAGCCCAAGGATGAAATTAATAAAACTATATGGGAAGATTTTTTAAAATTATCAATTCTTGCTCCAATATTGCTTCAATTGCTTCCTATCAGCAAGCTTCTGATGAGATTTCACACCAATGAAATTTCTACCAATTAATGTAGTGTTTTCTGAAAGCTGCAAGGCAAGCAGGAAGCCAGGTAATTCAGCATGTACATTCATCATGATACTTAGTATTAGTTACAACAGTAAATACCTATTCAATCATTATGCAAAGGCTTCCAGTCAGTTATAGAGATGTGACAGAAATGGAAGGAAAAAGACTCTCTCTAATGAAAGATTTCTGACATTCTGCCACTAATTAGTAATGTGAAAACATTCTGCAGGGTCTCGGAGTAACAATATAGAACCCCTTTTTATTTTTTTAAATACACTGGATTAAAATTTAATGCCTAAAAGAAAAGTTCTTCCTGAACAGAAATCAGATCTCTCTAAATTTTAGTTTCTTCCTTGCAGATTAATAACTCAGTTTAGTATTTCCTGCACTTATTGATGGAAACTCATGTTAGAAATATTGGCAGCATAAAGCCAAGATTTCCTATAATGTCCCAAATTAGTTGGCTACCACAGGTTTATGGATTATTAATGCATCTCCTGTTGGCATTCTGCCTTGTACCATTTTTCATTGAAATATTAAACCAAATTCAATCTTTTCTAGATTTTTAGTAACATAAAGCTTGCAAACAGCATTAACCCCTGTTCCAAGAGTCTCTCATTCAATAAGTCTTTTAGGCATGTGTTTAAAATCATCCATATTCAGCAAAAGACAAAAGCACATAATGGAATCTAGGTGACAGTTCAGATATTTTGCTGAATTAGGGTAAGTAACGTAATTGTTCCTATTAAATAAAAAATGCGTCACAATAAGAGGGATTGGCTTTTAAATAGTGGTGTTTACCTTAGTAAACTGAATTCATATATTTTCAATTGAAACAAATAATTCAGTTAATTAAGCATAAACATTCTGTGTTTTGTTTAACCACAGTGCCTGATGAGATTAATAAGATAATGGAGTTAACACACATCACATACGTATACGAACAGAGTTTTATTCCTCATGGTAAGCCCAGTAAAGTACCAATATAGTTATTCTTATGAAATAATTATTATTGTATGATTTAAAATTAAAAACCTGAAATATGATTATAATTTAAAAATTATAGCATTTTACTTCTTTCATATTCACAAATCCAAAGATACTAGCAAACAGTTTAGAGAGGTTAACTTGTTATCCTAAAAATCTCTCCCTGACGAAACAAAAAGGCAGCAACATTCCTTCCAGATGTGCAATAAGAAGGGAGAGTCACTCTGTTCCCAGAGGATGCAAGAACTCAGAATTTCAAAGGCTGATGCCAGGAAGCCTTGCCAGATATACTTCACAAAAAATGTTTGATGAATTATTATGGTGAGCATCAACTTTTCAGATAAATGACTGAAAATAAACTCGTTTAGATCTCAACGGAGAGTATAAATTTCCTTTTTGCTTTGGGAACTTGAAGTATGGAGAAAGCTGTTGACCATTCCACCTCTCACTGAACTAACAACATTTTCCTAAAAATGTGTTGCTTTCCAAATTTACTTTACTCATAGCTCAATAAATTTAGTCAGAGAGGAAAGATATCCAAAAAAGTTCTTACACAAAATTATGACAACCAAGTGATTTGCAAACTGCCTGAATCTGCACAATCTGTAAGAGGGAAATCACTGATCTGCAATGTTAAACACATAACAATTTCTGTGAAACTTTATGAAAAGAAAGCAAGCTGAAAACCATGGTTCCAGTGTTGATTATCACATACAGACATTAGAAACAAGTCTGATTACAACAAGGGCTGTGAGTAAATACTGACATGCACAAATGTTATTTAAAACTTATCACAGTAGTCATATTTATCTGAAAAAAAAAATGTTCTGTGATAAAGCAGAAGCAATGCGCAAACAGCTTTTAAATTCTCAGCCATGGAAGCTCATCTTACATTTCCTCCTACACTTGCAGGTATAGAAAAAGTTACCCTCCACCCTGTAGTTCTAGAGCCTCCATGCAATACCATGCCTCTGAAGGAAGAAATACATGAAGTATTTTTCTTTTTTGACTGATGAGGACAAACTAGGAAAGAACTTTTAAGATTGTTATAAGAATTGACCAGCAATCACACGGCTTCATTTTGTATGTCTACAGTGATCAAAAAGGATTTCTCACTGAACAGAAATGAAATTACAACTTCAGAACAGATTTCGGAAAAGCATTATCAGCCATGAAAGAGTCAGAAGCAATTAAAAAAAAAAAAAGTATGATCAAGAACAATCTAAACACAAAGTACTTCTTCCAAATAGTGCAGACTTTTTATGTTTCTGCCTTCATCTTCCTTCTCTTGTCCTCTTCATGCTCCTAAATATTTCTGGGATTATTCAAATTGCCTAAATAAAATTCATGCATAAGAAACTCTTTTGCCTAAATACATGAGGGCTTATTACCACATTTCTTTACTGGCACAAAATCTAAGAAAAGCCTCAAGGTGCAAATGATCTGCAGTCTATTTAACATCATGATTATTTATTTTTATGGGCATTCATTATTACTCTTTACCCTAAATTATAGGTACATTCCTGGCTCCATTTCCCACTATTCCATAATCTTTGTAATAATACGGGTTTTCAGATTTCCAAATCCTCCTCAATACCTCATCAATCAAAAATGCATGCAACATTCACTATTTGTTATACTGGGCAGAGAGAGCAAACCATGGAACCGCAGCTTGGAGTCCAGATAAAGACTTTACTCATATCCCAGGGCTGGGATACAAGCCATAGCTTTGGTAGCATTTACTAAGAAAACCTGTTTTGCAATATCTTAAAGAGAGTCTTTGCATACAAACTGATATGCACCGAATTAGCGTTTAAATACCACAGTTCCTATTTTATTATGGATTATGTGCTGAACTAGTTCTGTCAAGTTTAGAACAGTATGCCATAATTTTGACTAAATCTAAGCCCATGCATCTTTTTCCATGGAAACAGTATTACAAGCATGCCCATTTCTCCCGTCACAGAAAATTTTCATGAATATTTTGATAAACAGCTGTTATGCTATAGTAGTTTATAGCCACAACAGCATCAGTTTCAGCAAAGAAACGACACAGCACCAGAAGCTATCACATAACACTTAATTTTGTGGACAACTCAGAAAACTATAATTTGCATCATTTTGATTTTTGGGCTTACTGGACAGGAAAAAAAAAAAAAGTGTTCCTTGATGAAAAAGCCCTTGGCTTACTAATCACGTAACCATTAAATCTGAGCTGGGTTGCTGTCATTGTCTTTACAATACCTCTAGAAAGAAGTAGGTTTGAACAGGCTAAATAATAAGGTATTACTCCTTTCCTGAAACTATGTTTTGTAATTGCTAGAAGGAATAATTGTTCCAAAAAAGGGATCAGTTAGTCTTTTTAATCACACTGCATCATATATGCAAATAAAAAATAATTTATTAAAATGCAAATTTTACAGCACCAAAACAGCCCCCCAAAAAAAAAAAAATCCACTACAAATGAAAGTCTCCTAGAAAGATCTGTATGATTTAAAAGAAACTTACCTCTAACCTTTGAAAATTGTAGTTTATCTGCATTGAAGGTTCCTTGATGTGCTCAGGAAGTTAATGATGCCCAGCACTGTTAATTCTCACCTGCCACTCCACATTCCCACTCACCTGTTTCTCTTGTTGATTTTGTAGTTCATGACACTTATACATCAAGATTTACACCTTTTTATTGAACTGTATAGGCTTCAATGACTATACAGTGTTCCTAGCCAAGCTTAACTAGGCTCTCTTTATGGGAACACTTAAAAATTATACAAATATATTGACAGGTTGCAAAAATAGAAGAAAAATGACAAGGGAAAGTGAGAATGATGCAGACAGGAGATACCATGAAAACAAACTTTGTGGACAGTGGTGATAAAGGACATATCATTAAAGTTATCTAGGAAGCATGTAGACCTTTGATGTGAGTACTTTTATTGGAAGGAGTGTTCTAGTTATTAAACCTGCAGTCCAAGAAATGAGATACTTAAAACCATACAGTGCCACAAACATTTTGGCTAATCCACTGTAGGCAGTGCTTTCTGCCTCACCTTCTCAAATATGAAAGTAAGGAAAACAATTTTTTTTTCTCTATCATCTTTTATTCACTTCCTTTCTTGTCCATTAAACTAAGGAAATGCACCAGGCCATGGATAACTTCTTTAACTTCTTGCTATACATATGCTTGACAAAGGACCCATAAAAAATGTCATTATTCCCAAATAAGATGACAACACAACTGTAAGAGAAAAAATTCTCACTTTTATACATTCATAAGGAGAAATCATAACATCATCAGGGACAGTAAAGGACACATAGAAGTATCCTCAACTTTTCACCAAATTCGAATACATTTCATTAAAACTCTTCTTATGTATCAGAAACACTGATTCTTCAGTAGAAATGCCATTTACATCAATAATTGATTAAAATATAGAAATAAAATTAAACTTCTTAAGACCTGCAATAATCCTCCTGTAAAAGCAGTGTAAATTCCTTTGGTTTTCTTTCTCACCACCTTTCTGCTCTTAAACAGAGGGAAAAGAAGTGATGTGAGGGGGAGGACTCAAGATGACAAAAGAGAAGGCAAGTCTCAGAGCTTCACTAAGTAACCCTCAGCTATTACGCTCATCTGAGTCAAGGATGCTTCCAACTTGTTATTAACAGAAATATTCAGATAGATTCTGAGCCACAGTGGGTTGAAGACACGAAAAGGAAACAAACCCCATGACCAGAATTACTAAATCTTTCTCTAAACAAATCCAAAGACCAGAGAAGGCAGGTGCCAGACCCTTTGTTAATTGTGCCCCAAGGCTCTAAAGCTCCCTGCCTTATGACATTAGATCAAGCTCTCTTCTCTCCCTGCTTTCAGAATTCCCATTCACGCAAGCTCATTCCCTTGCTTAGCCAAGCTCCACAGATTATTGTGTTGTAGGTACCCAGAGACAAGCTACATGAAAGATGTTTCATAAATGCAGATTGCTTTGATAATCAGAATCTCCTCACTCCCTCTGATTTGTTACCCAAAGCAGCTCTTCAAGCCGTTTCCTGTGTTCTTAAATTTTGGGTTTTTTTTTTTTTTTAAGTATGAAGCATCATGGCAACAGCATAGGAAAAAATTAAAGTAAAAATCTTAATTCAACTGTGCAACAAGTGAGTTAGAGGAGGTTTGAAAATGGCTCAAGAGCGCACACAAACTCATCAAATGCAACCCTAATATTTCCTGGGTATTTCAAACAATCTGTGTGATTGACCTAAAGTTCCTCTGGCTTTTCATACTCGCACGTAATTTCTCTCGTGTGGGTAAGAGAGAACACTCAATTCTGCTTGTCTAGGCTTCTCAGAGTATTAGAGCTACATGAGGGAAAAGGTAAAAGCACAAGTTGACTAATGAAATCTGTGAGAATGTGCTTTTTTGTCTAAATATTGGAGTGATTGTCAAGGAGACAGAAGCTCTGACCGTATTTCACCGTCAAATTATGATTGTCATTGTTCATAGACTAAAAGAAATCTGACAGGCATCCTAAGATTTAAGATTCTTAAGTATCTTTTCAATGACATATTTCAGTGCATGTGATTACTGAAATTACAACATGATCTATTTCACACTGCCCCCCTTTCCCCTTCTAATTTAAACATGTTATCTATCAAGCTCTCATTAGAGAGGTTAAATCTTATCAAGCTATTCTTAAGCAACTCCAAGTCTATTTTCAAATCAAGAATCACCAAAAGAGTAGTACTGATGACGATCAATCAAAACATTTAAACTACTTCACAAGAGCTGCAGAAAGTTTGCATATATCTTGGATAGAATTCACCTATATGCTTCTGTTCATTCGGTTGCCACATAGAGCTTGGCAAAGGAGGTCAAAATTCACAAAACCAGTGTCTGTATAAAGGCACTGGAGTATTTATGACTTGGCACTACAGGTAAAGTTCATACTTAGGAGGAAATAATTCTCCGAGTTATTCTCCTGTTAATCTCAACAAACTTTTAAGCTGCTTGGGGCTACACTTTAGGATGTGACAACAAACTGACATATTGTCCAACATTGGAGCATTGTGATGCTCAAAAAAACCTGTGCCCAGTTGATGTGTTTTGCCTACAGGAATTTTAGATCCTCCCACACTGAACTCAATTTGCTCCCCAGATGCCTGTACCTAATAATAAGGAATAAGTTGTAGCTCAGTGACTTGGTGGAGCTGCTTCCCTCAGCTCAGAGACAAGGGCTGACTATTGCAGAGAGCACATGACGTGTGCGCACGCACAGCCTCACCTTCTCCAAGATCTGAAATTAATAGTACAGAAATATGGCTTAGCAATTGATTTGGAATGAATTTATGAGAAGTATCAAAACAGCAATAACTCACCACATATGACATCATAACCTCTACACGGCTATGTATCTTGTTTCCCTCTCCCTCAACATTTCATTACCCTGCAAGTGAAGACTTGGCTGAAAATCTGAAAAGCCTCATCATATATCCAGCCACATGTGCATGGCTAAAACACCTGCAGGCAGTTGTTTTAAGGCACAGGGATGTCTAGCATGTGTATGGATTTCCTCCCCATAATCTGTGCAGGTTTAACTACAGCCACGGGGAGAAATTACCTAGAGATTCCCCTCTTGTACTAAAGCATTTGCTTCCAACTCAGTATTTCTAACCTACACATCAGAGAAAATCTTTTTTAGACTGACTGAAAAATCTTTTCTATTAAGCTTATGAGACTTGGGAATGGTCAAGAAATGAGAGTTATCTTTTTTATTAGGAAATAATACAATAGCATTAAAAAAAGATAGGTTTACCTCAAAATTCATTAATTAGGGCATTTCAAAGCACCTGCAAGCTGGTATTAAATAGTTTGCTTTGGAAGTTTAGAAAATTCTTTCAAATCCATTAAGAAAAAACTGTAAGAAAACAAGTAAAAGCTTCCACTAATGAATGTGAAACTTCATTTACTTAAAAGAATATAAAACCATTCATATTTTGGCTTTTGCTTTTCCTTTCATTCTTTGCTCCATCACCATACTAAAAAATATTTCCAATGAAAGTTTGAATTTCACAGATCAGAACTTGCTCTTGCACCTTTATTTATTTAAAAGCATTTTCTGAAGAAGATCCCATTAATATTCAGTGTTATCAGAATAATTCTGTTTTCATTTTAAACAACTCATATTACATAAGCTACAACAGTTATATAGATTTTAAAACTGGGTTCCCTACTACCAAGACCTGATATTAGGAATCAGATGCTCTTTGCCTTCCAAAATTCTCTAAATGATATTAAGTGATGCACAACTTTTTAAGCTAACTAGAAACTGGTATCTTCTCAAATTGCTGCAGAATAGCTCTACATTTTCTCTCTCACATACATAACAACAAATCCTGAACAACCCACAGAACTTCAGAGCAGGAGTATCAAGGCTTTCCCTTTCCTGCCTGTGCTACTGAAACACAGAATGAGAATAAGGCTCAACTCCCTGGTGAAACACTGGAGCTCCTTTAGGTGGTACATTCACAAAAAACCCCCCAGTTTTAGATCCTAAATATTAATCTGTCAGGAAAATCCTGCCTCCATTCAGGACTGAAGATTTGAGGTTACAAGTGCATTCCTGCTTGTGAAAGAAACATTCCTTTTCCTCCACACATCTTCCACTCAATGCATTCCCAGGTACCATATCAACCACAGCAAGCTGGCATCTATTCTCACTGACAAAGTCACTTCTGGAACTGTTTGAAATTTTCTCTTTACTCTGCAAAACATATCAGCATTTTGCATTTTTTCTTTATTTATTTGCTAAATTGCAGTCTATGTTTTAGCTTCTTGTGGGAACAACTTCTGCCTGAATTCCTGAATTATTGTTCCTACATCTCCTAAATGAATGCCATCTCCAAATCTTGCAAACTCTTTTAACTAGTTCATTTCATCCAGACATTTCATCTGAAGAGCCATCTTCCCTAAACACACAGAGCAGGGAAAAAATCCCAAACAAACTTTTAAGGGTTGTCAGAATAAAAGAATTAACAGACATTAACAATACGTCAAACTCACTCTCCTTAGTGGCATTTCCTGATGTTCTAATTCTTCTCATAATATTCTCATGATTTTTTATTTAATCTCATTCTCTTTTGAATAAAGCCATTATACTCCTTTATAATAAAGAGATTTTTCAATGCAAAAAATTTAATTTAGTTGATAGCTCCTCTTTCACTTTACTACTGAACTCACCCTGGTAAAGGAATTACATTCGATATTGACTGTGGAACAAAAGTGAAGAGGAAACAACAGCAAAGGGACTCCAGCTACCCTCCACACTTCTCCTGCCATTGTTATCTAGAATCAGATTACAGGGCAAAGGTAAACTTTACATCCACAATTACCAGCTGATGGAAGTCTACATATCTCCTTTTTACCTTACTGTAATTTCACCTGTGATTTCTTTTTCTTGACATATCATGTGCTTTACATTGGTAATGGCTGGCACTTGACAGCACTGAATTGCTTCTGAATGATGTAATAGCTTATATTTAATCTATTTATTCTAAGTTGCTCTCTTTTTTTTCCTCCCCATGAAATTTATCATTCACTACCTTTAAGACAGACACAATATGCCAAATTAATTAATTATGTGGATTTGGGAGGGATGGTTTGTTTGCTGTGTCTGGAGGGGGTGTTTGCCCACCTCTCAGCTCTAAGACAGATTCCAGTTCTTCCATCGAGCCCCAAGGGATTATTTCCATTGAGCCCACTCCTTTTATTTCATGGAAACAAAATTTCCTGTTAAGCCTGGCTGCTCCCACCCATAATTCAGCAAAAAGAAAAACCCATCCAAAAGTTGCCTCTCTCCTGTAGGGAAAGATAGAGCTGGGATAGATGCAGATTTTCTGAGCACAACTGACTGAAGCCACTACAGTCTGCAGTGGTGGGTGCAGAGGAAGCCAAGCTAGAGTAGGGAGATCCAGCACAGTGGTGTGGCAGCCCTGCAATTTTGGAATACGCATATTCCAACTCCTCTCAGGCATGACAAAAAAACTAACTTAGTTCTCTAGGAGATGTGAGAAGCCACGTCTAGTAATAGAAATGATTCTGAAAGAGGCAGCTTGGGCCATGTGCTCTTTCCATGTCTCTCTATGTGGCCTGACACTGAGCAAAAGTAAAAAACAAATCAGAGATCACAGTCTTGTCTGGTCCTTAAGTAGACATCAGAAGGTTGCTTGCACCCCCCTCTGTAAGTATTCCTGTGAAAGGACTTGTATTCACCAGCCTCACATTTTTTCAGCCTAGTGTGCTAAAATATCATCCCTGCAATTGGAAGCAGTCTAACAGAACTGCAATACAAATCTGTTTCACTTGAGAAGCAAAGCCTACGGTTCCTTAGGTTTTATAACACAGTGCTTAGTACAAATTCGCTGAATTTTCCCAAGGCTTCACTATGTGATTTTAGGACCCTATTTTCCCCAGTGGCACGCAAGTACTAAAATTGCACTACATTGCATTTTGCTCTCAGTGGGTGGGAAAGTGAATACTTAATGGGTTATTTTCCATTCTTTATTTTGGTTTTATGCAGCCACAGGTGGGGGGTCTTTCAGGTGGCTGCCTAGGTTTACTAAGCACTTTAGAGTCACAGACAAAAAGGGTCTTAGAAAACATATCAGTGTTGTCAATCACACAGTAAAAGAAATTCATTCTGTGTAAATAGAAACAATTTTCAAGATATCTCAGACTGTAAAAGGTAACACAAGGAATATCAACCAAAAAAAAAAGGATCAGCCATCCTCTGTTTGGTAAAGGACATAAAACAATTGTAGTTGTTTATACTTATTATTTACCTCTCTATCTCCTCCCTTTCTTCTCCCCAGGTGTGATCTCTCTGCTTAAGGGCATACAAAGTTAGTGAAGGATGTCATGGGGCTTCCTATCATTTACTTTTCTTACCATGAGGTTATTAACAGACCACAAAAATATCACAAAACAGGAAAAAAAAAAGGAAGCCATCAACCTACTTATCATTTGCTTTCAGAGCTCTGCAAGGAACTTTGATCAGTAAATATATCATTAGATCATGAATACAGATGTTCATATCCAGTAAAAAGTTGACAGATTTCTCTTCTTGCATAAGATGCAATGAAATCCTACAAAGTTACCCCTTATTTTCCTGAAATCAAATTTTGAAAAGGACCCTTCACCCACTTCTAGCACAGTCTGACCACAGTCTGAACAAGGAAATGTGAAATCTATTGCATCTTCTTGGCTGTTCATAGTTTGAAAGACACATAGACATTACAGCAAGATGTGCACGCTATAAACACACAAGGGGATAAAATAGTTTCACTGCTGTTATGCAGATGGCTGCCCTTCTGACTGTGGAGGGAATTTCTTCCCTCCCCCATTTTTTAAAGCAGACTTCTACATGTGTTGACTATGTGGGAATTAGTGCTTTTTCAGATGCCACCCACACCCTCTTCATTCAGGCCAGTAACACCAACTACAGGGCAGTGTCATGTAATTATTCCATCCTGTCCTGCTAAAAAGTCTAAACTCTCAGAGAAACACAAAATGGAATAGCCACATTATTTTAATCACGAGAAATATGAAGAACAGGGAACAATATTCAGATCCAGTAGTACTTTCTGTGTGCATGCCATTTTCTCAGTAGAAGGCTCAGCTATTTAAAAACTGAGATGTACAAACGCAAAAATAAAATTCTATGTCTCATGTGCTCAAAGGCCTATATTTGTGCATCTCAAATAGACAGTAGCCCAATAGACAAATTAGTTTTCATAAATAGTGATTTTGATCTGTAAAATATTTTGTGACCATACAGTAATATCATCAGGTGACATCAAGCAGTTTTATCTGCAAAAGTAAGAGCCCCTTGCAAATTTCCTCAAAAATACACATTAAGTGTAACAATGAAAACTCAAATTTTCATTACAGATTCTAATTTTAATGAGAAAACACCATCTTTCACATTTCCAACCTTTGCTACACAGACCCTTAGCATGGGGCAAATGTTTACTGCCTCTGGAATTAAAACATACTAATATGAAAAAAAAAAAAATTCAAATGGAACATGCACCATAAAGATTTTTTTTTTCTTTTTTTTCAACCAATAATATAAAGCTTTATGGTGTCTGTGCACTACAGAACAGTACAGGCTGTATGGAATATATCAACACGTGTCTATATGTTATTAAAAACAGTAAATTCCCATTTAAACAAGGGCTACAATCTGTGCACTAAACACTCATTAATGGTTATGAATCAAAAAAAAAAAAGGAGGGGGCCTTGCAGCAGGTGTGCATATCTATGAATTTCAATACATTATAAAACTGTCTGTAGCCAACAGCTTCACCATTTGGCCTTTCTGAGCTCGAAGACAGGCAATTTTTCATGATTTTACTATTTCTGGCCAAACAAAAAGTTTTTAATTAAATGTACCACATGATTCCAGATGTTTGTTTATTTGTTCCAATGAGGCCATAAAAATGCCTGAATGATAAAATTGGAGGACTCCTGCAAAAACAGGCTAGACTGGAGTGCTAACTAAACATGGGGATCTCTCAGGAGATTGTATTTGCACAGCACTGTTGTGCTTTGAACCCAGTTTCTTTGGAAGAGCTGCAATACTGTGGCTGATGACTGGAATTGTTTATTGTAAAAAATTATAAGGCCAAGTGGCAAATTTACTGGATTTTTTTTTTTAATTGCCAGTTGCATATACACTGCATCATTATCTCTCCAGCATATTCAAAGATTTTAGGTAGGCTTAATGGGTTTGGATCCCAAACTTCCACTTATAGAAGCCAGTGCTTTCTATATATTTTATATTTCTGCCACTTTTTAGTCATCCTGCTTGAGCATTCTTATGGTTTCTTATTGCCAGCACGAAAAAATGAGCTATGTTGTGAAATATCAGGCACTCTCTAGTCTACCAAAAATATGAAGTTATGGCTTTTTTCCTCATTAATCACATTCCCTCTGATGTGACACTTGTATGGGTGACTTGGGCCTAGACTGCTAGTTTTGGCAAGTATGGAAAAAGTTACAATGAAAAACCTCAGAATGACAAAAATATGGAAAATGCTCAGGTCTTCAACAGTCAGATTGGGGACTGTGCACTGTGGAGAAATTAAAGTCTCTATAACATTTGGAAAAAAAATACTGACAATTATGAAAGTCTGCCTGAATTTCAGACTACTAAATCCCATAAGATGTAGAATGGGAATTTTGTGCTCAACATCTGAGATATTTAATAATTTTTTAATCTGAATTTGATTAACCACTTAATTACTCTCTTTTTCTCCTTTAAAAGTTTTCTTGCAGAGGAACACACATATTTCATTCCCACAGAGACATACAGCACACCAGGAAGTGATCCTCTAAGAACTTACTTCTGGTCAGCTCAATCACATCCCTTGGGTTCAGTTTCAAACCACAGAACACAGAGAAGTCTCACAAATTAAAATACGCTGTCA
This sequence comes from Zosterops lateralis, assembly GCF_965231275.1. Classification (NCBI taxonomy): domain Eukaryota; kingdom Metazoa; phylum Chordata; class Aves; order Passeriformes; family Zosteropidae; genus Zosterops; species Zosterops lateralis. Next base: position 6,199,109 of record NC_139768.1, read on the forward strand.
TGTAAAACCAAACCTTAACTTTTCTGGCCATCAAGAAAAGACTTTACACAAAACTGCAAGTCACTTTATACATCATCCCCACCTCATTTACCCCAACCTACTTTCACATGACTAGTTGCTCCCATCACTGCAATATACAAAAAGATAACAATATATTTTTATGCTGAAGTTTTAATAATCTACAGTATTCTGATTCAAATCCAACATTCCTTGTATACACAGACAAAAAATTGTTGACCCTGTAAGTGACAAGAATATGAATCCAATGACCCAGAAAATTTATTTCTTGAACCATATTAGTCAAGGTCACACTCAAATCCAACTACAATTTATTCCACATTTGGGAAAGTCATTGTAGAAACATGTAGATGCTGGCAGAAATTATCACTACTGAGTACATGAGGTAAATTGGCCCACAAACAGCACAGCTATTGGTGGCAGTTCTATTCCAGTAAACAGAGAAAATAGACCTCAGGAAAGGCACTACATGAGACCCTCTTTAACCTGTTCTTTCATGACTGCCCAGCGAAAAACCCCTCCAGAGCTGAGTTGCTCGTGTGTGTGGTTATTGGACCACTCAGTTCCATTGAAGAGCAAAACTTGTGATTGTGTGTCAGACCACAAAACCAGGAGAGATGCCTAATGCATTTGAGGACTTGGAAAATACTAACAGAGGTGGGTTTCTGTTACCAGCTAGAAACATTTTACTGGAGTGCACTTCCCTAAGGAAGTGTGCCTTCTAGCATTTCTCCCCACCTACTTTGCTTCACTCATTCCTTCTACCTATTCTTCTCCACACAAAGCAAACATATCAGAAATACTGAGAAAGCAGCAAACTGGAAACCACCTTGGAAGGGAAAAATCATGGTCAGAGCTAAGAAACCAGGTGCACCAGTGAATTAATAGAAATGAGTCAGTAAATTAAAAATTGACCTCAGCTCCAGGTGTAAGGTTTGGGGAGTCTAAGGGCATCAGCAGGAGTCATCCAGCACAGGAATAAGAGAAGCCTGCTCCACCTTCCTCCCAGCTGCACCAGGAACATCTTGAACCAGAATTCTTTAACTTTCTGACATTACCTTCTCACACATCTGGACTACAAAACCCCAATTCACCTCTGATGGATTTTCTTTTTTCTTTCACATCCCCTTAAGTAAAGGGAACTAAGATCAGAAAACAGAATCTTTTCTTAACTCAGTTTTCTCTCACTGATACTCATCTATACCATCACTTTGCTTTCCGTGCTTCTCCCATGTGTCTTGAGCTTCCATTAACATCCATTTTCCAAACTAAAAACCAAGGAACCAGAACCCAGTTTCTCACATCATACAGGCAAACCACATGGGATTTTTTAAAAAAAAATTATTTTGTTTTTAACAGACTCCTTATTTTAGCATTCTCCCAGAGTGTCAAAAGAAGAGGATTTCCACCAACTCTCCTTGAGGCTAAGTCATGACCACATCACATCTCACTGTTGGGACATATTTCCTGGCACTAATAGGAAATGTCACAGCTTATTTTTGAGTGTTTCTCCCTTGGAAAATATGATCTTGTCTGTTCCATGCTATTGAGAACTTTTTTTTGTTTGTTTATTTTAAGGTTATTAATCTCATGATGAGAAGATCCTGGCCTAAGAAGTCTTCAGTCTAGGACATGCCACAACATAATGCAGGTTAAAAATTATGGGATTTTCAAAGGACACTTTCTGTAAAACAACAAAGAAAATATCTCACTATTCACAGCATCTTTCTCTGATACAGAACTCTCACATAGTGCATCTGTTTGCAGTTTTCTCATTAATCTTATTCTTAGTTATTGAACAAATTAAAGCAAATACATCCTATATACAGATATGGATGCACTTGGTTAACTGAATGATAAAGTACTAACCATGGGTTTTTGGGGTTTGGGGTTTTTTGACAGACTACAATGAGCTGCCTTATGCATATACAAGGAAAATCAATTGACAAGCATAAAGTGCAGTTCACACTAAGAAAACGAACTAATTATGATAAGTTGCTACATAAATTGCTTTGCAACTTCCCCAGCAATCAATTTCAAACTCTAAATAAGCCTCTGGGTTGAAAACACAACAAGCACCTAACAACTGTGTCAATAACAACAGCAGAGAGGACTGCAATGACAATATAAACAGGATACTTATCTTTCTGGAAGTAAGTTTTATGCAAACCATAATTTCCTTTTCTTTTATGTCTGTGATTTAGAGACAGCACGGCTTTTCACAATGCATGTGTAAAATAAGAACTTTGTATATTAACATTCATTATTAAGTGGTGCGTGTCAATTTTATAATTTTACTTCAAATATTTTAAAGTATTATGTTAAAACTTTAAACCAAATTCTGGAAGGATTAATAGACATTATTATATAACATACAATAATATATAAATATTTTATGTGTGTGTATATATATATATTCTTAGGTTCATATATAACATAACATAACATTCTTAGGCTCTGTATGAACCTAAGAATATTTATAATATATGAGCAGGGCAAGCAAATTGAGACAGAACATGTAAATCCTTGGAGGATAATCATTTTAACTATACTACTCCCTCTGGCTCTCCAAAATTTCTACTTTTTTCCTTCAACACCAGATTTTGAAAGTAGTAGATGCCCTTTGGCATGTACTAGAGTGTGAATTCCTGCTCAACTGGGTGGCCAAACGCTTGCTGTGCATTCTGTAGTCCACTTTTATCTTGATCTGGCACTTATCTAAACCCCTACAAAGCTACTAGCTGGTTTTCTGTGTGGCAAGCCCTAACAATCCACCAGTAGGAATTCTGTATGAACATACCAGTCACCAGTGAAAATTTACCATGCTGAATACTCTGAGTGCAATAGCACAATATAACAATCACAGAAGGAGGAAACATTGCAAGTTCAGGTGTCTCTCTAACAGATTATATCCCTACATACAATTGTTTGCTTAAGAAGGGGAAAGTTTGGAAAGACCTTCATTCCAAAAGAAACCTTCAGCACAACTCTGCTTGACAAAGAGAAACTGAGAGCAAAAGGAACCTCTCATTTCATTTCTTCAAACAGGCTCTATAAAATTACCTTTAGAAGGTAAATAAGAAGCTTCAAAATATTCTATTCTTGGATTTCAATACAGTTGATGACTTTAAAGATCAGATCATAAAAGAAGAAAACACATCTATCAGTTGACTGAAACATATTGGTAGAACAAATACTAATTTTTCATGTGGGCACTCATCATTCAAACATAGGACAATGCAATGACTGCACAAACCAGAAAACTTGGATAATTCACTGTATGGACACCAAAACAGGACAGTGGATTTGTTCAGAAAGTTTTTACAAGTTATAATAGATTAGAACTATTAAACCTTGGCCTAAATCCAAGCTAAGGTTCTAAAAACTACTTACATAAATACAGGCTTAGTTTTTAATGGAAACTGTTTCTTCTTCCTTTTACCAGTAAGCAATGGGGTAAACTTACCACTGTTTTTTCCCAGAAACAAAAGCACAAGAAAAGGAGGAGTCATCTGTAAATTGTTACTGGAAACCAAATGGCTTTGGAAAATTAATATGTTTTCAAGTAAATCAGGTAATAGACAATCTTACAAAATAACTGTTCATACAAAAGGCATCCAGCACATGTTTTTGTATGAGAAAAACAGATTTTCATGATAGCCATGATTTAGTGATATTGCCTCTGAAGAGATAGAATGATAAATTACTATTTTCCTCATCATCTGGAGAGCACTGTTCTTTTTAGAAGGCAATTTGAGTTTGAATGCTTACACATAAAGGCACATCCTTAGCAAGGATGCCATTAAAAAAACCCCAAATATACCACCTGAGTGGGTCAAAAAGTGAGGGACCTTCTTCCACACATCAGACAAATTATCCTTACAAGTACATTATTATGAGTTTAAAATTTCTTTTTCATCAATGTCGACTATGTTAAGAATTGAAGTTTCTATTTTAAGATATGTACCCAGGTAAAAAATTATCACTAAGGAACAGAAAGGTACCTGGGCCATATATACAAACTGCTAAAAAAATAATTTATGTAAGCCCCAAAATTTTTGGGCCAATTTCTTCAGTAAAAGTTGAATTTACTACAATTTCTGTAGTAAAAGCCACTACATTTCATACTTTTGTGTATTGGGAGCGTGGCCATTTCTATTTAAAAACAACAATAAGTAACTGTTCTGTTTGATTTTTTGTTGTTGTTGTTGTTGTTGTTAAAGGTAGATCTAAAAATGCAGACGGGAATGTGGGGCTTACATATTTTATTTCACCAGAAAAATTTAAAGCTAGAACAATAGAAGCAATGTATATAATATAGAAACAAAAGAAGCACTTAGGAGGCCATGTCTTCAATCTGACTTCTTTTAACTAGGTAAGAGAACTTCACACAAGTAAATTATTGGATTCTAAATCTATATAAAATAAAATAGAAAATCATACTTTAACAAAGACCAAAGAAAGACCCTTAGAAGTTTGAGATCATTGTTTTGGAATCAAAACAAAAATACAGCCAGTATTAAAACTATCACTTTGGGAGCCTTGTTCAACAGAATAGCAATTAGATCACATAAATAATCAAGTCATATTGCTGTCAGATGCCCAAAATCTAAAAAGAAGGCCTGTAGATTTTGCCCTGAAAAAGATGAACAGTGGGACTGAGGCAAGGTTCACCTTAGAAAAGTGGGTCTAAAGAATACTGTAACATAAGGGAAAACAACTTTCCCGAGATGGAGAAAAATTCTCTAAAGCATAAAAACCTGATGCAATTTTTATTTCTCTCTTCGTGTACTTACATGCTCAAGCATCATAACACTCAATATAATATTTGCAGCGAGCATTCCATGCTGACATCACACTGTCATAGGCAGTTTCTCTGGGCTTTGAAAGGGAGAGTGAGATTTTCACCATCCCTGAAATTGTCTGTACAAAACATGGAGTCAACCTAAAGGACCAGATCCTGACTGGAAATTATATACTGCATGCAGGAACACAAAAGCTGTGAGACACATGGTGCAACCCACACATAATTATATGTTTGTGTTCTCCCTGTAAAAAATCATAGCTAAACAGAGTGAGAAATGTCCAAGTGAAACTGTACCGATCAAATACATCCAGCTTGCTCCTGCTCCCCCTCCCAGTCCCCCAAAAATCAGTCTACAGCTGTACCAAACCGTTTGCCAGACTTCAGGATTCTGGTAAACAAGTTTCTCCAGGGAGAAATAACACTCACAAACTTAGAGCATTCTTCATTCCAGTATGCATTGAAAACCTCCAATATTTACATATGCAACAGCTGATTCAATTCTACTTTTACAACACTGCAAGCATGCCATGAAGAAAAAAATTGGAGATATTCAGAACCTAGAATAGCATGCTTAAGTATTTCATTCCTTCCTTGGAGATTTTTCTATTGACTGCAATTAATCTTTTATGGGCTTGTGAACTTCGAAATTTTTCTTTGTATAAAAGAAGTTGATTGAGGTAATGGGCCTTGCCAGCAGGTTGTTCTAAGCCTGGAATTGGTTCTGCCAACACCTGGATTTTTGGAAAGTGTCCTTATTTTTTTCCTTGTGAATATGTGTATGTATATACACAAATACACAAATATATATCAACTTATCAAATCATGTTAACAATGTCTCTTTAAGGATCAATTTTACCCTTTCTTTGGACAACACTCTCTTCTCCATTCACTTTATTTATAACTGTGCTTAATCACAAGGAAATGTGCAGCATATTTAGCATGCAGAGCAGAATATTTCTGGGAAGAGTAAAGATAGAAGTAATAAAAATTATGTGAACTGCCAAGGGTAGAAAGTTGGTGGTTTGGGCAATATAATTTTCCCCTTTCATGGCAAGGGGGGCAGGCATTCTGAAACCCTGGTGAGGACAGTGGGCACTTAGAACTTGGCAAGCTCCTGCTCTGAACAAACACCTGCTGGACATATCTGCAGCACCTACTGCAGCCACACAACTGCTGTATTGCAAGAGGAGTCAATCAATAATGCAGGCACACAGCTTTTGATGCTCAACACTACTGGCATTTCTTTTGTCAAGTCAGATAACAAAATCAGCCATGAAGCCACACTTCCAATACACTATCACCTAAATAAAAAATCTGAGGATATCTGGCTTTTAAGGGTACTTTTAAAGTATTTTTATAGAACTTAGGCGTTTTTCAAGATTCTGTCATTCTATTTATTGTGTTAGTAGACCCTAGCCATTTAATCCAACACCAGACATCCAGCCTCAAAGGCAACATGCTTATCTGAAAATCAAAGCTACTTATCTTGGGAATGGAGGGTGGAGAGGAAGGGCACTGGGTTGTGGGGGGTTTTTGGGGGGGGCAGAATTTTTTTTTAATCTCTGAAGTCCAGCTGTGTGCTCAAATTCAGGATTTTGGTTGGTCCTTTCTCTTTAAAAATATCAGTTTTTACACGAGCTCAGTGCCAGAATACAAGGCACTCACAGCCCTTCTGGCACATCTGATTTCCAGTGCACCACAGCAATCTACACCAGGGCCAGGATGTAGCTCCATCCTCATCCTCAGCTCTAGCACAGCAACAGTGATACAGGCTGCAAGATTAAGTTCCAACCCTTTCCTCATCCTTCACACCTGAATCACAGATCCTCCTTCAGGTGCATTACCTGCCTGATTCTTTCAGGAGGTTTCAAATAATGTGGAGTTCTACTAAAGCTGCTTCCATCCTCTGTAGTGCTGCAGAATTTGAACACACATTAAAATCAGTTTATCATCAATTCATAAGTATAAGGCTGACTTTGATCCTGGTATCCTAAACAAAACCTTTCTCTACACAAATGGTTTACAAGATCAATATAGAATCAATGGGTAACGTGGGAAATAAATAAAAGGATTGTTGCTCTGGTTTCAAGCTGAAAAAGTCCTGCAAGCTTTACCAATTTCTCTCTTTTGATAAAAGTTAAAAAGCTTGGAATGCACCCTTTCTGACTGCTTCAGCTTGTCACCTGTTCCCTGAATTTTTTGTTTCATAGGTATGCAGAAGGAATTTGTGAATTTGCCCAAGGTGTTTTTTTAAGTTCTAAGGATGGATGAAAAAGGAAATTGAACACTGATCCACGTTTAATGTTGAAAAATGTTGAAAAAATCCTTTCTTATTGCAAAGAAAATGTGTTAACATTTCAAAATTATAGTCCTAAATTTCTAAACTGCCAAAAAGCTCTCACTTTAAAAATACTAGAAAGTTTACAAATTCTCTCAAAATTACCAATGCTGCATGTAATCATCTACTTAGCAATGTTTAAGCACTCTAATCTCTTCACATTTTTCTCTCTTTCACACGCACACACAAAAATCACTGAGCGTTATTATCCATAGATTTATTTGCTTTCCCTGTAGACTACCTGTAAATCCTATTTAATATGAGCAAAAATCTGTAGTCTTGACAGGTATGGTTTTCCCATACAGTGCTTGAAAGGCTTGGTGATCTCTGTAAAGTGAAATGCAGCAGTAACTAATGCAGGGAAGGCCTTAGAGCAAAGCTTAGCACCTTGCAGCAGTTCACACCAATAAAACGTGGCTCGTACCTCTGTGGTTGGTGAGGTCTCTGGATCCAGGAGGCAGAGGTGTGTAGTGCATCTCTGGAGAGGCAGAGGCAGCAGCACTGGAGGCCTGTGTGACAAAACAAACACTCTCAGAGCTCTGAGTGGGGAGGTCAGGGAGGAGGCAGAGCGGATGCACCTGCAGGATGAGCGCTGTGATGTGGTTACAGGTGCATGGAGACATCAGCCATGAAGGATTAATTTGTTTTTGTTAAGGCTGCTTGCCATTCCTCAAGGTTGCTCTACTCACAAGAGTTTACACAACGACATTATGTATCATTACTAAAAGAATATTGTCCTGCAGCTGACAGCTTAAAAAAAAAAATTACCACCTTTGCCAGGAAATATTTAGGCCATGTTAAAAATGTTTCTATTGGTGAAACAGATTAATATTTACCTAAAAGAAGCTGAGTGATTCCATGGGAAAGTAAGGAGATAGAAAATAGAAAGTTAGGCTAAGATACTGTACTTTTCAGATCTAAAGAAAAAAAGCCAAATGTTTTTTCTCATCCACTGCCCTGTGAGCTAAATGAAGGGCTCTATTAAAAATTAGAGTGCCTGTAACAAAAAAAAAAAAAAAAAGTGTACAAGTATATAGAATTTTTAACAATAAACACTTAAAACCCACACCAGAAGTCTAATAAAAGAAGTAAGTACCCAAGAGGACTTGCTCAGAACCCTTAAAAGCAAAATGTTAAGGGAGAAGAATTCCAAATCTTCCTCCATAATAAGTCTCAAGATCCTATGATTCCAATTTTAAAAGATTAGACTGAAGAGCTACAGTTTACAATAAACTAACCATCATTCCATTGGATGTTTCAGTTGAAGGAAAGACATACTTTACAAACATAAAGCTAAAACAAGCCACATTTACCATCTTGCTTTTTAGTTACAGAACATCAGTGTTGCATCGTTAGGAAAAGATACGAAAATAAAAGATTGTGTTGGTGAATATGAATGATTGCCAGTTTTTAAAGTTCAGTTTAACTTAGACAGATTGGTGACACAGTAGTGACATGTCCAGTTTCAGATACAGAGTTTGCTCTGGAGTATTTACATCCCACCCATTTCAACTGACATAAAAAGATGATGTGTTTAAATAGAAAGACACAAAGGACAGCATTCACTGAAAGTTACATGATAATTTCTAATAGAAAAAATAAAGCAAATAAAGAGAAAAAGGGAGTCTTGAGAAAATAATTGCTATCTTCTGTGCAGTTTGTTCCCTAATGATATATTGACTTCTAAGCTGTAAAAGTCAATCAAAGGAATCCACCTCAATCTTCCTGACTTTATAATTGAACATATCCTCAAAATTTATGAACCCTCAGCTCTCCAATGTCTGGCTCATATAAAAGTATGAAATAGGGCTCCAGTGTTTTGGAGAAGGAAAAAGTATAAATACTGATTCAATTTTTAATTACCAGACCAAACCCGAGAACAGTAATCAGAAATCTCTAAGAATGAAATTTAATCATGGTAATAGTTTGTTAAAGGCTTCCTTGTTGTAGCTGTTGGACTCCTAAATGACAGTATATAACAAGTTAGGAGGTGACTGACTAGATTAGCACACTAAGCTTTTGGTTTTGAAGACCAGCCATCAATTTTTATGTCAGACCATAGTTATAATCCCATTTTTGTCCCTAGAAAAAATCAGGTCACTACATGAAGATGCATCAAAACAAACATCTTAACAGAACTTAACTGAGACAAGTTTGCCTAAACAGCAAGGATGCTACTTACTGGAAAGGAATAAAAATAGAGAATATCCTGCCTCTGTTGACTCACCAGTGATAATAAACCCTTTTCAGGGAACCTCTTGTTCAGAGACATATTGCTACAGACATAACTCTCACCTTCAGCCAGAATGAATAATACCTTGATTTTGGTGAACTGCAAACCTGCAGCTCAATCTGCTCCAGACTATGAATTATTGGAAATCTCTCTGATGACCAATATGAGCCAAGGGCACATAACATGTCAGAGGGAGAGATAGAAACCCCTTACACCCAGCTATGTGATATTTGAAACTAATTCCAAGAACAGGCATCTGTTCACAGCTACACGTTTCCCTTGGGTCAAGTAGTTTTGGGTAAGAAAAGGAGAATAACGTCACTATTTAACATCAGACTTCATCCCTGTAAATCACTCAAAAAACTAGAAGAATAAGTGGTCTCATACTGTACACTCTAGATGTTATCTGCTTATTCAAGTGTACTTATTTGGGACTCTGATAATAGTGAAGGTTTCTCTTTGGTACTTTTAATCTCAATTTAGACTGTTGACAGCTTGATGATAGCTTTTCCTAAAATTACTGGAAGAGACTTTGCCATTTCAGCAATATACCACTGAGTGAGCAAAATTCAAGAGCTTCTAAAAAGGATATTGGAGTGAAGGGGCAATTTAGCTTTATTTCCAATCTTTGGAAATGCAAGAACAGAAGGGTTTGTTTATTGGTGTTTTTCTGTTATTTTATGTACAGTATATAATTCCCTGTCAAATATAGAACAGTTTTCATTACCTTTGAGCTCAGCATTCAGTTAGAGCAACTTTAATTCTATGGAATATCATCCAGGGTTAGGACTGTTTTGCACAAACACTGGCTCAAGTTCCAAATCATATTTCTGATTAAGCTGGTGCACCAGCAGAAGGACAACTATTTGTTTTCCCTACCACACACTGACATTTGGCCCTAAGCTATCTTCCAAAGAGATTTGTATAGATTGCATTACTCTTCATATTCACAGGAATATTGTGACAGTGACAGCATTGACATGTGACAGTTATGTCTTCAAGTATTGGTGACATATGCATCAGAAGTTCCTCTTGCAGTGGAAAGCAACTATACATACAGGTAGCTTTGAGGAAAGCTGTTAAAACTAGTTGGTAGCTTCAATTTTATAGAACAGGTCATAGAGTAACTCAGTATAGAAATTCTAATGGTGTTATTATAAAAGAAGCTTGTAGTTTTGCAAAGCTTGAAGTCATCCAAGCTTTGCAGTCTATCATAGTACATGGTTTAAGACTTACAAGACAAATAAAGTCAGACTACTCACAGTCCCCCAAACACTTGCTAAACTGAGGTACTGCTCTTCATAATAACCTGTGTATTTTTGTCCAAAGTGCTGCATTTGATACTATAAATGGACTGTAAAAAGAGTACCAGATTTGCGAAGCATGTTCATTAAAATTACAGACATTGTAGAAGGTGAAGCAGAAAAAAAAAAAAAAAAAAAAAAAAAAAACAACACCATAACACAACATCAAAAACTAAATTTGAGGGCAACAATACACCAAATCTTTAACTAGTCAATCCTAGGGAATGGTCAGGTAAGAACAACTTTATTTGCAATGTATTTGCTTTTCTATGAACTTAGAAACCATACAGCCAGTTAAAATAAATAAATAAATAAATAGATAAATAGATAAATAAATAAACGAAAGGGATGAAGTGTGAAAGAAGGGATAAAGAGACTAGAAAATATGCAAAAGCAGGCCTGAGTGGAGCACTCCATATGGCAGAGTACAACCCGTCTGGCTCTCCTCTCCCCAGCTGGGAGCTCAGTCAGAGGGTTCAATGGGCTGGCTGGAGTTTGTCACCCACCTCAACACACTGGGCAGTTCTGGAAAACCAAGAGGTGGCACAGCATCCCTACCAGGAAAGGAGGCTGCTCTTGATGGGATTTCCCAATTTCCTTGCTCCACAGCCAGGCAGACAGAGTCATGAGTTAGCAGTTGTCTTTGCTAAACCTCCAGCATAAATTAGGGTTGCTTTAATGAACAGGGACAAAAATAACCGATTTAGAAGAAAATTGTCAGCCACACAACAACAACTAGCTCTGAAGAGTGGAGGAATCTAATTAGACTAAACAGAAGAAAAAGCAAATTTGTTTAATCCCTGAATTCCACTTTTCAAGGAATAAAAAATGCAATACTTGGATGGTATTAGTAAGGGAACATCATGTGTAGTATCAGGACATACTGTACATCTGCTGCATCAAAACAAATTTGTAGAGACCAATGATTCAAAAATAAAAATGCTGTGCTATTTTTGGCAACCATACAAGTTCCTTCAAATATTTCAGCTGTTGCATGAAGTAAAGGGGGAACTCAGACAAGCCAATCCTCTTTGAATCATGGTTTGAGAAAGTAAAATTTAAATGACTCTGCTATCCAAATTATATCTCTCCACTAGATATTTCATTTTTATATTTCTAAACACAGGAGTAAACAAAAAACCCCACTTCAGAACTTTCAAATCTAATCAATAATACAAGTGTTTCAGCCATACTCAAGAATACGACTTTGACCTTAGCAAATATTCATTCCAGATATTTTAGCAGCTTATTTTCAGACGTGATGCTACTGATACAGTAGCCAAATTAGGACAGTACTATTACAGTAGCATTAGGACAACAAGGAGAACAGTGCTCTTATATTTTGGTTGGTCTTCCAATTTCAGTAACCTTTAAGAAGAAAGGAAAGAGAATTTTTCTCATTTAACAGAAGTAGTGGAGCTTAAGATTCAAAGCATTTCAGATTCAAAGCATTCCCTTATTCTCTTATAAGAGAGATTATCACTTCTCACTTGAATTTACCTTTTGGTTTTTACTTAATGTTAAATTGCAAGGTTGAAAGCAGGGATCAAAAATGCAAATGAACATCAGATAATTCTTATGCATTTAGGCTTAATTGAGTGTAATCGATATGTCTGGTGTGCAGCCAAATTCAACTATTGTGAAAAGTACCTAATGTATGGACATTATTTTTGGACTACTGAATGCCAGAATATAATGAGCTGGCATTCAGCTTTGGTGAATCAGCCCTTGAATTTTCATCTAAGAGCAGTTTTGAATTATTACTGAAGATAAGGTGTAAATGTGCAAGGGAATTTTATCCATGTTTCTCCCATGAATCATAAATGAGGAAAAAAATTACAGTCTAAATTGCACTTAAAAGGAATAAAGTCTTTTCATGTCATACATGATTTATCAAAATGATCTCATTTTAAGAGTACTGTGGTGTATCTTGATTAATAACATTAGTAAGCATGATGAATGGCCTTTTTAATGGTAACACAGAATTTATTGGCAAAATCCCTACTCCTACCAAAAGGGGTGGGAAGTAAAACACGCAGCAGTTAGTAACTTGCAGAAACAGCTTAAGTAAACACTCTGCTATGTATTTTGCATTTACATATCCTTGAAAATCCTTAATTTGAGTTTATTCTCACACTCATTTGGAAACAAGTTACAGGTATCACCTAAGGGGTCAGCTCTAACCACTACAAAAGTCCCTTTGCAGTTCTCTGCAAAATAAGCTGAACTCTGCATGTACTGTAAGAGAATGTAGTGTATTAAGGTCTTTCAAGAACATTGGTCCCATCCCCTTATGACCTTTTTCAATATCCTCTTCATTTTGCCTTAATATCCTAAATGCTTCCCTTCTTCCATTACTCCATCTTACCCTCCCCCCCTCCTCCCTTTTTAAGCCTGCTCCAGCCTGCCCTAACTAATTTCCTTTTGGGCTGACAGATCAGAGGCCTTCCTACCACTGTTCCTTTTAGACCTGTGAAGCCCTCCTCGTAATCCTGCTGCTTGTCCACAATTAATCTTCCCAGTTGCCACATTATTAACACTACCACCCACAGACAGAGGATGCCTGAGCACGGCTGGACACTCGCTCCCCACTGGAGCATCAAAGTTGTCAATCACACACTAGTCAGAAAGTTGCCTGCTGTCAACATCAGAGGATTTCATACTCTCCTACCCGCTGATCAAACATTTTTCTTCAGAAGATTAATTCCAAGTCCCCACCCATTTCCTCCCATATCCTCTTTCCCTTTTAGGTTTACTCAATGATCCATCTTCTGTATGGAAAAGGAAGCAGTATATAATAGAAATCCTTTCAAAACAAAAGTTCAGCAAAACTAAATTTAAATCCCAGCTGTTATCAACCTCTTCCCCCCCGTGCAAGTTAAACACCTTAAAGAGCTTGGATTAGACCTAGTCACAAATGCCTTTCTTTGATCAAAGGCTCCAAGACTTTACACAAATATAATCACAAGGCAACGACTGCATCTAAGGAGCCTGAATTGATTTGTTCTACTGTAACATACAGCACACAAAAACACCCGTTAGGCTTTTTGACTACCAAGACCATTCTTTTTCAACTTATATCACTCAAAAGCCAAGAATTTCAGCATCTTCTTAATATTTTTTCGAGGTCATTAGATAAAAAGTGAACTTCTTGCACAGTATTTGCCTTCTCTTTTTAAAAAGTGCATTTCAGCTGCTTACACTTAAAAGCAGAAGAATGCAAGAGATTCTTCTGCTCAGGTTCAGTTTAATGAGTTGAAGGGAAGTCATTATTACCACATCTACCCAGGCATATGCCACATTCGAATATATTCATTTTTTACAAATTAAAGCTTACTGCTCAAGTGGCTCAGTCTCTCTCATTACAGCAGTTAACAGAATCTGTCCCTAAAGGAGCACTTTAACATGCTAGCCACACAACAGTGAATGAAAGCAATACCCATTAATATAATCCAGCAAACAATCTATCCACTGTAAAATATAAAGGTTTTAGGTTTAAAATAAGAAAAAAATTAGTTTCAAACCACACTACAAAATAAATTCAAAGTTACTCAATCATACTCATCCCTAAAATAGATTTCTTAATGTTTTCTCATCTCTCAGGTTGGTACTAATGAAAATCAAGAACTCAACAAAAGGCCCCCAGAAGTATAAAACACTAGAGAAAAATCTGCTGGCCTTGAATCCTAATCTGAGATTGGGAAAGTAAATACAAACAATTATTATATGGTCTACCTTACTTCTGTCAGCATCTTTACCTCCATATTCTGAGAACACACATGCTACCTTCTTTTCATTTACACTATGGGCTCACTAGGAAAATAAAGCTTAAGGACCAAGCAAATGACAAACAAGCCTGTCATATCCCAAAACAACAAAACTCTGCAATTCTCTGTTGCTAGAGAATTCTGAGTTGTCATAGAAAACTATTCTTTGAAGTTCCTCCTGAAGTGAACCACAAATGAATTTTGAGGTGCTAGGAGATGCTAACCTTTTTCTAAGTCCCCACCTCACCAATATTGAAACATGACATTTATAGAATTTCACTCACTGTCCAACAGCTCTGAAGGAGTGAAAGAGAAATATGGAGTTCTTAGAGATTACAGCATCAACAGAAGGTGCCAAAAGCATAGGTAGGACAATGTGAAGGGAACTACACTGACAATGTATTAGATTCCAAGTTTCCTTCAGTCACTCCCTGCAATATCTTTCAACCAATTACATCACAGCTACAAAACATAGCAGTGGTGGAATAATTGCCAGGATTCCTGCTATGCTATGGCATAGCAACACTGCATACAAACACTGATGCAGAACTCAAATACACATTACACATGACACTGTAACTCCTTACTTTTTATAGCCCTTTATTTTGAAATAAGGTAACTCAGAACTTCTCCACCTCCTTTTGCCAATCTGATATGCACAGATTCTTCAAAAGCAAAGACAAAATCATCAAGCTAAGTTGCTTCCTTAGACAGGAACTTCCAAGACTGTTGCATAACTTAAATTAGTAATGTAATATCATCACTTGCAAGCACATTCAATGATAATCAGAGGAATGCAGAACAGTGTATACATTTCACAGGCCTGGTATAATTGTTTGCAATACTAGAGAACTTATTTTGCTTTGCTATTCATTCTGATACCTGCTGCTTGCCTTAGGTTTTTTTAGGAAGCATGGAAAACATTGCAAAAAAATGAAAGCTGTCTCCTAAAAAGCATAAGGTAACAGTACTTTAATGACTGTTGCTAAGTTGTGCTGACCTCCTTACTTAACAGGTGCAGGAATTAAGAAATTGGAAGGTTAAAAATGCTTTCAAGGCATCTCCATTTTGTCATGGGGGAATAGAACTGAACTGCAGTTCAAACCTCTTGTCACTCTATTCAGTCAGCAGAAGGGGGTGCTGCAGTGTAACCTATTTAAAATGCAAATAGAGTAACTTTTGTAAGAGCAGATTAAAACTAGCATTTTATTCACTTGGCATACCCACAGCATACTGAATGCTGGAATCAGACTTGTCACTGCACACCGCGGGTTATTAATAGAGCTCAGAATGGTGTTGCTAAATGTGCAAGTTAAAAGCAAATAAACAAAAATGGATTTATCTATGGTATTTGTTCTCCTGGAGAATTCAGCAAGGCCTGCCTCATGCTGCATACTTGTTTATCCAAGATCACTGAGGCTCAATTTCGTTGCCTTTTTTTTTCTTTTTTTCTTTAATTATTTGATTGACAGCCATTTACCACAGCCATTCTGGGATATGTGATCTATAACACTAATATTATAAAGAAAACCACTTCTTTTTTTTCAATCTGGACAAATATATACATATACAGGAAAGACTCTATAGTGCACAACTGCTGCTCTCTAATAGGCCTTTCTGGGCTCTCGTGAGCTACCACCACATGAAAAAAAAACAAAGTTAAAGGGTTCAGCAGAACCAAATCAACACATTGTGCTATGGCTTTACACTTCATCTTCCTACAATGTCAGGTGTCAGGGCAGGCAAATGGGTTTCCCTTCTATATTCAAGCCAATTCCTCTGTTCTTCATCTTGATCTCTCAGAGATTCATCAAAAATGCGATTTAATTACATCTCCTCCCCTCCTCCCCCTCCCAAAAAGAGTGTAAACATGACTCCTTTTTATCTCCTGATACATCTGGACAAGTAGACAATGTGCTAAAACAAAATAAATCTGCCCTGACAGTCACATCAAAGGGTTCAGCTAGGGGCTTGCAGCTACTTAAGGCACAGGAATGTTGTTGCTAAGCATCGCTCTACAACCTATCAGTCCCTTAAAGAAGAGCTTTTTTCTTTCAGAGGGAGATGAGGAAAGCTGGAGAGTGGGAACCAGACTGCAAAGGGAGATTGGGGATTTTGGAGGATTTTAAAGCTTAAAGTGAATTGTGTGAAGAAAAGGGGGTTTGTTTTGTTTTGTTTTGCCTCTTGACATACAGTCCACATTTGGGGGGGAAGGAAAGTAGGGAAGGAAGGAGGGGTTAAAGCTTGTTGATGAAACATCTTGCGAATTATCCCTTTGGATAAAACCAAGAAAAGTCTTTGATATCCTTTTTCAAATCCCTGTACTTATTGTAGATCTGAAACAGAAAGATTATGACCAAAAGCAATAGGGCCGGGATACCAGGCCTGTTAAAAATAAATTGTGAAATGCATCCCATGCCCTGCTTTACTGTCAAGCATTTGACAAATATGTGCACGTTCCTGACGAGGTGAAGCCCAGCACAATGCCCATACCCAATAAACATGCTCTACAGAGAAAGGAAACTTTTGATACATATGCACATAGCACAATTTGATGCTCAATTTACTAGTGAAAACTGTTCCCTTTAGGGAGAAGGTTCACTGAAATCTTCAGTCTTCCACACCGTGCCCTGCCGGACTTGATTTGCATGTTTAGTGCTTAAACCTCCAAAGGAAGGTGAAACCATCCTAAACCAGACCTTAGGACTCTATTCATTCAGGGCACAGCCACAATTAAATGGACAGCTGAAAATTCAAATTATGCTGCCTCTCAAAGATGTAGAAACATTTCCAAGGCCGACAGACAATCCAGCCTGGAAAGCATAAAAGACTCAGTTTCAAAGCTTAATTATCCTGAAGGTAAGCTAAGAAAACCAGTGGTTTGGTTACAGCAACACTAAGGTGTTAACACACTTTTGGCTTTTAAAAACAGCTTTAAAAAAATCCTCTTTCCTTTTTAAAAATTAAACAAAGAAAACACGAAATGGACTCATTCTACATGCAGGGTAACTATCAAGAACATGAACAATTACTGAGCCCATGATATTACACAAATAAATAACACTTAGCATTATCTTCAGCACAACCATATTTATTAAACAGTGACTGAGGGCAGCAGTAACCATTTTTATTGTCCCATACAGCTCTTATTTTCTAATTAAACAGAAGGTTATTTCCACTGCCAATGCAGCCATTTATCTTATTTGAGTGTTACATAATATTTTTTGCCAGCCAAGCCTGACTATAAAGTGTTCTGTGTGGTGAACTGTGGCCCAACTTGCTTTCCTGTTTGGTAATCATAGAAATGGGCCATTTCGTGCTGTGTTAATAAATAAACTTTTTGCAATTTCTCCTAAAACATGATAAAGCTTATACTTTGTCCTTCCCTCTAGCTTCAATACAAGGGCAATGAGCTGTATTATTAAAGATATAGGTCAAGCAAACCTGATGATTTCAATCCTGTGGGGTGCTTTAGAAACTATTGTCATATTACTGAGATCATTCTGCTGTTCCTAATTATTCCTCTTGGTTGCCTCACATTTCAAGTGATTTCTCTCACACTTATGTCAAAATTTATAAGCTACTCCCTGTAACAACACTACATTATTTCCTCACTTGTTAGGGTAATATAGGACAGAAACTAGGAGAATGCTTTAATCTAGCTGACAAGGATAATGTAGTCTAGAAATGTAATAAACTTTGCATTCTACTACAAAGTTGTGGGTTTTCTCCCTACCATGAAACATTTCATATAGATAGACATCTTAGAAAAACTAATTGCTACAATAACTTGCATATCCTCTTATCTGAGTTGCTTTTATCAGGAAAAATGTATCAGCATTAAAGCGTTCACTCCAATAGCTTGTGCATTCTCCTTATTCCTGTAATTGCTATTCTGCAACATTCTGTTGACTGTACTGTAAAACTACATGCTGCTCAAGGAAACCTATTTCCAAGAAATCTGTGCATCACCCTAACAGTGCAAAACATTTGTAATTAACAGGCTGGGCTTTAACAGAGCTGTAACACATCTCAGGCTGACTGGCACAAAATTTTATTTGCACTAAGTAGCTTGAGACTGGGAAAACATAAAATCAACTTTATGTGATAGCTCCATGTTCTATAGTGGGTTTTTAAAGAAGGATTTCAGAATGTAAGGAAAGCTGCCAGTGGAAAAGATAGTCTAATGAAACATTTGAATTTTAAAGCCACTGTGGGTACTGCTTACATTGGGAGCTAACCTATTTCCTTCAGAACATCCTTAAGGTTACAAAATCATGGTACCCTCCCCTCCCCTACCCTCACAGAAACGAACAAAGCAAAAATCCCCGATAAACAAAATAAAACACAATTCCAGTTAGAAAATATCATATGAGTAACTCAAACATGACATCCATTCTAATATTTCTAGGGATATTTTTGGTGAATTTGTTTGTACTAGCAATTTGCGGTGTTTGTCAAATGTCCAATGGCTTTTAAAATGCTTTTAGTCAGCAGCAAACTGAAAAAAAACCTAGATCACAATAATACAAATCCAGAGTATCAAAGCCATCAGACAATAAAATAGGAATAGGAGCACTGGTCTATAATGGCATCCTTTAAAGGGACTTTTTCCAGATAAATGAAAAACAATATTTAATTGAGCATACACATAGGAAACAGAGAAGAGGCAAAGATGAAGCCAGTGCTGTCCCCATCAGAAATACTCACCAACAGCATTGTCAGGGAAAAAAAAAAAAAAAAAAAAAAAAAAAAAATAGCAATAATTTCTGGGTTTGTCTCTGTTCCCACTTCTGTCTCTTTTGTCTTCCCCCAAAGAGCCAATGACCTGACTGAAGGTAAACTTCACATGGTTTGAGGTGTGTGGGTGGGGAGGGATCAAGAGGCAGAAACACTATCTTCTGAAGGTTTTTATTTCTAGATCCCAATTAGAAGAACTGGAGTCCATTCCATGGCCTGAGAGCTGCCAGGGTGAACTATTCATACATTTTTAAAGTGAGATTTCCCTCTTCTATGATGACTTCTGTCCCAGCATGTATGAAAGATGCATTTTAATTCTTTTGTCTTTTCAGCTACCATCTCTCAATATGTAAAATTATCTTGAAAGCTGATGATTTTATAAGTGTATCTGTGTTCAGATTTGTTTCCACAGAAAACAACATCCACATCTAAACAACACACATCTAAAATTTTCAAAGAAATAATATTTATGTCTTACCTTATGACTTCAAAAGACAAACAGTGAAATTTTAGGGATATAAAGGATGCGATTAATCAATTAATTTGTAAAGCATCTGCTTTGAAAACAGAAACAATCTCTGATGGAAATGATTACCCAGAGGAACAGGAATTAATTTTAGGATCTTCACAAATGAATGCATGAGAGATAAGAAATCATACACAAATGCATTACACTACAAAAGAGCAGTACTCCATCATATTTTTACATTTTTTGGCAAATCAAAATAAACGAAAACCAATGGAAAGCACTGGACACTATAAAAGGAAAAAGCAATCAAAATAGTTATGGAAAATGTAATTGTATCAATTTGTTAAAACTCCAGTTTTGTAGAAACACAAAACTGGGGTATAGAAAAACACTATCACAACACTTCTGCTTTAAGTTTTCTTAACTTTAAAATAATATCCTACATAAAGTAGTTCAGACCTGTTTGAGATTTCTTGTCCATGTTTATATATCAGAAATGCCTAACAAGTGAGAGATGTACTGCATAACATAGATAACCTAACTAATTTTTATAATTACTTTTCTTGACCTTATTCATAATTAATGTCCACTTGAAAGATACCTTCATCCTGAATGAGAGGAGAGAAAAAAACACCAGGAGAGTTGATTTATCTCAAGATGTGTTTTTCAAGCTCTGTGTGTGGACCTTTGGAGTTCAGTCTGGCCTTGAAATACTGGTGAGGTTCTTCCTTGAGGTGATGGATTTAATGAACACTGTCCTGAAATGCATTAGGTTCTGTCTCTTCCAGAGGCTTTCTATGCCCCAGTTGAAGAAATGCTCTAACTAGTTGTCCCTATCCATAAAATCCAGAAAGCACTTAACAAAGTTTATCCCTCAGCTCAAAAAACTGTTCCCCCAACTTTGCAAAACTTCAGGACACACTACAATTCAGAGATGAGGAGAAAGTTTTTTGTCAGACAGGGTGACTGCTCATTTATAGGGCTGCTGAACTTTTCTTAGTTTCAGCTGTTACCATGGTTACTTACACAGTTGATGTGCACTGAGGACTTCCAGTCTTGGCTAAAAAAACTGCCATCTATGTACAGTCTGTCACAATTCTGGGAAATCTGTTCCAACAAATCAGTGCTGCCATTAAAATTGTTCTTTTTTTCTGCCCTGGGTGTGTAAACTTCAGTTGCAACAGCTGATTCTTCTCATATCCACTGCCCACATTAGATAGAAACTCTGAATCTTGTTCCTCCTGCTGCTGTTCACTTGAGGTGCCACTATTGACATACTTTGATCAACTCTTCACAGCCCCTTGGCTACCCAAGATAGACAGAATTTCCTGGAATTTCTCACCATAACAGGTCATCCAGTCTTCTGAGAAATCCTTTGCCTTGTTCCCTCCATTCTGCCTTCAGTGTCCCATCCACACTTCTAGAACCAGAGACTTATCCAAATCTAAACATGGTGTTCTAGTAGCTGTTGTACCACTAAAAAGTATAATTATAATGTTTAAATTTCCCCTCTTCTTGATATCCAGAGAGTATCAGATGCATCTACTGAAACCTGATTGTTTTATGTTCTATCTCACTCATAAAAAGGTTACACAACACTGGGCAAAAACCTGATCTCCATGGAAGCATGTCTACTTTATCAGCATAAAAACTGTTCACTGGTACTTAATTCCCTGAATGTGTACCATGTTGAATCTGTACTATTCTAGCTCCTTAAACAAAATAATGAATGTCATATTTGATAATTAGACTACAAAAACTAAGTGAAATCCTTATTGTTATCAACAGTGTTTGCACTGACCAAAGAGATGGGCTAAAGAAACACATCATTCTTCCCTTCCTCTTGTCATCTGTCTCTCACTCTTTCCACCTGCAGCTGAACCTGCCTCTTGTCAATAAAATGACACTTTTGGACAAAGCATAAAGTGACAGAATGTAACAAACACATTGTGAATTGTAATATTGTCCACAGAAGTTGGAGGTACTGTCTTTTCATAATATTAGAAACATCAAAGGAAGTCTGAAATTTACAGATAGAAGCATGGATCACTGAACTGGGTGACTAGAAGGTGTGGAAAGAATATTTTCCTCTTCCATAACCCAAATATAAAAATCTGGGCAGCAACAATACTCCTACCCCAGGCAGACAACTAAGAATTACTTCAGATGAAGTAAAACTACTAAGGAACTGAAGCTAAAGAGGAAGAGAATATAAGCCTGGGTTATGCAGTGGGTAATTTCAAGGGCTGCTTGCATTCATGTTTGGAGTACAACCAAGTGAGTACAATAATTGTGTAAAATGAAAATGATCCAAAATTATTCCACAAAATCACAAAACCACAGAACTGGTCAGGTTGGAAAGGTCATCAGGTCCCACCTCCCTGCTCAAACAGGCTTATCCCAGACCACATGGCACAGGATTGAGTCCAGACAGTTCTTGGTTATCTCCAGTGAGGAAGACTCCACAGCCTCTCTGGACAATTTGTTCCACTGCTCAGTCACCTGCACATTAGAAAAGTTCTTCCTCATATCTAGGTAGAACTTCCTGCCCATTGCCTCTTGTTCTAATGGAGTTACTTTTTCCTGTTTTCCTGTGTTTATTGTTGTTATGTTTGGCTTTTGTTGGATTTTTCTTTCCTCTATTAATACAGAAGTGGAACATCGGGGTTGTAGTAGAAAATACAATATATAGGTCTACTTTCTAGAATACTGAGTGAATTGTTCTATACCCACAAATTCTCAGACACCATAATGAAACAAAATGAAAAGAGTCAGTTTTCATATCTTTGTCTCCTCTGCTCCAGTTATCCAGCTTCAGGTGTGGGATGACAAATAAATATTACGGCAAATATCTTCAGACATTTAGATTTTAAAACCCAATTTATTTCCAGTTACAGCTATTCTAAAACTTGTGGAAGAAATGCTGAAAAAATATTATTCATATCATTCTGTAGTTTTAGCATTGGACTCTGGTCTCAGCACCCACCTTGTGGCATAACCTTTTTTGTTAATATTATCTCTATGGGCTGCATAAATAATCAAAGTTAAACAACCCAAGATGACATATTTTGACTAGTCACATCACAATTCATTTTCTATCATTCATAACTTTAGATTAAGTTATTAGAAACAGACCGATGCGCCGAAAGTTTTACACTTTGCAACAGAATTGCTCCACCAGCATTGTGTAAAAAAACTGAAACTGCTCAGTTCCTTAAAATGCAACTGTTGCTTCTGGAGTTCACTTATTTTCTCTCATTAAAGTACCTATATGCTAAAAGATGCTTTTTCCCCCCTCCACTGAATCTGGCACTTTAGCTACAATATGATTTTATTACTCAGAAATATTTTATTACTGCAATAAAACTGCACTTTCCTCTTTTCCACTGTCTCACCTAATAGTGAACGTTAAACAAAAAAACTGAAGTCAAAAGCCCTGTTGGTTCCACAGGCAGGAGATTACATGTTAATAGTGCAGTGCAGTACAGCAGAGCAGGAAAAGAAAAACCTCCTCAACAGTTTACATAGTTAAATATATTGAGTTTCTGGGTTTATTGTTATTTATGATGTTTCTTGCAGTGCCATCATCACAAAGAGTACTGAGAAGTGTCCAGTTCTGTAGCAAATGTCTAACATTTGCTCTTTCATATTGCTCTCCAGAAGGAGCACCCAAAAGATGGTTCCTTTTTAACAATCTCACTTCTCTGTATTTTGGCTTGAGAAGACTAGAAAATATATGCCTTTCCTTTGCTGGTAGACACCTGTAGGCTAGCATAATTTCATTAATTTCCTGTTGAAACACGAAAGGAATTAAGTTTATTCCCATTTGCATGATCCTTAAACTGTTGCATCATTTAGCAAATTATTCCCTGGTTAACACAGAGAGATTTAGGCATTTGTACTTAGCAGAACTGCAAGTACATCAGTCTAAGAGAAAAATGATCTGTTCTAGGTTGGTCAAGATGGTAACTTGATTAAAACTCTGCCATCATCTATCTCATTTTACTGTCTGAAATGTTATTATATATGTAAAATTCTTCTGCATCTTATTTTCTTCCAGCTCCTATTTTTCAGACTGCTCTGTGAAGATTAAAATTATTTTCTTTTTTCTTATAAAGCATGTCTCTGAAACCAAACTGCTAAGTGTTCCTTTGTGCTGGTGAAGGAAGCTAAAAGAGATGCTTTCTCAATCTGTTTGTTATCTTATCTATATTGAAAGAAGAGAAATGATCAATTAAGAAATGGTTGCTGTAGACATCGTATGTATATGGTTGCTGTACACCAATTGTTTAATGTATAAACAATTCACCCTCAATTTTTGTCTGAGGGGGAAACCCCCCTGTTACATATTAGAACATATTTTTAAAGTTATATTTAGTTGTAACCAAACCGATCCTCTCTGAGATGAACATACACAAACAGAGGAACATCAGAAATACACCTGGAGGTAGCAAACAGCCTTTCCCAGCTCAGCCATTTGAAGTGAGAAGGCAATCACCACCTTCCACCATGACTGCTTTTATAGAGCCTCTTTCATCAGGCTCATATTCATTCACAAAAAAAACCCCATAGAGCTAAAGCAACCAAAAGACTTTTCAGTGAAACCAATACTCACCTACTGGGTTTTCATCTTGTAGATTGCACTCTACTTTTTTTTTTTTTTTTTCCCTACTTTTAATACTGTAGCCATAGCTCCTCTACTCCTTTTCTCTCCATTTCCATCTACAGAAGGGAATCTGCTTGTTTTAAAATTTACAATTGTTTTAAGGAGTTCATCTTAAAAAAAGACTTTTCCGGCTTCACAGAACAAGGGTCACATTCCCTCTGAATGCTGGACACTCATTTAAACAGCAAGGCCCACCTATCACTAGTTAATATGGCTCCAAAATACATCTCCCTCAATAACTAATATCATTAGAAGACTGATGAAAAAAAGAGAAAAAAAGATTTTTTTCCCCATTCACTGTTGCTTTCTTAAAGAAAAAATTAAGAAAAATTAATCAAGATAATAAAAATCAACTTAAAGAAAAATTAATCAAGATAATAAAAACAAGAAAAAAATGCTGATTCTAGATGTTGGATGAAATGCATTACTTTTTCTTTCTTTTTTTTTTTTTTTTTGTTAAGGCAATAAACTTTGTATGATAATTGGTAAAAATAAAACACAAAGAAATTACTTTGTCAGGGCTGAGGACTTCTTTGTAGCTTTAAATTCCTTAGCCCAGCATTTAAACATGTTCTTACAAGATGTTCTGAGCTGAGGTAAGTTTAAGCTTTCATCTGACGTAGACCTGATGCAACAGTCATAGGAGCTACTGTCATTTTATTGTGTGCATGGTCCCAGTGCTTTAGGTTCTGCAGAGACAAATTTACCCTGATAGATTAATTATTTTGCCATGCATTATTGCTTTTAACTATATCCTGTGCTTTGCAATGGGTCTTACGCATCTCAAATTAATTTATGATTTAAAAAGCTCATTGTTAAACCAGGAAAGGCTGGCTAGTAATGACCGGCAACTTTGAGAAAATCAGATTGTGATGTTCTGCCCAGCAGGAATGGTGTTGAGTTAATATTTAATGATTTACTAGTTCTACTTGACTGAGCTTGCACCCTGTAAATGGATCATATGATCATTGATCACAAGTTCAACTGCTTTTGTTTCTTGCCTGGCATGAAGGGAGGGTGTGTTGTACAGTACCAGAGGTTCGTGTGCAGCTCTATGTAAGACAAGGGCAGGTTACATGCAACAGGCACTTAATGGCTCATTCCAGCAAGCCCTCAGCCAAGGGGAGCTCATGAGGTTGAATTTTAAAAAGGTAGCTGACCTTGCAGCTGGGAGACCTTTAACTGTGTTTTCACCCATTTATACCTGGATAAGTAAACAGTTAGTGAATGCTGAAAGGGCCTGAAAGCACTATTTTAGCCAAAGGCTAATCCCCATTCTTTGTGGATGAAAGGATTTGAAAGGAAAACAAAACAAACAAACAAAAAATATGCTCTGCTTCAGGTAACACAAAGGTAAAGCTGCAATAAACAAATCCATTAATTTTAAGCTTAATGTTGCCTTACCCTCCATTTCAAATGAGCAAATCAACCTTTTTAAAAAATACTGAGCTCTTCTTAAAATGATAGAATCATTACAATCACAAAGCAGAGGACATATGCAATATAAACCAAAATAGTTTAGAAAGGCTCATCTCAGGTAGATGAAATTAAAAGAATAAGTGATCAGCAAGCTGCTAGTTGCACAGCTTGAACCTAATAAAAACAGTCATCATTCATGTTGCAGAAAACACAAGTCCAAATGTAAGAGACAATGTAAGGCAGTGATCCTCTGCCCTATGCATTCATCTCATGTTTAATATTTTTCTCAGTGCTGTGGTGGAAAGTAATGAAGAATTAATGTATTTCTCTGTCAAGTGTGGCTATTTCACAGCATAAAGAAGAGGCCCTTGCTCTACATGGAAGGACAAAAGGTTTTAAGGTCAAAAACAACTTCTGAGCCAAAGACGTTTTCCTCGTTTCATAGATGTTTCTACATGAATTATAGCATACTACCCTACATATATTTTTTTAGGATATCTAGTGTATTCTGTTATTTTTCCCTGCAATGTATGTTTCATCTATTTTTCATACAGCAAAGGAGCAACGCTAACACTTTCACAGCTTTCACAGCCACCCACTGTTCTTCTGCATGCACAGATAGATGTATTAGAAGATTCATGATATTTAAATGTTGGAGGAAGAAAAGGAAGACCAAGGGGGATGTAACCCTCAGCCACTATGCAGCACTTCTTTTGAGTGACATGTAGCAAAAATGAACTTCACAGCTCTCAGTTTATTTTCTAGCTGACTGTCCAGCACCTGACATTTGATGGCTTGCTAATATCCATGTGTTACAAAGTCAAGCTTTTTCTTCGCTCCAAGTAAAGGCACTGAACCCTAGAATTTTAAGTTATCCACTCTCTTTTCCTCAGTGCAACAAGATGCTTCCATCTCCCATTATAAACCAGGCAGGGTTCTGCACTTACTTCTTAAATTCAAAAAAGGTTTGAAAGTCCATCCGTTACTTTTAAAATGCAGGTGACAACAGCCCTCCATTTAAATGAAGGACCACAAACCTGCACTTCATGTGTTTAAATTCTCATCATGTAGCAGAATAGGAGAGCCCCTTCCTCTCTTTGATCTTGTGTGTCTGTTTGGAATGCAACATAAAAAGGGAATAACCCATTCTTGAAAAATCTATGATCTGCACCTAACTAAATCAGGCACCTAAAATCTGTAATGCAAATAACATTATTCCTGATACTACATGAGTAAAAGGTAAGTGAGGAGATCCTTGCATCAGATAATATAAAATATAAATGCAATATGCCTTTGCTAAAGAAATTTAAGTTTTAGTAAAACATTATTGCTATTTTAAGAGTTTTAAACTACCACATCATTGATTTTTGGTAAATTAAAATGAAAAATTCTTAACTGTTTTTAAATTTGAAGAGAACACTCATATTCAGTTCAAATACCTTCAACATGTCATCAAAGTTAGACAGGTGTTACCTACACAGGTAAAACACAGAACTACTAGTGCTTTATCCTTCCCCTTGGAAAGAACCATTCTGCTAAAAATACTGCTGCAAATAAGGCCTGTTTGGATAGTGCTGCTTGTTAACATGTGTGTTTTATGACGATTGCAAAAGAGAAAGCTCAGCAAACACAGGAGAGAGGAGGAGCAGAAGCGTGCCCAGGCAGGATGGTTCCCTGCCACACACCCGTTATCGACGTGCATTAGGAAGTGTCTGTCTAGACATCCAGGACCTGACAGGATGATGCACTTAACTCAGGGTTTGTATCAGATTTAATAAGAGGATGCTGGCAGGCCTCAACTGGTCCTGGAAGGCTGTCCAGGCTGTTTGACAAGTGATGTTGTAGCAAAGTTACGAACAAAGGACTCATAGTCACAAAGCATCCAAATCAAAACAGTTTTAGTTTACTAAACCATCTACACCTCTGCTTAATGCCTAAACTCCTAAAGACATTAGAAATACAAGTATTCATGGCTGCAATAATATTAGATACAAGGTAGAAATAAAGATTAGGATAAGAAAAAGATGGGAAGTATTCTGTAAGCATAGTGTTCTGACCCAGTTTTAGGGACAAGGTGGAAAATAACACACAGAAGAGGAGTGGGTACCTGAACTGCTGGGTAAAAGCCCTGAGTGGATTAATCTGGGAGCTTTTTGGCAACAGTGGGAAGAGTATTCAGAAGATAAGCACAGGCCCTGGTGCACGAGAAAGGGAAGACTGTCCTAACATCACTTGTAAACTTCATTTCTGACATGGTACCTAACTGGAGTTTTGCATCTTGCTTAATACAGATCTTCATGATACCAGTAAGACATTTTGATATTGGGGAATAAGTAAATTACAGTGCAACTCATGACATTACGAGCTTGACATGAGTCAAGCTCATAATACCTTCAGGGAAGGAGAGAATTCAAATCAAAGAGAAACTCAATAAAAGCAGTGTTGCAGGCAACCCTGGGGCACCTGCACTTCAAGATTTCAGTAGGGGTACCTGGCAACCAAGAAATGCTCCTGCAAACCTGCAAAGACTTTCCTTGAGGAACTGTTTTGACAAGAACCAAGAGCTGGAACATTTCCCCATGAGTGCCAGACAGGCCCTTCTATAAGACATAAATAACAGAAATGGTACCAGAGAGAATGCAAATATCTAAAAACCAGTGGCATTATTTCACTTCAAAAGTACCTGCTGAAATTTGAACAGACTTAATTGTTTTGCTGGACCATCCTATTATTTATTTCTTTTTGGTTGTAAATGATTTGAATACACCTTGAATACTAAAGATACAATGCAAAAGTCCCAAGAATTATCAAAATTGTATTAAAACTTGAGAAAACTGATATCACATTTAATGATTGTAAATTAAGAACATATAAATCTCATTCATTTATTTCAGTGTGCACAAATAACATAGTAACCAAAAGTAATACTTGGGAAAGGATCATATTATCCTCCTATATGTTTGGAGACCTATTCTGAAAATAAACATGCAAATTTGAGAGCCTGAGGGCATCCATACAGTGTTTGTGGGCATGAGTTTTCTGTGGAAAATGGAACACAATTTTTTAAGCATCTCTGTAGAAAGGGAATGTCATGGACTAGCAGGTGCCTCAATGTAAGGGGATGTCTGGCTTCTGTCTCCAGATTGCTCATTAGTCTTTTCTTTCTGTGAGCTGAGTATTGCAGAGCCTACCTGGTTGTGGTGTTTCTGGACTCCTAATCAGCCTTGGAAAGTGCTTTGAAATCCGTTCAGAAAAGGGGCAGGCAAGATCTGTGCCATCACAGATACAGAACACATTGGCATTCCAGACCCATGTGAAGTGGGCTATTTCTCTCCTCATCCAACTAAAGGCAAAAATTCACTACCTATTTGCAGTGATCAGAAGTACTGCTTCCAAAGAAATATAATTAAAAGAAGACAAAATGTTATTTTCATTACTTCATAGGAAAGATTAAAAGGCTACATATTTTTTTCTGATCATTTTTAATCAGCACACTGGAAGCACATCTATTTTATTTATAACACATGCTGGACCTAAAAATTAAGTGGTATATATATAAAAACACTTTGGTGACAGACGGCAACAGAAGACTTCATAGGAGAAATTGAAATTGTCAGCCTTCCTTAACATCCCAGGACTTGTAAGAGTCATAAAATAGCCACAAATTAATATATTCTTAGAAAATCTGTCACGTGGAGCAAGACTAAAGGGAACTAATCATGTGAGCACACACTTCCATTGCCTCCTTACTGTTTACTACAGTGAATTTGGTTTTATCAAAGGAATGCCACTAACTTGTCATTCTAGAGTTTATAGGACCAGATCTGCAACATCAAAATGCCTGAGAAGACTAAGTGTTTGATTGGAAAAAGATTTGAGACAAGTTATTTTTTTTGAAAGAAAAGTTCTTAAGAGAAATCTACAAGATGACAGGTATCACCAAAGCAGTCTTTACTGCCCAGACCCTCAGTATTAACTCATAAAATCAACAGCTAAATCCACCAATAAGGAACATGAAAACAAGAAAATACAGATAGCACAACCTCAATATATATGCATGGGATTTTATCAAGATTTTTTCATTTAAGACAAGAATTTGCAATTTTATCATTCTTATGCTTTGTATATGTTAAATCGGGCACAAAATCTAAAACTGCATAAATGAGAAATGCATAACATCTATGACGAAAAGGAGTAAAGTTGCAAATATATTGCTTTAATTCAATAATGGAAAGTAGCCTACTACTAGAATAATATTTTTGGATTTAATATTGCAATACTAGATATTCTGTTAGGAGAATGTCTCACTGAATTTGTATTCTGGCATTGTTGGAACCTAAGTGCCTAAAATACTTAGTAGCTAAAAGGCTCTGCTGGTGTTAGACATGATTTGAGAAGGAACATAAACAATTGCACTAAGAGAGAAAAGACTATTAAAAGATTCAAAATTCCTCCACAGGCAGGAACAAAAACACCAGCTCCTTTCGCAATTTCAAAAAGTGAAACCAGAAAGGGCACTAAAGGAGAGGAAGAAAAAAAAAAAAACCTTTCTAAGAGTTTTAATCAAACTCTTACATTTAACAGCATTAATGCTAAAGTATGCAAACGTTCATCCCACTGATCATAATGGTATCAAGAACTAATTTTCCTCCTTTTAAGAGCTTATATGTCACATCACACCCTGTGGGCCTTCCAGAGATGTATTTAAATGTCTAACAGGGGGAAAAGAAAGACATTCCAGACAGCCAGGTGTTACTGATTCACCCATTAAAACTTCAGTTATAAAATATCCCACACAATGGTAAAACATTTCAGTCATTAGACGATCATAAATAGATTAGGATGACAGTCTAAATTATTATGACTATATGTGTATAAAATTTACATTGCTCATCACATTATTCCAGGTGTCGGTAACTCTGATTATCTGAAGTTAGAGATTAAGTGCATGTATTATTTGTTCTAAGAACTTAAGAAAAAGAAAGACAAAGCCAGATGTAGCAAATGTAACATTGATCCTGAGACAGAAGCAAAATTCAGATTTATTTGTAATGATGCTCATTCATTTTCTATTATATAGCTGAAAATGAGGTCTTGTTTCTTTTTATTATAAGCTTTAAGCCAGCCTTACTATTTCAAATAATGAATGTGAAACAGTAAAATAATTCAAAGATTTTTAAATCTTATATTGACTAAACTTCTGTTTTTTAAATAAGGGAAATATTTAGTGAACATCCAACACTGCATCATTTTGATATCAACTTTAATAGCAAAATATACAAACGGATGTTAAGTCATGGCATACTGTTGATTTAGACAAATTTAGTTGCCTATAAACGTGAAGATAATTTCTATGCTTATTTATTTCTACATCTACACTGTCAAACAAAATTTGAATATTATCATTAAACCATATTTCAATCCATTTTCCCCCTTTCAATTTGGCACATGATTGAATTTCCGAGTTAATAAATTAGGGAGCATCACCAGTACTCCTGTAAGTGTCAGTGGACAAGCACTTAACTTGGAATCTTGTGAAGAAATTAGAGTCAAACTATCCCAGATTAGAAAACAGTTGATCTAAACCAAATTAGGTTACATTTAGTGCTAGAAATGCACTATAATGCCTTGTGCTAAAAAAATGCAACCTATCTCTTTGATTCACCTGATTTCCAGGCACAATTTCTTTCAAACTTTTTGCTTTTCTTCTAGTTTTTTAATTTTAGGAGTAAAATGCTGTAAATTTTGCCATTGACTCAGATAGAAAGAGATTTCACTCTTCACTGTTAGTGCTCAAAATTAGCTAAATACAAATTATGTCAATTGCTGTTACTAATTCACACACCTCTACAGTAATAAATCAGTCAAGATCCAGGAGTCAGCATGCTGCAAACATTATTTGTTTATGTTCCAAGAATATACAAGTAAACTATGAGTTAAAAATTATGAAATCTAGCCAGACCACATCCCTTTTACCAAATTACAGTCCAGCCCTTCTAGGTACAAAAAAATAAAATTATTTTTATTTACATGAGAGACAGGCAAGCACCTGAAAGAATGAAATCACTTTCTCTTGCGCTTGAGGATGAGAACTGATCCATTCTAGCATGTCTGGTCAAATGCATTTGTTGCCTCCCAAGGAATGTTAGGATGAGATTCACTTCAAAAGATCCAAAGTCGACACAGCTTTTGCCAGACACACACTTTTGCCATCTGGACTTCAGGTGTTTCTGCTTTCCTGTCTCTTACAAGGTTTTTTCATGATTTTGTTAATGGCTTTTGTCAGTTATAACACACTAGATTGAGCCTGTTACTCACTTCAGAGAAGAAAACTTGAACTCCACAGGCTAAACCCACCTGAACATGTTTTTTGGTAAAAACAAACCAAAAATTCCAAAGAAAAATAATGTGAATCAAATCTAATAATTAGTTCCTAGAGATATGATAAGAACATAGAATAGAGAAGAAAGGAAGAAAAAAGAAGCAAGAATAAAAGCAACAAATAAAACAAATCAAACCAACCAAACACAAGGTTTAAGGTGTGGATAGGCCCCAAAACCCTAGAAATAATTTTCCACCAAAAAAGATTTCTCAGGTCTTTCTTACAGCCAAAGAAAGTGAGTCACAAGAAGGTGATATGATTTACCAAATGGAACAGATTTTGAATTTCATAATTATATTGGAACAATATTATCATAGTCTGTTCTGAAAATATTATACTAATGCTCATCAATAAGATCTGGAAAATTGTCTTTTGCCAGTTGTCACACAGCACCTGCTTGTAGCGTTTCACTTGCAACATATTGCCTTAATTCTTCTGACTGAGAATAGCATTGTAGGTGTGGATTTAATACCTAATCCAGAGATTCAAATTGGTACAATTACCATAAAAAGTTCTGAACAAATTGTCAGGTTCTCTTGGCCACACTTCTTGGCAGAAATATTAATTTTAAAAATGCCACAAAAACAAAAGAGAACAAAACCCCAAACTTCTCCCCGAAACCAGTTTTCCCCAAAAAGCACAGCACCACAATCTGGCAGAACCCTAATCAAGGAATGTAACCCTAATGAACCATAATCAAGGATATTAAGCTAACACTTACATCCAAAACCTTAAAATTCCACTGGCCTAAACCACCAAATTTTTTGCCAAAATTCAAGTGCTAAAGTACTGAATAATATTGAGTAGAATTTTTATGTCAGGTCCTTTCAGAAAGCTAAATGGATTAGCATAAATTTAAGAAGATAAACTAGATGAAACCTTCTTTTTTTTTTTTTTTTTTTTTTTTTTTTTTTTTTTTTTTTTTTTTTTGAGTAGTAAAAAAGTAGAGCACTGAGCAGCCTTTTTACAGGATGTTTTCACTAAGCAAAAAAATGAAATAGGAGAGTCAGCCGTGGTAATAAAGTGATCATCTCAAAAGCAGATGTGCAGGACAGCCTGAATGAACCCAAGGCACCTGACTAATGTCAGCACAAGCCAGGAATTCTTTTCTCTTTAACTTCAGGAATTCTTTCCCTCTAACTTCACCTCACATACTACCATTTACATCAGGTCTTCCAAGCTTTATGACACATTCTGGTACCCCGGATTCCAGTAGGAAAAGTAACTTGGGGGCAGGAGGAGTACTTGGCAGGGATGACCAGGAAGAGGGCTGATAATTCACTTAGGTTGCACAGGCATTTTGCCTCAGGAACTAATCTTGATTAGTCTCCAGTGATTGTCCATCACATGAGGAAATACCAAACATCCTACAAGGCTTCATCTGTTAAAAGCAAGGGAAATACCTTTTCCCATCTTTCTCCCACTGATTGAAGACAGAAGGTAGAATCCGCTGCTTAGTACCTGATAAAAAATAGCAGTGGTGGTGAGTTCCCTGTTTTTTTCTCAATGAAACTGCATTTTTTTCTATAGCTCAAATGCACAGTTTATAATAAATCCTATTTTGATGACTATTCTGTCTTATTTAGAAGAAATTTGAGGCCAAACAGAATAGTAATTTCAGTTGCTGCACACGTAAAACAGGCACTGGTGTAACTGCAATGCCATGAGGTCACGTCGTGGTTTAAAACTAAACAGAATCAGTATGAGCCTTATCCAAAACCAAAAGAGGCAAGATGAGCTTATTATTATTTTGGATAAATCCCCACATATTCTCAAAAGCTTATCACTCCAAAGACAAAAAATTAGGCATTCCATGAACATGGTCTTCCATTTTACTGCTTCACAATTAGTAAACTGCGGATTGTGCATACAGAATAGAGGATTAAACTGTGGAATGCATCCATTTAATTTTTTTGTGGGGGGTATTTTTTGCCTGTTTTTTTTTTTGGGGGGGGCGGGTTTTGTTGGTTTTTTTTTTAATAATTTTATCACCTGACTAAAATTTTGAACTTGGAAATTCAGCTGAAAATTTGTGGGCAAAATATGCAAAGTAATGAAAATGTCTTTGTCAGTCATTCTCTTTTTTAACCATAGCCCCTTCTGAATTCTTACCTCCCAGATGCTATGGCAAAGACATCTCAATTTCTATCATTCCAACACCTAACTCCAAGTGAACTGTCTGTAATGAGAAATGGGAGTGAAAAAGTGATGGTAAAACAATATGCCTATTTGAGTTATATTCTCATTTTTAGGATTTCTAACACCTAAATATATGTAAAAGCATTGATTTACCTCTTAAGTTCCTTATGAGATTTTACCAATGACATTATAAAGCAATTTAAAAAGTAATAACCTCCTGAATTTCAGTGTTTCTCCTTCTGTTTGATCCTGTCATGCAATTATTGTTTTTGTTTGTGGTCTAGAAACTTATGCCATGAAGTGTGATGCATAAACAACAGATTTCAGAATGCAGAAACTGCGTTATGACCAACCTCTCCACCACCTCTCTCCATGCAAAACTGACCTTGGCTTGCCCACTAGGGATGGTGAGAGCCTTTGGGGAGAACAGATGGGAGCTGAGGAGCTGCTCACAGCCCCACAGGAGATGTTTGGCATATTGAGAAACTTGGTCTTCCATTATAACAGCAAATTAAGATTTTGAGTGGGAACTCCCCTCACGGCTTATGCTACTTTTCTGCTTTTAATGCATTTAACTACATGAAAGACTTATTGCAGCATCAGTTAAATTAGGGATTTCATGTCGGACTCCAACCTGATCTTGAGTCAAAAGCA
Source organism: Zosterops lateralis (assembly GCF_965231275.1). Lineage (NCBI taxonomy): Eukaryota > Metazoa > Chordata > Aves > Passeriformes > Zosteropidae > Zosterops > Zosterops lateralis. The sequence goes on from NC_139768.1 coordinate 6,234,045, forward strand.
ATATCTTTGTTACTCTAAGCCCAGTGTATCACAGGCATTTGATTTTGTTTTTGAAGCACTAAGCCCCACAAATCATGGTTTACTATTGATGCAAACATCTTTGCTGCAATATTTAGCAGGAGCTGCTTATGAAGTATAGCAGATATGTTGCTGGTAATACCAATATCTATGCAAACCCAAAGCAGATAGCTATTAGAGGAAATAGTCTTGTTTTCTATTGTGTATAAGAAAAAAGAACCCAGAAATTATTATAGAGAAAATACTTAATGCACGTCACCCAAACTGGGTTATTTTACTCTATGTTTTTAACCATTGTATATAAAATTTAAATATATTTGTGCGATTAGAAATTGTCTAAAAATGTGCTTCATTTTGAACACAATAGCAGATCAAGAACTGTAGCTGAACCCAGTAACCCAGGTCAGCCAAGATGAACCAGTAAAAGCTACTCTGAAATGACTCAGAGATTTATTTTCTTTTTCTCTTTTACTAAGAGTGCACACGGAACAGGAAGAACATCAGTGACTTCAGTCTTTGGCCTTCTAACCAAGAAAGGACTTGTGAAGGTGAATGGTTTGCAGACGAAGGGGATATAAAAGAGACAAAACCAGGATAAAAATTAAATAAAAAGTAGCTGTCTTAAACTGTAATTGCACTCCTCTGCTGAGCATGCTTTCAGATATATAAATGTGATTTACCATCAGCTTGCAACTACAAATCAGGTCTTAAGAAACACTTGTGCTATGAAATTGTTTAATCTCATCAAGCTCTGCTTTCACAGCAAGCCATAAATCACAAAGTCTTTGTTATCATAGACCTCCATGAGCGCCTCTCAGGCAGGCAATGGATCGTGGGTATATATAATCCTGACTGCACAAACAGTGGGGTCGTCGCAGCCTGAAATACTTTCATAATAGCCACTGTGCAGCTGGTGGAACACAAGCCTATGATGGATATCTCATTTCCTACAGTCGGCATCTATTTCGAGCAAATTATTACCACATAAATTTCTTGTCAACAGAAACGGCCAATTAATTAAGTTAAAAATTTACTCGTGATCACATCTACAAACCAAATAGAACTGCAAGGCAATTTTACAGTTACTGAATATACTGCAGGTCAGTTTAATGAATAATTTTTAACTTTGTCATAAACTCAAAGACAGGCTAATATCTTGAGGAACCTGACTGCAGAGCAGCTGCCAACAGATTTACACAAAATATATTTATGCAGATTTTGATTGCTGACATCTGGGGACAGAAATGAACTTCATACAATTGCAGAAACTTCACAGGAATATGAAATTTTCTACCTTTAAAAAAGCAACCTTTCCCCCCACAAAACTGTATTTAAATGTGTTTAAAATGATACAGAATTGTTTTTCAGGAAAAAGATGGCTCATTATCAAAGCCAAGAACTAAAGTAAAACCCTGCTGATTATGCTCGCTTTTTAAATTATTTTGTTTTCAAGCTTCTAAAAGTGCATTTTGCATGCATATTTATCACATACACACAAAAAACATATAATGCAGTCATAATAGTGGGTGGAGATAATTGGATGGCTTTTCACCCCTAACAATGAGTAAAAGTTATTCTTTCCAAGGAGTCTCCACATCAGTTAAAACATTGTCAGTGGTGCAGTGCAAGAGAAAATTCAAGCTATGGCTTCCATGCAAATCAAAGTGGGCAGATTGACAGAGGCATGAATACAGCTACTTACTTTGGGTTATTATAGACATAAAACTGGTCTGCATGAGAACATGCACATTTGTAAGTACTTCATAATTTTTATTTTAACCTTCTTTCACCCTCTTCCCCCATTCTTCCTGAAATGAAAGCAAATATATCCCAGCCACTGCGAACATGAGATCAAATAGCCTTTTCCAACAGATAAAAATTAGAGGATTAATTAAAATATGGAGTGGGTTTTCCCTCTATATAGATGGTCCATTTTTGTTAGAAGAAGAAAACAACCACAATTAACAACATGGACAAAATGGTTTGACATTGGTGAAGATGTGACTTTTTTGGGGAGATTTTTTGCAATTCTTTTACTCTGTCTTCATTAAAATTAAGGTATCAATATTACATATTGATACTAACGTATGCAATGAGTAAGCTGTATAAATCTTTGAAAGGTTAAAAATTAATGGTGCAATCAACACAAAAAAGCAGAAATTTCTCATCATAAAATTCCAAGTGGGAAAAGAAATACCTAAGAGAAAAGAGTCAAACCAGTCTGAAAATATCACCTCCCCATTATTCTTCTCATGACAAAGAAGCAGTCCTTATAGAAGTTCAGGAAGCAAGCACCACTGGTCAGAAAATGGGAGAAAAATTACTCTTAATTATACCAACGGAACTCCAGCTTTAAAATCTACACTAACTGTACCCCTGGTGGAACGAGAAAAAAAATCATGGTAGAAAACATCTGGAAAAAGTTTATCACTCAGAGAGGACATCAAAACTACTGCAGGATCTTGAAAGTTGAAAAACCTTATTTTTTCTGTTTAGAAATTAAAAAAGTATTCCAGGGCAACTGGGAAGAGGGTTTCATTAGTTTTCTCCAGCTATTTTTTTTTTTTTTTTTTTTTTTTTTTTGTTTTTGTTTTTTGTTTTTTTTTTTTTTGTTGTTTTTTTTTTTGTTTTTTGTTTTTGTTTTGTTTTGTTTTGTTTTGTTTTGTTTCAGTTTGGTAGGCTGGTTGGTTTTTGTTTTGTTTGCTTGGGAGTTTTTTGTTGGCTTGGAACCCCTTTTTTAATGTTACAAAGCTACACTCTCAACTGAAACCAACAATCTAATGGTTCAAAGATAATGTGTGAAGGGTGGAAAGTCTGAAGGACAGTTGTTTTCATTTTAAGGGCAGCTGTTTTCTTTTTCTCTTGAAGAAGAGTCAGTTTGGTTTATTTTAGACCTTTTTCTGAGAGTTATACTAATCTGACATCGGTTATGAACTCTCCTAATGACTGATTCAAGACAATTTTTCTTTCTTGAGAGAGAGGGAAAAAAAGAAAACAAAAAACAAACACAAAGTCTAGGAGTTAGATGGCTCATGGTGTTTGGAACAATCTTCACACAGTATGCAAGAAAAAAATATTTCAAAGTATTTTCCATTTAGGAAAGAATAATGTACGAATAATAAAACACTTGAATACTCATCACTGTCTATCCCTGTTTCTAAAGCAGATAAATGTTTTCCTGAAGAAATACTTTGCAACACACTTAAAAACAAGCAGATCTTTAGAACCTATTTGAAGCTGCATTTCTGAAACTACTCCAGAATAAGAAATAGGAGGTAAGTTTTACTTCTCTTACTATTAAATAACCAGGTACTTCCATGCCAAGGACTTTTTTACATTTATCTTCTATATGGAGGAAATTGAAAACTCAGTTAAAAATGGGAAATGGCTAAAAAAAAAAATTAATAAAGGTGGAAAATGGCAGATACTTCAGAATTTTTTAGGAAGACAGTACCAATTAAAAAAAAAAAAAAAAAAAAAAAAAAAAAAAAAAAAAAAAAAAAACAAAACTCCCAAAAACTGAGAACAACGTTACCATCAAAAACCATTTTTTATGTTAAAAAAAAAATAGTTAGAGTTACTTCATTAGGAGTGAGTATGCATAATCAAGAAATCTTATAAGAAACAAAGAAACAAAGCAGACCCCAAATAAGCAAAATATGACACCCAAATACTTAGGTATCTTCCTAGCTGCATAAACATAACTGATTTTGTCTGTTGGGAGACAATACAAAGAGGAATGAGGACCAAGAAATATGACTCCATTAATTTCTTTTTTAGGTATATTAGTAAAGGGTATTTCTAACTACACTGATATCACTGAATAAACTGGATACCATCATCAAGCACCATATATTTTTTTCCTATTTTGAGCATGGTAATTAAATTTAACATATATTTATATGATGAGATCATATGATTACCATCATTGTGTACATAGTTTGCAACATCACCTACAAGAACAAGTAAAATTCCTTTTCCTTCCCTAGGTAACTATGACAGAGACCTCCTTTCTTGTCACAGAGTCCCTCCGTGCAGGGGTGTAAGGTAATACACTACACAACAGCCATTTAGTGATGATATTGAAAATAAGAGTACAGAGCTTCAAATCCTGACAGAAAACAAGAAAAAACATGGAATGAACAACTATTGATGTGATCTGTAACTGGATCAATTCAGAGAATATCTCAAGATTCATTAGTGTCCTAATGCCTCAAGGAAAATACTCCAAAGATTAATTGGAAGCAACACAAGTAATCCTTACCTTTATTAAGAATTAAAACAGTTAGTTCATAGAAAGAGTCACATACTTATTTTTAGATGTCATCTTCATTCCACCGAAGAACCCTATTTTGAGGTAAGGTAACATAATACAAAACACAATTTCTGATGATGCTGTTGTGAGCAGAACAACCTTGTTTTGATTAATTATTCAGTTTGGTAAAATTACAGCTTGTTTAAAGGAGCATAAGCAATCTTTCAGAATGCTTCACTTGCTTCTTTATACATAAGAATAATTCATTCCAGGTGTAAATTTACTTAATTAAGAAGCAGTATCCCATCTTTCTCCATGTGAGTGAATAAATTTAAACCCACGAAACAAATTACACAAATCAAAAATGGGCATTATAGTCCTGAGCTCTGCTTTATGCAAGCTCAAAACAAACAAACAAACAAACAAACAAAAAACCCCAACAATCCAGGAGTGGAAGCAGGGGGAACACCCCACACAGAAATCCTTTTCACCACCGACAAATTATATTGTTTGTTCTTCATCGTTAACCTTAAGTATTCCTTTTCTTTCCATAGTGTTCATGTTTGTTGTATTTTCCTTCTAGCATCATCTCTTGGGTTTTTCTGAACCCGAGTCCTTGAGGACTGTCATGGGACAGTGTCCACACAAGCAGCTCAACAGGACTCTGCCATGATGGCAGATGTATTTAAAAAGAAAGAAAAGTCAATAATAAAACATCTTTACAAATCACTTATGATACATTGGAGTTTGCTTTTTGTCTAATTTCAATGACCAAGGAACTTCCTACAGTTAGAGAAAGGCAAACCGTACAAACTCAAAATACACGCTATAGTGCTTTCTTATTCTCTGTGAAGATAGAACTTATTAACTACTTTAGATAGTAGATATTACTTATTAGATTTCATTTTTAATGTTACGAAATTTAAAAATTTGTGTATCAATATAGCCTTTGCTAATAAATCTATAGTTAACTGTGAACGACTCAAGAAACTGAAATACGTCATCTATTAATATGCTGTTTCTATCACATTCCATTAATGTTATATCTCAGTCATTAACAAACATGCACCTAGAAGGATTTGCAAAAGGATTATGCAAATTATTATGGCCTACTTAACACTTGATTTACTTTGTCACTGTTATGCTCCCTGTATGACAACTCTAACCACCTCAACAAAGACAATTGGAAAACAGAAGGAAATAAGAAAAGACTGTTTCAAGAAGACACTCCAAAAAAGAGAATAGACAAGATTGACTTGCATTGCCCTTTTGTATTGTAAGAATACCTTGCAGCCACTTTAAAAAGATATAAGGTAAACTAAACTTAGCTACAGCTCAGAATACACTGATTTCAGGCCATTTCTTTCTCTCTCCATGCAGAAAAATATGTTCCCAAATAGTACCTAAAGTACAAAATGTAAGGATAAATTGAAATTTTCACCCATGAAATCAGGATTAGATATGTTGCTGTTAATGAAGAACGTAAAGTATATTCCATAAAACCCAAACATATACTCTTTGATCACAGAATGAATTGGTTATTATTATATATGTAAATTGCTGTTTAATTTATAAACCATACAGTGGATCTTTGAAATACTTACCTGTCATTCTACTGTTCTAGCCTCCCTATCTTGTTTCTAAATTGTCTTCATCTGACAATTCTGTGAACACATTTCATAATCAAGGTTTTTGAAAAAGCCTTTTGTGGGTTTTTTATTAGTTCAAGTGAAGAAGCAAAAATCCCCATGCAAGATCTAATTCAAAATTAAATTATTTTTGAAGATTAAATTACATTAAAAACTGAAAATAATATATATCATGAGAATTCTGACATATCTCTAAATCTGATCCTTCATATATAAACTCAATAGATTAAATAGAAGCTTAGAAGAAATGGAGACACTGTAAATTTATTTCTCATCTATTTTGATGCACTGAACTTGCTACTTTAATTGATCCAAAAAAAAAAAAACTACTCTTGACCCTACTTTGTCAGAAAGAATGAAACAAAACCAGAAAGAAATTTCAAACCCCAATTAAGTAATCACAATCAATTACACTGTCTTGAAGTTACTTCCCTAACTTCAAGCCACAATGAACAGTCTCTGGAAAATCTCCTTTTCTCCAACTTCTTAGGATTCAGTAGCAACAGGAAGAAATTGTTGCTTGGCAGTGGAAATTCTATCTGGGATTTTCCACCCTTCCACCTGCTCCTACCCAGCTTCTGACTATTTTAAAGATTTTAAGTGGAACACTCCTTATACTGGACAAGAACCCAACTCCTGGAAGGTTTTTATAAGAACTTAGGGCTATCAGGAAATAAATTCCAATATAATATGGCCTTAGAGATAGATCAACAACAGCTGGACATAACAAAAGTGAGTTTCTATGATAGTGAATAGCAAACAATAACAAATACATCCAGTTCATGCAAATTTTCAGAAGACACAGAGTAATTCAGAGCCAAAGAACATCAGACCAGATTCAAACAGTGCAAATATGATCTGATGTTGCCCCACTACAGCATCAATATTCAGTGGCAATCTCTGGGGTGATTGCTTTCAACAGATGAACTTTGACCTCAAAAAGCAAAGATAAAAGATTTCAAGTAAGGCAGGAATAGGTATTGTAAATCTGCAGAATTAGCATCTAGTAATATTGTAAAATAAACTCACAGTTTGTAGAGCATTAATGTAAATCTGTGGCCTTTCAAAGCCTAGAAGCCACCAGAAGTTTCATTTAATATATTCAGACAAAATCTAAAGGGGAGTAAGCAATAAAACCTGTAATTACCAGCCATAAATAAAGCAGAAAAAGCATGATGAAATGTCCAAACAAAATAATAATCACATGTGTGTGTTGCGAGGGGAGGAAATAGGGCAGTAAAATGAATAACCAGGCTTCAAGCCACAGAGTCAGAGGTCCCCTGATGCAACAAAGGTTTAAGGACACTTTGCTGATTTACTTTGTGACAGGCTGACATTCTTGTAAGCATAATGCTCTAAAGCTCATTTCAGCAGTTTTAAGCAGCACGGCACTTTTTCCTGATTTATGACTGGTTTATGGTAGTTGGAAATGGACACAGTCATTGTGGCCATAGTTCGGAATGAAGTTAAGTGATGTCCTTGATGCAGGTCCAGTGTCAAAAATGAAAACTATGAAAAAAACTGAAAATGATTAAATACACCTGGATAATTTAGCCCAGTGGTAAAAAGGGCAGAGGGAAAAGATGATCCGCACTGCAAGCAAAGATTACACTCCTCAGAGAAGTAAATTCCAGACTGGTACTACATAATGGCTGAGCTTTCAGAGGTCAGCAGTCAAAGCCACTGTAAGGTTGGCTTTTAAAAATTATTATAGTAAATGCATTATGTTCAAGTTATGCATACCTTCTGTTTGTTTGTTTTTATCACACTCAATTTTCATTTACTCCCTCAACTGATCCAGAAAACAAGTCAGGACACAAACAACACATGTCATAGATTAGACTTCCAGAGCAGACAACTACTTAAAATTTCTCTATGAAAATAACAGCTTTGGAAGAGAGTTTATGAAAAGAGATCTTATGGAAGAGACCAAGCAAATAAAAAAAAAAAAAAAAAAAAAAAAAAAAAAAGAAAAAAAAAAAGAAAAAAAAAGAAAAAAGCATTTTTGTTTAATTCACTTACTTGTATTAACCTCAGGAATTTACTAAAATATAACAAATAAACTTAAAGAGAACTAAGACTTGGCGGGTCTGTCTGTGAAAGTTATTCAGTATCAGTCAGAGAATCCATTTAAACCAAGAGGGTTAGAATATCCTAAGAGCCCCAGTTAAAGTTAAAAGGAACTACTAGTAGTTCAATCTGTTACCTGTGAACTTTTTTCAGATTCAAAACATTCTCAGTAGGAACAAGCATGAGAGATGGGGGAAATATTTCAATCAGAAAAAAATATCATGATCTCCACATGAAAGCTGTGAAAGTTGAGAAGTGTGCAACTGCCTGAAATGACTTAAGGGATAACTGTCACGGGAATTAATACAGTTTGAATGTTTAAAAATTACAACAGATTCCTTTACATTTTGAAGGCTGTCTGATTCCTGCTGTGAAAGCTTAATGTCTCTCCATTTGATGGAGAGTTCTGGCTGTTCTCAGTACACAGTTGACTGAAAATGCTTGTTTAATGGATTGGAATGGTCAACAAGTGTCAAAAATAGAAGTACAAAAGGTTAAGTTAGAAACAGAGTATTCCCTTTTCTGTTGATATACTGTAAGCTACCCCTCAGAAAGAATGGTGAAGGGCAACGGGATGAGAACTTTTAAATACACAATCTACTGAGTATAGTCACAAAGTAAAATACAATGTGTGGGGGAAAAGGTCCCAGCATATCCTAGCAGAAAAAGACAGAGGTGCAGCTGGAGATCACAGCTCAAAGTCTGTGCAGCTGCCCACCTGGTCTTATAAGGAAAAAAAAAATTAAATGTTAGGGAGTAACACAAAATCCAACCTGGATAAAACTACAGCATACAGGGCATTTTGCAAGTTTTCTTGTACAGCTACTGTTAAGCTTCAAGATCCACAAGACCAGATAAAGGTACCTTGCTTGACTAATACCCTTCAATGACTTGCAAACAAACATCTCCAGCAAAACCCTAAAATGAAACAGAGTAAGAAAACAGCTATTTAAATATGTAAAATACTAAATATAGCAGGATTCTATGAAATACCATATAAGAAAAGCACACAGATGGCTTTTTCACTTCCCTATTTTTTCCTAGAATCTGTTCACCTTCAACACTTACACTTCTAAATGATTTATCCACTACACCCTCAAATCATAACCTCCTGGGAGGACGGGGCAGTATTTAATAACACCAGGCTTCTGTTTTATGAATAAATAAATACTGATTTAGAGTATATTTACTGGAAAACAGATTCAAGAATTCTGGGTGAATTGATAGAACTACTTGTGCTTTCTAATAAAGTGATTTTAAAACAAATGAATGTTCTGCAGATTCTACCAAGCAACCATTTAATATGGTGGACTCTCAATCCAGATACTATTCTGTGTGTGCATTTTGTGTGTGCTGTAGAAAACATAAACCAAAGTGCACCTTTCAGTTATTCTAGTGCTTACAGTGGAGACAGACAGTCTTCAGCACCAATTGCTTGGCTTGTCACCTTGGGGCATGCACCAAAAGAGAGACAGCTGAGCAGCTTTATTACTGGAAGAGGAACTCAGGTACTCTGCTGACATACACCCTTTGATGTTCTTTGAAGATAAAAATCCTTAAGTGTGGTTTTTCTTTTAACAATTCATGACCATACAGCTACAGAAGTCAAATGCCTTCCAAACAGACCCAACATGAAACAAGGAAAATCAAGCTTCTCTTGTCCGTCTTTCTTTAACTGAGGATTTCCTCTGTCAAGCATTACTTCACTAGAAAATTACCCAGGTCATCATGAGCTGTGGTTAAACCAGAATGAACACGTTACTTAGAATGAAGAGTAACAATAAAATGAATTTAATAGGGCAAACTTTTGAAACCAGCCTTGGCAGGAAAATAGTTTTCCTTTACAGTCCGAGATTAATAGCTAAGAAATAAAACTACAAAGATAGGAGCTTCTTTGCCTTCCAATTTTAAGACTTTTAATGGGTGAATTTTAGAAAGAAAGAGGTAAAACAAAAGAAAACCTGAAGGTGAAAATCCGTCTTGGCAAAGTTTGAAGTACAGAGTATTTTTATTTTAAAGCTTGTGATATAAACAAACCAAAGAAAAACAATGAGACCAAAGATTCTGTGTGCTCAATAACACGGCCAAAACATGGATCATATATTCACAGGGTGAAACAAGTAAAATCCAAACCTCAGGTCTGATTTTTATTACTTGAATTAGAAGAAAAGTGCCTCAAATCAAACTCAGGCTCTACATATGAGTTTAAACTCAAGTTTTGACAAACATGAGAAGAGTGGAGCAGGGAGGATGGCTGCTAGAATCAAACAAGTCTAAAGAGAAATGGGTTTTTTGGTGAAAGTTCCATTTATGTCCATAATCATCACTATACAAAATACTGGGATTTTCATATCTGGCTTCAAATCAAGTTCACATCTAATCTGGCAATCACTTTGATCAATTCTCTCAATTGTTTATATATTTAACAGAAAACTGGGATACAGGAATCATTGTTACCCAGACAATATAAAAAGAGGAAGAAAGAAGAGAGAGCAAATATGTGAGGAACAGACAAACCACCAGAGAGAGAGGTCCAGCAAAGGAGTGTGAGAATGAGAGAGGATGAGAAGTGAAAGGGAAAAAGTGTGCACACAAGAGAAAAGACACATGAGAACACAGACGAGCCTGTGTGGGACGGTGAAAGGGAGGGAGGAGAGAAGAGGGAAGGGGACAAGGGGCAGAATAAAGGGGAAGAGAGAAAGAGCAAGACAAGGTGAGATAAAAAGCACTTGAGAGAGAATAAGTTGTTTTGATAAAATCAAATTAAAAGTTTGTGTGGTAGAGCCAGATATGAATAATTTGGATATCTTCTATATCCAAATTCTGTACCCTGATGGTTTTCTCTGTGGGACACAGCTGAACGATGAAATGAGTCCTGTGACCCTCATGGACTTATACCCAGGACTTACTGAGCTTTCTTTACACACCCCACCATATTTTCTTTACTTCAATTCAGCACAGTTTAAATCCAGCCCTTTTGTTTTAGTGATTTCAATATAGTTCAATCCCTTATACTTTTATTTGATTAAATCCATAATATTATGTTTTATTTTATGTTTTATTTTATGTTTTTCAGTTCAGTACACTTTCTAATCAATTCCCTTTCATGCTTTATTCAATTCATTAAAATGTATATATTATGCCATGTTTTATTTATTTCAGTAAGAGGTATATCAATTTTGCTGTATGTTACATTAAGCCCTCAGCATGTCGTATCCATTTCTTCATCTGCTACATCCATTTTGTCATGTGTTCTAGCACACATCAGTATCTGTTTGAAACAGTTTTACATCCTGATTCTAATTTTTTCAGAGCATTTGTGTGGTATTAATGTGATTTGTTTTTCATCTGCTCCTGCACAGATTTTCTTAGGATACCTTATATTTAAAGAGCAGCGAGGTAAGAGATAATGTGGTGCTTTTAATAGGCATGAACACATACAATTTTGTCTTTAGCTTTATAAAGAATCGTTCCTAGAAGACACTATGGTGTGCTGTTGAATTCATTTGAATTGTGTTTGAATTTCTAAATGTCATCTTCAGTGGGAGTTAAGAATATATCATTTATTTGAAAACTAAAAGAAACTAGAATAGTCATCTATATGTTATCTTTCACCTTCATATTTTCTTTGCTCTTCAATGAATTTAAGAAATAGAAACTGGAATGCCATTTTATAAGGGAAGAAAACTGCAGACTCCAAACATTTAAAGAACATAACTCTTCACGAAGAGAACATAATCTTTGAAAATCAGGATGAATAATTTTGAAATAGTTCTATGTTTTTTAGCCTATAGATGTTATGCTCATAGTTTTTTCACTACAGACTAATGAAATGTAGATTCCTTCCCCTTTTCTACATTTGTTTCATTTCAAGAGGGATACAGCCATACTTGAGGGATTTTCTGCACACATATGAAGGAAAAAGTTAGATCTCCACTTCTTTATATTAAAAACATTTGAAATTTTAAGAATAGTTTGCCTCAGAAGGCGGGGTATAAGAAATTGTTAACCATCAACATATTAGTAAAAACAATGTTGATGATATTGAAAATCAGAATAAAACCAAAATTAATTTGTCATTTAAGCAGTAGAATAATTTTAGCCTTATATGTAGCTATGCCCCTGGGTTTGGGAATGAAGAGATGGATTGTAAGATCATCAAAATCTTAAAGTAGATTATTATTTTCATATGTATTTGCAGAAATATGAAACGCTTGCACACATTATCTCTAACCAGTGGTAAAGTACTCTCTGCTATATATCCATCTGCTTTGTCATTTATTATCCTAAGCACTGCCACAAAATGGACTCTATACTGCACACTCTCTACTCCAAATTGCAATTTTCCACATGCTGGTCCCCACTTCCTGGAAACTGAGTGTCCTGCTCATCAAAATGGAGCAAGTTATCAATTTTGGCACAGCCCGTCCTCTTCTCTCTTTTTAATTTAGGATATAATTTGAAAAGTTTCCTTTAATTACTCATCCCAGATAGGTTGGTGAAATGTGATATATGTTGCCCTGAGGACAGAGATCATTCAATATGCTGGGAACTGCAGGAGGAAGGCCCTCTGCTCCATCACTACCTCAGCAGAGGCTCTCATGCCCTGGCTGCTCCACATTTGGCAAACCACACTCCTGCAGGACCCCACACACCCCTGGGTGCCACTGTGCAAAAAGCACATTCACCTTCAGAGCTGCTGGTCTGGGTCAGACAGAGAATTCTCACCCTCCCAACAAGGAGGGGATGATTGGAGTCTCGCACCTTTCCTTTGCCTGCATTGCAGCTTTCCTTTCCTGCTTTGGAGAACTAATGGATGATCCAGCTCTCAAGAGTAATGGAGAAAAGGAAAGCCCTCAAGGAATACATATGGGTTTTCAATTTCCATTCCAGATTAATTCTGTGGAAGTTCATAAGACAATATCATTATATTAAAAGTAGACAAATTCCAACAGTTCAGTCTTTTCGGGATTGTTGGACAAAGTTTCTGATGTCGAAGCAAAAAATTTCATGGATATTAAACTATGAGATAATTTTTATACCCATGCAAACACTCAGCACGAGGACCATGTACTACAAAAAATTGGCTTGGGCTTTTGCTTCAGAGTTTAAATAACTCTCAGGTCTTGTGCTGGCATGATTTTCACAGAAATAAACATTTTTTTATTTAATGCAAGTAACATAACACTGCCCTAAGTTTCCACATTTCTGAAACATGGAGAGCTGAGGAAACAGAACTACATTCTTTTTACAACAATCACATAAAAGCATCCTAAATAATATCTGACACCCCATCTCTTTGCTCTAATAATATGAAAAACAGTCACTGAACATAATTTTTAGCAACAGATTTACATGTTTAACATGTCTGAAAGTGCGTGTATACAAAAGTATCATATAGAATGTAGGCTGGCTTACACCATTGGAAATTTTGGAATTAATGAATCTAATTTTATTTTTTTTAAGCATGCATGGGCATGCATAAACATATAATCTGCATTCTCTGATTCTGTGCATCAGTTTTCAACTCAGGGCAAGAATTTTTATATCTGACATCCAAAACAGTTAAGCATAATTTATAATGGAAATGTTGACACCAAGCTAACTGTGGTTGCAGGAACAATGTTCATAGAAAACCAAAAGCAAAACTTCCTCAAAATACGAAGTTCAAAACTCTGATTAAAAGCATATGAACCTGAAATAATTACATCGATGACAATATTCTGTAAACTCAAACAATCTAGAAATTAAGATTCTGAGATTCAGGACTTCCTAAAGTTTTCTTTGGAAAACCTAAATTCCATAGGCTGGCTAGTCTAACAGCTTTTATTTGCATTTTCCAAACCTATATGCCTTTTTTATAGCATGCATTGTGGCTATTGGTATGCACAGACACATTCTAATATTGTCCCCCACAACAAAAGCCATCATTCTGGCAAAAAGAGACAGGAAAATCTAACACTCTCCTACCATGACCAAGATGGTAAGAGCTGCTGCAGTTGCCAAATACAATACACAAAACATTTAATTTATAATAGTTAGAACTTGGCCCTTGACCAAGTCCAAAGAACTATGTCTTATTTCACTTGCTCTTGAATATGTCTCTTTCAGAGATAAATGACTGTGCTGTTTGCCAGTTCTCTCCTCTGTTTGGCGTTTTGTTTAGCTCTGCTTGTGACAAGCCAAGAGTTGATGCATCTGCTTGAATGTGTAATATACATCTTTGGTCAACTTAGCTTTTTTCCTTGACAATATTATGTCAAACAATCACATCACAACTGGCTCTGATCTCTTTGTTGTTAGCTAATAAATTAAAGAGTATTTATTATCTGCAATCCTTTTTTCCCTTTTAATGGTGACACATTTGTGGTGAATTACAGGGCAGCTTTATAAACTAGGCTGTGGGCCAGTATCAGCCCCTGCGTTCATGTGAATGTTCCCTCTCCCACTTGGCCTCCCAGCCTGGTGGTAAATCAAGGCAGCTGTCACAGCACACTAAGTTAGTGTGCGTCATTGGGGAGAGCAGGAAGCGTTGGGGGTATAATTCTGTCCATCAAACTAATATGTTATATCAGTAGCTTTGTAATCTTCTGCTATAAGTTATGGGAAGTGACACCTAAGAATTCACTTTGAAAGCAATGTGTTCCTCAGACTTTAAGCCAAAACAGACCCAATCTGCAGCAAGAGTTCCTCTGTTTATACGAGCGGATTTGTGGCAGCCCGCCGCCCCATCGCTATCAATGCGGCAGTATTTTACACATTCCACTGCAAGCCTCTTTCTGTTTACAGTTTTTCCAGCAGAATTTGTAAACTTTTAAAACATGATTTCTTCCCTTCTCCTTCTTTACCCTTGCTTTAACCTCCAGTAGCAGGATAGATAAATATACTCCTTGAATGTTATCATGACAAAGTGAACTCCTGACAGATAGGAATGAATGGGAGACCTATTTCCCTTGTCCAGACCCCCTTCAACCTTTGCCTTGACAAATGTGGGAAATAGCTGCATAGGACAGGAGAAGAATACACACAGCACTAGGATAGGAATGTCAGCTTTTTTTTTTTGTTAAATGTTCACATGATACTGAAAGAAATGAGTGAAGATAACCTTAAATAGGAAACGTGTTTTCTAAACAGCTTCACAGAGATCCAATTCACACTGTATCGCCCCTAAAAGCATGGCTTATTTTCAGTGACTATTTTTAATGCTTTTGAAGGCCAACAAAAGAGGAACTTGGACTCAATTAAGTGTTTTTGTGAGGTGTGATTTGATCTGAAAGAAGTCTATGGGACATCTTCAAAGAGTCAAAAGCAGACAAGCATGTCCCAGAACTCTAACACACTGAAATCAAAGATGTATGCTAAGGACATTAAAGATCTGTACTAGTTCCTTGCCAAACTAGTTTTTAAAAGAAATTAGAATTAAACCCACTGAAGACTGCTTTGATAATCTTTGTAATCAATAGTAAATGTAAAAAACACATTAGAAAACAGTACCTTCCATCCTTGAATCTAAATCCAGGGGCTGTTACAATGTAGAAAATACTACTTGGGACATTCTAACTTCATTTAGTATTAAAACAAAAGAATAATTATCTCATCAAACTTTGATCCAGCTTTCCATTAATGAATGCAGTTTACAGTGGATTTCTAAAACATGTTCAAGACAGCTAGAGATACTTCTGATTCCACTAATCTGTGCAATATACTAATGCTGTTTTAACTTTCATTTCAATGTCAACTTGAAAATCACAAATGATATTTCACAGGATCACATGGCATACCACATTGCCTCAAACCTTAAGAAATCCTACATTTAATAGCACCGGGTCTTGTTCACATGCCTTAAAAATTTGAAAACATATATGTCAGATTTGGTCAAACATTAATAAAACGAAATATTTTATCTTGAAACTAATCTGCTTAGAAATCACTTTTCTTTCATCTATTCATCCCAGTTAATTAAAGCAGCACTGATTTGGAGTCTTTCATCTTTAATAACATTTCAAAAATACATTTCAAAATTTTGTTCTGATCTGAACAAAACTGTCTAGTTAAAAAAGAAAGTATAATTAAACCCGCAGTTGATAAGATTTAAAATAAAAAAAAAAAGTCTCATTATTACTTGAGATGTAAAAAACTGTAATTAACATGTTTGCACCAATCATCAGAGCATACATTTGTGCAGCTGATGGCAGGACAGTAGGGTTTTCCAGAGCTATGCTTTTCATGTGGGATTTACTCACTCGGCCCTGGTCTTGTACTCTCACTTGCTGCACTCCTGTCTCATTCTTATGGTAAGGTAAAAGTCTCTCTCTCAATGCACAACCTCACAGTGCCAAAAAAAAAAAAAAAAAATTAATTCGCTATTTAGTTGTGACTGGAAGGGGAAAAACAAAGCTTTGTAGAGATTCCAGGGCTAGACAAAATCTCCATTATTTAGAGGGCTTCTGCATCAGTGACTATTTGGCTGGAAATCCTGTGTCCATGGTGCCTTCCACCACATCTCCCCTTTCCACAGCCCATCCAATACATGTCTATACCAGCAATAAGATATCATTTAATAGATCTTGTACTGTACTAGAAAGCTTTCAAATATTCACCACTACATGGCTATTTTCATTTGGGAAATGGATCTGTAGCTATAGTACATTGGCCATAACCAACCATTCCCTCAGTAAATATCCAGTGATTTATTTAATAAAGCCTGAAGAAACAAGGTCTCATACTGGATGGGTTTTCTGCAGAAACAGCTAAAAATTTAGCAGTTTTAGTCTCTTCTTAGGAACAAATCTCTCATAAAGGCATTCTACAAATACCTCTGCTTAAGACAGACCATGAAAGACCAGATCCTGGAAACAACAGGCATTAAGAATGAAGGAAAAAATCTCTCTGATCTCTTTACTGACCAGGAATTCCCTACAAAGAGAAACCTAATGGTTAAAGTTTGGAAACCAGACTCAAATATTTAATAGACTCTTCCACCCTTTACACAAGTTCAGCCTTCTCTGAACAAACCTTCTTGCAGCTGCTGAGGACTAAGCATCAGGTAAAGTTATTTGACAAACTACTGTAAAAAACTGAAACAAGCATTCGTGTTATTTTTTCACAGTCAAAGCCATTTCTTCCCACCTGTGACTGCTGACTAAGGTGTTTGTTCCAAACACCTCAAATGCAACCCTACCAGTCTCACCATTAACACATTCATTGTTCCCCACTGCTGGATAATAACTGTATTTCTCAAGTCACCTAAAAATATTACAGCAGTTGCACCAGGTTGGCCACCTGAGATTTGGCAATGAAATAGCTCGCTCCTGTTTTCATGAGTACTCATGTAAAGCCATATAAAAATTCATCCAGAGTTCAAAGTATATCAGAGAGACAGTGTCAGTACACAAAGCTAACATTTGGACTGAACCATCCATCACCAGCTAAGCACTCAGTAAACCAAGTAAAGCACATTTTAAATAGACAGGGCAGAGTCCTGTGACTTCCCAACAACCTGACCTCCCTAAAACCAAATATTACTGTATTTATCAGAAAGATGTTGGCTTTTTTTCTTCCTCTGCATACAAATTGAGTAGAATTTTTAAACAACACAGGAGAGCTGAACAGTTAAATTTTACTGAGCACAAAAGGGATGGCTTATCTTCTCTGGATCTTTTGGAATTCTGTGCCTTCGCTTCTTTTTAGCCTTTGGGATATTAAAAAAAAAAAAAAAAACAGCACCAAAAAAAAGACAGTATTTGCCAATTAATTAAACACATCAAAAAAGTGCAACACTATGTCTGACACCAATATGCATAAATCTGATCCAGCATTTTAGAAATTAAATATCAATATGATTCCAGCTGATGCAGACTCCAAAAACATGTTCCTTGAATAAGCCCTTTGACTAGGCAGACTTAGTTGCACATGTTATACTTCAGAGGATTTTTCCAACATTTTGTATTAAATAAGCCTTAAAATTCTGAAGTAAAGGTAACGACGTGGTAACCTTTATCCTAGAAAATATTGCTAATTTCAGTTACTTATAAGACACTTGGCTTCTCTAACTTAGATAAGTATTTCTTATACTTTGTTAAGAAAAAAAGAGGGATTAAAAAAAAAAGAAATAAAATAAAAACATATTTATTGCCAACAATACAGGACTACTGTCTGGTTTTGAGACAGATGTAAGATTGTTAATTAAAAACTAACTTCAAGGCATCTCAAATGTCTCTTCCTAGAGAAACAATTTTTTTCTATTCAATAGAAGCAAAAAATTACCACCTGAGCCAAATTTTAATTACATTTTTGATAATTAGTTAACAATGGCAGCTCCTCAAGCTATTATATATCTTTAATAAATCTAAAGTCAATGACAGTTATGTAAGACATTGTAAAGCAAACATTTGGTGAAAAATATCATACTAAGCGATTTAAGAAAAACCCAAACACCCACATAAATATGTTTTTACTTTACATCCTTCTTTAACAGCTCTTCCACAGTGATACTAATTTAAAGTCATAAATGAAAATTTCTTCAGCAGTTTTAATGTTCTAATTAGATACAGAATTTATACTACAAATTCATGATAAGAGATGGCAACACACAGCACCACAAGTGAAAAATTTTCAGAACATATTTTACTAGGATTTTCTCATTCTAATTGAGATTTGTTTTGCTTTTTTATTTTCCTACTATTCACCAGGCTGAATTAACAGTGTACTTATTCTACATTGATTGAGATTACTCTCTCTTTTGCTATATGCATAGGCATTTAGTGATTTTCTTTTCCAAATCAATTAGAAGCTCTGCTGGGTTCAGTGTCTGGTTTTTCTCTATTTTAACTTATTAAAAAAAAAAAAATCTGAAGTTATTTCTCTGTTGCAAATGATTGTCTTTTTCTCATTTAAACCCATCTTGTTTCAATCTTACACACTCTTTGAGACTGTAATACAAATGACAACCTCCTTCCCTTAATATAAACAGAAAGTATTAGAAAGAACAAACATCAGCTGAGCTAATCCTTCGCTCTGCAGCTCTTTTATAACACAGTGATCCTACACTACCTTTTCTTATTTGTAAAAAACACATATAAGGCACAACAGGACTAACACTGCATCATGCATCACAACTCCTCAGTGAGTTTTGGGATCTTGAACGCTTGTGCTGCGTCCTTACGTGCAATTTTCAGCCCTAGGAAAGCAAAACATGGTTCCACTCCAGGCAGACAGACAACAGGCTCACAAGATGGTTTGTTTGAAAAAAACCACTCCCCAGTAAGTGTGAAATGAAGACTGTCCAATTACCATTCAGTTTTGGAGATGGGGGCTATTTTCTTCCACATATCTGCAAATCTCCTCAACACAAGGAATGGCACATGAATATAAACAGAGCTACAGGTTGCACTTGTAAACAGTGTTTCTCTCAAAGTGCTTAATTAAGTCACTGCCATATTTTTGGTTTTTGAATCTTTACTGCTGTTTTAAACGGGACATAAGCAGTCGTGACCTTTCGTGTCTGATGTCAGAAAAATGAAAAGGCCCAGCAATAACTGGAGTTTACATTGGCTTCATTTTCCAGCCCACAGTTAAATACACACTACATCCAGCGCACCATACATTCTTGAAGGCTTAAGATGCAATGCAAGCCCTCCTTGTGTGAAGAAAACAGATAACAGCTGGAAAATTGTGGAGTGGTTCCAACAGGGACTTCTGCTTCCTCATAGAGCCCTGCTCAATGAATTACAATTATAATATCTCCATGGCTGTCAAACAACAACTTACTTTAAAACACACCAGCTGTACTATGCTGCTCTTTCTTCTTTTCTTGTTGTAAGACTTATCAAACAACTAAAATAATGTATATTCTTCACTGAAAGGCTGGCCTGGAAACTTTGAAGAAGATTAGAAGAAAACAAAACAAGTCAACTTGTCGTTGCTCTATATACACTAGCTAAAATTATCTAATTCTTCAATGTTTAATGTTCAGCAACTGAATAAAATGGTCTATATTCTAGAGGATTTAAGTACCATTTGATGTCTTTTGGGATTGCGTGGATTTACCTATGCAAGCATATCATTGTCAAATCTATCAAAGATTTGATTATCCTGACAGCTTTTCACATCCCAGCGATGTGCCAGTTTTCATAAACTTCTATACAGAATGCTTCTTTTCCCCCTCCTTGTTTAATATCTCCAGGGTATATAGCCTAACAATAAAAGATCTAAACCCAAAGAAATAGTAGAAAGCTGAATAAAGCAATAATGATGACTAATTTTCTAGAAGTTTAGTTCTATCTTATTAACAGCAAAAAAAAATTAGATTTCTTTTCCTTTAGACCTTCCACTGGAGTCCTAAGAGTAAAAATAATGGAACATGCAAATTATTGGTTCATTGCAACTGAGATCCTGATTACAAGCACCAGTTTTTCCAGCTATTTGAAAGAAGACACACATTCTTGGAAGAAAATTAAAATCTCTATGGGAAGTTCTCCACCAACACTATTATATTCTTTTGAAAACAGAAACCTGGATCAGTTCATGAAGAATAGTATCATCCCTGTGTTTGGTCAATTCCAACTGCTTCTAAAACAATCCTTAGCTATTGCCATACAAATTTGATCTGAAATCCAATTTTTCCCCCAGTAACTCTGGATTTCTGTGCATTGCCTATAATTAGCTAATTTGTTTCCTTGGGACCCTTTCAAAACTCACCTTGTTCACTGGGCTTCAGAGCACACATTTTTCACAGGGAAAACAAAATACGTTTTAGTCACATAAAGGAACAAAATCTAAATAAGGATGACAGTTTTGACCAATCCACACTTGTTTCTTCAAAGGTATTTCTTACATGCAGTTTTCTCAAAGTCAGCTTTAGATAGAACTTTTCTACATTTCTCTATTTTCCCTTCAAATTCATTCTGGGATGCTTCCCTCTCGAATTCCCACCCCACCTTTTTTAATACATGCCTTTGCACTATTTCAGAAGGCAAGCAGGTGAGTAGCTTGAGAATGACAGTTTACTCTTCAGCATAGTTATATTGACAGCCATGGGACAGAGCGCTGGTGAAAACTGATAACGCTAAAACTTGTCGACAGATTTATAAAAAGTGTTAAAAAATTCTATTTTCCCCACAGAGTTCAAAAAAATTACTTTCTCTAGGAAAGACAAATCACATTTGGGGAATTATTTATTAATCATTTGTGATTAAAGTCTGCTTCATCCCATGTCCCATCAAGTCAGGCAAGATCAAAAGGCTCTCTCCACTTGCTGTGCAAGGCTCAAACTAGCACCCTTTCTATAGAAACTTTCCACAAACATGTCCAAAACCTTTCTGAGACTATTTCGAGACATTATTAATCTTTTCCAAGTAATTTCTATGAAAAGGATTTAAAATTTTCACATTTTCCACCTCTTTGGGGTGTAAGGAGAGCGTTTTGTATAATTTTGCGTAGCTCGATCATCTCTCGTGTTTGTTATTTCTGAACCTCTGGGCTTTAACATTTCTTCTAAATATCATTTTAGTAATCAAATAATTTACGTTAATTAATCTATTCCAAACCTCTCCTTGCGACAAATAAATCCTTCTAAGAGACTGAAAATAACCCAGAGATAGTCTTTTCTCTCTAAAACACTGGAGTGGGATGTGGGTACCAACACGACTGGGCTCATCAGTTCTGCCGAGCCTCCTGTCTCTGAGCAGGGCAGCACAGCAGTGACTGCACACCCCACTGGGAACCCCTTCAGGCCACAGGGTGAGAGCTTTTCACTTCCCACTACAAATACTATAAGGGTCTCAAGCCTCAGCTGAGCAGAGAAGTGCATTGTGGTCATTTGGAAGCAGACACTGATAGGTGCCTGGCAAGGACTGATCTTCATTCCCCATTCAGCACTGATCAGGATGAGAACATTTTAGCACAGCCCGAGGGTTCACAAACTGACAGTCTGTAGCTGAAACAACTCCAGAAGATGCTAAGCCTTCAAGCACTCAAGCTATGGAAGGTGAGAACAGTGTTTCTCTACCCATAAAGGATTTGACAAAAAAGAGTGGAAATTTTGCACTCAGTTGTCATGAAACCATAGAGTGATTACAGTGTAACCTATTCAGGTTTAAAAAAATGTCTGGTTTTATAGTCCCTGTAATATCCTAACATTATTTCCTATGATGCCATTGCATTTTTAATTTAAAATGCCCAGAGTGCTAAAATGATGCTTACATTACAGCTGCAAGCTCTGTGTCTCTCTTCTCTTCTATGTTAAAATATTGTTAAAATATCCACCTATTCTTCCTATACTTGTTCACACGAGATTCACATTACATCTGTACTCACAAATAGGCCAAAGAGCTTCTTCATGTTGAACTTATGTTAAAAATAACAGACAAATCTCATAGAGTTCTAGTCAATTTGGACTACTTTTGAGCAATAATAGACTCTTTTCCAAAAAGGGGCAGGGGAAGAAGAAAAATAGAAAGGAGGGGGAGGAGGAGGTAGCTGTAGATCTGTATTTTTGAAAGCTTCATCCCTTCCCACTCCAGCTTCTTTTGTTGCCTTCCATGCTTCCGTGAAAATTAAGAAATCAAATGCTCCATAACATTGTCCCTGGATTCCCACAGAAGTCTTACTCTGACTTTCATTAAACAGAATTTTGCAAAAGTGTTGCACAGGCTCACTTTTGAAGAAGCCTAATACCACCTTCTTGAATTAGGTTTGGTTACCCTATCATCAAAATTAAAGTTGGAAACAATCTCAGGTTAAATTGAAAAAAAAAAATTAATATTTTTCTTCTGTTACAATAATATTTTTAGAGCTTTCAATAGAAATAACACTCATGCATAATGCATAATATTACCATTTAGCCAACAAGTATAGAGCCATTTTAATTTCTGAAGGAGACAGTAAACAGTGTAGGCAGGGGTTCTACTTAACCCACACACTCTGCTAATACATTTTAGATAACAGGCCAGTGCATTTAAATAAAGTCCAGATTCAATTTAATAGTATTTGTTTCAAAGCTTTATCTAATTATAATAGTCAATCTTTATTACTAGCCTCACAAGTGCAGAGAACCCTATTATAATCCTTCTTTCTAATGATCTCTTCACTATCATAGTAATAACACTCAGCCATAAATTAATCATCTGTTTACAATCGTGAGTAAACATCAACTCAATTAACAATTGATAAATAAACAGTCGACTCTGGAGGCTATTTCTGTTATAAATGTGGGTACTGGAGGATTCTGCACAGCTTTGCTATTTAACTCAAAAGAGTGTTTCTGTGTATCCAGAGATTTCTGTTCTGCGCAGTTTAAATGAAATGTATAACATGAACTGCACAGGCTTTCCACTCTAATAGTGCCACCCATCTTTTGTGCTGCTAAGTGTGTGGGAGGATATTGTCTATCTTTTCCAGGGATTGCTTTGTTCCTCTCAGACTAAACACAAGATGAAGTTAACATATAGAACTGTTTGTTTCTGTTATTAGAACTGCTTAGTAAGCTTTTTCCTTTCTAAGCATTCAGCTCATTTTTGAGTCCAATGCTAGATCACAATTCTCCCTCTAATTAATTTAACTCATTTTTCATCATTTCAGTTGCTGTGGGTTTTTTTCCCCTTGGTGCATGTGAGCACATTACTGGAGTGACTGTTCAAAGTGAGGAAAACATTTCCCTTGCTTACCTACCCTGACCTGCAAAAAGCAGCTCAATGATTTGTTCCTTACTCCATCTCACTTCTCAGATTTTGTCTTTTAGAATGCAATGACAACTGAACCAAGGTGGTTGGGCCCTGGAACAGGCTCCTCAGGGAAGTGGTCATAGCACCAAACCTGCCAGAGCTGAAGAAGCATTTGGACAATGGTCCCAGGCACATGTTGTGATTCTTGAGGTTGTCCAGTGCAGGGCCAAGAATTGGACTGAATGACCCCTATGGGTCCCATCCAACTCTGCTTATTCTGTTTTATGAATCATGCACAAGATCATGGACATCAAACTATCTCAATGATCCAAGATTCTGGCCTGGGTTGGAACTAGAAGACTTCTACCCAACTGCTTCCTGCCTAGCCACTGCTCTGCATCTTCATTTCTCCCACAACATTCCTGGTAATATCTACACCAAATTTTCTCATTTTTTTTTCTGGCTGACACATATAAATTTTAAACACCAACAGCTCTCTAGAAGACAACATAAATTCTTGATTCTGCCTCTGTTGGTCAAGGCATAGCACCCACAGACAGATTGGAAGAGATAAAAGGCCAGAACTTCTATTTACCTCCTATAAAAATACTACCCCTCATCAAAGACTGGGATTGCCCCCATTTTTGCAGCCATACTGCATATTTCTCTCTCAGCTCTACAACTTGCGTGAGGTTTCTGGAAACTGAAATAACATGCAATCCTACAGAAGACTCAGAAAACACGAAGTGAAGGAAAAACACCTGTTTGAAATCTGGTACAGAGCAGATATGTCCAAACCACCTGACCCAATGCCAAGGGTACACACCTGCCTGTCATAACTTGAATTGATCCAGGAATCTACTCTCATTTTGACAACAAAGATCATTTTCTGCTGCTCTTAATTATCTGTGTGTCCTGTAACTAGACATATAGCCTACAAGAAAAGAAAAACAAGCCAACTAACCCACAAAAAACCCTCTAAACCCCAACTTCTTGCAAAAAAGAAATGACTACTCTGACTGGAAAAATATGGCAGTCCATGTGGAATTTGACAGGATGAATACAAGGAAACAAAACCAAACACAAAAACAAACAAACAAACAAACAAACAAAAACCAAACAAACAAAAAAACCCTGTCTGCTCATGGCTGGAATATGTGATACATAATCTATTTATCATAAAAATAAGATTAATTTTAGAGAGTATTCTTTTCAGATTGTTACCCTTTCCTAATGCATAAAATAATCCATTCTTAGTGACCATCTATTTTCAGCTACAGAGCTTGTGCCTGAGCCTTCCTCATATTTGTCTTGCCTGGAAATAATCTCTTGAAGGTAAGACTGGTTTTTTCAGAAACTCTCTAGCTTGACTAATGATAACTGAGTTACCAAAGACATTTGTATTGAATAAACATATGCTTTGAACAAAGAATTTTCAATGTTGCTTTGAAGGAAAGAGATAGTGACTATTTCTATTTTCAAATGCAGGTCTGTGATGAGTCTACCATCTGTGATGCCTTTGACTTCATGACTCCCTGCTCTCATGAACTCTGGAACACTCTGTAAGTCAATGCCTGGTCAGTCCTTGAGAAATTCTTTCCCCAGCCAGTATCACTTGAGTCAGTCCTACTACATGTCATAGTTCCTGCCTTCAATTTCAGATTTTTTGGGAGCAATTTTAAAGCTGCTTTTTAGCAATATTTTCCATTTTCTGCACCAAAGAGACCAGCCTTTTTTAAAACATCATGCAGTAATATTTGCATCCTAGAGAGATTCACATAAGAAAAAAAATAGACAATGACTGTTTATAAAATTTTTGAGGAAAAAAACCAAGACTGAAATTTACAGAATATTGTAAAAATCATGTAATCCATTGAAAGCCTGGACTGCATTATTTCTATGGTTGTGACTATATAATCCACAACGCACAGGAGGAAAAATGACTTTTCAGTCAAAGATTTTTAAAAGGGTTATTTTTGCCTATGAGCTGTTCTGTTATCATTGCATTG
Organism: Zosterops lateralis; assembly: GCF_965231275.1. Lineage (NCBI taxonomy): Eukaryota > Metazoa > Chordata > Aves > Passeriformes > Zosteropidae > Zosterops > Zosterops lateralis. Next base: position 6,259,708 of record NC_139768.1, read on the forward strand.
CTTCATGGACACAGACACCACAAAAATAAAAATGGTGTGCATGATAAAAACTCACCAGCACTAAGAAGTAGGAGTAGAAGTGATAAATGCAGTACAGGATTTTTTTCTTTGTTTCTTTGGGTGGGCTTTTTTTTCCTCCACTTTAATGAAGTCAGCACTCGCTTTTGCTGCTAGATAACAAATCCCCATGTCAGTACTATATAAAATGTCCATTAGTAACCCTGAATTATCTTTTATTTCTGACATTCTTAGTTCTTGTAAAATAAATTAACAGTTCTTGGTAATACATGGTAGTCAACAAGCCATTCAGGAAAATATTTTTTAAAACATACCCCTAAAATGACACTCTGCAAAGCTCAGAAATGTCAAGCAAAACCTGGGCAGAAAACCAAAGGCCTGTTTCTTCAGGATCTCATGCTCCAAGTCCTCTGAGCTCACAATTCCCAGTGAATAAGAGCTCAATCACACTGAAGAATTCTTTCCATAGGATGCTCTAATGTACGGTGAGCTAAAAGTGCTCAAACCTAAAATGGAAATTACCAGTAAGAAGATCTCGTAGGGCCAGATCTTGCAAAAGAACATCTGATGTACTCCAGAAATGCAGTCAACTTGAAATTAATTCTATGAGCAAGAGTCTGATCCAGACTTGTGACACAGCCAGAGCTTCAGCACAAACCTAAAACTTAGAAGTTTCCCCAAATCTAATGAATCAATACCACACTTTAGATTGTAGCCCACTTCTCTCACTCCTCCTGTCTTTTTTTTTTTTTTTTTTTTTTTTTTTTATTCCACTGCAGGTTTCTGAAGTAAAAGGTGTTCTAATGTGTGGGTTTAGCTGTGCTGATTTCTGTAGGTTAAGCAATAAAATAGGAGTCATTATGGATGATGACCTTCCAGTGTCCTTGATATGGGAGATATATGGCATATGACTTGATCCACATAAACTGAAATGTTCAATGATGCAGGAATTTCATAACCTCTAAGGAATTCATATTCTTTCTGCAACACTGAATGAACTGGAATTATACTAATCTTCCACTGTCTTATCCTACATCTTTTAACAACTCCTAAAGATGACCATGGCTATTTTATTCAACTTTTTTTCTTTTTTTCCCCCAACAATAACTTGGAAGATACTTATTACTAAATGCACAGTTATAAAGTCTATATATTAATATGAGAGTTTCAGAACTCAGATATGACAATAATAAGCAAGCATTGAGCACAGGAACAGATGGCCATTGACCAAAGCACTGAATACGTGCTCTTCCCATCAGTTATTAGGAATAAAGAATCCTCAGCAGAACAGCTTAAGTCCCAGTAAAGTACTCATGTCTTCAGCAGCAGAATTCCTCATTAGAAAATTTAAGAGCAAATTGATTCTGTCTTTGAAAAGAACACTAAGCCTGAGACATTTGAGAATGAATTCAATATATTCCACTAAAGACACTAGAGAATTTGATCAGGAGAACACAACAGAGGAACACACTTCCATAGAAGAGTTTGGTTCAGCTCAGAAACAACTAACCCAAAAGGAGAGCTGTATCTCCAGGGAAGATCAGCAAAGACCTTAGAAGAGAAATAATGTCTGAAAAGGATCAGATCTTGGATTCCTGGTGAAATGTAATGAGCATTCCAGACTGGGAGAAATCCAAAGAAAGAGTTACAAGCAATCAGTATTACTTGACTAGACCTTTGCCACTTAGAAAAAAGGAGATTTCTTTTGGAAGGCCTAAAGAATGTGTGTCTGTGTCTGTAACTGTGTAAAATTACCATATACACATAATCCTAATGAGAAGCACCATAAAACCTTTGCCTTTACTTTTTCCTCAGAAGCCTAAGTCCAGTGGCAGACTCAAGCTACTGTGTGGTTTCTAGTTCTCAGTACAGTTCTTGAGAGCCTAAGGCTTTTAGCTTCCAAAAACTCCTTGTGCTACAAAGTACTAGGCAGATCATGTACATTCTAGTTGGAGTTATATTGGAAATATCTCTTGAAAATCAACAAGGAATACATGTTTTAATTACTCTTGTTTTATATGACAAAGTTGCACCAATTATTTAGGCACAAAAAGTTTCCTAAAATGCTTTTATTCCGTCTGATGTGTTGTCTTACGTAGTGTTATCCTGCAAACTTCCTTGCTTAAATACTAGAAACAGCCACAAAGGGCTGCATATAAATATAACATAATCTATTCAGATTTATCTTTACCTTTAGCCTGATTTTCCCTACTGAATTAAGATTCGGTAAAATAGTACACTGCCTCAAAGTCCTCTGTAATTAGATAGCTAAAAGCCTGCAAATATGGGAACTTGTAAGAATAAAGATTAAACCTCAGTAAGATTCAATAAAGTCTATATAACAATTACAAGACACTCTAACTTCCAAAAAACCACGCTGGAAATCTGTAAACAACATACTGCAAAATATCCACAAGAGGTTTTATTTCTCCTCAGACTTTTTCTAAGTATTTCAAGCAAGTAGCTACTTCATTAACCATTTGGAGGTAGAAAGGGGTAGTGGTTAAGCTTATGGAAATGTAGCTGAACAATTTTTCCACTCAGGACTGGATTTAAAGATAGAACCATCTCAAAAGCTTTTTTTTTTTTTTTTTTTTTTCAATTAACAGTAGCACTCCTCGATGAATTTCAACCAATCTATACATACAAAAATATAAATAAATAAGGACCACTCTGTATTCCTAAATATTCATGAACCTATGTAATCTTAGCTGCAGCACCACATACAGATGGAATTTCTTAAAGCCCTTGGCTTAAAAGTCAGGATAGAAATCCCAGACCATCTATATAACATTTTTGTTTCCAAAGGAAGCCAGACATGTTCCTCAGTCTTATTTGAACAAAGGTGATTACCACCATGTTACAGGAATTGTCAGATGGTCTTGTCTTTTCACTTTCCCCAGGAACTTCTCCTGCCTGCAGTCTCTTCTGCCTTTTGCTTTTATCATCGTTTCTCCTCTGTCTATGGATAACATCAGCTCAATGAGCAAATATTACACAAAGCAAGAAAAAAATGAGATCTGTGGTCGTTCTGTCCTCCTCCAGAACTAGGCTCCACAGCCTTGAGCCAGCTGTTGAGAAAGCTGGGTCTGTTGCTCTCAAAACATCATCCTCAAGGCTGACAGTTTCATAGTTCCTGTGAAACGCAGCTGTCAAGGGAATCTGTCACTACAGCAGGAGGAAAGCAATTTCTTAGATAGTTTCAGCCAGTTCCATGGAGAGCATTGAAAATTATAAAGGAAAAAAGCAAATTTAATCAATACCCCAGCAACAAGGGTGGGGACCAGCAGTGGAGTGCAGTCTCAAAGTGTCACCAGTCTATACTGCTTAGAATTACAAGAGAATTGTTTCTCTTGCGACATACTGGCTCCTACATTAATCCCAAGTTAGGAAACATACAGGTCTACTGGCTGAAAGACAAGCTTATTTCAGTGTATTTGAGTCTCCCAGGAAGGCTCCAAGGGAATTTAGGCTAGCTCTTATTATGTAAGAACCTGCATCAATCCCTATTTTCATAGGGTTGGAAACAGCCTCCAGGATTGAATCCAACCTTTGATCAAACACCACCATGGCAACTAAACCATAGCATTAAGTGTCACATCCAGTCATCTCTTGAACATTTCCAGAGATGGAATCCACTACCTCCCTGGGCAGCTCGTTCAAATGCTTCACCAACCTTTCAGTGAAAAAAAATTCTTCTCAGTATCCAACCAGAACCTCCCCTGGCACAGCTTGAGGCTGTGTCCTCACATCTGTCACTGGCTGCCTGGGAGAAGAGGCCAACCCTCATCTTGCTGCACCCTCCTTTCAGGTAGTTGTAAAGAGCAATGAGGTCCTCCCTGAGCCTCCTTTTCTTCAGGTTAAATAACTCCTTCAGACTCTCTTCAGACAACTCACACTCTGCCCTCCACCTGCTCCGTTGCCCTTCTCTGGATGCATTTCAGCACCTCAATGTCTTTCTTCATGCCAGGGCTCCAAAACTGGACTTCACCAATGCCCAGTAGAGGACAATCACCTCCCTGGTCCTGCTGGCCACACTGTTTTTGGTACAGGTCAGGATGCTGTTGGTCTTCTTGGCCACCTGGGCACACATTGGCTCATGTTCAGCTGCTCTTGGCCAGTACTCATAGGTTTTTTTCCACTGAGACACTTTCCAGCCACTCTCCCCCCAGCCTGTAGCACTGTCAGGGGTCTCTTGTGACCCAAGGGCAGGTCCCAGCATTTGGCCTTGTTGAACCTCAAACAAATGATGTCAGCCCATTGATCCAGCCCACTCAAATATCTCTGTAGAGCCTTCCCACCTCCAACAGATCAGCATTCCCATCCAAGTTCATTACTGAGGGTGCACTTGATCCTCTTGTCCATATCTTTGATAAAGATATTAAACAAGATTTACCCCAGTACAGAGCCTTGGGGCAGCACTCTAGTTACTGACCAGCAGTTGGATGTGGCATCCTTCACCATCCCACACTGGGCCCAGGCATCCAGACAGTTTCTAACCCTGCACAGCAAACAGTGCACCTGTCCAAGTCATGGGCTGACAGCTTCTCCAGGAGGAAGCTGTGAGAGACAGTGTCAAAGGCTTTGCTAAAGTCTAGGTAGACAACAACCACAGCTGTTCCCTTACCCACTGGGCAGGTTTCCTGGTCATAGGAGATCAGGTTGGTCATGCAGCACCTGCCTTTTTTCCTAAACAAATGCTGGCTGAGCCTGATAGCCTGGTTGTTCTCTGTGTGCTGTGTGATGGCATTCAAAGTTATTTGTTCCATAACCTTCCCTTGTACCAAGGTGAGGCTGACAGACCTATAGTTCCTAGAATCCTCCTTCTGACCCTTCTTCTAGATGGTGTCACCATGGCCAACCTCCAGTCATCTGGGAACTCCCTGGTTAGCCAGGACTGGTGATAAATGATGGAGAGTGGCTTGGTGAGCTCTCCCACCAGCTCCCTCAGTACCCTTGGGTGGATCCCACTCAGCCCCACAGATTTGTGTCTAAGCAGCTCAGCAGGTCACTCAGTACCTCCCTGTGGGCTACAGGAGGTAATTCTGCTGCCCATCCCTCTCTGCCAGCCCAGAGGCTGGTTGCTCTGAGGATAATCAGTGTTTCTGTACAAGGCTGAGGCAAAGAAAGCATTAAAACCCCCAGACTTCTCCTTATCCTTGGTTACAATGATCCCCTCTGCAACCAATAATTTGTGATCTGTTAAGAAAGAGGAAACACACAATTACTACTTGCACCTTGTCTACAATAGAAAGACTGTAGTTATTTCAAGTACACTGGTACCATGAAAATGATGCAATTCCTTTTACATGCATGTAGTTACACATTTAGAAAGGAAACAAACTACACTGATTTGTCATACTGAGTAAACTCCTTCTGTAGCAGGAAATATACTATATTGATACAGGTCTTTTTCAAATTCATCACGAAATCATCCTTCTGAGTTTGAGTTCAGTTAATTCTGAAATCAGCCCCTGGGCCTTGCCCATTCCTAGGATGCAACTCTCTGCTAGAATGAGAACACCAGACAACTACCTGTGCCAGCTGAGAATCTAGCCAGATGTATTTATTCTGATTATTCAATTTCTATTCTGTTACTATAGTGATTGGGGAGAAAAAAAAAAAAAAAAAAAGAAAAAAGTAAAAAGTCACCCCTTCCCAATCTAACGCTACACAGCCACAAACATAATGTAAATAAAATCTAACATTCAATTCCCCACAGCACATCCCTTTTGTTACAGTGGCATTTCTGATAACAGGAATTACAGCCACACGGAGACTTTTTGTTCCCCACTAAAAGTGTGATATCTCTGAGAGCAGATGATGGTTTTATTACAAAAAACTTTTGTACTTTGAAAAGAGCAGTAGTAAAAGTTAGTTCAAGGTTTTTATGACTTCTTTTGTTCAGAGGGAACTAAAGGAGGAAAACCACTGGTGATGTATGAAAAGATTGCTTGTTTACAATCAGTACACAGATCCTTGCCTTTTTCATGAAAGGAAAGGAAACCAGCAGGAGAATTACAATACGGAGCACCTCCCAGGATCTCTTTCACCATTCTCCCCATTTGTGTATTAAGCAACAAGGCAGCTGTTGAACAAGTACTATCAACAAAGCAATCTTCTAGCCCTTTGATTTAGGCTATTCATATCTTCTGCCCTGAAATAAAATGACTTTCACAATTAAAACACCGAAATCAATGCTGTATCTATTGTCATGTCTGCAGGAGAAAAGCTTTAATTACAACTCTAGTTAGATAACACAATCATTACACCTCCTTAATCTCAAATATAAAACCAGTACCCTTTCAGTGCTATGCCACCCTTTCTTTGATTTTTTTTTATGTGAATGGCTTTTTATCTGAGCACTTTAATTTGCATGCCTTTGCTGCGAGGCAGCTCCCCGTGATATGTTAATTGCAGAGTGCTTTAAGTACTAAAAGATTAACATAAAACCCTTTGCAAACAAGCTAATAGTTTATGATAATTTTTGCATGGCCTTTGTCTGTCTATCACTGGATTGCCTCTAGCTGTAATTTTATAAAGAAGCTGTAAAATATCATTTAAACAAGTTCATTTACACATAATTATTACCAGAATCACATTATTCAATTTAGATACTCCAGCCTATTAACAATCCATGAACTAAAATGTAATTAAACTATTTTCCTTTTATGAACCTATTCATTACAATGTGTGGGAGATGGATCTCTCAGTTTCACTGAAAATTTCAGCACTTTGTTGTTGGAAGTGACAGGTCTGGCACTCATTCTGTGCTTTTAATTATATTAAAAGTATTTCAAGGCAGGTAAGTTAAAGAATATATTTATAAAAAATGTGTACAAATGCCAAGATGGTGTCATCCCTTAGCATATATTTATTTCCCTCCACACAGTGTGCACTTCTCATCAGATAAAATAAAACCAGGACACATCATTTCAATTAAAAGTTCTCAAGTTTTCTAATTTTTGAAGAAATATTTGAAAAAAGAAAAGTTTATCCTTAACAAGATTGTTTTAGCATTTCAATTGCAGCTCTAGTCTACTACCTTTCAGTACAGGGACCTGCATTGTGCAGCTGTGGATACTCCCCTTTGATAAAGATCATCTTAGCTCAAAAAACTGATTATGCTTCAACAAAGACTAAAATTTGCTGTGCATCAGTCCATCATGAACTGTTAAGAGTTTTCTTAATGGGCCCAGAGCCACTCACTAACACTGTCAAAGCACCATCATAATTTCACTCAGAAGATCCTCCACCTGGCATTTCACAAGGCTTGGGCATCAGGCCCTGTTTACTTGTTGCATTTTTATCCCAATTTTCCTGAATTATCAAAGTAAAAATCTGATCTGGACAACAAAATCCTCAGTCTTTGCTCAGTGATACAAACTGGAGACTCTCCTGCACCAACCAGGCTTTGGGATAGCTGTTGAAATAACCTCAGTGGAAACATAACACACGGGTAAATTGCCCTGATAATCAAAATTATTTTATCAGAAACATACAAATCAGAAGACACTAAGCATTTCCTTTTATCTGTCAGGATAGAAGCCAACATATCCAAGTGTCACTCATGAGGAACACAAAAAGAGTGGACCCATATTAACCACAAATGTTGATTACCCATGGGTTTCAATTCTCTCACACCTGTGTTAGAATGGGAAACCTATTAAAATTTTAAGCTGTAAATTACATGGTACCATTATAAAGACAAGTCACAGGGATGCTGCAGATGAGAAAAAAAAAACCTTAAAAAAAAAAAAAAAATCAAGTCATTCCTCTAATGGGCACGAAGTACAAGTATCTCTTTTTTTTGGTGACATCACCCAAAATCCATCCTCTATCAATTCACTCCACCTAATATCTGGTGTGTACCTTTTCAGTTGAATTAAAAATCTGCAACTTAATTCCTTTAGGTATATTTCTCTTCTGCACAGATAAAAATACTGGCCTTGAAAATTTTGTTAATTTGCTAATGATGGATTGATTGATATTTCTTACCTGAAAAATTTAAGATAAGCTTTTGGTCAAAGCACACAATAATCACCTAAAAATACCAATAAGGGAAATGCCAACAGAAATTACTGTGGGAATAAGATGCTCTACAGAGAAATTCTGTCACAAAACAAGGAATTCATAAGAAAACCCTGACAGATATTTCAGTCTAAATGGCCAGGGATCTGTGAATCACTGAGGCTGATAAGCTTAATTATTTCTAACAGTCTTTGAGCATTTATTTCAATCAAATGTCAATCTGAATGTTACCATTTAAATCAGTTCCTAGAGAAGTTAATGACTATAAACTCAGCAGGTAGCTGTGAAAGACAAATTACAATAAAACCTAAGACCTTTTATTCTCTCTAAACTCCTGGTCTGTACCATACAGCTACTTCACAATCCTTTGTAGTGGACTTTGCAGAATAAATTCCATCATATTTTTTTTTCCTTTTTTTTAAATTTCTTTTCTTATTTCAGTCACTAAGCGTACAATAGGGAAATGGCAAATTTTAAATAAATTCAAGTTTGACCATCATTCTAGAGTGCAGCCTAGCCCTACCAGAACTCTTCTAGATCCCAATACACTTACAGAATTACAGTGAATTGCAGGCCCCTGTGTCCTTGATATTGCATACTTCACAGTCATTAACAGTTCTATTAAATATAATTGTATTATTATTGTTGTTGTTGTTTTGTTTTTGTTATCTGGGGATTTTAAGCATCAAGAGAATATAAATTATTTTTACTATTTGAACCATCAGCATTTGAAATTTATCTTCATTGTCAGAGTCTCGTAAGCACTTTAAAATAAAACACCACTAATTTTATATACCTATTCAGAAGTTAATTATTCATTACCAGAGTAAGATTAAAACAGTTTCACTGAGAAGAAAAGGTGTTAAGGTAGGTCAGGGATAGCTACAACTTGTCTTCAATGCTTACACTTAGACAGAAGATCCTTTACTCAACACCTGAAGAACCCATATGGTTGAGATATAACTGACAACACTTGCAGTGTTATCTAAAAGCATAACCAAAAAACCTCTAACAAAACAGTTTAGCATCCCAGTTTACATTAGTAGCTTCAGACTGGTTTAAATAATTGTCTAAGAATAAAATCACTGCATTTCCTTTTCACAACAGTGAGCTTCATCCTCAAAACAAGTTACAAACAGTTGCTTAAATGTGTGGGGTTTTTTAGTTTCATGCTGTTTTAAATCAAACTGTTCCTTATGTAGCAATAAGTTTATGAAGGAACCACAATGTATGAAGAGAAGCATTTTTTCATTTTAGAATCTCCCTGTTCATTCCAAACTCCCATTATTTGGACTGTCACCCTGACACTGCCTGAGGTGCATTCCAGCTCTCTGCAAGAGAATCTGCTTTCCCACTAATGGGGCTGTTCTTGCAATAGCAAATGTAATTTTCCACTCCATTAAAAACAGTGTGCAGAAGGACCCTATTTCTCAATCCACACAGATCAGTTCCCACTGAAATCCTATTCACCAAATATTACAATAGCAGAATCCCCTTCAAATATAGGTGCTTTTTCAGGGCTGGACAAACAGGTCTGATCCAACCACAGGCACACCTGAACACCAACTGCTCCAATATTCTTCAGTGTTAGAGAAAAATACACAGAGGTTCAGGAAGGATGATCAAGAAGTTAGGAAGAAACTGAGAAAACAAATATTGCAATGATACTTTCTGATAATACCATTTTCATGCTGCTTTTCTTTAACAACCAGCCATAATGCAGATTTTATATAGTGGCTTTACTCTCAGCTGTAATTCATCTGGATTTACAAATTCATTAATACATCAAATAGTGGTCTAACTGCATTTTGAATATCTTGCAAAGTTCAAAATCAGATGCCTTTGCAGCAAAGTAAAATTCAAGTGAAAGAAACAGCACTCTATAATAAAATAGCTACATTCAGCTATAGTTCATATTTATTACCCTTTATTTATCTGTATCATTACAGCATCAAGACAATTTTACAAAAAGGAATGAATATAATCACAGAACTTATACAAGTTCTTTGTCTCATAATTCAGTATAAATTGTTCTCATGCAGTTCTCTTCAGAAAACAGTAAGTCTGTACCCTTTGATTTAAGGGAATAAAGACTAAGAGAGTGCAAAAACAGTGCAAAAATAACTGTCTTTGGGAATTCTATGCCTGGAGTTCTAAGCTGGGCAATATGTTTATTAAAAAGAAAAGAAAACATTATGGCTTTACTTAAAACTGACAACCTCGAAATTCAAGTTTCCCATTGTTTTCTCCTTTCTACTGTGTTACAAAAATTACAATACTAAAGTAACTTCAATGAACTTTAAGAATATATCATGAAAGGACTCGAAGAGATACCTCCCACAGAGTCTACAATATGTATTGTAGCACCATTCACCAGGCAGAACAATTAACAAATCAACTTATTTCACTCACCCTCACTGGAGACATTAAAGAACTACCTGGATTCAGTCCTCTACCTTGTGCTCTGGGGTGATCCTGCCTGAGCAGGGAGGTGCCATGTGTCCCTCTGTGATCCCTTCCAACCTGACCCATTCTGCCATTCTGTATTCACCCCTATATTCTTCCCAGACTGAGACTACCAAAGGCTAAGGAAAGAGTTTCTAAAGTGAAACAAAATTTGAAAAGTTTTTTTGTGTTAATCAGAATTCAGTAAAAGTATAAAGGTGATGCTGCAGTACTTGGGACCAAATTAACAATAATCTGCATTTTTAAGTTTTGAAATAAATTTATAAGAGTACTTGAATTAAAATCTAGGAAAATGAGATCTAGAGTCTAGGGGCACAAATGAGCAAAGAACAATCCTTTATTTCTTGCCATCCCTACTGAAATACTGCTAGAAAAATAAGTATTCTATGTTACATGCCTTTGGTTTCTTCCATTCCAAACGTGCAACCTTGGATAACGTTTTAATAAATTAGCAAAATACTTCCATTCTAATTTTAAAGGTATGTGGAATCACCACTGTGACAATATGGAGACATCTCTGCAGATTTCTATCACTCCTGACAGCTTTTTAACTAGGCATTCAAAAGTTCAGAAGTATTAAAGAATAGAGATATATCACATCTGGGGAATCTTCAAAGACTAAGCATCAAATCACTGATCTCAATGATAAAGGCAGATGACAGGTGACTGGAATAAAAGAGAGAATGGTAATAAAGTGACTTACAATGGACACTTTCATAATTTACCATGGCAAGAATAGGAAAAGGACCTTTCTTTATGCAGTGCAAAACCATAGAGCTACTCAGCAACTTTAGCTGGGAAGTAGAGCAACACTCAAACCCCTCGAGGCAGGCACTGTGGTGATGGAGTTGTGGATGTCTCTGGGCACACACAGACACACTCAGTGATGTAGCAGGGAATGACAAAGCACCGAAATCCTTGACAAACTGCAAATGCAACTGACTCCTTAACTCTGCTCAAATTAGACAAATCTGAATGCTTTAAACACCTTTCCATTCTGTTGTATCACTACATTTTAAAATGTAACAATTAACAGGATCTCTGGAATTCTCTCTGTCAGTTCCAGACAAGAGATAAAGTAACATTTCCCTTGTCAGTTCTGCTTGGGTCTAAATTTTAGAAAGAGCAAACTTCATTCTTAAGACAATAGAAACAATTGCAATAATTTTACATCTTGAAATAACTTACAAAAGTTTCCAGGAATATTCTTTTTGGAATATACATTTGCAGTCATCAGAATAATTCAATTTAAAAGGCTAACTTGAAAGGGATAAACCTGACATAAGAAATAAATTCTGATCTGATTAGAAAAGATGCTTAACCAAATATCCAAACTATAACTTCACCACTAAAAAGCTTCCATCCCTTTGATTTAAACAGCTAACAACTCAGAAAAAATTACCTTTCCTATTTAAGATAAAAAATTTTCCAATTTTATTACAAGAATTCGAATAACTTTTGTAGTTAAATGAAAAAGAAAGCATTACCTTTAAAAGAGGCTAAGGGCCAGCCAACATTGATCCACCACATGGATCTAGCACACTCTTCTAGATCTGAGTTGATATAAAGGCTTCAGTACCTCAGTGCAAGACAGTTTGTTGCATGATGAAATGGAACAGAATAAGGAAAACTCAGTTTACTTTAGTGCTATGGATGGTTACATAACATTGGGTCAAAAAAAACCAACAACAACAAACACAAAGGAGTGGAAATGTAATGGAACTACCATTATTCAGAGATCTTCTCAGCCTGAGAATAGCCTTATATTCATAACTCCTGGAACACTTGGATTGACCTCCAGAATTATGTCTGCTGGAGATGGCTAAAGATAACAATTATAGAGTGGAACAAGAGGAATTATAAACTGTGAAGTATATATTTACAAATTACTGCTACTTTGCATATTGTTACTAGTCTTAATTCTAACAGAATTGTATGCAACCCATTACTTAGGAGAGTCTATAATTTTTCCCCCTCTTGTGCTAGCAATGCTTTAAACCATAGTGTAATTAATGTAATTAAGTTATTAATAAAGATTGAAGGGCTTGAGCATCACATGAAATACTTAATTTTGTGTATCTTTAGCTGAGTGACTGTTTAGGTTTGTATTTCAACTGTCAGCCAAATTATGTGCAATTAAGCCATGGCACAGATCTCTTTTAACCAGTGATAATGTCAGACAGATTCGTAGTTCTGGGTGGTGGGTGGTAAAACTGCCCACTCCTTTCTATCTGTTGTATTTTCCTACTATGCCTTATTCATGTACTGCATGTACCAGTGTATTCATCCTCTGCGTTTCTCTATTAGTGTGTAATGCAGAATAGAAGGTTATGCTGCAGAAATAAAATGTTCTGAATTTACCTAATAATAAGATGAAAGAACTCTTGTCATTGTGCAATTTATTCTGTTGCTGTGGTGATCAGAACACTAGTGTTGAACTGCTCACTGTCTCATTGTTCTACTTCTTCACTCAATGTATCTACAAAGCTACTTCTAGAAAAAGAAATTACTTATTCCTATTCAGGCATTGAAGCCTTTAGAACTTGGAAGAGATTGGCATTATTTGCTGTATAGACAGTCTTGGAGCTGAAAACTGATGCCAAATCTACCTGAGAATCCTGGATCAAGTTCTGGCCAGGGCACAAGAGCCAGGGTAGCATGTTAGTGTAATGAAGACAATTTGTGCACTTCCCAGTCATTCTAATGACCTTCTTCAGGTGAACACTTGCCATTATGGGCATCTTGAAGGCTGCTGCTGAGAAGTGCACACATGCTTAACACTGTCACCAGCACTGGCCCACATCCCCATCTCATCTGGAAGATCTGCTGTATTTTTTTACATTCATAGTTGTAACTGGAAATAAATGGATCAGGTCAATAATACTTAACAAGTGTTAAAATCATTTAAAGTGCATCTTGTGCAATCAAGCCTTGAAGGCACCTGACATCAGGCCAAGCCCTGGTTTCCAGACAGTCAGGGTCACAGGGCTCTCCATATTTATCAGTTCCATCAGGATGTCACAGGGCAGACAGGGCATGCAGACATTTCAAAGAAGTACAAAAGCAAAGGGTTCATATTGTGAATGAAACTGATGATTTATATCTGTGATCTTTCTATTGAGCCCAGATTTATGATTGTATTCTTCTAATTCATTGACTCAAGGGAACAAGCCTTCATCTAGTCTTAAGAGAAAGAAGCTCCTAAGTATCAGATCAGCATTTTGGGCACCCTGTGAAAAGTACCAAAGATAAAACCTGTATTATTCCTAATCTTTTACACAGACAATTTTGGTTTTTACTGCTATAACAATAAAATTTTCCAATTCACAAATAATTATTTTCTACACAGTTTCAAAATGCTGTGAACAGCCATCAATATTCCAGCTGTTCTCTGCTGAATTTTACTGAAAGTAGAATTGAGACTAGAGGGTAAGCTAACTTAGCCACTTAAAATGTACTTGTAGTAAGCCATGGTTTTAAATGCAGTAATACTGTCAATTACTGCAGAGTTCCCCAGACTGCTAAAAATTGTTCACAGGTTTTGTCATTTCTATAGATGAGGAATATTTTTTAATGTAAATTTACCATGACAGACACAAGGTATAAACACCTTTCCTTAATAGCAAGGAAAAACTCTTCACTGGGCACCATTTGTATTTCAACCCCAAGAGAGATATTTTCTGTTTATCTTTTATTTCAAGTTACTAAAGACTGGGATATTTCAATTCAAAGTGACTTCAGTATGAATATCACATGGAGTTCATGAAGAACATCTTAAATAAACTATGTATCAAATTTTGAGAGTATCCTTTTTATTCAGTGAGAAACACAGTGAACCTTTACCTTGTTTACTTTCTTGTAATCATAAAAGGTTTATGAAACACAGTGTAGAAAGCTGACTTCACTTCTAAGGCCATCAGTAAGAGCACTTTAAGCTAAAAAACTCCTAAACTTTCTGCCCACCCCCACTATTCCCATTAAAGGCTCATGAGGCGTTCTGGACAATAAAATCAGTTGGAGATGTCCTTGATCTTTCTGTGGCTTTTATAGAAGCCAGATGGCTTGGCTCTGGAACATCTCATAATTTAGTGAAATGAAGAATTAAAGGAAGAGTTTGGAATTAGCAAAATTAAACTGCATGAGTTACCAAATGTCAAAACCACGCAGGTTTTTTTCTCCTAGAATGTTACATATACTGCAGGCTATCAAATAAGCTCAGAGAAAAAATAATAATGGGCTGAAATTGTATATTTCAATAGATCTGAACAATGGGTTTGACAGCCAGAAAAACTTTCCAAAACTATTTTATTCCAGTTAGGCATACTTTGTTCAATATGCCTTCCAAGCACAATAGCTACATTTTGTATTATTTTGCTTCAGTCATCCCTTGTGCTGAAGACTGAAATGCTGCTGACATTACTGCAGAATCACAAATATCAGGATAATAAGACAGTTTGTAGGACTATACTATGTGAATATAGAAATGAAATAATCTGTATAGGACTAGAGCAAGGAAAGAGTGTTAAGGAGTCACAATTATCTGAGTAAAGCAAATAATAAATAAAAATAAACCTTTGCAGACACATAAATCTTTTCACCAAGGAAACTGAGAACATTTCTTATGCACTCTCCACACCCTGGGAGATATATATTTAAGCTGAAAAACTCTTCAGTCAGAAACTCAAATTGAATCCTTATTTCATCATGTGTCCATGGAGCTCACAAGGTTTTTAGGTCCTATATCTTGTTTCGTATTTGTTCAGCACCATATTAACAAACACATGCCTTTCTCATGCTATCAAAAATTATTTAATAATTATTCCCAAGACAGAGAGCTTGTTATGACTCCTTTATTTACTCTACAGTTCTGTTACTTGTCATATATTGGTGTCATGTTTGAATTTCATTCCTGCCCTCCAGCAATATCCCATGTGATTTTCTCTAAGATCTTGTGGTGGTTATTGAAGACTTTGTTTTCAGAGAAAACACTAGCCCTCAGTTTTGAAGAATTGCTTGAGGTGGAAAAAGAATTTGAATTATACCCTGCTAAAACTGTCATCAAAGTGAATTATTACTGTTTACAGTTGTGTTCATTAATTTTACCTGTATCCGTCCATCTAGATAATATACATAAAGACAGAATGCACATAAAGAGACATACTATAAGAGGCTGCAAAATAAAATAAAATAAATTTTAAAAACCCTCACCAATTACAAATGCCAGGATTAATGCTGCTTGTGCAAGTGCAATTAAAACCTTCTTTTCACAACTACTCTTCACATGAGAGCAGTATTAGCACATCTATTAGCAAAGCACAGTAGTAGAAAAGTTTTACACCTTTTGTGCCAGGTTAACACCGGAAATACGAGAAGTCCCTCTCATTGGTTCTGCAGTAATCTACTTTATGTACATTCCCTATCCCCAAATGCATCATACTTAGACCTAGCAAGACAAGAAGAGTGTATGAGCTGGACATAAGATGAACTGCACACACAAAGGAAAAATTTGTGGAAGCTATTTCTAATGTTACACAAACATTGAATACTTAATTTCATCACCTAAAAAAATACTAGTGCATTGTAATTTCCTGAACTAAAAAAGTCAAGTTACATCTATAACACTGATATGCTTCAAAGGTCAAAAATAACCCCGACAATCATCCTGATGTGCACAGAAGAAGTGCTCTGCTATCTCCAAAAAACATCTGTCACAATTCAATCAGCTGATAGGAATAAAAACCTCTAAGAATAAATTGAAGAACAAACTTTTTGTCAAGCTTTTCCACACAGGAATTCACCAATAAACTTAGGACAGTGTTACACTGTGACTGAAACATCAGTTTTTGCCAATGTCAAGTGATGTGAAACATCAGTTTTTGCCAATGTCAAGTGATGTCTCCAACACTGCAATTATAACTAGCATCAAAGCAATTCAGTGGAAAATACAATTAGACAAATTTACCATTATTTTCCATGATCCCAGTACATAAGAAGCTCAGGGGTTAACAATCCTTACAAAGAATCTTCAGCAGATTTCTCTCTACCTCAACCTAAGAAATATTTCTATGCTATATGCAGCAAGCTAAATCTTTCCAAGACTTAAAAACTGTACATATCTCTGAAGATTCTGACTCATATTTACCCCAAAAAAGGACAAAACCAGATACAATTTTGGCCAATGCAAACCCAAATTCCCCCACAGAATAGTATCTACATGTCAATGTGACCAGTGAGAGAAGAGGATGTCTAATGCTCTGCCTGATGTGGAACCTGCACAGCCAGAACTACAAAGGTGACTTGCCACATCCTCTGAAACAACTTATTCCCACAATGCTGGGCCCAAGACTGGTCAATTTTATTCCAGACACTGCTGTTAGTTTTCCATTGTGCAAAAATCAAGAGCTCCAAAGAGTAAGTGCTGCCTGCAAAAGCTCGCAGGAGGGTGGGACACAAGCTGCATTATGTCTAAAATATGGGATGGATCAAAAAGTCACATTTAAAAGCCTTCCTTCAACATTCACAGTGCTCAACTCTCAATGCATTTCACTGTGCCTGTCCAGCATTTTATAATAAGGGTCCTCTGCTCCAAATCCAAAACCTAGTCACATACATCTCTTCAGCTGATAATATTTACACTTCTAAAAGGTAATGGTTTAGAAAGGAGGAGAGATTTTAGATTTTACCTTGAGTTATCAAGAAATTATATCCATGTTTGCAACTAATTTTGGGAAAATATGGCGAGATATGTTTGGTATAATTATCTGATGAAGTGAATTATTTCCCTTTAGATATGAAAGGTTGTATCTATCATCTGTTAGTCCTGTAAAAAGATTTCACATGCTTCTGAAGAACTTAAAGCAGTTGGGGTTTTTTTTATAAATAATCAAATGATAAACTGCTTATTTTCAAGATTTCAAATCTAACATCAGAATTAACAGTTGTCTTATTTAAGCCTAGATCCTCAGTAGAACCATTAGGTAAAAAATTCAAAGTCATTAAGTGGTTTAGCTATGGTTTTTTTGTGATTTCTAACCTACAAGCTAGCTAGTTTTTTTCTTCATAAAAAGTCATCTCCTAAAAAATGTGTGCTTATCATTTCATTGTTCCCTTATATGACCAAGAATATTTCTAAGAAGGAAAACTGATAAAAAGTAAAAAAACCCACACTACTTTGTCTAAAGCACTCCTGCTTGAATTCTCATTTTTGATCATTTTCATCAAGCTGACTTAAAAGAATATTTAAAGGATAGGAAAGGTGAGAATCACATGGAAAAGGAAATAATTGCAAGTACAGAGAAAACTAAAGATATTCCTCAGGGTCAGGCCTTCATTTCCTAAAAAATCATTTTCTACAAAATCAGCTGAAAATAACCTGCATATTTACAAGTGTATATTTACACTATAGACCAGTGCCTGTGGGAGCTATGAAAAACAAACCGATAAAAAAGAGACTGAATTATTTACTGTGGAAATATGATTTTCATAAAATATACTTGCTTCTGTTTTGTAAGTTTTTTTACCACCTCTGAAATTTTATATGGAATTTAGCATATTCACATTCACAGCATAAGATTAACATTATAAAATTTAACAATGCTGAAGCAGGCACTATAGTCTTGAAGGTAAATAATTCATCAAGTATGCAGCATAATATCCAGGCAAATTTTGGGGTGGTTTTCCTTTCTTTAAAAAAAAAAAACAAACACGTGGTTTTATTTTCAAGCTTTTTTTTCTGTCTCAGTTTAAAAAAAATTCCAAGCTCAGCTGCCAGTATGTTTACAGAAAAGTTTCCTCTTAAGTGCTATGGAGAGGAAGCTTTACTTAAACAGGGTATTAAAAAAAACCCCAACAACAACCCAAAATCATCAAAAAGAACAAGAAAAATACTTAACACAAAATTCACAAACTTTGACAAAGAACTGAAACCAAAACAATTCAAGGAGTCGTTGCAGAAATTAGGGAGAGGCAAGAGCCTCTACAACAGCCTTGCTGTGGACTTTCCCTTCCCATAAGGTCCAGATTCATGAAAGGTGTTTGCTTTTGGTTTTGTACTCCTAGTGGATAACTTACTGCATTTCATTCTGAAAATTCTGTTTTGAATTGATAATCAGCAAACAATATAGTGACAGATATAAGGATAGAGGTATTTGATTTCATTAATTCAAAGAACTTAGTGAACAATTCTGATACACAATGAGACAAACTGGCCTGATATATTACAACTTCCATGAAATTCATAACAGAATTTCAAAGGGACAGAAAAGGGATTTAATACTACATTCAACACAGGAAGACATTATAATCAAAGGCAATGCTTAGAATTATTCTTAAATATTCACAAAGGATGTGTCACACTGAAAAACAAACAAGTGAAAAATACACTCCATTACTTGTGATCAGAATGTTTTAATTTACTTTTCATTCTGAAAATGTTTTCCAGTTACAGCTCCCCCCCAAAAAATCTGTATTTGTTTTGGGTTTGTTTATTTGTTTTTTAATTTGCAAGTACCATGCAATAATTTAATAAAACTGCCTGTTGGCTGTGTGACACTGTGGGCTGAGCATCAAAACACCAGCCCATGATGGGCTGGGTTTCTTTAGCTGCACCGATACATAAATTATTATCCATGTCAATGTCCCATGCATTAAAGGTTATTGTGACAGTAATCCAATTCCAAGGTGCATTATTTTTCTTTAAGAAAGAGTTTCTATTGTTATTGTGATATAAGAAAAGTTGCTTTCTTAATAAGACTTTGAAAAGTGAAGAATAAGACAGTTGAACTCTGAAGCTGAAACTGAATGACAGAAAGACCAAACCTGTGACTAAAACCATTTCAACTAATTATTAAAAGAAAATTCTCCATTGCTGAATATCCTGAACTTTAAGCATAATCAAACTCAGTAATAATAAATTGTTACTGAATTTCTAGGCCATATCCATCTTTAAGAGAGCCAAAACATTTTTCATATTGAAGTTCACAACAGAGCTGTATGAACAAGTTTAATAAGTTACCAGTAGACCTCCACCACAGGGATAGGGCAGTTACCTCCAGAAGTCTTTCCAAGTTTCTGCTTTTCTTTAAGCAAAGACAACACTGCAAGAATCATTTCTTTGTGTTATTCTAGTTTTGCATAACAGGCCTTACAAGCTTGAGAGGCACAGACCTGCCATGTTCTGCCCATTCAGTGCTGGAAAACCAGAATGCAAAACTCGGTTCTCTGTGATAGCAATGAACAAATGATTCAGCACAACAAAATGATCATGGGAGACAAATTATTTGCAGGAGATATAAAAGCTGTGTTGCAATCAAAGCAACAGGATAACCTTTCCCTTTTCACAATGGTTCTTTCCTGTCAGACCACTTTCACAAGGATGAAAAGTTAAATTTCGACAACCAAGTCAAACTTTCAAACAAATTTTCAGAAATCTTCATGGGAACATAGCTAGGAGAGTAATTTAATAAAAAAACCCACCACTTTTGTGATTTCAGTTCCCAAGACTCAAATCAAGCACAGCTCATATCCTTTCCTACTCAACCACATCTACCTAACTGGTATCTCACTGGAGTGAATTCACAGTTTTAGAAGCCTCACCTGTTTAATATTTACATTCCATTTCTGAGATAGTTTATCACGCACCTACAACTGAGGCCATTAAAATTATTATTTTGTTCAGATTAGTTTTTACTTCTTCAATCTTATTGCAGAATGTTCCCCTTTGCAGGAAAATATAATTGCCTTCCACAGAAAGCTGACAAAAAGAAATCTGGGTTTCTTTGGTAATGATGGTATCATTCATGAGTATCATAATTCTGCACTGAGAGCTCAAATGTGTTTTACATCCAGATTCAACTGATGTCTTTAGAGAAGCAGGCACTGAATACTCACACCTTGGTTTGGTTTGTGTGGCTTTTGGCTTTTTCTTTCCCAAAACAAAAATCAACCAAACAAACAAACCAACTGACTAAGAAAAAAACCTCAACACACCCAAAAAAACCACCAACAAAAAAAAACACTCTGATGACAAAACCTGGATTGCTAAATTTTGAAAAAAATATCTTTTTACCACTGATCTGGGGATATGGTCTTGAATTTGTACTTCTTAGGCTCCTCCCAGTGTAAAGAAATGCCTTTTGAAATGTCACAAGTGACAAAAGCAAGGTACTAAAAATTATAGGAGGGAGTTGCGAACCATGTGGAAATAACTTATTTTGTAGAAATTATTTATGTAGGCTTTTTTTTTAGTAATTCAATAATGACATTGTTACCAATTCAAGTTAGCTCTTTTGAGAGCACCTAACTGAAAAAGAAAATAAAACACTGTTCTAGTTGCACACATTACTCAAGCTCAGGAATGTATCTAGCCTAACTGTATGGTAACTTCATTAACTTGAAAAATAATACTCAGTTAAAAATGTGCTTACAATTATTTTTTCATACAAGTATTTAATCTAAAATTAGATGGTGGGGATGGGGCATGCAGGGGATGAAGAAAGGAAGTGTTTAGAGGGGTGGCAGGAGTGAAAGAAAGAGAGAGGGAGAAAAAAAAATACATTGTCTCTAGAACAGAAGACATTAAAAAACAGAGCTGAGAAAGAGATTCCAAAATTGTTGAATTAATTCTGCTCTTCACTGTTGTAAAGCTAGTTAGCCTGTCAGTTCAAAGACCCATTCTCCCATTCCTTTAAGTCCCTGGGATGGGTAAACCAAAAGCTGGATAATTGCTACTGACAGAGACACGGTCATGGGATTAGACCCTGCTGGTACCACAGAGGAAAAGCACTGCTTGCACACTGCTCAAGTGTCTCTGGAGAAACAGATGTTGAGTACATTTAATTCAGTGTTCTCATTTCCCCATTAAAGGTGCATCCTTCACCAAGGCCTGAAATAATGGGCAGAGAACTGGTACAGCTTTCCTTAAGTTCATTTCTCAGTCATCACCTACCTGTTTTTCCTCAAGACAAGCACTGTTAAGTTGTTAGCTCCTGAGAGGGTTGTGTGAGGAAAACAGCAACATCAGAAAATATTCTGCAGGAGGGTCACCATCAATTAGTAGTGCCAGGTAAAATGCACAAAAGATTGAAACTCCTGACACTACAAGTGCTGTTATCATCTGAGAAGGAAAACCTCTTCCTACTCAGAAGCAGCTCAGAACCAGAAAGCTGAACATAAGGAAAATGCAGCTGTCAAAACACGTCTACTACTGACATACTACATAAAGAGAAATGTGCAAAACTAGATATAACCAACATATAAGTCTGGAATCTAAAAAATATAAAAAAGAGTATTGCCATTCCTGAGTCTAAGTGTATTTTGTTTATAAATTGTTCCTTTATAAATATATGTTAATATATTTATGTTAATAATATAATGTTGATGAATATAATATTAATAACCATCTTTTAGCCAAATTTTTTATATTTGCACAATTTATACTTTATAATGTCTAGTTCACATCCATATGGAGGCACTTGTAAAAATTTTGCTTTTGCTATTACACTAGAAAACACTGGTGGAGTCTACATCACATTTGTGTAGTAAATAATAATTTAAAGCAGCGAGATGTCTACCGACCTTTGTCTAAATGTTGAAATACAGGTGTAAGACTTGCAAAAGTCAGAGTTTTTTTGAAACACTGACCTTTTCTGCAATCTCATACACCAGTGCTGAATATTCTGGGGGCTCAGTGAGTTCAGTCCCTTAGGTCTTCCCTTGAAACACTTTGGACCAGTGTCTTAGACTGGTGGCCATAGTTCACTCAGTTAGAGCTGTGTTACAGAAGCATTAAGGGTTGTGCAATTTTAAATATTACAGCGAATGATGTCCCAGTTTCCATGTGCATCTAAAGCTGTGATACTCACCAGCCTTTCAATGAGTCATTACAACATAACTGTCTTAAAAATGTAATACAGGGCATTCAAGAGTATATTGAGTATATTGAATATATAATTCAATATTAAAAGGTCCCTCGCCTGCAACCCAATGGATCTTGATTCCTTTATCCTGGAGTTTCTGTGAGTCTCCAGTTAGGCTGGGTATAGTTGCTTCTGAGCTGCTTTAATGGCTAGCTTGCTCTCTGACCACCATATAATGAAGGTTTTGGTGGGTCTGAACCCCAGGCTGGAGCATGGTTGATGGTGTGGAAGAAAGAGTGGACTCTTACATGGAATTTCACTAGGCTTTATTCCACCCAGAGAGCTGCCCAAGTGCAAGAACGAGCTCTGGGCTTCTGCATTCCCCTTAAGAACCCAGGGGGCATCCCTGAGGAGGGGAGAACACAGAACCAATAGAAGGGGAGGTAGGGTGTGAACCAGAACAGGGAAATTTAACACAACAAAGGAGAAAGGTGTTGCCCAGCACCTTGCCGAATCTCAGGGCTTTTTTCACCAGAATCTTTCAGATCTCACTTGTCAAGGTGATTGACAGGTATCTTGAGGGAGAGACTACCAGGGGGTTTGGGGATGGGAGTGTTGGAACAAACGATTATAAACAAATAATAAAAACATACAGAACTTTAGAAAACACAAATGCACACCGCAACAGCTGGGGGCTGATGACGGGACAGGGCTGTGAAAGGCAAAAGTTTGAACTACATTCTGGGCTACGGCTGCACCAACCGTGCATCCACCTCCCCCAGCTCACACATCAGAAATTCTCCAGAACACATTTTCTGAAGACATGTTCAAATCAAACCAGTTTTACACATGATACTAGGCACAAAAGAACCTACAAGAATAAAAAACCCTAGTGTATTTAATGCAAAAAAAAAACCCCAGCTGCTGGAACTACAAATGAGGCCAAGACTGACACCTCTCTTCAAAAACATAACTAATGTATTTAAAAATTAAAATGTTCTTTACGTGTATAAATTTTCAAATTATCTATCATGGCTTCCAGTTGATATTTAAAATAAATTTAATGTAAAATATTGCTGTGACCCAGACACTTGTTGCATTTCAAGTAAGTCTTACCTGCAGCTTAATGTTTATGCAGCTTATCTAAGACTGACAATGAGCAGCCTACAAGGCTTTTTGTAAGACACGCTGAGAGCAATAAATGTTAAAGAATAAACCTCAGCTTTAAATATTTCTCACAGTATTTAATTTGCTTTTAAATATAAGCTTCAATATTGACAGTTTCAAATAATAGGGCATGTACACTCTGTTATCATGGTTGTTTTTCAAAATAAGCAGCCCTTTTCCATTAACCCACACTCAAAACTTAGTTATCTACAAGTTACTTAATTTCACTTAAGGTCAAAGATACACTGGACTAAATTATTGTTACATTTATTATTCTGTCAATAACTGCAATTTGCTGAAACAAATCTTGCAGGTTTCCTGGCCATAATTAACTACATCACAAATATTAAATACTGTTAAAACACATAAGACTGTAGTAGATTTATACAATATAGATTGATTTTTTTTTTCAGTGGTGCCAAAGAAGGTCAACTTTTTTTTAAATTTTAAGCAAAATATAAATTTCAAATAATAGACAACAAAGTCAGCATTACAGAAATCTGGCCAAAACTTACATAACAGTTCAAGGAAAGAGCTATATCACAATTTACTGATCTCACATGAAAAGCATTTATTACATTTTCAAGTGCAGTACTCTGTGCAGACCTGATGCAAGATCTCACGGAACTGCTCCGTACAATGCATTAGATCTTGTTCTCCTAAATCCCATTTGAACTATTACTTCATAAACATCAAAAAGATTAAATAAAGATTAACTGAATAGACAAAAAGTTTTTTTAAAAAATTACGTGATGCAAAAGCCTCTGTGTCTTCAGGATATGAAGATATGAATCAATTCTTTTCACCTACTGCTGGAGTATGAACTGAAGAAAAGTCTGGCATTTTCTACACACAAGTATGAGAAGGATTACTACTGTGTTCAGTGAACCCTTGCCCACACATATATTAAGACTCTCAAGAGGAAAGTGGGTCACATTCTAATCATAAAAACACACTGACTTGTACAAGAAAACATTTTATTACCCTTTAAACTTTTGTTTTTGCAGCTGCAAAACAGCTTTATTAAGAGAGATAACACATATGTGATCGTCTGCCAGCGTGGCAGTGCCTGTGCAGTGTTACACTGTTAACACAGCTTCTTTTCAAAGACATCTTACTGAAATGGATATACACTTCTGGGGACCTCCTATCTCACACTGATTCAAAGGAGAAGAGTCAGTAACCAATAAAATAGGTACATCTGATGAACTCATGGATTCCATAACTATTTACTATTTCCAGAGATGTATATAGCATGTTATGCTTAGTTGTTACTGCAAGCTAGGAAAAAATCCTATACGTGAATGAAAAATTTAATAAAGTTATATATTACCTAATCACAGAATCTAAACACACAAAGACAGGCCCAGTTCTTGATATCACTCTTCCTGAAAAGAACAGAACCACTTGTTTAATAAGAAATTTAACATAAAGCCCGATACATCGCAGCACACTTTAAATATGTCCTTTACACAATTTTCAGAAAAAAAAAAAAAAAAATTATTTTTAGAAGAGAAAAGGCATATTTACAGTGACCAGAATGTCCTGCAAGGCTAAAGGCCTTGGGTGAACAATTTCATGCTGCCTTTAAATCACTGCCTTGCATTCCACAGTGAATTAAAACTGATTTTCACCCAAACCCCTCAGAACCTCCACAACTCAAGACTCAAACATTAATAAATAGTAGGTAGTCCCTCAGCACTAGTGAGGCAGCCTCAGGACTGCACACCTGCAGAATCCAGAATGTTCTTTGTGCCATGCACTACTAAAACCCATCCCCTTTAACTCACCTGGCCACACACTTCAGACAGGTCAATTCACCAGGCACATTTAGGCCAGGGATAAGGAGCTAAAAGGTCTCTCCTTGTCTTTCTCTCCTCTCCCCTCCTTAAATTAAGGTCAATGGAACAAATGTAACTCATGAGGGTTTCTACCTTTCTAGTATCAATTCAAGAGTTAAGTCAACTGTTCAATTTTCTTGTGTGTTTTCTCTGCACTTTGTTCACTTAACCCATAATTTTAATTGAAATTACTCTGTGACTGAGAGCAAAAGAGTTTATCTGAGAAAAAACAAACAACAGAGAAAGAGAATTTGAGTTGAGGTATTTAGAATATGTCAGAAAACATATTTGACTTAAGCACTGTTCCATTGTATGCAGGCTGAATTTTCTTTTCAGGCTAGGGATCACCAAAGGAAAAAACAATTTGGCTATTCAAAGAATATAAGGATCAAAACCATGATTCAGGATATATGTATTCTGCCTGATTTATTCAAATTGAAAAAGACATAAGTGCATTTATAAGAATTGCTTTTTCTTTTGTATTTATCAGTCTCCTCAATCTTACCTCCATTACTGCCGTGACAGAATAATTAATTTCAGTCAATCAATCATTTAAATAAACCTCACAGGTGACCTCAAAATAACACATAATCCACCAAGAACCAGTCACAACAACAATCTTTAAATACCCTTGGAAAGGAAAATTAAGTCAGCTATGTGTGGCTTGGGGCAACCTAAGCTGTAAATCTCTCTTTTCTGATCTCTTCATATGGATGAAAGAGCAGTACCCACTCTGGATTACGTAGAACAATTATGTGTTCTAAAAACTCAGGGAATCAGGTTTCAAACGGCTTTAATCATGACCAATTAACTGCATCTTTTGCCACCCTGTAATTTTTCCACTGATGTCTAAAGAACCATTTAAGAAGCCAACCCTTTAACATTTAAGTTTATGGATACTAAAAGGGCTGTTTGTATTTGTCAACAAATCAGAGACCCCTTGCCTGATTGAAAAGGTACCTACCTTCTCCCTCCCTCTGCTGCACACCTTAAAAAAGGTGGAACAGACTTTGAACACTTGAGCAGGCTGCTATTAATGCGAACAAATGGAAGGAACTGTGGGTTTCACAGTTGCTCTGGCAATCACTCAGAGAATACAGACATTTAAATAACCACTTCCTTCTTTGAGGATATAAATGTGTTGCACTGTCCTTAAAGCAGGAGTTACTCTTTTCAGCAGTACTGTCTTTGATATTTTGAAGATTGGCAGTAGGCTTTTTCTAGCTTTCTTACAGCAGCTTTCCCTTTGAAATTTCCCACCATCCCACTGCTCCCAACTGGAAGGAGTGTTGATATTAAAAAAAGACATGACACCATGAGCTGCCAGAATATTACCACTAAGGGGTCAGTCTGAGAGTCAGCAGATGACACAGCTGTAAAAATGCTGATGCCTTTTCTATACTACAACTCTCATCATTGCTACCCATAGCAGTGCTTCACCAAGGAGAAATTTTATGAAAACCTTGGTGTAGATAGCCACTCAGGGTTGCAACAAGATATATATAAAGTCATAACAGTACAGGAAATGTGAAGCTCCTGAAATACAAAATGCTCAGCAGTGTAAATCCAGAAGATAAACTGACTATAGTTTGTAATTCAATTGAGCAATGAAGTTGTTCAGTAGACAAAAAAAATCTCAGTAAAATTTAGGTGGGTTTTTTTTAATTAGTCAAACAAAGCACCTTGTGCCCAAGGGCACCATACTTTGATTTAGGAACACTAAATTCCTGTCTTCATATTCCCTAGCAGACAAAAATTACTAGGTAGCAAAGCTTTCAGAGCAAACCTAAAAACAAGGAAACTGCTCTCAAATAGACAGCGGTAGGAAAAATCAATCGAAACAAACAAGATGAATCCCATCTCTTCAAGACTGCTATTATCAAGCAGCAAGTAACTGAGTTGTTGTAAACTCAAGGATATACAAGACAAGGCAAGAATACACTATAAGCAAAGAATGGTAGAGGTAATAACTTATTAGACCAAGGGATATAGTTAGGAAAACTAGACAAGCCCTTTGACATGCATATCATTCTCCACATCTGAAGCAGAATCAACAACATTTGATTTAAATACCAGTTGAGGAAAGCTGCTAGGAATTTAGCCAGATTATGCTAATCAGCTGGTAATTGAGGGAAAAAACAGTTAATATCTGTGGTGCAGAGAGGAATGTTAACAAGGAGAGAGTGCCTGGCTTACACATGCCTAAAGCCATAATTTTACCTTCCCTATTTGTCTGCTGCTCTAGGCAAGTAACTACTTTGCCTACAGCTTAAGCAAGCCTGGTGAGACAGCTGAACTAAAAACTGAGAAAAGATTCTTTATACCTTCATTACAAATGTACTGAAATTTCTGCAGAATGAGCATGTTTTGAGTTGGCAGCAAGTATTTCAGGATTCAATACTGTACTGCCAGAGAGGTTGTGCCATGGTAAATAAACACTATAACTTTGACTGTGCAACTTGACTTTAAAGTGGCTCCTACCTGACACTCTGTTCATACAAACTCTAAGAAAAGTCTTGGGAAAAGTTAATTGCTTGAGGCCATTTGTCCTGAAACAAATGGGTTGATTGTGGCAGCTCCAAGAAAAGTTTAGGAGTGTATTTGGGGTGTAGAACAAAATCCATATGCTACCTGTAAAGCAAAGATTTTCTTTGCAAAAGCATCCAAGAAGCCCCTTTTCCCAGCAAAAGCACATCTGAGTGGAAAGATGTTATTTTCTGGAAGAAGTCTCCAAGGACTTGTGTCTTGGAGCACAAGAAAACATTATGTGGAGCTCCATTATCACCAGCAGTTTTCAACCAACTATGGAAAATTAAAACACAACCATAAATTTAGTATGTTTTATCATCAATATATACACAAACCTAATTAGACATCCACCCCAGCTGGCAGGCTGCATGCACAAGCATGTTTCAGAAACCACACGTGGAGGGCATGCATAAAGGTCCTTTTGAAGCATCAGGCCTTTTAATCTCCTTTACAGTGAAGAATCAAGCAACCAAGTCCTAGACTAAAAATATCAGTGACTTATACCTCCCCTTCTGGTGGAGAAGAAAAGGACAGTTTTATCTGTCTTAGCACAGGACAGCCTTGGATGTAAAGTAACTGTGATTTCTTAAGAAGAAAAAAATAATTTCACTAAGTACATATGATATCACTGATACATATCACACACACACTTATCCCATGGAGATCTGTTACAAAACTGTGTTGGTAACAGTTGTGAGTCCTTTGCACTGTGGCCAAAGCTCCTAGCACCATACTTGATGCTTTTTGTTCAGCCCAGTCACTCAGAAGCTGTGAAAAGATGCAGTCCAAATCTTAACACAGTTATGCCAAAAAAAACCAGCTCTGTACATTTAACTTAATTTTTTATTTCTAGTTCTGTGTCTGCTTTTTCTTTTTTTTTTTTTTTTGAATGCATGAAATCAGCACAGCCCTTTACAAGAATGCTTTTCAAACATGCTTTTAACTTTTTACCATAGCAACTCAACCCCAAAAGGATGCAGTAAACAATTGTATGTAAAAGTTGAGAAATCTTTTGCACCCTCTTGGTGCAGAAAAGCAACTTCCATACAGACCAAGAGGTCCCTACTTACGTAAAATAAAGCACTTGGTGTTTACTTGACAGAAACAGGTGATTCTATTTAAACTAGACAGGTTGCAATAAAACATTTGAGTCCCAATTGCTGACTGCTTACTTCTGCATTCCAGCTACAAAATGTTGGTACCCTGATAGTCATTAACCACTTCTAATGCCTCAATGAATCAGCCATGCTGCGACAAAACGTGAAAACTACTACTTTGTTTCCCTATAAATGTAGATTGCAATACCCAAGACAGAAATAAACTAAACTGTGCTGCTGGGCTGCACTTCTGAAAATTAAGTACTTCTGAGATGACTGAAATTCCTGCAACCTGTACTTCAGCTAAGCCACCACACTTCTCTTTCCACATTACGAGACTTCAAGGTTTCTGAAGTTTTGATATTTGTCAGTGGGGTTCTCCAATGTCACTAGATCATTTTCAAGGAAAAAAATCTTGTTTTGAATTAGTCCAGGAAGTGAGTAACCTTTTGGAGTGATATTGCAATCAAAGAACATGAGGGCCCTCACTAAAAGCAGCACAAGGGATACTATCAAAAAAACATAATAAATACAAGGAGTGAGCTGTCTGGGCATTTCAAGAAGCATCCCCACTGCAGATCTGGACTGAGTTACATGGAAGGGAAGATCTAGTAGCAACTTTTCAAGAGGCTCAAGACTACTACTGCTGGAAGCCTTTCCTGCCCATCTGACTCACAATAAAAACAGCCTCAGTGTAGTAAAAAATATTTTACACCTTCACACAGATTATTTTTTCTTTATAAAACTTCTCCTGGATATGAAAACACCAGTACTTCATACTAATATAAAAGGGCTCTGTCTTAAAAATATCACCTCATCTGAAGGTATTTTTAAGATGATGCTCATTGCATTTATAAAATCCATACAAAGTGTAAGATTACACAATGTATTTTGTTAAACTAATAATAAATTTCATTTTCATGTTATAGAGCATAGGAGTCATTGATATTGCTAGACTGCACATATTTTAGTATTTCTGATTGAGAGGAAGCAGTAAATGTTCTTTTTTTCTTTTTTTTTTTTTTTTTTTTTTTTTTTTCTTTAAGGGAGAAGGAGAAGCCTAAGCACATCAAATTATTAAATGCTCAGAACTTGAACTAGAAATAAAATTAACTTTTGTAAGACTTGGTAATTCAGACGTCCATGGAAGTAGGTATACCTGAGGTCTGGAATAGGAATAGCCCTTACAAAGGCAGAGAGAGAACAGAAGGAACTTGGTGTGTTTACAGACTTGGATTCCCTTTCTCTGTGCCTCAACTTTCATTAATGAAATGAAATGCACTAAATATAAATGCAAAATTCAGACAATATGAAAATTAAGTATGTCATACCTTGTCTACAGTGCATAGTTAGAACTAGCCCTCAAGTTATCAGGCATAGACATGCAGTATATAAACATATGTAAATATAGTTTATGGTGAATCTATTGTACAATAATATAGACTCAGACAATTCTGGCCTTATTATGATTGATTATTCTCAAAAAAAAACCCCAAAACAAAACAAACAAAACAAACCCCAACTTCCTCAAAACCTAACTAATTGTGATTGCAAAGACAAGCAGCGACTTTCCCAAAAAGTTAAATTGTTTTGCATCCATAAAAACATATCTCTATAAAAATGCAAGTTTTTGTAGAAAATGTACCAGGGCCTTTACCCACTTTAAAAAAAATAAAAAAAGGAACTGCAAAAACTCTGTCTATTTGTATAATTATTCAATCACTGATGTATAAACTCATGTACACCCTTGAATTTAACATTTTGTCTACTCATTTCTAGATATTAACTTAGTCTTGTGCTGTAAGCAATATATTACCCCAGAGAGGAGAGAGGGCTAACATTAACAAGTTCACAGGATTAGAGCACTTCAGTTCCTAGCCTAATTTGAAATAAGATGTTATTGTACTTCCAAAGGTACTGAGTATCCATAATTCCATGCAGTTCACAAACAATGCAGATGCACAAAGACAGAAAAACTAACCTTACATATCTCAAAATCAGGTAGCCAAAAAATAACTCATCAAAATTAGCACACACTTTAAAATAGAGGCCTCTGTGATTTGACTCTAATTAAATGGAAGTTGAAGTAGGAGCCAGGAGTAGAAGCCACAGGGGATCCTTTGATCTCAGTTTCTCAGACTCTGCTGCTTCTTGCACTACCACACTTTCCCTTCACTTCAGCAAGTCTTATGCTGCTGCTTTAGCAGAAGAGTCAAATCAACTGCAGGCATGTGGCTGGGAAGGAATTTTTGGCATCTCTACAAACATTCACAAATGGCATTATCTCCAGCAGATGAAGACTGATTTTTTCAAAGTCAAGTCCTCCAAGAGTTTTGGTCCACTGGACCTGAACAGTCCTTGTTTTTCTCTGAGTATTTTATACTGGTCAAGGATACTTTAAATTGTTTACAATTACACAGTGGCACATCCAAAATATATGCAATATGGAATTGCAGAAGACAATAAATAAAACCTTAAAAAGCTGACAACATAGGTTTTTACAAAGCTAACACTATAAATATAAATATATTTGGAATGCATTCATACTCTGCCTTTATAAATAACCATTTCTCCTTCTGCCACAAAGTCCTTTTCCAATATTAGTATAGACATTAGGATCCTGAAAAGCAAAAAGGATGTTTAGCTTGTGAACTTCAGACATGCATTTTAATAACTTTGAAGGGGTGAGAGTAAAAGCTGTCTTAATGATCTCACAGCAAAGAGGATTCTTATTTTGTCTTGTTTAAAAAATAAATATACAAAAGGAGAACATTTTAACTAAAAAGAGTTAATCAGAGAAATATATATGGGTTGTTAAGGAACTGTAACACAGTAATACATATAAAATTTAGCAGAAAGTTTACGTTTCCTGCAAAGGCCCCAATTCCAGTGGCAGGCACATTTTATGCTGTTTCCACTGCAAGAAATTGAGAATGGAGCTTTACTGAGCAGGTGAGGCTATGTGAGTGCACTAGGGCAGCACAGAGTTGGTGCAGATGTCCCCAGATCACCTACTTTCCAATAAAAAGTTGCAATTGTAAAAGAAGGCTGAACAGAAAGCTTTCAGGTACTTTTGCTCTCTCCAGACCTGAAAATAGATATAATTTTAAATCTAATTTAGCTGCTCTACACTGTACAGGAGCATCTTAATGTGTTACAATAGCACAGAATTATTCACTGCATCTCTCTGCTACCATTCAAGAAAATCAACCATTATTCTCAATCTACTAATATAAGTGAAACTTAGTACATAATAAACATCTAATTAAATTACTTTCTCAGCACATTTTCCACGCAAAGTTGTTTTTGAAGCTACTGACAGTATATACAAGGCTTAAACACTGTGTATTAAATTGTAAGCTATTAATTTTGGAATGGATCTGTATAGGCTCCTTAGAAATATTAACAAATGGCTCGCTGATTTTCAAACCATTACTACATGATATGGACAATTCAATGAGATTGTTTTTTCTCAGTAGACAGAGATCTAACAATTTATAAATTATCTTTGCTTTCTTTATAAAGGAATTCTCATTATAGTGCAAGAATATAACTTGCTAGGAACATACAACAGTGAGTGATAGCACAAGATTCTTCTACTCTTTACTGTGATGTTTCTATACATTCAATTATGAAAAACATCAATGGATTTCCCTCTCAAGAAACACAATAGACAGCATTCTTCTTTCATAACCTAAAGAAGATATCTTTTAAGGATAAATGAAAGACAAAACACTTTGAAGTAAATTTTTTGGTAGTGCACCCATTTCTATTGTGCTAAACCATACAAGAAATGTGAATTAGCTTCTTTTATGAACACTATTGATTCTCCAGCTTCCAAAAATTGTGTTGCTCATATAGGTGAAAAAAGCATTTTTTTTCAGATTAACAAGAGATTTGACAATATCAGGAACTTTTTAGGTAGTTAAAACAGAGTGGAATGCACACTCACCCCTGATACTAATGCATTCTTCTGGAGATGTGCTTTACACTGTTTGCTTACTGTACACAATACTTAGAAATCTCTTCCAACTCATTTCATCCTGTAAACTTGGTAACATCTGCATTTGCAGATTTAGGCTAGACCAATAAAATTTCCTTAGAAAGTGTTTTTCAGATGCAAAAGAAGTAGATTTCTGCTTTAAAAAAATTAGAAATGCCTCTCAGGAGGTTTGAGAGTGTCAATTTGTTTAAACCTGTACTAGCTCTGCTTCCTGTCAATCTGTACTGTAAATCTCTCATTAAACACGTGGCAATCAGTTTGGAATACTCGTATCATGGTCATGAAAAGGGCAACAAAAATTAAGATAATGCTAGCCTATTGTATCTTTGCTCTGGAAGATCAGCTGTTGCCATGGTTTAGGTGATTTTGAATAACTATCTTTAAAAGAGTGATCATTGCAGCAAATGAAATGCCTTAATACTCCTCCCAAGCAGCCAGGTCCATTTACTATTATTTTCCTTATTTGAAATTAAGAATATGTGTCTGAATGGTGTTAAAAGCTCTGCCAAAACATACAAAAGTACAACTCAAAATGCCTGATGCAATGGACACAAACTTTCTCCACAGCCAGGGGAGAATATGGGCTTATGACACACCATAACCACAGGCACCTTTAGACAGGGGAAGTCATTCAAAGAACCAACCCAAAAAGAAGGATTCTCCTTACAATCATTCTGTTTGGAATAACTTGGGAGCAAAAAGGAGATATTGGAAACTCTTCTGGCTTGTGGGGGTGGGCTCGTTATTGCCATCACTTTTTAAATAGGACACTCATACTATCAAGGGTCACCTCTCTGAAAATTGACCTTTCTAGAGTGAGGTTTTCTTGGCTTTGACAGTGATACAAAGAAAGGAACATTGCCTGAGAGAGAAGGAGAGAAACCACAATAAGCAGAGTTTAAATATGATATTCTAACAGTTGTATTTCACAGCAGGAAATAAACCATGGGAAAGGGAAAAAAAAAAAAAGAAAATAAAATGCTCTGAAATGGCCAACATTCATTAGAACACACTAGTAGGTGTTTAATGCAGTGGAAATACTGTCAGGTCTTTTACCACTTTACAGAAGAATATTTCTAAATTCATTTTGGATGTTCATTCTGGGATGCATCATAGCCCTTACAAAGCCCTTTTGAATGACATAAGAGAAGGCAGTTTTGCTTATTATGTGAGACAGTATTTTTAAATACTAACTTGTGGGCAAAATATATTGCTATAAGTGGTAGTATGTCTTATGTTCAGAGAGACAGAACAGAATTTTGAGAGGAAAAGCCAGTCCTTGGAAAGATATTAGGACTGGTAAGATGCTTTTCTGAATTTAGTTGAAATTTCATCGGCGCTGTGGGTAACATTTCTGGTTTTGTAGCTGAGTTTTCAAACAATGAAATGTTCTTGCTTCACGCAAGTCAAGGAGCTAAATCACTTTTAAAACTCTTAGCAAAAATAAGTGGTTTGAGTCAATGTTGCTCCAGGTAACACTCTCTGCTTTGGGACTAAAAATAAAATTGTTCATTCAGAATATAAGTGGGGAAAAAAGCAAGCTCTGCAGAGTTTTCAAAAATATTTCTTCCTTCTGGGTTTGAAGCTAAACTCACTATTTATGAGGAATCTTGGCAGAACATAAAAATTCGAAACAACACAGCTGCAAGGACTGTCAATTCTTTACCTTCTGTAAAATGATAGGTCTTTTGCTACAAAGACATTGGCAAGTTATTAAAGAATACAAATATTAAAAACAAGTAAATAAATAATTCTGGTTTACACTCAATCACACAAGGCTTTTTGAAACATGTGAAAGGTACTTAGCATAATGGTCTCTAAATTTGTAAGGAAACAAAATTGCTTGGCACTTAATTGAAACTGGCCAATGAATGGTTTCAAAACTCAGCTCAGGAATTTGGGAAAGACATAGTGAAGTCAATGCAAAGTCATTTGAATAGGCTTTAAATCAGAACAGGAGTCAAAAGGATAGATGAGTAAACTTGATTAATTTCTTCATTTCTATGCAACTAACAGTACTAAACAGTGTCCTTGCTAATATTTAAACCTGAATGAGTGACTTATTCTGTGTGTGATCCCCGGGAGATTAATCAAGGAAACAATAGAAGAATTGAAAACAGCCATCTATCCTACAATCTTATCAAGAGTTATAAATTTACAAATCTTTGGTACTACAGTAAAGAAAGTTTTACAAAAGGATCCGATCAGGCTGTCCCATGTTAGAATGGTCACTTTACACCACTTCAGTGTCTTAATGTGCCTTGTGATATCCAAGCAAGCAGCTATATAGCTTTCCTCATTTATTCCTATGAATTAGTGTCTGTGGTTTTATCTACATCTTCTCCTTTGTGCATGCAAGTGTGTGTGTGTGTGTTGTCATGCCCCAAGCAGTTCTGTGGAGTTCTCAGGGTTGAAGCTGCTCTTTTATTGTAATCAGTTTTCATTACAGTCCTTTGATCTCTCTCCATTCTTTGTATACAACACTTCATCACCTTTATTTTCTGTCATAATTGCATGTGAAAGATTTCTCCTTTGATAGACCCTGAATGCCAAATCAGTATCGAAAAGAGTGTTGAAAAGTGTCATGTGCTCTGTCTGCTTTAAAAGGCATCCCATACACCTGTGGAAGACAAACAATTTTTCAGTGATATGACATATCTATCATCCGTCCACAGGATATGAGCTGTTCTGTCTGCTTAATAGCAAGGGGCTATGCATAGCAAAATAGTAACTGCTGAAAGAAATGCGTAGCACATTGCAAACTGTCTGGCAGCCCTCCCTGAGCCTCATCTCATTCTGGCCTGCTGATAATTCACAGACTGTGTTCCTGTGCGCTCATCACTCCGGCAGTAAGAGTGGCTAGATGGGGCCCCCTGTCTCTGCTCCCTGTCACACTGTCATTCAGGTGTGTCTGTCTGCCATCACCTGCTGACACAGCCACATGCCTCTCAATTACAGAATAGGCCTCCATTCACACTGCTGATGAAGATGTTCAATCCCTACTGGCTAACAGCATCCTCCCTTAAAGATGTGTCTTTTGGGGTTTGTGAAAACAGAAACCAGGTGAAAGCTGTTGGCTGCTACAGAATGATATTTCTCACCATACTTTTGGTAACAAATTATTAGTGGCCAGTCCTTTTCTCTACAATTGCAAGCCTCTGCCATCCCCTGCGATGATAAAATACAGTGATGGGGTATAAAAAATATTTTTATTTTCCCCTTCTCTACTTCAGAGTGAAGACAAGTGATTAAGCAGCAAAACTGGAAAGCCAGATATGATACAATGTCTAATTTATTTCTCTATTTTACAAACACTACGCATTTTTACAACCAAGGATGTTTTTAACACTTCTAACACAGCACAGAAGACATCCATAGTCACCTTATGGGAAAGAAAAAAGATACAAATGATTAGAAAATTATAATGGGAGATATATAATTGTTACGTATGTACTTCTA
This sequence comes from Zosterops lateralis, assembly GCF_965231275.1. NCBI lineage: Eukaryota > Metazoa > Chordata > Aves > Passeriformes > Zosteropidae > Zosterops > Zosterops lateralis. The sequence goes on from NC_139768.1 coordinate 6,296,174, forward strand.
TAGCCACAGTGATACCCAACCAGCAATGACACATGGTACACACAAGTCCTGTGAGGCATGGCTGAGGGAGCTGGGGGTATTTAGCTTGGAGAAAAGTCTCAGGAGGGACATTATCACTCTCTACAGCTCCCTAAAGGGAGGCTGTAGCAAGGTGAGGGTCACATAATGGCACAGGACAAGAGGAAGTGGCCTCAAGTTGCACCAGAAAAGTTTTAGATTAAATATTAGGAAAATATTCTTACTGAAAGAGTTGTCAAGCACCTGAACAGGCTGTCCTGGGAGGCACTGGAGTCACCACACCTGGAGGCATTCAAAGGGTGTGCAGATGGGGCAGCCTTGCCAGAGGGGATACAATTCTGCATCTCTTGGTAACCAACACAAGTGACCTCATCAGGAAAGTCAAGACTGGGGGGCAGACTGGGCTGCAGTGGAGTTGCTGGAGTTTGCTGTCCTGAGAGATGTGAGACAGGTAAGGAGTAAAGTTGGGCTTCTGAACCTTAGAAGAGAAAATTTCTAGCTCTTCAAGGAGATTGCCAGTAGGACATGCCTTCAGGAAAAAGCAAATGGAACAGAGCTGGCAGATTAAGAGAGTCTTCCAGAGAGTGCAAGAGCTGGAAATCCCCAGGTGCAAGAAATGGGACAAGGAAGGCAAAAGAGCAGTGTGGCTGAGCAAGGACCTGCTGGTCAAACTAAAGGGAAAGAAGCAAATGCACAAAGACAAGTACCCTGGGAAGGGGACAGGGATGATGTTCAGCTGTGCAGGGATGGGGTGAGGAAGGCTGAGGTGAAACTGGAACTGAACTGGGCAAGGAACACAAAGAGTAATAAGAAGGGTTTCTACAGATATGTTAACCAGAAAAGGAAGATCAAAGAAGATAAACAATGTTGGCAAACGGGTAACAATCGATAAGAAGGCTGAATTACTCAACAACAGAATGAGAGTGGCCCGGCCAAGAAGGATTTTGGAATGCTGATGCATGAGAGGACGTGAGCAGGCCAGGTGCACTGCCAGCCCAGAAAGCCAAACGTGTCATGGGCTGTAGTCCTCACTCTGTCCCAGCTCTATATCTGTGCATATCTGTTTCCCTTTTCTTCAGTAGCTGACAGAAATCAAGCAAGTGAAACCAATAATTTGTTCTGAAAAAAACCCAAATTTACAGATGTAATCTTAACTCAAAACCTTTTAAAATTTGGATTCTTGGGTTGTGCAGCTCAACACACTTACTACATTTTCCATTTTTCTTTCTACAATTAAAAAATCAGATATTCAGTTCTTTTCAGACCTACCCCTTACTCCCAACAAATGGAATTTCCCTTTTTCTCTCCTGACAATAAGCTCCTCATAAACAGGAAACTGTTTGCACCTCTAGAAAGTCCCTTTCATTAAATAAGGTTTAAAATCAATAATGTTTCATTATTAAATCCAGATCCACATATTGGAACTTCACAGTAAAATTAACTAGTAATATTATTGTTGTATTTTTACTTTTGCACAGCCAGAAACATTTTCTTCAGATTTCTCAAATTTGCATCACTCAAAAATGACCAATGAGATTTTAGCATTTAAAGTAAACAGCTCACTTCTCTGACTTAACATATGGAATTAAAAATTCTAATACCCATCCCATCAACAAGCAACCCAACACACAGAACACATATTGAACAAAAAGCTACAGTTATCTTTCTCTGACAGTATTACATGGAGACACAGATCTACCTGCAATGTGTGCACAAAGAACAGAGTCCTTGATAGGTACATCAGGGGACCAGTTAAAGTTTTCAGTTCTACTCCTCTATCAACAATCTCATTTATGCACTTGTCCTAAACATGAACAAAATGATAGAATGAAAGAATAATTACCATAAACTAGAGAATGCTAATGCCTAGGTTGTTCCTCCTTGAACTCAGATGAGTGACTTGCAGAGACTCCTTCTAGATGATGACTCTTAGAAAACTGGAAAGATTACTATTCAACAAGAAAGAATATTGGCAAGACTAAGCATAGAAAATGAAACTCAAAGACAGTTATGTAATTGCTTTCTGGATTTAATCTTTTTAAGACTCAAGATTTTAAATTAAACTCAAGAACATCCATATACAACTAGCAGAAATGAATAACTATAATTTTTTGTGACAAGTGAAAAAATGGAGTCTGCTCACCTTTTTCACATTTTTAAAAAAGCATGCATTGTGACCTCAAGTAAACAAATAAGAAATCTTAAAGCTGAAATTACTTTCTAGTTAGATTTCTTTCTTCATTATTTCTTCCTTGTCCCAGCATGGACATAAATGGTGACCTGCTAATCTGCTATATACTCAATTGCAGTCCTCATTCAATTCTTCTCAAAGAAAACTAGGATAAACAGCCTGAAAAATAGAAGTAACTTCCATACTATGAAGGCAATGTGGTAACAGGCTGTGTGGCTTTGAATTTTGAAGGAATATAAAGTGAAGACTTACTTTTAGAGAAAAGACATTAAGTCCCAGTTGGCAACCTTTGTGCAAATTTTAAAAGTGGCTTAACTTTAAATAAATTAATATTTGTTATATTATAGAGAGAAGGAAACCAGTCCTGCAAGTACTCAGTGCTTGGGATCCACCTACCTCATAAGGTAGGGTTACACTCAGTAAGAACCAGAAGAGGAAAACACTTTTCAAAGAAAAATAAACATAATTTCTCCAGTATTCTCATTGTTTATTCATTTAAGTGGAAATAAGTAACACTTGGACACAATTTTTCTCTCTTTTATATTCCTCCTGTTCATCTTCTCATACACACTCTCTTTTTGGAATCAAACATTTGAGAAGTGTCTTTATTTTCCCTGCTTTTTTCCCCTTATCTTACATGTGTGTGTGTGTTGGTATCTCAACAATTTCTCAAGACTGAAAGATGAAACTCCATTTCCTTGATAATTCAGTTCAGTCCACTTTCAGACACAAAAACTTTTAACTGTACCTTTTTAGCAACAAAGCCTCGAAGAATATTTAAGAGTTTCTAGTTTTGATCTCTTTGTAAGTATTACAAAAAAAAATTACAGAAAAGAATGGTTTTACAACTATTTAAATTTATCAACCCTCAGCAATATTTATAATATTGCTACTGGGAAGATATAATATCTCATATAAATTTATTGCTTCCTTATATTAAGGATTAGAAAACAGTTTTGAAAAATATGAGCTGAGCAGACAGAAAAAAACAAAAACAAAAACAAAAACAAAAACAAACAAACAAACAAACAAACAAACAAACAAAAAAATAAAAAAAAAAAAAAAAAAAAAAAAACAAGAAAGGAATTGGAGGTAGACAATGATTAAATTATTTGCCCAAGGCTACATAACAGGTCAAAGGCAGAAATGTGAATTGCAAACAATTCCCCCAGCTTTCCAACACAGTTCCTGAACACCAGACTATTTGGAGCTTTTGAGTTGGACATAAATAACACAACTCCAATGAAAAATTAGTATTGTCCCCTGACAAAAATCTGTGGAACTCCTAATCATGGCACTCTGCAATTATTTTAAATATTTTGTGTGTACATGTGAGCTGTAATCTGGTGGCTCCTGGGTAATCATAAGTGTTGCCTCACACTTCCCACAGGATGAGAGAACTGTAAAGCAAAACTGATCAAAACTGTCACCCTTGGGTCACAAGTGTTGACACTCTTGATTATGCCAGGGGATGTCCAGGGTACATCTGCTGACATTGTGTAAATCATTGTTATTTATTTTTTTTTAAAACACATCATAAATAATTTTAACATGAAGAATGTTCTCTGTGAGAGAAACACTTCGGGAAAAAGGTGACATATTAGAATGATTGCATTTTTAAAAAAATTTATTCACCATAGCACTGAGTATTCAGTGTGATGTAACTTGAGTTATGGACTCATCTCTCTCAAGACAGCTTTCTCAGTGTACAAAAATGCCAATATTGTGTAGTGGTTTTGATGCAATAAACACAACTAGGAAAATGCAGTATATAAGAGATGAAGGGATCCATAACTGCACAGCACACTTAAATGAATAAACATAATAAATCTGTGATACAGACTTCATCTTCCTTGACTAAAAAGGAAACTTGCAGAGATGTCAGTAGAACAGAACAATGATACAGAAAACAACTCTGCATCACATTCTGCTCCCTCAACTCCATGATTATGGTCATTTTCATCTATTGTACCATTACAGCTTTCCTCCATCTGAGAAGATCAGTTCTGCATTTGATCACCTCCACATTCTCACAATCAAATCCCAGCATCTTCTGATGCCAGAAGTCCAGCAGCATTTCACAGTGTCTTCTACCCATTACAATTCTGTACATTTCCATAAGATCATTTTCAACAAACATCTTTCAGAAAAAAAAGAAACTGTAATATTATTTCAAACTGTTCCCTTGCTAAAAGTAAGAGGTCTCTGTTAATGAACCAAGTACCACAAAGTTGGTATGATCTCATCTAAGAGATTGCCTGTGCATGCCACAGGCTGAGGAACTGCAGACTCCTTTGTTCAGGTTAGATGAATTAATTGTACTTACGTCTCTTTCTGCAGAGATTTTATCTCTTACTTTTAGCATATTAAAATCTCAAAGTTACCCACCTCGCTTTTGTTATTGGGCTGCTGACAGCCTACCTGAAAGAAAGGCCCAGTCTTGTATAAACTGCACACTCAAAACCTTAATGAAAAGTCAATAAACTTTGCTTTCTTGTAGCAAGAGAGAAACTTATCTACCTGAAGACCAATTTGATTCATCATGCCAGGAAAGCATTCATATTTAATAAGAATTCATATTTTCAGGGCCTTTCTAAAAAAAAAAAAATAGTTATGAAATGCATGAACATTCAGTCTGGCAAAATAATAAGAATTAAAGAGTAAACTGAAAGCTTACTCTGAAAAAGTAAATGTCCTTCTGTAATACCATGGCAAAACTCATTCACACTGACTTATAATGCAGAATATGAGAGAGCTGTACCTAGTGCATGTGAAAGCAAGAAAATAGAGTGAGCTACAGAAGTTATCTTTGTTCTTTAAAGCAAAAACCAAAACCCCTACAACATTATGAACTGGTTCATTTTTAAATGTTAAAAAACCTATTCAGTTACACAGCACAGAAAACAAATACAAAAGTATTTATGCAGCACAGTCTACTGTATCACCACACTTCTTTAAACAAGATTTTCCCACCACTCTCAATTTCATCTCAAGTAAGGATTCTCTGTAATCAACACACCAATTTCCTAACCGAAACGTGCAGAAAGCAATCTGTAACTATTGATCTACTGTTTTAGCTGGAGCTGCAATCTGCCTAAGCCAGCTAAAAGCAGACTACCCTGTGATACCCTCACAACGTTATCACTTGTTCGAAATTTTTTTGAAAGACATTCCAGTTGGCAATAACAATAGAGTGAAGTAATAGGCTTATTCACTTATACACAGCCTTGAATAAGAGAGTATAACCTCTTCCTAGCTCTGTTATCAGAGACCTATCTCAGTGGATATTATGCTTTATGTTCAACTCGGTAGGATTTTTGGTCATGCTGAGAGCCAGAAAAACGTCAGGTATGACACAAGCCAGAAATGCTCAAAAACTGTGTTCAGTGGATCACTGCTGGACCAAACTGCTTCACCCATGGAAAGGATTGAGCTGCACCTCCAGCTTCATCTACGTGTTATGTTCGTGATGATGAATTTTGAACGCACGTCTCTGGTTGCAACATCAGTCAAAGGAAAAGTCACTTATACTTACAAGTTAGCAGCTGATTGCAACACTACTTAAATCCTGCAGTAATCTCTCTGAACCCACCTCACAGAGCTGCACTTTGTTTTCAAGGTACAGAAAAACAAAAAATCTGGTTTCAAACCTAGAGCAAGGGATGGAATGAGGCAGACACTACAGAAAAAAAACCCCAACAAAATATCCTGTCACATCTAGATTTTCCCGAAAGAGGTAGACCACATACCTTTCCTAAATATTATCTTTTAAAAAAAGTATTTCCAGAGTAATTGTTGTGCTGATATCATGAAATCACAACAGAGAAGGAAGAGGGTCAAAAAGACTTTGAGCAAACAAGAAAGGTGTGATAACTGTCAGTGTTTCAAAAAAACCCAAAGTTATAATTTCAAGACAACCTCATAAATAGAAGGAAGCTGGAAAGAAAATGCTAAAATCTTTCCCATCATAAGAAGTCAAAACAAAAAGCACATTCCAAGACTTGTATATACAGAATACTAATAAACACAGGAATGGGACCTTTAAAGAGAAGAGGAACTGCCTCCAACTAACTAGCAGCAATTTAAATCCCTGCTTCTTCCTGATAAGGTACAAACTACCCAACTAAGCCGTCCAGAGATGAAACTAAAAAACCTGACACTGGCAGACTCTCTGGGTTTAACAGAGCTTCTTCATTAATTATCTAGACATTGGCACTGCTACTGTGAACTCCCAACTATACAGAGCAAGAAAAACTCATTTGGCCACAAGCACTTGAATGTTAAAAAAAAAAGAACCCAACAAAAAAATCCCTGCATTTCAGTGGATGCAGCATTTGTATGCTTATCTACGGGTTTTTAATGTCACTTTACAGTTAATAATTAGCCCTCCTCTGGCCTGCACAAAGAGTGCCACTGAGACAAAAGAAAACGTTAAGTGTGTTAGCTATACTTGCCACTGGTATAAATAGTCAAAGGGATGATTAATGAATGAGGGGGAGAATTAAACAGAGCAGTGAACAAAGACAAAGCCCGTTTGCTTGGCTGCCCACAAACCAAGACAAGCTGCATCCATAAAGAAACTACAGAAAGTGACAAACAAAAAATCAGCTTAATAGACAGCTCATGAAGACTTTATTTAACCCCACATTATGACAGCCTCAGTGCTTTATTAACACTCTGACATGTTAAGATGCCAGGGTCATTTGAGGCTAAAACACACATTTGTTGGGGGGAAAGGCATAGAAAAAAAAAAATGCACATTTTTGTGCCACAGAAAGAAAAACAGAGAAGGCCCAAATAACTTAAACAACACCCTTCAGTCCTCCTTTGTGGAGCATGCCAAAATCGACATTTTTAAAGAGTTGTTTAGAGATGTCAAACAAAGCACTAACACAGGAGAAGTAGCTTGACAGGCCTTATCCTTCCCTTCAAATGGCTACATTTTAGACAGACACATTTCAGATTGAAAAAAAAAAAAAAATTGTGATGGCTTTTAAATTTAAAGCAAATTATACTCGGTTTTTCCTTTTAAATGAGCTAATGAGCTTTCCCAGTTACTCTCCACAAATTACTACAGATACCTGGAGTCCTCTATAAACACTATGATTTCTGAATCAAAAGCTCTGCAATAAAGTTGATAAACACAATCTAGTCCAGCACCATTATTGTCTAGGCCATTTTCAAGTCGGATTTAATATGAACAATTTGAATATAAACCTTAATTTGAGTTATTTTGCCTTTTCTTTTGTTAAGTAGAAATTTGTAGAGATTTAAAATGTTTATTTCCAAACAAAAGTAGTCTTCCCAGTCTATTTCCTTTCATCACCTGCCCAATGCATTCAACAATTTTAAAGTAAGATATATAGCAAAGTAGAGATAATGTTAAAAACAAAGCATAAAAAATAAAAATGAAAATAAATAAAAACTGCAACACATGAACAAGCAGCACAATAAGATAAAGAACTTTTGCTCAGCTTATAATGTCGTAAGTGCACAACTCAATAAGTAACGTCCCATATGTAGCCAAATCTAACAAGATAACACAGTATGCAAATATTTTGTTGTTACTGACAAGTGAGCATAAAAACTTCTTTGTTGCTATGGATTCAATATTGCACATCCCTGAAATGTACATAGAAATTCTATACTCTTTCCATATTGATATACAACTTATTTATTAGATAAATACAACTGTTCTACAGAGTATTTTAAACTGAATTTTACGTTTTAAGCAAAGGTATTCTTATCCTCTGAAATCAGCATTAATATACAAAAAAGTTTCCTGTCCATGCTTTTTTCTCCATACCATGCTATCCTCCCATCCATCCTCTACTGCAAAGCTTCCTTTTGTATCCTTCACTGCAATGTCTAAGAAGATAAGGTGAAGAAAGACATTTTATATTACTTAAATTTTTCTCCCTAATGTACTGCAACACACCCAAAACTGAAACCTTTGTGTCAGTAAAGAAACTCCCTTTTATTAAACTGCTTGATGACCCAAAAATTGAACATGCTCAAAACTTCAGGTGAGATCATGCACAGAAGGCATTCCATGTTTTCTTATAAAACCCCTCATCTTCCTCTCTGAGAACAAACCTGTTCAGGCTTCTGGTGTCACTTCCATCCAATATTTGCCATCTCAACAATATCTAAACTTTATCCATCAACTGTATACCTCCCAAGTCACAAAGATAAACTTTGCTTCAAACTCCATTCACAAAGAACTGAAACTTGTTGTTTGAAAAATATCACACATTTTCAACAAATAAGGCAATCCAGAGTTATAAGGGCAACTTGTATGCTGCTGTTACCTGGACCAGTTTATACACTGCAAGAAGTTTTTGAACTTGCCAACAGCATTCAAAAGACACTAAAGAGAACACTTGGTGTGCTCAAATTCTCCTGAGTTTCAACCTGGGTTTTAAAGTTATTTCCAAGAAAATAATGTAATAACATTTTGGAGAGTTAAAATTCTTATTTTCTTTACTATGACATATTTTTAGAAATAATCAAAATTGCAAGCCAGATTTCCAGTTAAACATCAGTAAGTTTAACTGCTCTAGATTCCTTTGACACCTCTGGATGGATCATATCAATTAGCTAAAACCTCTTGGTATGTAATTCCAAATACAGAGTGTGCTATGTAGCAGCAACTGTAGAATTTTAGTCTGAGTCTAATGTAACAAGTTTAAAGTTCTTAGCCCAGTTCTGATTGAATATCAAAACTGGGCACATCTTATTTTAATGTATAATGCCTATAAAATTTGAAATGTGGGGTGGGCGAGGGAGAGTTTAGGGTTTTCCAAACATTCTAGGAGATAAGAGACACTGTAAGAAAGTGTTCTGTATCAGTTCTCACACATGTCAACACATTGCTTTTACTCTAGGAATGCAATGAAAACCCATCATTGGAGTAACTAAAAGGTATCATCCTCAGAAGTCAAAGTCATATTTTCCTGGGGAACCAGCAGAAGGAGGGAAATAAGTAATCTGACAGTGTTCAAGAGTGATCTCTGCAGGGAAGTGCCACACGCACCCATCCATCCCCATCTAGGATGTGCAGGGATGTTTAGTCTTTCTGCAGCTGTCAGTAAACTCCTGTAGATCTCCTGTCCTGCCCTATCACTCACAGAACCACAGAAGGCAGAGGCAAGGGAGACACATGAGGTCATCCAGTCTAAACCTCTGCCAGTGGGTGAGATGTACTTGAATGAGTAAGGATTGGAAAAGCCCCTCTGGATTTTTCATGCTGTGACATCATTCTCACACCAGTATCACTCTCCCACAGCCGAAGCTTTAAAAATGATAACCAAGTGTGACACACAGTCTAAGAGTAAATAAAATAAAGTGAAACCCAAGACATTTAGGCCACATCTACATTGTCCAGCTCTCAGACCTCTGGAACAACTAAAACTGTTTCTCAACCACGTATATTTATTCTTGTTAACTCAGGCACATTTCTCACAAACAGCAAGTCACAAGGGTTAAAAGATCTTATAAGAGAGTCACAGTGTCCAGTGAAGGGAGTTAGGTTGTTTTTAAAAGCCCAAAGACTGCTGCTGCTAATTTACTCTATCACAACACTGTCATACATATGTGTGTGTACACACATGGATAAACCAAATAATGCCCTTCTCAAAACAGCTAGGCAATACTAGTATCAAAGAATGAATCCAAGCATCAATTCTAAATACTTCAAAAGGTTTATATTTTATGACAAGGTAGTTGAAAATAGCACAAGGAGTGAAAAGAAATTTGTTTATTTAGTAATCCCTTGACAGTCTCTATTGATCAATAACCTCCATTTTGAGTTTGCTAACCACAGAAAAAGCAATTTGTGCTAACTTGAGTCACCACAATGAGAAAAAGACAGGAAGGCAAAGTAATAAGGTCATACAAGGCAAGGTCCATAAACACTGAAGTTGCCTTTCCTTTTTTTCTGATGCATTACCTGCAATGCAAACATTACTTTAAAAAATATTTAATTTGAACTAACACCACACACTGAAACAAATTGCACAAGCAAGGAGGAATTTACAGATTCACTAGATTAACTGATGGTACAGATTTAATTTTAAAAGCGTAGTTCCACCTAAGTCCCTTTCAGTGCCCTGCCCACTCCCAGCCTGTTTGTCTGGCCAAGAGAGAAAGCCTTGGTGCTGTGTAAGCACTGTTCAGCCACAGCCAAATTATTGGTGTGCTATCAACGCTGCTTCAGCCACAAATCAAAAAAACTCCCAAGACTAAACCCCAACTCCACCCCAGCCAGACCAAGTACAAGTTTATATATTCAAAGAAATTAGTCTGTCAGTTCATATAGTATAGTTGGCTCCTGAAAGGAGGTTATATAAAATGGCTGGGGGATAGGAGTGAGAAATCAGCCACTTGAAACAGCAGGCAAGGAGTGACAGTATAGACCCTTCCAGTGTCCAGATTAAATCTAAATCTGCCAAACTCCAGTAAAATTTAAGATGCAAACAAGAAGCTCTATTCATAGCAACTTATTTATTAGAAAAGACACTAAGAATAAAGCAGTTCTCCAAGTACTTCAGCAAGGCTGAGCAGTCATTTCTGAATTTATTTTAAATTCAGTAATGTACACTGAGCAATTTAAACATGCAAAGGAAAACATACTTTACATCATTATTTATCATTCCATAAAAGAGAACAGTAGCCTATAAAATGATCTACTTCTCTATGCATCATTTTCATTCCACTTCAAATGTGCAATCCAATTTTTTTATACTTTAGATTGGAAAGTTAAAACTGCTCTACTTGCATGCATCACAATAAAGAGACAATGGATTCAGGATGTTGGGTTCTGCGACTCTCTTAAAGAGAAACTAGAGAGACTTAAAGAATTAATGAAAGAACTACTATACTGACAGAAATACAGAGTTCCTTCAATGAAAGTGATCATGCTAAGTAAGAGAACCTATGCTAAATCCATATTTTCTTTAGAGAGTGAAATGTACCTCTTGACTAGTTAACAGGAAATGGCAGTTTGAATATACACATTTATTCATATTTGCAATAAAGAAAACGCCATTTACAAGCTCATTTTTCTCATTTATCATTCTTTCTGATTTCCTTTTTCTTCTTTAACTGTTCTTCATATGTATGTAAAAGTAATAAGCCATTTGCCTCTACAGCTCCATCTTCATATTTTTAGGAATATTTTATGTCCACAGGGCAACTAGTTGAGGTTCTTGACCAGGAAGTCAAAACTAAATTTCAGATTCTGTTATATATTGGAAAACAAATGGGAGCTTAGGTTACAACATGCTGTGTCCACTATTTTCTGGGGATTAAGAAGAAAAGAGGAAAGATGATTCCTTACTTTCTCTACACAACACGCCTGTGTGCTGCTTTTCTCAGCCTATAGCTATTTCTTATGGAGAAGAAAAAAAAAGGAATTTTTAAAAAAGCCAAAAAGAATCAGCAAAATTTCTGTAAGATTGGATATAACACTTATCACACAACCACAGACTCCCAAGGAGAAAAAAGGTAGGCATGAAAACTTCCTTGTTTAGGAAAGGATTAATGCATAAAAAGCTGTATCGGGGTAAACTAAACAAGAATCCATTGATTCACACCCATGCAAAACTCTGACATCACCAATCCCATCTTTCATTAAAAGATCTATTAACATTTCTTTGTGTCTGTTTTGATGGTCTTGAGAGAAAACATGCACAAAAGCAATAGTGAAGAAGCATTACACACCTGCTTCTAATTCACATCTTGACCAGTAAAGACCCTGGGCCAAAAGTGAGGGAGGGGACGTTATCTTTCCTTACTTCCAAAGAACATTGTAAATAGGCTGATATTATTTCTAGGTTTCTTCAGACAGAAATAATACCTTACCAGCAATATTAAGGAAGATATTTCAGGTAGAAGAGCCATGGAAAGCTTAGTTTTTAAAGACAAAGGTTTAAGGGGGAAAGTGGTGGAACTGGGCTTTAAGGTTGGAGTGAAACTGAACTTCACTTGTTTCCAAATGTTAACTAAAATATATATCACAGATTTCAAGAGGGTTATTTAACTCCAAAACTGAGATGCTGCTGACATCATTTTAGCAAACATGACAGCTACATTCACTTTCTTTTCTCCCCCAAGAAATACATTTCTGAAACTCAACAATTAGTTCTGTGCCACTCTCACTAAGAGAAGGCTGCCTCAGCAGGAAACTGCTCACTGCTCAATCACATTTTGATTACTGAACTAGTTCAACACAGCCACAATTTTGGCTTTTTTAGCCTCCTTAAATTGTTTTAATTTTTTTTTTCTTCATTTGATCATTACTGTTATTTTCCCACTGACACATTTACTTTAATGTCTTCATGTTCATCTGCAGGAAGCTACAACATGAAAAAATATAAGCACCTCCTCTAGGTGGCAACTCAGAGGGGTTTATTAATCCTGTGTCCTTAACAACAATAAGCATGGCTTCACAGCCTACCATTTGTCAGTACATCTGAGCTGAATACTCAACCAGAATGCCACATTCCTATTGTATTGTCAGCTTTATCAATATTACATTTACATTTCATCCAATCAATCAAGTAAAACAAATTAAGATCAGTAACAACTCCATTTGACATCATCTTAATACATATGGCTATTGGGACTTGGAAAGTGTGAGAAATGCTGTGGAATTACAACACTTTTTTATAAAAGCTGTCTAATCAGCAGTTTTTTCACCTATCAACACAGTGAACTCAAATATATTTCCAGAGTAACTGGAAATCTTTCATCCCCTGAAACCATGAGAAAAAAAATTAAACAAACAAACTATCAAGACTCTAGTTCACCCAGTATGATGACTAAAGCATTTAAGATATTGCCGTAAATGAAATATGTTGTTTCATTTTGATGTCTATTGAATGTATTAAGTTCTGGGTCAATAATATGTAAATAACTTTCTGCCCTTTGAGATCTTATTTAGGCTCACTATTAAAATGGTAGAAGAATCTGTATTTGCTTAGGAATATCTGATCTAGTTTGTCATAACTATAGTTTGGGAAATATTTTCAATACAAAATAGCTTTGTTTTAGGTGAGGTGGAAAGAGCAGCTTAAAAGTGTTTCTGCTTTTTTAAAAATGCTGGAATGACTTTAATTGCATATATTTCTAATAAGTTTTTTTTCTTAGAGGCATTTAAAATTTGAAGACATTGAAATTTTATACAATTTCGTGACAAAGGGATATTACATCTTTATCTCTTCTTGATGTTTGCAGGTTGAGATGAACACACCAAGCTAAAGGGCATTGTGAAGATAAGTTTCCATGACATTTACTATAACTCTTTTATATTACCATCTGGCTATTTTATATGTAGCATTCAGAGGGAAATATAAAAAAAATGATGTAAAGCTGAAATTATTTCCTTGATAACACTTGTTTTAAACACCATGCCACTAAATAGCTAAAAAGTCTCAAAAGTGAATGCATAAAGCATATAAAAGCTACAAGCATGCTTACATAAATTCTTAAGATTAAAGTAATAACTTCTAGAAAAAGGTGGGAGAAAACATACTACAATAAATCTATTTGTAATGGTATTTGGGTTCCAGCAACTGCTTTCATTGTTCTCAAGTGGCTTACATATAAAACAATAGATTTGATGTATGATTTCAATCCCTTATGGAAAACTGTTCTATCTACAAGCAGCCTGTCAAACAAAATAACAAAAACAAAAAAAGCAGCTCAGCACTAAGAAGAAATAACATACTTAAAAACAAAGTAGGGACACCTTTTTGGTTTTTTTTAAATCCATTTCAGACAGCTTTAAGGACCAGCTTACCACAGAGAACAGGATGCAGGCTTGGGGAACAGGGAGGAGGGGGAGGCAGACAAGAAAGTAGAAGGGTAACTATGGGAAGCTGTACCCTAAAACATCATCCACAAAGCTGGATAAAAGCAAGTGCTTTCATAAAAATTCATAAGCTTGATGCTACCTAGCAAGGAATATTAGCTTCCCTAGGAGTTAGACTTGCAAAATGAAGGATGGCTGCACAGAAGGACAAAAGAGCACAGAAATCAAACAAAGGTGATATTTTTATAGCTTAGCAACTACAAGCCTAGCAATTAGGCAAGGAGCTGCTGCTCCTTTTTAATTTTTTTTTTTAAATGATTGCTACTGATGTCATACATAACAGCAACGGTGCAGTGCCTGTTACCTGGAGACACCTTGCTCTTCATTCATACCAGAGCAACACCTATGCACTTTTATTCAAGGTCAGGTAATGCCAGTATTGGCCTTCTCAGAATCACAGCACAGCACGGGCCCTGCCTGAAACAGAGCACAATCTAACTTGACAAGACAGACAAAAAAATAGCATAAAGAACAGGTTTAGGTACCCTATTCAAGGTCATATAGCAGGTTGATGGCAAGGAAGAAACAAGTGTTTCTTCCACACTGAAATCTCTTGTCCCCACTGACTGGGAATTGCTGTCTCTTTAAACTGCCTTGGTAATATATATTCTTTTCAGTCAGAGCAATATTGTATGAAATTCTATTTCATATTGATCAGTGTATGTTAGTTTTATGATTTTCAGCAGTTTCTCGCTCTAAACAAAACTCTAATGTGCTTACACAATGCATTACAGTCAGAAAGGAACTTCCCCTGTCCACCCCAAAACAAAAAATGTCATATACCTGTATTACTCCTGCTATACTGGAGCTAATAAATCCTGCTGAGAAGTTGGATTCACAGGCTGAGGCTCACACTGACTGCATTTATTTGCTCTTTCTCAGCTGGAAATACAAGTAAAGCAAGATTACAGCTGCTCAGAAGTTGAGCAGAAGTAAGTTTCTGTCTCACCACTTATTAGTCTCATGGGTTTAATGTGCTGAACAAGCAATTTCTATTCTATTTTTACTACAAGTGCTGCAACAATGTGACAATGCTGCTTGTAATCATCAAAACTGCCTGCCTGATCAAAACTTTCAATTTGCTTTTAATCCAGTTTCTCATGTTCTGTAGCTAAACCTGTTTGGCTGTCACTCTATGCAAGCTCACAGCACCACTTGCAGAATTCAGACATTGTCTTGTTTGCTTCTGCATTTACCAATTCTGAATTTTACATCTGTTTCGGTAATCAGGAATTACAAAAACATTGTTATCAGGAAAGAGAAGCCTTCTATTTAGTTACAGTACAAATAGTCTCATTCTCCCAGAAGTTCTGCTGAGTCAATTAAATATAATTTTGAACAATTTTCAATTAAATAGCCAGCAGCTATTGTGTTTAATTGTTACTGAAGTCCATGCATGACTGCAGGTTTGGGCTTGTGGTAATTAATTTAATTCTTTGTGGCTTAGTAATCTGCTCCACAGCTGGATGTGTATCGTGATAGAAGGAAACAAAACTCTTGGAACAGTTCAGTGTAAAAAACACAGATTAATGTAAAAAACACAGACAAAATAGGTCTAGTCAGTTGAAAAAATAGGTAAAATAAATCTATGGTAAAATAAAACCTATTGTCACTAGGTAAAATAAAACTATGACTGAGAAAATGATGGCATTCCTTGTGACACCATCTAGTACTTAAAATGCTGAGGACTACAGACCAGAGCTTCTTGAGTAAGCTGCTCTTAGATGCCTCAAAGCCCCGTTCAATACAGATGTGATGAAAATGGTGTCAGAAAAACATGAACTGAATATTCTTAGAAATCTCCAAAACATGTTGGTGTGTCTTGGAAATAAAATTAGCAATAAGACATCAGAGGACGAGAGATTACCTAAAAATATGACTACCAAATTAAATTCACTAGTATATTAGCACTTGACATTTACTAAAACTTCCAATATTCTAAATTCACATTCTACCATGAAATTTTCCATTCCAGTTGGCTTCCTCTTAACCTTCTTTTTAATCCTTCACTATTAACACATGGGTTCAGTACAGATGAATATGGCTTGTAGATCATCTCAGCACAACCTTCCAAGCAAAGAGAGTAATACCTCAAATATGCTTCTTTTGTTCCCAGTGTAGTAGATGCTGAAGAGTTAAGTGGAGAAATGATCACATTAAGTTTCCTTATTGTATTGGACTGGAAAATAAATTTTCAAAACTACTAAGAGATTTTTTTGCTTTTCAATTTGAGAACCTTGAACAACACTAAACAACAGGCATTTTGGAAACTAGCTTTTTTTACATTGTCTCAGGTTGGCATTTAAATAACCTTCCACCCTCCCTTCTAGATTAATAGCTATTCCTGAAAAATTAAGAGTAGTTTATGAGTCTTATCTGCAAGTTCCTAGCAAATACTCAATAAATATTATGATTGAAAGTGCTCCAAGAGCCTCAAAGAAATATAAATAATATTTTATCCCCCAAAGATATTAAAAATATTATTTTGGGTTCGATTACAGTTGGAGGTCAAAGTGGAGATTTGGTTTCTAAGTTACTCTAAGACTCACCTATCTGAAGTATATGCTAAAATGATGTCTGAATGTAAAAGTATCTGATTTCTGTAATGGTTCTAAATGAAAGCTTCTTAAGAAGACCCCACTATATAAATTATCAATCTCTGTCAGTGGTGGTTAACAGCATGCTCTGAGAGTGCTGATTAAAACAAAAGGTCAGAACAAACACCAGTGCTCCAGAGACTCTTGTAGATAATAGTGTAATTAAAATGTAACTCTAGACTGCTCCATGCTTACTATGTCAGCATCTTTCCAGCAGGGAATGGCCAGAGAGCCCGGCAAACTCAAGCAGTCACAGTAGAAAGTGGCAGGAGATATCTGCTGAAGGAGCAAATAGATAGGCATCAATGTTATCAACTTGTGCTACATACTGGAACTCAAACAGCCTTTTTCTTTTCTTCTTTCTTCTTTCCCTTCCCTCTCTCTCTCTCTTTTTTTTCCCCCCTTCTTTCAGAGTGCATGCTGTCCTGTCTTTTGTTCTGGCAGAGATAAGATGTATAAATTATGAGTGGTTGACAAAGTATACTTCAGTGCCTGAGGCAGCTCATCAATCATTTTCCACATGTCGACAGGTAATTGATGCGAGCCCTGCAGGCGCATCTCCATCAGGTAAAAGGAGGAAGGAATTAAATCTGCTGTCATGGTTTGAGCAGATGATCTGTATTTAACATTCTTTTTAATTTAGAAGTTGTTTATTTTAAACTGTATTTGGCCGTTCTTGCTCCCTCCATATCTCTCTCCACCTTGCTCAGTCTCCCCAAGACCTCACAGGGCAGGCAGAGTGTAACTGTCTGTACTCAATGTGCCATATAAAAACCCTTCAGCAGGGTGAGAGGGTGCCCCAGCATTGGACAGCAAGAGACCACCCAAAGACTGTTGGGGAGCAGCTAAGGAACTTACTTTCTACTTCACTGAAGCTTAACATCAAAGATATTGCTTGTCAGGCAATTATCTGTCAAGTGAGTTAGGTTCTGATCAATCTGGGATACTAAATACACAGACTTTTTCCTTTGGTTATTATCTTTACTCCATTTAGCTACACCTCTCAATCTGTTTACATTTCTTGTCTTTGAACAAAGTATTTTAAAGTTAAAAACTCAGGGCAGAGACAGAGAAGAGGGAAGTAAGAAATGGTATTGGGTCCAACTGGAATGGATTTAATTTTCTTCAGAGCAGCTTACATAATGCTATGGATGAGATTTACAATCAAAACAGTGCTGACAACACACAAATGCTTTAGCTATTGTTAAATAGTGTTTGCCCACTCTTTTAACAATGGCTGTTCCTCACTCTGCTCCCACAGTGAATACACTGGGTGTGTGCAAGGGCTTGAGAGGAGACACAAGCAGGAAGAGGGACCAAACTGAGAAGATATTCCACGCCATGTACTGTCACACTCAGCAATTACCCAGCCAGGAGAGGGTTTAGGAGTGTGAGCCATCCTGTGCTTGGGAACTGCCTGGGCATGGGCCACCCAAGTGAGGTGGTGAGTGACTGCATCACTTGCTTTGGTTTGGGGTTTTGTTCCTCTTACAGTTAAGTGCACTACATCAGTTCTTTGTAATCTATGTTAGCTACAATTTACTCTGAAAATCCACTGGAAGATGTAAATCCTGCACAACGTGTAATCTCAAAACATTAGATACTATCCTTAATGCAATTAAGCATTCTGCATGGGCTGGAGCTGAGCCTTTCCACCACAACTGAGCAGGATTTGTTTGACAAGATGCTGAACACCAGAACTGAGATTGTGCTGCTGAAGGATACCATCATATCCATTGTTCTACTGTGGGTGGAGGTGAAAGACAACTGTTACAGGAAAGTTTGTGTTGGTAACACTCTGTATCTTATATACATTCCCAGTTTGGGCTGGAAATAGTACAAAATCAAGAAAATAGTGCTCAAAAGGTTCATCAACACTGACACAGAAGAGCTTCCTCCATGAATTACACAATATTGCCAACACAAAGGCCCTCTAAATCCATGGCTTAGTAGCACAATGCTCCCAAAACACAACACAGATGGACTGCAGAGGGAGAAAAGCTTTCACATCATTCACCAGTGAAAACAGAAAGACAAAAGACCTAGTACAAATTCCAACAGTCCCCATCAGTTTCAAACCAAATCTTACTGGAGTACAGAAACAATTGATTATATATTAGCTATCAATAAACAATGTTCATACTGATTTTTAGAATGAACCATAATTAACTGTCCTCTGGCATAGTTTGAAGAGGGCCTGAGCAATAAGAAGGAAGTGGAAGACAGAAAGAAGTCTATGAGTTTCTGTCACGGCCATTCTGAAATGCTTCAAGAAAAGAAGCTTAGATCACGGAGAGGAAAACATTAAAACCAAAAAATTGAACTACAGAAGTGTAACATCAAGCATAAAAAACCCATAACAAAGGTAAGAAATCTTACACTAGGAAAGGGTAGAGGAAACATCCTGAAAAGGACAGCTGTCTCCCTGATGAATAACACAGGTGATCAATTCATTAAGAAATGTGACTACACCTAAGAACATCTAAAGACATTACCTTGAAGAGACAAATTTGAAAAAAAAAAAAAAAAAAACAAACAAAAGGAAGGGGGTAATGTTAGAAGTGTTTTGGGGATGAAGAACACCTTACAAGAATAGAAAATGCAAAGTATTTATAGGTCTGATTCAACAAAATATTTCCAAAACTTTAAATATTGGTTCATCTCTGTAGTTAAGTGTAAGAGTTGAGATTTGCAGTGCTGAAGCATACATTTCCAGTGATTTGTCAAGTGCAGTATATCGTGCTTCTATCTAAAATAACGACTCTATACTACTATTCAACAAATACAGTAACAACTCAGCAGCAACATGTATCCCTTTGGTCTCCAAAACCAAAATGTGCTTCCTATATTAAAGAACAAAATACTAAATATTAAATTTTAGCCTTAACACCATGTATATATGACATATACAGCCATAAAATCTGAAAAATAAACTGAGTCATTTCAAGGAAAACACAAACTTTTGCTTACAGTCTAAAAAAAGAATTAATGAATAATTTCATTCAAGGTCAAAATAATGAGACTTTGATCAAAGTATAAAAATATTGTTTCTAAAACATTCCTGATCAAATTCTTATGCATTTCATAAATAATATATCTCATTTTATACTATATCATTGGTTAGTTTATATACTTCCAATTAATTTTTCAACTCACATGAGCATGATTTTGAACCAAACTATATTTTCTAAAATTCTTTCGACACTGAAACTAATAGATTATAATAACACTCCTGATCCATCCAGAAAAGTTGCCAAGATCAGTTTGCTTCATAAAGATATTAAACTTGAGTAAAAATCATAAATTATTTTGCAGTGAGGAAAAGATGGAACATAAAAGAAATTTGAAGTCTGTTCCTTAAACAAAACACAGCACCTTTTAAATGCAAAGAAACAAGAGGTCAATAATATTGGGTTTGTGCTACTGCTCTAATGTCACCCACATAATCCACTGCACACAAGCCCGAAGTTTCTGCTCATGTAACATAAAGCACTTTATTACATGGCACACACACACAAATTCTTGTCAAAGTTAATATTTGTCGGTACAACAGAAGCCAATCAGTGAGTTATCAAGGATGAAGAGTAAGAACTTCTGTTTAGCCTGGAGAGAAGTCTAATTAAAGTTCTCTAGCCCTAAGTACTTCACGGTGCTTGCCAGATTCAGACTGGCTGCTGACAACTTGAATCTCCTCTTTAGTCCTGAATAGAGCTTTTTCAGCATTCATTTTGATGTGGAGGCTTTAATCTGGCTGCCATTTCCAACACATTTTATCAGCCCTGAAAAAGGCTTTTTGTTTATTCCAACTGGCAACTTTTTTTGACAGTGAAGTTATAGGCTGGCAAATGTCAAAAGTTCCATTACAAATCTTCCTTTCTTCATTTCTGTCTTGACTGGTATTAGACTGATTAAGTTAAGTACTTATCACAGCCAAATTTTTACCAGCAATTTGACTGCTTTCTTCCTCTGTTGATCTCCAGATCAGCAATCCCTCACAATTCAGGGTACCCTTGATCTCTGTCTAAAAGCATGGAAGGCACACATAGCCTCAAGAATAAATATAAAATATATAAATATCAATAAATATATTGGTAAATGAGATCATGACAAATAATGCAAACTTTAAAAGTTACGCTCACAATGTCAAATGCACAGGTCATGGATAATATAAATATTTGGTAATGAATGCCAAACATACGAGTATGAGAAGAGAGATGCCCTCTGCTATAGTACCCTCTCAAGAGCCATCTGTTGAACCAGATAAAACCAATGAACTGATATATTTCTACATGTTCAGCAGATTCTTGTTCTTCCAAACCCTGAATAAAACTTTTCTGCAAAAGGATGGCGAATAGGAACAGAGCAGGCCTGCATAATCTACTCCAATATTTTGAATCTATTTTGCACTGTATTTAATTATTAATTTCTGAGAGATTTGCATTCACATCCTGGTACTCTGATTTCATTGTGGCTGATCTCCTACTGCCTTGAAGTTTAACTCAGTAAGTTTGATTAACCTGGGCAAACTAATCTTGATCCTTAGCAATGTAAATTACTCGATAGTTCTAAAGAGCACAAGGTCCTTCTCACCAACTCTTGTACTCAGGATTGTGTAGGAAGTCATTTTTCCCTAATGGTGTGAACCAGCTTTTGCTGAGCATCTCATGGAGAGGCAGCACCACCTCCAATCTGGTTCCTGAACTAGTCAGACCCTCCACCTTCTTACAAGCAGCACTCTATTTACTGAGCTAAAGAAACAGACTTTCCTCTGGTATCAATCATCATAGTTCATAAAATAGGATTCCACATCATTAATTAATTTTCAATTTTATTGAGCATTTGACTGCTTAGCATGCTTTCCAGACAACTGTTTTGAGCATCAGCACCCTTGTTGGCAATTCTCAAACTGCACAAGCTTTCTAATTAAATTAAGCTTTGCTGTGTGTGAAGAAAGAAGGGAATATTTTATTCTAACTTTATGTAGATGAAGAAACACAGTAGTCACTTGCTCAAACAAGCTGATGAAAACATATTGCCTCTGACTTAGATCCTGTGTTCTAAGCATGAGGACATTGCAGGATAAATTTATCACCATATAATGTAATTGATCAAATAACGTACAAACCCCTAAAAAATCAGACCACAAAATACTTTGTGCAGGCCACAAGAGAAGCATTCTCTTCACTATCATATAACTGCTACAAATTAAAAATTATCATCTAATGATTATCACTGATTTAGTCATGCAAATGACTTAATATCATACCGGTGAAAACGTGCAGGCTGGTGTCACCAGCAATTATGCTTTTATGAACTGGCACAGTTCATGGGGAACAAGACTTAAGCTGATGCAAATTACTTTAACAAAGTGCCCCTAAACCAATTTCCAGATTGGGAAGACAGGAAAGCAAGGAAAGGAACAATTCAGATTCCATTACTATTCAAACTTGCATTTTTATGCTGAAATGTAACATTCTGGTGCTTGGATAGATGATTATTAGAAATTGGAATCAGAATTATTAGAATTAGCATTACTAGCATTTGCACATAAATATATAAGATAGAAACTAGTGGGAGCTGGCCAGAGCATAAGCAGATCTGCAAATGTTCTTCTCTCAGTCTGAGGAAGGGAAAAAGCACTATACCTTATGGAAAGAGTCACCAGAAGTGTAAGTATAAAAGACCAAACAAAAGAAAAAAAAGCATGTTCATTCAGAGAAGAATGTAATGTGCAACTTCATATTTAAGTACGTTCATCCCTTCCTCTAAAGAAAAATCCAGCATGAATATGACGAGGAGCATACATATTTCCTACCCCTGAAAACCTAACAAATTTCCACAAAGATAACTGCTCTTCCTGTAAACTTGTCTCATGTCTACTCAAGAGCAGAGAGCAAGGCAATGAACAAAAAACATTAATGAAGAAAACACATTTTTCTTGCCAACATTCTTCTCTACATATCTGAACTTCAGAGCTTGTTCATAAAATATTTATTTCTGGTTGAGAACCAGAATGTTTGCCATGCTGTCTAGCATTGCAGAGCACTAAACAACTATCCTATGTAAAGGCAGAAATCCATATTTCTCCACAGATGTTTTGTTCAGAAGATACAGGTTGTCTCTGTCTCAACAATCCTTAAGTGACATTTTGTGACATAAGCTATTTTTAGTCATCCTGAAGAGAAAGCCAGCATGACTCCAATTTCATTTTATGGTATGAACAAAATTTTTTATGAATAATTGCCACCATTGCTTTTGTGCTGCTCTTGGGCCTACTCACGTTTTAAGTTTACAGCAAAACGTTTCACAAATATGATGAAAAGTCCTGCTTAAAATCATTCCACAAATGGGCAGTGACTGAAGAAAATATCCATCTCCTAAGGGATTATTTGTTCATGGAAAAATTAAAATAAAAAGAAACAGGAACAGATCAGGGATAAAATATACCCTAGGAATTTTTTTCTCTGCTTTTAAAGATAACCTTGTTCGATTTTTTTTTTTTAAGTAAATAATGCACGACCTAAAATGTGAACTTTTCTAAGCAGGATATTACAGTAGTATGACCTTATATCAAAGCTCACAAGTTATTTGAAATTAAGGAATATAAGTGAAAACCGCATTCTTTAGATGTGGACACAGATACCTACATATACCCCACATACACACTTAACTGAACTATTTTCAATAAAATTTGTAAACTGCCCACGAGTCAACAAGTTTGAAAAGTTGATCTTATAATTTTTCAGGTGTCATATTCCAAACTAAAGAGGAAAAAGAAAAAAAACAACAGAGAAGTTAAGGTCAACTGTAAACCATTTATTCAGCAGTTTGGAGGTGAGGAAAAAAGTAAAAAGAAAGAGCACAGTAGCTTGAAGGTTGCATTTCAATCTGTTACCTAATTACCAGAAATACAAACTAAGAAATCAATTCTGTTCATATACTTTCATGAATGATGACTTCCACCTGGCAGCTCCTAAGAGAAAATATCTGCTCTATTTTACTTGCTCCCACTTCCAATGAACAAGCAATGAAAACCTTGGACATGTCTATTTAATAATATGGATATAACAATCCAACAGAATACTCAGAAATTCAACACCAAAGCTGACTAAAGCAATTTTTCCTTTGCCACACACAGGGGCACAGTTGCACAGGATTAGGGTCATTCATATGGAAAAATTTAAACTGAAAAGAAAAAAAAAATAGTACTCTTCAAGGGGGAAAAAAACCTCAAACCATAATATACTACTAAACCTGCATTATTTACCCAAGAGACAATCTCTCAGATTTATTGTGCTTACTTGTATAAAAGCAACTTTCTCTAGCCTAAAGACGGTGTATCTAAAAGCTCTCCAGTTTCTTCTGTCAGCTGGGACAATAAAAGATACTTTTCTTCTTATGAATTTGGACTGTATATATATCTTTAGATCAACAGTGTTACAAAACCACTACTGTTAAAGCATCTTCTAAAGAAGTTAATAGGACAAAGAAGAATGAAAAGACAGCATTTAAAGTATCAGATTCGTAACTATTATGAAAACCAGAAAAGAAACACAGCCCAACAACTATCTACACAGGGGTATGCCTGCCTGCCTCAAGAAATGTCCACTTTTGCATTAAAATATCAACTTTTGTCCCAAAAGCATTAGCACAACCTTCCTCGTGTTCCATCACATCATATTCCACCACACTACTCTGTAACAGGATGTAATTACTTCAAACTCTTTCCAAATCTTTATAATTTTCTGGTGTTAGACCAATGTGATCCTTGATTCCTCTTCTCCAGTAACTTCTGGAGATTTGGCCTCTTTGAGCATCCCACTAGGACTGGAGATCAAGATTAACATACCAAAACCCCCTTACTGTTAAAGCCAGAGAGCTTTAAAATTCATCTCTTACTCCTGTAATAACCAGGACAGAAAGACACTGTGAAAAAGGGCTAAAAACTCCCACTGAACAATTCTCCAACTTTGAAAGATCAGGAATCAATCTTCTTGAAAAGATAGTTTAACTGGTACCTCTGTTACAGGACAGAGTGCACTGAGCAGGACACATGGTCAAATTCCCATGCATTGAAATAATTCTGTGTTGTATTTTTAAGATTTGGGGTTATCCTGGGAACACTGCACAAGCAGGTAAGAGGCAGGAAAGCAGAACTAAAGAACCAGATGGCTAACCTGCTGGTGAGAATTCACTACGATCTAAAAAATATTTACTCTTTCTAGCAGAACATATTCAGGCTAAGATGTCTATATGTACACTTATATAATATCCTTCATTAATTAATAAATAAAACATAGGTTCCATATTCCATATGCTCATTTAATTTATCCTTGTTCTCTCTCTTTTTTTTTATGTGATTAAATTAAATTGATATTCTAATTAATAATAATTATAAATGCAAAACCAGAAAGTGCAATTGTTCCCTGGTAGCCAAACCTTTCCACAGGAAGGCCAAGTCCTGAATGTTTAGACAGAAATGTAAAATGTTTACATGACCAAGTCAAGTTTTTGCAGTTCCTGTCAGTGAAAAAGATTCATCCTGAGTTTACAAGATTTATCCCACTGTGAAACTGGCACTCAGACAATAGACTCTTTCAGCTGTGTTTAGTCCTGTGAGTCACTGAGCCCAAAAAGGGAGCTGGGGATGCCACATTGCTTTAATTCACATGCTAGTTAAAAAATAATTTTTAATAAATAAATAAATAAATTATAATTAAAAAAATAAAAATCAAGCCCGGTGTAACACCTTCAATGTTTAGGAGAAAATGGTGAGTAGAGAAATACATGGTAATGGAGGAGAATTGACAGGACAGCAGTGGTAAGGGAAGGACACACCAGCTATTTGGTAGTACCCAGGATTGCACATCCTTCACCTCAAAAGTACCGAGTTTCATTCCTTTGCACTAAATTTAAGTTTTATTGTGGTTGCTACCAGTAAAAGCTAAACACAAAATTAGTTTTTGCTTATACTGCATCATGTTCAAGACACACAGTCCTTTGGCCATTCTTCCCAGAGAGGCTGAGAGTCTCCCTCACTGGACATAGCCAAGAACTGCCAGGACACAATTCTGTGCCATGGGCTCTACAATGACCCTGCTGGAGCAGGAAGGTTGCACCTGATGACCCCACTGTGGTCCCTTCCCAACCTTACTCATTCTGAGATTCTGTGATTAGTTCTGAACATTGCCTTGGGCCACAGAGATATTTAATGAATAGGACATTTAAGGGACAGTAGAGTGGATTTTACAAATGAAATATCACATCTTTAGTCTCCTGAAAAGCACCTTCAGCTCATGTATCTTAGGTTATTTATGCTCTTACAGCCTTGATGTATTTCATGTGGTAGTAACCATGTAGACCAGAATTTCAACCCAAGATGTGAATTAAATGGTATATTATATATATATAAGTACAGCAGTTTTCATGTTCACAACACCGTAATTCATTCTGTGTTATGCTGACATTAATGTTAAAATCTACAGATATTCAGTATAACAATCGCATAGTAAGTCAGAATCCAACTCAAACCTTTAGGAGACTTTTTCATTTTAGTAAGAACTTCTGAAGGGAAAAAATATTTACTATCACTTGGCAGAGTATCACAATGTATTAGGCATTTAAAGGTTATCATAAAGTGCCACACCTCTCAATCAATGTTTACCATTTGAGACAACTAATTCCTGAGAATATCCTCAGGAAAATAACTGTCTCATGCTCCCTAGATCAGAGTGCTAATTTTAATCTTTCAGAGGACTCTGCTAACAAGAAAACTAAACTTTACTTGAAAATCACAGTTACATTTATGAGACAACTGTCTGAAACAAATGAGACAATCCTCAGTAACTAGAAAAGGCTGATAACTTAATAGACCCAGACCTTCCAGAACGTGACACACAGGCTGTATCCATATCAGCAATTCATTTAGCAATACAAGCAGATTTGTTACTTGAAACAGTCAGGCTTAAGGCTTTTCACACTGCCTCCCAATTATTTCAACTAGATTTAAAGGCCTACAAGCACCCAATACATATTTCAAGCGACTTCAGCTGAGGGGACCTGACACTCGTATTACTTGTGAGTAGATCATAATCAATAAACAAATAGCATGCAAAGATTTGTGCCAGATAAATCTCCTCTTAACTAAAACTGCACTATGTTTCCTTACCCAAATAAAGACAAGTTGTGAAAAATCTATACAGCTCCTTTTGGGGAAAATACAGCTTTCTAAAAATTCTTACAAATCCCAGTAAAACACAGCAGCAACCTTCTAACAAAATGAAGTAGGAATAAACAAATGTAAAACTCTGTCTTATTGACCATGGCAGACTTTTTCCTGTGTTGAGATCTCCAAGAGATAAGGCACAGCTTTACACTTGGACTTGTAAAGCTCTTTTCTAAAGGAAGAGATCTCTCCATTCTATCTCTGACCACACAGTTCTTTTCCAAGTGAAGGTTGGACTTACAAGTGAAATAATACTCTAAAATCAACCTCAATCAGTGTTTTGTCACTCACCCTTTTCATAATGAAATATTGCATGATTTCACATTTAGTATGGATATAGACTGATTATAGGACATATGTACACATATCCTCAAGTACATCCATATGTAAGTAAGTTCTACCGGTGGAATCAAATATTAGCAATGTGGTTTCTTCCTACACTTTCTCTCAGTTTTTCAGGTTCTTCAGCATAAATAAAATTTACCTATTTTTCAGAAATGCTGAGCCTGTATAAAAGGAACACTTGAAGATATAATTTTTTTCTCTTATTTGTACAAAAGTCAGTCTATTTTCCAAGTTTCCAGGATGTCTTCTGACACAGTATAAATGTATTTTGAGCACTGAAAAGAATGAAGAGGGGAATCCTTGAGGACCATTTTAGAACTATGGAATCATCAGCAACAAAGTGATTTAAAGATTCCTTAGTGTTAAACAGATCATATTTATAGTGGAAGACAGCCTACTACGTGACTATTAAATTGAAGACTTCACTCACTTTTAGGAGTAATTTGCCACATGGTCGTCAAGCACTGTCATTGCAGCTGTCAATTTTTCTTTTATGACTGTGCAATTAGCACAACTTCCAAGGTACAAGTGTGAACAACACAATTCCCCTATTAAAATCATGTGGCTTCACAGTATATCAAATAAAACAGGTATGAATGAATTGCTAATAGTGAAATCAGCCACCCACAAACAAAACCACCAGCAAAGGAACAGAAGATGATGTCTTAATAGTTCAGTTGGATCTACCTTTACTGTTGCTGTTAATAGAGGAAGGAACACAAAGGGTGAAATCTGTGAAAAGTCTTTCAGTTTCAGAAGGACTAAAGCAGGCCCCTCCAATGACAGCCCCTATCTTGGTGACTATGTTGTGCACAATATGAACTGCTTGGAAGGGACACCAGAGGATGACAAGGAAGAAAAATTATCTCAGCATGTTTTAAAGGGCAACAGGTCTGAAAAAGAAACTAAAGAGCAACTCTAGCTGTCGATAAAGTGGAGTAATTGAGCTGCTAAAAGGTCTGGATGCAAAAAATCATTTATCCAAAACCCATCCTTGAATTCAGTAAGCTGAACACTCACAACCCTTAGTCTTGGCTGTCGTTCAAGTGTAATGGATGGCTTAACATCTGACACATACAGAATAAGACACCACTTCTGCCAACATCCCTGGATTTGCACCATCCTGAACCAACTATGTGCATTAAAATCTTTGCATGTAAAGCTTCACACACCTCTCCCAGAAGCTATGCCAACTGCCAAGCTCACTGGTGTGACTTCCTGCCTTTACAAACCTATTTGGATTACCAGGTAGCTCTTCCAATTTTCACCTTTTGAAACGAGTATTTCTGTGATTTCAAATCTGAACCTTTTGGAAGTTCATCAGCTTGAACCTTTTGCTCACTTTTCACTTCATGTATCTAATGTATGACATATCATCTCTATGGACATATCATCTCTATGAACTGTGCAAATGTGGTCTGTAAAGTTCTCCCCTCTTTCAAAGAAGGTTAATTAACACATCCTGAAAAATCCTGGGATCCTCACACAGAAGTTACTTTGTGGCCGCCCCATAATGAATTCTTGAAGTTGAGATGAGCAGAGCAGGCAGAGGAGAAATAAAATATTGCTGAGATTAACAGATACAAACACTCCTAAATCCTCACTCATACAAACGTTTATGTTTGTCTTCAAGCCTCATTAAGTAGCAAATACACCTGTGAAAATCTCTTATTAGAGTAGTTGAAATCACTTCTCATCTTGAGAAGTCCAGAAACATTGTCCAAAATAAGTGAGAAGAGATGACTCCAGTCCTGAAAGACAAGAACATAATTTGTTGTTTCTAGCTACAGTAGATTCAAACATACCACAACAATATATATTATAATTCTTGATTGAATTGCTCAGAGTTTTCAGTAAATTCAAATGAGATTTGTCAAGAGATAAAAATTGAAAAAAATATTGGCTTTTTTAATATGGTTGAAGTATAGCCCAAAAAACTTCTAAGTGACTGTCTTTTTTGCCTTTTTTTTTTTTTTTTTACAACAATATTTCACCCATTTATAATTACATACCCTAGACTGTGGGAACTCAATTTCAAAATAAAATCTGCGTTTATTTGTATATTTGCTTTCTGCCTTTCATAGAGTGGAAATATTTCAAGCAAGATTGATTTTCCTTTATTAAAGAAGAACTTGCTAATTTTTCAGTGTTGGTGTGTCACATCTTGCTGGAGAAAATGTTGTCTTTCTAATGGGAATAACTTTATTTTAAATACAAGAAGGGAGAGGTAAAAGTTCTGTTCATTCCTTTCCCCATTTTTCAGTTTTAATATAATGATACTGTTTAAGGTCAACCTTAGTAAAAGCTGGCCTTAGGGAAGCCTGAATTTGGCACCTATACCAATTAGGTAAAATCCCTTTGGTTTCTCTGAAATACCCTAAGATGTATTTTATCCCAAATAAGCCCTGAGAAAAGGCCCTACACACCATATAAGACATAGGATCCCCAAGCCACTAGCTCTACCAGCTAACTGTGTTGTTAAAATTATAGCAATTTATTCATTTCCTGCTTCTTGAGAGCTTAGGGTTTTTTTCTCTTTTCATGTTTTGTTTGTTAGACTTCAAATATCTGGCTTTCCTTTCTATTCTACCACATGAAGTAATCAGCTGACTTGAAAATGCCAAGTTTTCCACTGTGCCTTCTCCAGAGGATAATATGAATGTCCACTGTGGAAAAAACAGAATTTCCATATTTGGGGCTCTATGACATTTTCCCAAACACTCACACAACAATATTTTAATATGCACTTACAATGCATCCTACGCACATTCATTTAGATTCAGATTTCTTATTTTACCTTTCTTATCACACAAGAAGCTTTGTTGTTTACTTCTAAGAACATCCCACTAGTAAACAATGCAATAAAGAACTCTTTCAATAATGTTTTATTCTGATGCATTAAACAGCAACAATCACTAAATATCTAGAATAAATTAGGGATCTTTCTTCCACATGCGAACATTTTTCTATAATTTTTGCCCCTCAAGGAAATGCTACACTGAAAAGAAGAAACTGTTACAGCCAGACAGGGATTTTCAAGGTACAATCCTTTTCCCAAGATCCCACTGCATTTTTAACTAATTCCATATGCTTTAGTGCCAGCAGACTGAGCATCTCCCCAGCAAAAGCAATCTATGCTGCCCTGCCACTTAGGCATGAGGAGCACCAGTGCTATCAAGGCTTGTCATCTTGCCTATTAGCTTGATGTCTTTATTCACAGGCCATCTGCACCACTGAGAGATACCAAGGCAGCTAATGTCAATATGAACAAATTCCTCTTCTTTTACAAGAAATGTCAAACATAGGACAGAGCAAGAATGACCCCAGGAATACCAACAGATGTTAGCTACAAGGCTTTAAAAGAGGGGGAAAAAATCAATCTTTCCTACTGGGACTAATTAAGATGAAACGAAGAGCAAAAGTAAGAAAAAAAAAAATCACATCACATTATCAGGAGCTTCATACATACTTTCTAAGCTCATTATTGGCATATTGCCCCATGGTCTTTGAAAAACTGGCTAAAAAAAAAAGTAGTTGGGTAGCTGGCACAGTATTAGAAAGATTCTCTATGTAATTCTCACAGTCCTAAGCCGAATTACATAACAGATCATGACAAGAAAAATTATATATAATTATTAGCAAAGTACTGCTTCAAGTAGAAATGAAGCACAGCAGAATTTACACTATAAATGCACACATTAAAAAGATTCCTAAGATAAGGAAGTCCAGACATAGTAGAGTACTTGGGCATTCAGGAATGCCCAAAGTGACATTTTTAGATTTACTTGTAACAAAAAGATGATCCCTTCTACCATAGATGAAACACCAGAGTACAAAATTTAATGGTCATTTCTGTGCCCACATTCATAGGCTGACAATTAGCATCACTTGGCAAAGAAGAGAGGGACAAAACTATTGTCATGACAAGAGAAACTGTGTGGGTAGTTATGGTATATTTTAAAGATGACGGGTGAGAAGAGATGCATTAAAAGTATCTCCATGTCCTCTTTCACAGCAGGAGCTCAGCTAGAACTCAGGTCTGTGATTAACAGAGAGGCCAAGCATTTCAGCCCTGTGATTGTGCTGTCCCTGCAAGCTACAATATGACGGAAACTCATTTTCTACTCATTTTCAGTTCATATTCCATCTTGGGACAGACAGAAGGATATGGTTGTAAAGAACAGCTGAGCTCTCCCATGGCCATGCAGCAGTGGCAAGATGGACCTACTCATATCTTAGAGGCTGCTGACCACATACATAGATTTTCCAAAGCTGTGCCTCCATGTGCTCGAAAAAACATACAGACAGAGCTAAAGCAGAAAAGCTCTATCCTGCATACACAAATCCCCACTGTCCAGCCCACTCAAATAAGCATTCTGCTTGCACAGTTTCAGGTAGTCAGCAATCAGAAATCAGATCTTGAAGTAGCAGAGGGGCACATTAAGTTCATTGCAGGGCTAGCTATGCCACTGAGGAGTGGGATATTTCTCCCTCCCCCCATTCCTGGCATTGACAGTAAATGTCTCAAAAGAAAACCAGAAAACCCCTGACACAATTCATTCACTGGCAGCGGCTGTTCTCTACAAGGCTCAATACAGGTCTGGAGACAAATATCACTGTACAAGTTGCATACACAACATGGACAGCCTTTCATGTCCAATGCTATATTCAAAAATTTTAGTGAACATTTTGTAGACACATAAGTTTATTTTCATTTTATTACAGCAGCCTATTACATTTTGTCTGGATGATGATGTTGATATCCATTCCATTCCAGGTGCTCTTCCACAGCGATGTTTAACCAGTCTTGGAGTCATAGGCCTTAATTACAATTAATTCATAAGCTCCTTGTACACTATAAACACACTTCCTACAAATTAAAGAAACAGAGCCATCCTTGCAACTCTCTATGGAAACAGGTATTACGCTTTCATTAGTGTTACTGATAACAACAGAAACACACCTGAACTATTACAAAATACAACAGATGCACCTCCCTACTACTAAGATTCATTAGGGTAATTCTAAATTCAGGTAGAGTGCCTCAGGCACTGGCACAAATGACATAAATGCTAATGTGATCACACTGGAATATTCCACCATGATACTGCTTTTCTACTTCTGGATTAGCAGATTACCCCTAAAATTAACATGCCCTTCATTAACTACTCTTAGACAGCAAAGTTCCATGTGTTTTTCTTGCTTTGATTACCCCTAAGGGTTACACAGAGGGTTAAAAAGTGAGTCTTGTCTCCTCTTGCATCAGACAAGCACCTCATATCCAGCCTTCCTTTCTGATTTACTGATCAAACAATAGGAAAGTATCTACAGTGACAAGAGTTTGAAAAACTGATAGCAAAGTTTGAACCAAACAATAGCTAGGCAAACTATTTACAAGAGAAGTTGTCACAATTTATCAAACTCCATCACTTCTGTTGGAACCGAGTAAGAGATAGTGCTTGAAATTGCTATTAAAATCTTTATGCTGCAACAGATTTGTACATTTGTGGATTTTTTTTTAACAAAAATAGAATTGGACTTCAAATCTGTAGTGTTCAAGTGAGAGATTTTTGGTTCACTCCCTCTGTAGCTCCTAGGGCTTATTACCTATATTCTATTTGCCACTCTGTGGCCATGCACACTGAGGAGCTTTCCCATCTCCAGTCCCTGGTCCACTGAAGTGTGTCCGTTTCTTCTATTCATTCTATATTGGGAAAACCACTCTGAAAAATGACCTTTTGCCTAGCCAATAAAGATTCAGAGAGTGTAAATTATAGCATATGGCAGCTGATTTGCTCAAGGGAGCCTGGCATTTACCATACCCAAAGCTGGATCTGACAGTTTAAATAGTGGCAAAGAACAAAAAAATTGGTCTTAAAACCACAGAAATGAGAGCCTTTATTCAGAATGGCTCCCTTTAAAATTGTGAAAATGCAAACTAAAGTCCAATTAAATGTAAAGTCTAATGTTGGAGCACAATAACTTAACTAGGGCTGGTTCTTTTCCTTCTGTAAAGGGAAAAGAAGCCATTCTTGTCAAAGATGCATAAAGCTGAGAAAAAAAAATCACATGCAAAAGAAAATTGACTTTTTATAAATAAACTGAGGAAGATACTCTGCATATCCTAAAAGAGAAACTGAAAAAAGCAACATTATAAATGGCTAAAAACAGTATCAAACACCAATAACAATGGTATAACAGCGGTAAGATTTGCACAGAAGCAGCTCCTTCATTTGACAAAGAGGGAAATCCTATTCTCTGGTTTCACTTTTGGTTTTGTTTTAAAAATCAACTGCATGCAGGGGGAATTCCACAAGGACCCTGGTGCTAACATTCTCCTCTCTGCCTGTGTAGTACTACAAGGATATTTTATACCATTCCTGTGATTAAATGGAAAGGTCTATTTATCTATTTAAAGGAAAGATGATACTTTAGCAGTTCTCTTGCTAATTCTGTGCTGTGTGATGTTGAAGGTGGAGTGTGTCAGGATACTTAAGCTGGAGATTTGAACCTATGACCTAAGAGGTGAAAGTACTCTGGAAGATATAAAATACCTTACTAGATAACCACCACCTAATAAAAACGAATGAGGATTTTTATAAACCATTTTAACTTCCAAGATTGTCTTGCCCTAAATGGAGCAGTATTGATGAGAATGAGATAGATTATATATACTGGCACAGGAAAATGCTGCGCTAAAGCATCAACTCTATCAAGCCTTATCTGTGCTGAAGCAAAGAATCTTCCCCTCTTGCCATAAAACACAGTGTGTGGTATTTTATCTAGTCCATACACACACACGATAGATCTACAGTCTCCTCCAGCATATCAGAAAGTGTAAACCAGTGGCGATAATGTGACGTGTTGTGCATTTTACCAGCCCAACTTGGCAATGCTATAATTCTTCAATAACTATGGAACATCTGCAGTTTTTTGATACTTACTATGTTTCATTCCCATGATGCTCTCGGTGTCTGTTCAGAGTACAGAAAGGTCAACCAGCCCATCTGGAATCCTCCCCATTCATCCATTCTCGCGTGCTGCCTCTTTTGCAAAAGGAGTTTCTGCAGAATTTGTCACTTCCACCTGTTCTGACAGGTTATCCCTGCCTGACCTGGAGATAGCCCGTGGGGACATTAATCATACAACAGTCTGAGCTGTGAAAGAAACAAGGCTTGGCTGGATACTGTTACAGTCTCTGTCACCTACTAATCATGTCCTGTGACACAGAGGGGTTTAATCAGATGGTCAGGTTTCTCATTAATCATTGTGGCCTCACAATGAAACCCTTCTCAGGGAGATTAAAGTTTAGACGATCTTCTCCACCCTTGTTCCTGTCCAAATGCCTAAATTTAGCTCGATTCCCAAGGACAATAATTCAGGCTCCAACTCATATTTCCTACTTTCCAAAGGCTGAATTTTAAGTTTCTTATAGTGACTTAGCACGTGAAGCTTTCCAATGAGGAAAAAAAAAAAAACAAACACAAATACTTACAAAGAGAGAGAGAAAAAGAGAAATAAATATATCAATAAAGTAAACCAAGAAAATTCTCAGAATGCATATAGAAATGAAGACATATAATTATATCTGAGCCATTATAATAACATAAAGGCAGCATTAATTTGCAATTAATCAAC
Source organism: Zosterops lateralis (assembly GCF_965231275.1). Taxonomy (NCBI): domain Eukaryota; kingdom Metazoa; phylum Chordata; class Aves; order Passeriformes; family Zosteropidae; genus Zosterops; species Zosterops lateralis. The sequence goes on from NC_139768.1 coordinate 6,331,063, forward strand.
ATGAATCTATAAGACTCAATTGTAAAAAAATTAATCCATTCTAACAGGTATTTGCTACAAGGAACTTCTGTCCTTTTATAGTCAATGTTCTGTCTTCCACTACAGCCAAATGAAGTAACTTCAGGAAGCAAAGAAGATATAAAGGTAATAATCAAGTGATTCTCAAACCAGAAACAGCTCTATCAAAACCAAAGCAAGACATTAATTTGCTTATGCACTTTAATCCTGATATTGTTTCTAATTTCCTAAGTTTCAAAAGCCAAACAAGCTCCAACACAGATTCTACTGTCTTGGCAAGTTGGCTTTGCACTTCCTCCCCATGTTTACTTTGCCTGCACCATACAATTACGGGAAACACGTATAATTTTGCCTTCTAAATCATGAAACGCGCATACTTTATCAACATCTAAATCACCTCTCATCTTGGTTGGGGCTGGGGGGTGGAGGGCTGTCAGCAGGAGAAGACAGACAGGATGGGAAAAGGAGCAACAGCCACCACATGATTAACACGGTCTCCTACCTGCCTGAACTTGACCCGGCAGTTTATTGCGACAAAGTCAGCAAAGAAGCACTCAGTTCAAGGGTTACTTAAAGGCAAGTGCTTACCAGGTTCCCCAACAATACACGTCATCTGAAAGCCACCACAAAGGACCTACAAGGCTGTCTGACTGAACTTCACAATGCTGAGCTGAGGCCTGGGGTTTTTGTTGTGTTTGTTTCTATTCAGTGATCCTCCAATGCTAGCCTAGAAATGACAGTAGGTGGAAACGCTATCTTTCATTACACAAAGTATAAATAGTGTAATCTATCAGCACTGTCAATCAAGATGATTGATTACAGGCTGTCATAGAGAAGAGTGACATATTAGAAAAGTTTTGTTAACAATGCCTATTGCTAGTCAGCCTGCCACAGAAGCTGGTGATTAATGTGTTGTCAGCCTGTAATCCCACACCCCTGGCTAATGAGGCAGGAATTTATCATCTTTACAGAGTGGCAGATGTCAGAAGGAAAGGAATCCAAGTGCTGGAAACAATATACTTTTTCTTACCACGCCTGACAAGTCTGACAGGCCTAAAAAACCACAAAGAAGCTTTGTGTAAGCACAAACTTAAAATGAAGAACTTTCATTTGGCATCTTTGCTTTAAATAGTGCTGCAAATCAGCCTCTATCCCTCAAAAAGGGCACAACAAAAAGCTCTATGAACTCTGAACCCATCCTTGACAACTAGGAAATCTCAGGAAAGGTTTCCATGGGAGACAAACAGAGAGCTTTCTCCATGAGAGAAGCAGCGAGTAACTTTTAACTTTACCTGCGAACTTGTGAACTACTGCAGGACAAAAATTCTCCTGATCAGAGTGCAGAATGCCCCCCCTGCTTCAATACTTTATCAATTAAAGTTTTAGGAAGTAGCTTGCCAGAATGCCCAAACCAGGTTTGCATTACAGATTCACACTGGGACAGAGGAACAAACGACAGAGAATTGTAAAAATTCTGGAAGCTCTTTCTGGAGGAAAACAACGTGTCACACAAACATCTGCACTGAGAGGCAGCTCTGGTACTTTGCACTCAAAATAGTTTTACATCTGACTGAAATATGCTCGAATTTGATAACTCTTCCCTCAGAGTATTTGAGAGATGTTTGAAAGATTCTCTTTGAGTACTGGAAAGCCACATAGACGTGCTGTGCTTTTGATATAGCTACGTTACAGAAAATTTGCAATAGAACATTGGTGGTCTATTTAAGTTTGCTCCTCCAAAATTATAGTGTTTGAAATTCAGGTTTAAAGCAATGATTTCTCTTTTGCCTTCAAGGCAAAACTGTTTAAGAAAGTCTCATTTTTGCCTCCACTGCTGGAAAGACTATAAATTATCACAAATAAGGGAAATATAAGGGAAAATGATCTGTTTAGTAAAAATATGTAAAAAAAAATCAATGTCAGCAAATCTCAGGCAGCTCATACCACTAGTGGCTGCCACTGTCAAAAATCAACAGCTCTTCAATTAGATGTATTAAGAAGTTAAATCTTCTGGCTCAGAAATTTCCAATAGGCTGTAAAAGGGCCATATTTTTTCTAAAGATTATGTGCAGCCTAGGCTTCTGTCAGTCAGTAAGGAAAGAGGGCAAATTATCTGTCTTAAGTTTTGACTAATGTAATCCTTTTTCAAACACAGATACCTCCACTAACGCAGAAAAATGCAACATACAAAAAAAAAAATTATAAAGAGAGACAGCAATCAGGGAATAAAAGCACTGCTTTCTGTCAACAGTACCCTTGGGCTAAAAACACAGCAAAACATTGAGAAATTTAATCTCCAAAAGGCAGCATTCTGGAGTTAAGACTTATTTAAGGTTTATGAGAGACTGGAACTTCCCATACTAGTCAGTGAAAGAGAGGTTTACTGGCCTATAATCTGTGCACTCAGGAGGAGACCAAATCAAAAACAAATAGCAATGCTGTGAAAACCAGACCCTTTTTTGCCAACAATGGGATTCAGTGACAAGTTATGACCTCTGTGGAAGGCAAAATGTCCCTGACAGCTACCCCAGTGTCAACAGCGGAGCTGCATTCTCTCTTCCATTTAAACCAAAGCTCTCTCCAGAGAATCTACACACAAGTGGTAGTTGGAACTGCAAAACAAGTACAGCTGCATGCAATTTGACCTATAAATGAGGACACAAAAACTGACTTTGAGCCCACACAGTTCTGCATGCTTCAATACATACTAGTTAGCCATTTCAACTGCTGATAAACTGGAGGCCCCGTGTCCCAGTTAGGCACAGGGTTTTGCAGATAAATGACTCATTAACTAATAATGGGACCGTAATGGTGAGTTTTAACATTGCTTTGAGGGAAGGTGAATTTATATTACCTTTCCTGCTTTGAAAAATCCTGACAGATTCAGTGCAAAATATTTTAGATCATATTAGTCCAAGAGAGTACTGATGGCTCAGACATTTGACTGGTTGAGCTCTCCTTCCTCCTCATACCAGTAGCAAACTTCATCACATTTTCACTTTGCAGCCCCTTCCCAACATCCCGAGTTCATGAGAAAATACATCTCCTGAATCTGCATAATTCAAAATGTAATTAAATGTTCCAGTTTTAGCTGCAAATCCTATTTCTTGCAGAGATTAGATTAGACTCATTACTGGTACATAGTGACCTTTAATCCCCTTGGTGAACTGTGACACTGCACAGACGTCTTTGGAAAGAGCCCACTGTTCAATGCCCCATGTTTTTGGGCTATACTCTTTTGAACCAGGTTGACATGAAGAATTCTTCCTCAATTCCACAACAATATCAAAGTTTCATGAATCCACCTCATTTTCTGGAAAAGCTGTCATTCAGACAACCAGGAAATCAGGACAAGGTTAACTTTTGAAAGCATCAACAGACCTATTTACAATATGTCATGGTAGTGTCCTAGGTTAGGGCCAGAATGCCTCATGGGACTTGGCCAAAAGCCTGTAATTGCTGGCAAACTTGCTCAAAAATTTATACACATTTTAAAAAAATCAAAAATTTGGATTAGTTCTAGGCCTACATGCAAATTTAAACTTCTGCCATGGTCAACACATTAAATGCTAAATTTGCTTGGAAAGGAGTGACCACTTCAGTTTCTATACAGCTCCTCTACGGCATATTGATTTATCCAAAAATAATCTTTATTGATGCTACAACTGTAGGTGCCTCCTCACATTGAAGATATGCCTTTTTCAAAGTAAAATCACACTGCTTTTTACTATACCTGAAAAACATGGCTACTAGTAAATTTATTTCCACTCTTCTAGCCATCACCTGAACTAATTATTTCTTTACTTGAACAGTTAATTCCAATAGCACCTATTAGAGCTCTGGCATTGAAGCGATTTCAACCAGTGAAAAAGAATGTATCTATGTTTTTGTGTCTTAACACTGTCTTTAGAATACAGACCAATTACAGGAATTAAAACACATTTATGAGCTTGCTTTGTGGACTTGGATCTAATAAATCATAATTCTTCATAGAGTTACAGTTGAGTTCTTCCTTGCATTGAGTAATACAAACTTTATGAAAGTGGGACCATAATGTCTTTTTTTCTGAAGCTGTGCTTTGGTCAAAGATTGTTTACAATTAACAAATTTAATTTACCAAAGTTTGAGATGTTTGCACAACTGCATATAGTTTATATGGGAAAAATGACTTTTAAATGCACTTTCTCTAGTCTAAACTCTCTGGTTTCTAGTCTCTAGTTCTAGATTCTTGTTCTGCATCAAAAATCTTGTTGGTGGTGTAAATCATGTATTCCAAAAAGGCTTTCCATAAAGTAAATAATGACCATAATTTCAAATTGTTCATTAACACCTTCAAACATGCTACATCAATCAAATACTGATTTGACTTTCTTGCCAGGTGCAGCACTTTGTCCAGGAAACAGCAATCTCCAAATTAAGGTAGGGAAAGCAATTTCTTAATGCTGCTATTTCCCTGTAAAATTATTTTAAGGTTTGATAAATGGAATTTAAATTTGGATTTCATCATCCTAAAGCATCAGAGATTGATTGTAAAACAACCCTTAATAAATCCAAACTGTCTCCTATAAGCTGATATAGTTATTATGGCCCACTGCAATCGTATCCATACTGTCAAATAGACTGGGTTGAGCATTGGGTGTTTTTTTTTTTTTTTTTTTTTTTTTTTTTTTTTTTTTTTTTTTTTTTTTTGTTTGTTTGTTTGTTTGTTTGTTTTTGTTTGGTTTTGTTTTTTGTTTTTTGTTTTTTGTTTTTTTTTTTTAATTTTAAAACACCACATCTCTCTAGTAAATATGAAACCACGTTATGCCAGACTTTCATGGGGTTTCAGCACATTACCTGTTGAGCATTCTCAGGTTTCGCTGATATTTCTGGGAACCAACAATGCCTAGTGCTTGGACAACTTCAGGCACAAGATATCAAGTGGGCTTTAACAAGGCCTCTAAAATCTTGGATTATCAAAGGTCTGCTGAGTCCACACTTTTGGAGATAAATGCTGAAAGAAATGAACCTTTGGAGCACCTGGAAGAACACTGTAAGACGGAATCTTTAAGCACTATCCATAATTCCTCTTAATTACTGCCAGGAAGCCACTCCTACTAACCCTAGTCCTCTTCTGTCATCATATGGCTTTTCTCAAAACATTTTTCTTACTTATAACCTTGGCAGAGGACAACATTAATTATAGTTACCCCAACACCAGTAGAAGTTGTTTGGATTTATTAAGATCTACATTCATACAGACATGGGCACACAAGCAGGACAAGCCTTCTAGTAACTTCTCAAGCAGATAGAAACAGAACTCCCTGTGGCTTAGAATGGGCTTTAAAAAAACACAGCTGGATTTCTAAGGCTACCGAGATACCTCTTAAAACCTGCCTCAACATTGTTGTAAAGCCAGGCCTAATCATTGTAATGAAAGGCAGTCCCTGCTGTATCAGAATTCAGACCAGTATTTCATTGTTGCTCAGCTTTGTGTTTCTCTCTTCAGTGTGAGCTGAGAGGATGTTCCAGACTGATTTAGATGTTTAAAATCAACTATGTTTCCAAGTTATCAACTGCCCCGTAGATTCTGACATGCCAGAACTGGATGTGAATCTTTAAATTGAACAGTGTTTTGACAGCTAACTGGCTTTTGGGGAAGAAAAGAAGAAATTAGGAATTTTGGGGGTAACTTCAGTAATTTCTTTCAAATTTTTTCTCCTCTAGATTTCTCAAAAGCTTATTCATGTGTGGTTTTGTTGCAATTTGCATGCTTATTCCTCTGATATTTGTATTTAATAAAAAATATATTTTCCTTAATTATGCCTCATTTTATAGTTGTGTTCTTCATGACTATCATTCAGTATTAATGAAAAGTAAATTCAAATGTATCTGATTCAATTTTGCACACAGAACATCAAACTGCAGAAAAGTGGCTATTATTTTTATTTTAGTATAGTTTATAGTAAAACTACAAACAAAGTCCTATGATAAGAAAAGACAGTTACTTAAAGTGAATATTTAATATAAGTCCCTAAAAATAATACGTAAAAAAAAAGTAATCTTATTCTAAGAAACAGTCGCATCTCATTCTCTTCTGAAGCTCTGAATGTTGTTTTAGGATGCTTAAGTCCAGGTAAAAGCACCTGAAATAATAAATGCAACCTAAGATTCCTAAAACTTGAAACACAAGTTTAGGCTAAATGAACACTGTATCAACACTCTGTCCTTGGGGTTCCACAAATACAAGTTCTGTAACTCAGCTTGCACCTCCCTTCAGAAGTTTTCAGAAGAATTTCTCTGGCTGTAGCTTCTTTGGTTCAACCATTTGAGTTGCTGTTTCAGAATAAAGGAAACCTCAAGGCCCTCTGGAGCCTCAAGGCATCAATTAAATATTCCATCAGCCTTGGAAAGCATATGACTATACAACAAAAAATTATAGTTTCCTGAAAATTATATGGTCATAAAACAACTGGTTTAAAGAATTCATTAAAAACAGTTTCAGAACTCATCTGTCATACAATTACCTGATATACATATTGATTTCAGCAATACAGAAATATTTTATTTGTATGTGTATAGTTTTGTGGCAAATCTGCTTATAAAAAACGCTTTATTCCTCTGCCCCTTTTGCTCCAGATCTTCCATGAATTTCTTAAATTTTTTCAAAACGGTTCCAAATTCCACATTGTTAGATCAGAAAGAAGCAAAAGTGCATGCAAGGGAGACAAGGCAAACACAGACCTTTCCATCCCAGTTTGTAAAGTCTGACAGGTCTGGACATAAAGAACCCTTGGAAAGAAGCCGCCAAGAGGGAAAGTCCTTGAAATATTGCAGTCAGTGAGGATAATAAACATGGCATTTATTTTACGTGGCTGAAATCCAACAGACGAAACATGTAAAATAAATACAGATTGTACTAAACACGCCTTCCTAAAAAATGAATGGAATGCACTAGAAACGTGGCATAAAGCTCACATAAAAAATACCAAAGATGAATTAATTAAGAGTAGTAAAGTAATCCAATTGCTTTTCAGATAACACCCAAATCTATGCCAAGAACCTGGTATGAGGAAGGTAAAAAAACCCACAAGAGCTACCATTTTTGCTGCTTTGGTTTTATAATTCTGGTCTCTTTATTAGATCCTCTTCACAGGTCTTAAATATTTTTCTGTAAAGATATGATCTTATTAGATAAAACTGATCTATCTATCAGTATCTACCTGTCCTTACTCTGAGTTAAGTTCAAGTAATTATCCTGCAGATAGTTCATTTAGAGTGTTATGCCTTTCTAAAAATTGTCTTATGATGGAACCACAGTATCATAGAACAGTTTGTGTTGGAAGGGAACTTAAAGATCATCTCATTCCAACTGCCTGCAATGGGCAGGACTCCTTCCACTAGACCAAATTGCTCAGAGCTCCATCCAACCTGGCCTTGGACACTCCCAGGGCAACAGACAGGCTTCAGACAAAACAGGTTTTTTCTAACCTATGGAATGATTAGGTTTTTATGGTTAGGAGGTAGGAAGTTCATACAAATCTTCTGGTAATAAACATTTCAACAAAATTTTCTATCTTTCTTTGCGAAATTTACCATTTTTTTTGTATTTTCCTACAGACATTGAGAAACAGCATAATGTTAAATGGTTCTCTGTCTCAGCACTTGCATCTTTTTTATTATATTCCATAGTGCACATTTCTATGTAATATGCACCTGTAAACGCAGATTTTATTTATATCAGATTTTACATTACTTTTGAGCTACTTTCTTCACCATATGTACATGCTTTTGTGGTTTATAACAGCTGATTCTTGCAGCAATCCTAAAATCACAGGAGTTTTCTCTGCACAAATAAATCATTCAGGTTTTGCATTTATTTTTCAGTAATGTCCTGGGCAAAGATTTGAGGTGGGGAGTGGTGGAGATGTTTCAGCCCAAAGTTATTTCTTATTGGCACATATAAAGCCTTTGAACTAGGGACATAAAAGAAATTCTGACAAGCTTAACTGAGTCTATTCTATTCTGTACTAGTTTGGGGGAAGCACATCTCTCCAAAAAACAGTGACATCCAACTATCTGCCAAGACCTGGTCACCAAGAGTAATTTCCAGCTTAAATAATACTAGATTTTTTTCTGAAGCCAATTTCTACTCCGCAGTCTGGTCTTAATTGGGTAAGTAAATTTAATTATTTCTCTGCTGATATGGAATTCAGACCACTCACATATCCTGCAATATGAAAGCAGAACATTAACTCTGGAAGTTGTTTCTCATCAAACTTTCACGTTTCGCCAGCTACACATCACAGCTTACCATGACCAGCACCAGGTAATATAGACTGCCTATAATGCATATAGTGGGTTTTACTCAAGTGATTTACAGAAAGGTTTATGGGAAACTATTTTCTACCATAACAATCCTAGAATAAGTCTTCCGATGAACAACTGAGCTTCAACTCAGAAGTATTATCTCCAGATATCTCACCTACTTCACAAAGGGAGTATGAAGTTTGCACAGCAAACATAGGACAGAGGTACTTAAACTACTGTTCCACAGGGTGTGACAGTTTTGGTATTTTAAAGCTGTTAAATGAAATTATTATTTAAAATATATTTCATAAAATGCAGCTAAATTGCAGAATTTTGAGCCCAAAATGTCAATCCAAATAAAAACCATCCCATAGAATGCTGAAATGCTAGTTTCTTTAGCAAAACTCATCCATAATCACCATCAACTCTGAAAGGAGTCAGTCATACAATTGTCTGAACAACTAGTGCAGATATCCTATTACGAATTTTTTTACTAAAAAAGAAAAGTCACTGAGAAATACTCAAGAAGGCCAACTGACAATTGGAGCAAAAAAGTTTTCAGGCGTATCTTGCCGCACTATACATTTAAATAGTCACTATTTTCAGAAGAAACATTTTTGTCTCTCTTCCCCTTTCCCCCCCACATACTTCCTTACCAGACCACCATAGATTCATTCTTATCTAGTGAAATTGCTATGTAACCACTCTAAATACAATATTATTTTACTGAAGGATATGGAATCCAAAATCGAACAATACTTTAAAACAGTTATTATGAATAATTATTTCATCACCTTACACAGAAGAAATAATAACCTGCAATTACTGGTTTATCAAATACAGATAGATTTCCTAGAAACACGAGGAAAATCGTTCTTGGTTACTTCAATGAAATATAACCATACAAAAAGGTAGAAAAAAGAAAAGTCAGGGAAATTCTCTGACAAATGATGAATTTGCGGGAGATAAGAAGGTCACTGAAGAAATGTTTAGGAAAAGTGACACACTCAAAGGATTAAAAAGAAACATTAATGCAATAATATCATGCCAAGTGAAAAACCATGTCTCAGTAATGTAAATGTACATAAAAGCCTTTACTTTTAATGAAGGGCAGGAGAGGCTTTAATTCTTAAAATTTGAAGATAATAAGGAAACTTTGAATCTTAAGAAATTCAGTAAAGTTTTTCAAAATTTTCAACAGATAGAGAAGCATGCAACTATGAGGCAAATTTCAAAGGGAAAGTGTTTGATAACATTCTTTCCCATCATTTCACATCATTTGGAGAAGCTTTCTATACAAACCAGTCATAAATGCTCCATTCAGCTCTTTTGAGAATTTAAATTCTTGTCTTTAAAATGGCATTATTTTAATATATTAAAAAAAAAAATAGAAAAAGCTGAAACTCCCATTATATTTAAGAATCCACACAGGGTTAGGGATATCTATCTATTTACCTCTTGATCCATCATTTGGAATTTATGACCAGATCTCTAGTGCACAAGATCTCATTACAACACTCTTCAGAAATCAACAGCCATGCATGGGTAAAGTGACACTGGCCATGTAGGAACTGAGTAACTCCTCTCTGCCTTTTTCTACCTGCCCAGTACATCACAAAAACAGAGACTTCATTTACCTGTCTTCAAATTCCAATAATTTTGACATTTAGAACCAGCAAGCACTGCTTTAACTCCAAAAGAGAATCAAACCTACATTGGGTAATGTAATCAAAACTAACTGATCTCTTTTTACATGCATTAAAAGGCTGTGTTAATATTACACTTGGGGCTATTATAAATGTCTTACATTGCACACATTTTAGGATACATCAAAGTTTTATCACAGTCATTATAAAAATGTCGTGTGAAACTATTTTTACACTAATAAGATGGTCTTCAATTGAATAAATTGCAGTTACAGACTGATTACGAGTGTTACAACTTACATTTAGTTCACAGGTTAGTACAGTGATGGATAACATGCAGGGAAAAAAAAATTATTCATGATTCAACTTTACACTTTGTCCCTAACCAGGTTGATTTAAGTCATAAGTAAAAGTTGAAGTGTTATATCTAGTTGGAAGATATAGGGTAATACACACTCCACTTGCTTCTGAAGTGCACAACCAATAACATACTATTATTTATGCAGATAGGATAACACATTCTCTTAGCCCACACTGCAACATATTTTGTCTCAAATTAGCCCGTAAATCACCACCACAGAAGCTATTAACAATCATAAAGCCTTTTGAGTTTTACAAGGTGTTCATAATGGGCCATTCCATATGATTTATATGGAAAACATGACTCAGATCTTCAGAGACAACTAATCTGTAGTTGTGGGGCTTGCCGTGCGACCCCTTGTTATCTTTGGGATGGTATGTAAAACTTTTATCTTTCTTAATATTAGTCTGACAAATGCAGTGATAAAACACAACACTCAAAGAGTTTCTATTAAAAATGTGTTCACTTTCGATAAGACTTACACAGAAATGCTATATGTAAGTGGAACTACTAGATAGGAATAAATCCACCCAAAAGTACTTTAAAACAGGCACAAGCAGTTATAATCACCCGGGAACACAGTTCTTCAAGTGACAGGATTTGTTAACTAAAGTGGTATTTATTGAATTACAATAAACAAAAGTCCCTGACTTCCATGAATGTGTGCTAATGGGTGTGTTTTAATTGTTAAAAGTGTTCAGGAAGCATGAGGCTGCTTTAACTGGATTGTGCTAAGAAGGTTTAGTGAGGGCTTTCCTTCTGTGCAGCTGCTCAGTAATGGAAACATTGGCATTATCTTCAATTTTTGCAACTTCTGTGACGCCATAAGAGAAATAAATCCAAACTGCTTTACACTTCTAGGTTCCTCTAATTCAGTGAACATTCTTTTCTATGCTTTTCTTGGTTTTTTACACTTTTTCTCCATTATTGCTGCTCAAGTGAATTATAGTCATGCTGTTTTAAAGAAAAAGGGATAGTGAGCGTACTATTCAGATTTTCCCAGCCACCTTCTCTCCACACTTACAGCCTGTTTTCACTTCTCAAGGGCAAGTGCTGCAGTTCTACTCATTAGCAACCAAAGTGCAGATCTAAGGTGACAAAAACCCAGCAGATGTCCTCTTTACAAACCAAATTACCATATTTTAGTCACTCAAAAAGAGAGAGAATTAGAGAAATAAAAATCACTCCTCTTTTTTCATCTGGAAGAACTTGGAGTTATGCTTGTACTGAACCAACTTTAAAGGTGTTCAGAAAAATGAAATTAAGCAAAATAAATTTAAAATTCTACACTTGCTACTTTGAGTTTTACTTCCTGTAATGACCTTAGTTAGAGGAACAAATATTCATGAAAAAGAGAAAAAAAGCAGTTACAGAAGACAACTCAAAGGGAACTAAAAGAGGAGTCAGTTATAGAACTTGTAGTTAGTGGCTCCAGAACTTTCTGCAGACGGTTCATTTAATTAAAAAAAAAAAAAAAAAAAAAAAAAAAGTATGACATTAAAAGAGTCTATGTGATTTTTATTTATAGGGCTGTTATAAATGAGACAGCTGGATTTGAAAAATAAAAATAGAATTTATTTTTATTTAACAGCCAACACGGAAAGCCACAACAAAAGGAGAGCCCCGATCCTGGGATCAACACTGGGTGAACTCAGGACAGGCCTCTATCACACCAGTCCTTCCCCATTCACAAATCCCACCACCAAAGGTCCAGTTTTTAGACAGGTTATTTTCCCCCAGGCCGGGTTCCTTTGTCCATGTTTGCTCAGATTTTATGTTCATGTGTCCTATTTTGAGACTCCAGTCCTTCTGAATAGGTTTCTGAGCAGAGCCAAAGAATTGATGAGATTTCTGAGAAGGCAACATTGGTTCCACCAGTTTTGATGAGTGGGTGTTCAGTCGTTAAGGCATATCTGATTTGGGGTATCAAAATCAGATATTTGGGTTGATGGTCCATCTCCGAGGTTGCAATTCCCCTTTCTGCTGTTGAATTTTCTCTCTCCTGGAGCTGCCCCGTCCCCTCACTATTAGCATGAATTATTTTATACAGTACATTCCCCATAACAGGAGTGCAACAAGTGCATTAAACAGGGAAAAGTTATTCCTGAAAATGCAAGCCCTTCTAATACAGCCTACATATTTTCTAGAGAGGTTGGCAAAGGGGAAGACACAGCAGAAGGCAAACTAACCTAAACTGTTGTGACTGCAAAGAAAATGTTTCAGTATTAATGCATTTTCTTGCACCATAAAAGTACTTTAATCATGTTGTTCTGACATCATCTTGAAGATTATTCCAAAGCTTGTCATTTACGAGAGTCAATCTGCCCTACTTTGGAAGCAGAGATGGGTAGAGAAATAGAGATAGAAAGGGAGGTTTGAACACCCTTTTTTGAAAGAAACAAGACCTTGATTTGTGTGGTGGGCGCGGCTGGGCTGTGAACTGAGGAACAGCATTCATCACTTCTTACTTCAGCAGCAGTAATTAGAAGGAATGAAGATTCTCCTTGATACAATTGTATCTCAAAGTCTCTTTCCCTGAGTGATATAGAAGGAATTTGGGACTAACACATTCTAGATGTTAGTCTAGAGCAGGGGGGGAGGGTGGAAAGAGAACAAAGAAATAGCAACAACAGTTTTCTTGACTGTATAATCTTTAACTCATGGGTACATATAAAATATGACAATATGATAGTTTCAGAAGCTACAAAACTCTCATATTACTGCCAAGAGAATTCTGAAAACATACCAGAGATTTAGGGATAATAAATATATATAAATTAAAGGAAATGGTTGTTTCAGAGGTATGTGGTTGGATGGTTACTATAAATAGACATCCACACATGCAATGACTGATGTCTCTTATGTGGCACATGTGACTAAACTCAAAATATACTTACCCTTTATATAGGTCTGCAAAAATGACGATAAAGTTATGCTTCTGCCTGGAAGATTTGTTTCTAGTGTTACCAGAGGTCTGTACTACTCAAAAATACTTTTTTTTTTTTCCCCCTAGAAATTAACAGTAATATAAGAAATGTTCAGCCTGTGTTGGACCACTTGCAGACCAACAGTCCCCAATATCTCTGCCTTGATGTTGTTTCACTTCACTACTACATGTGCAAGTTGCCTGTGGAAATATTGGTACATTTATGGACATCTGTATAAGTCAAGTATGAATCACAGGATGCTTCTGCATGAATGCCATAACATATTTGAGAAGGAAAAAGAAAAGAAAAAAAAAAAAAAATCAGCATCGGCTGCCAAACAATCTCAGACCAGCACAGCTCCATTGGGTATGAAGTAAGAAAGCAGGGCTGGCTGCTGACCTCATCAAGGGCCTTGCACACACTGGAAACAGCTTCAACATTAACAAGCATGTTAATCTGCCTGAAATCAAATAGGCAATTACTATGCTACTTCCATGAATTTTGAGGCAAGTATAATTTGAGAGTTAGACATTAATAAACCTGTTTCATGGATCTTACCATTATCTGATAAAGAAGCTTTCTTTTACTATCTCTTTAATGTTATTAAATAAAGTAAACTCCTATCTGGTTAAATAGGCTTCAGAAGTGCTAATCTTAGCCTAAAGCAGTCTAATGGATTGACTCTTCCTCAGTAGGGCTATATAAATATTTATAAAGACTTCACACGAAGAACAGATCTGACATAGGGCTTTAAAAGATTTCTCAACATACACAGAACCCGGAGAAAGAAAAGATTTTGTAAAGACAATGAAGCTCTTAGCCTTCAAAAACCCTTCTCAAATCCTGGAGGGATGGAAAGAGCACACAAACACATGTCTGAATCTGCACACAAGATTCACATCAGGGCCACGCCACCAATCCTCCAACAGTGGCATTCTATGCTCACAGGCTGCCTTATGAGTACTAGATTTTCTTTTTACCCAGCCCATCTGCTTTTCTTGATAGAAAGGCTTTACTATGGCCCTAACACAGCAAAAAGCAATTATGCTATTTTTCTAACTTGTTTCTGGATGGAGAAGAACCAGCACTGAAAGCCTACATGTAAGCCAAAGACATAGTCCGTAGTCTCTTTAAAAAAAGTAAGCCTTCTCCAATACAAATTACATCAGAAAAGTATTTCTTTGAATACTGTAGAAGAGAAAGCATGAAATCCTAGCTCTATTGATAATGTAAATTGTTTCTAGCCACTGCATCACAGACAGGATTTTACAAGAGATACAAAGGTGTGGCCCTTCAGCCTAGGCAGAGAAGTGTAGTCATAGGGATAAGTAAATTACTTATTTTATTCTCACCACAGCAAGTTTCTACCAGCTAAAAGTAATCCACCATGATAATATTACAGATGAAAGAATGATACACCATCAATTTAAGCTCTTCTCCATCTTGAGATTAAGTAGCTACAATTTTCAATTTACATGGCATATTAGTATTTGATTAATCTATTTCTTTAGGGAAGCATGCGAAAGTATAATATTTTCTGCCACACAGAATAGATATATCATGTATCAACAGTAGCCCTGATAATGCAGTGTTTTCATTGTTGTTATTGATTCATGAGTTGGAAGAAACTACTCTCACTTTCAGGTAACTGTGGCATAGGCAAAATCCTCAGCCAAACCTTTTCCCCAGCAAGGGAATCCAAAAAAAAAAAATCTGACTTTTCCAATTTGCAATAGCTAGTCTATCTGCACACAACATTTCGACATTCCCTGACTGAAAGTAAACTTTAAATTAACATCTATGAACTATCTTTGGGATCACTGGACAGCCTAGGTTGCAACATAATTGCTTCCCAGCTGTAAAACTGCAGAGAATATTAGGCATCTGCCTCGTTCTCCCAGACCACATCAGCCCTCATGTTAACTTAACTGTACCAGTATTACACAAGATTTATAGGACTTGAATTAGTGCATTTGAGGTTTAATTAGAGCTCCATAAATTTTCAGCAGTTCTCATATGACACTGCCTCAGCCAGTGATCGTTGGTTTCCCCTGAATTCTGGGCAGAAGGTGGAAGACCAGGCTATAAAGGACAAGACAACCACTGGCTCTGTGTACAGCAGTTTTTACAAGCCAAACCATATTCCACAAGGGGTTTATCAAATCAAAAAATAGACTCCCCGCTTGCCAAAATATGACCTCAAGAGGACAAAGCAAGAAAGTTCTCTACCAACAACATATCTATTCATTTCTGCTTGCAGGGAGGTGGAGGAAAGAGCGCAGCAAAAGAGCACTTCACATAAACAACAAGTCTTCAGAAGTTCTCTCCAGAGAAACTGGTAAACATATGGGGCAGAAAAAGACTCAAAAAGCTATGTTGGTGTTGCCTTTAAATCAAAAAGTTGTTATGAAAAATAACATATCTAGTTTCATGTTCAGAAATAAATCAGGAAAATAAAATTCGTTCTATCTTTTTCTTTCCTTACTTTGCAACTGCCAATGGCCTCGCAGCAAGGCTTCCCAGAAAGTGAGGTGTGTCCTTTACTGAAACCATGCACCATTCTGGCCTAGCTCATGAGCTCAATTTAAAGGCATTTTTCTATTAATAATCTGAATTGTTTTCTCACCCTGCACAAGTCCTCCACTATCAGAGATAAACAATAAAACCCAAAGTATTCCTCTTGGGTTGTTACCTGTGTAGCTACTGCTGAAAATCTTGCCAACACAGCACTTGTTTATATTTAGAGAATGATTGTTTGGTTGTTTTGAAACTAGAACAACACATGCAGATATTTCAATGAGTTCTGCCTTGGAATGACCATTTGACATGGCAGATGTACATTTGTTTCTACTGCTAACACAGCAGACTGCTCCTTCAGGGCCTCCTCAACAGACATAAAAGTGAATTCAAAGGTTTTCTCCATGTGAAAGAAAAATTTTGTGTCACACATACAGTGCTTTTGCCTAGCCTGTTAGAGCATTCCATCTTTCAAAATTGCACACAACGTCTTAGACTTGTTATTTAGAAGAAATAGCCCTGTAGAGTCTTACTCAGACCATAAAGATATGAAAAATTATCACATAAGATGAAGGGAAAAGGTTGGGAGGTATTATAAAAAAGCAAGATAGTTAAAAATTTGAGCAGTCCTGGGGCATTGGTTTAATATCGTGGCCTGTTAGATTCCTCTTGAACAATATGCAATATGAAAGAAAGCACAAAACTCCTGCCAAAATGCATGCAAAGTGAGCAAGTTCTCCAAGAACAGCTTAACACTCAGCAGCAAATATATTTTATGCTTTATGTTCAGCAATCCAATGGACTAGACCTGTAGCTAACTGCAAAACATGCAGGTGACACCCTATTTCAAACTCAGAAATTCTATTTTTTTCTACTGAATTATGTACAGTTTCTTCCAGTTCATGCTTGATAGGCTTGATGAAAACAGGTAGAATAGGAACATTCACTGCCTCTCCTACTCCATTCTTTTTCCTAGACAGATTTCTCTTGTGTTAGTGCCTTCACCTTTCACTTTAAAACCAACATTTATGTCACATTGTCTGTGTGCAATTAATAATAATAACAGGCTGACTGCTTACTCATATCTAAACATTTTACATGAATTTCCAACCATTGGTGATTAGGTAGCAGATGTATAACATAATGACACGTGCTTAGTGGAAAAATAACACAAAAGAGCAAAAAAATTATTATCATATAGATGCAAAACTTTACGGTGAGAGGCACAAGCCAGAGTCATGTGGCAAAATAATGCAAGGAATAATACAGCAGAATGTAGCAATAAAAACCAACAATTCACACATGTATGCCAGGGTGGATCCACCCTCCTGCTTACAAGAACTGTGAGTTAAACTTTGTCACATTTGCGTAATTCCATTGGAGCAGGATCCTGACTCCACAGCATGACTGGAGATAGCTGTGTATTATTTTAATAAAATGGGTTTCTCCCTTGTTCATACGCTTTCTGTATGTATTCACACTAATAGTCCTTTTGAGAAAACCCTCCAAAAAATAATTAACTTTAATAGCTATTCTACAGCTAAAGCTGCACAACTGGGTGTCAAATATAACTGAGATCTCTACAGCAAAACTGGACTCTTCAAAAGAATTATAAGAAAAAAGATTACAGGTTCAGCACTGCTTCTGGGGTAAAATGGATATTTGTGATAAATGTATCAAATCCCCTAAAAACTACACCCATTGAAACTTCATATTTAGGCTGATTTGCTTTCCAAATCATATAGACAACACAGTCGTGTACAATCTTTAAACAAGTACAACCACAGAGAAATGCTGAGAGATTTAAGAGAAATAAAAGCATGATCAGCTAGCTTGTAATCTTCTTTTCTCTTATTCTCCTCCCTATAGCTGCATTAAATTGCCTGTTGAGAACAATAACATATTTGTGCTTTTATAGGTAGAATGATTTGTATTATGTAAAGATTTGGCTAACAGAGTAAAGATGCATTCAAACTGAGCTGGATTACATGCTGTTAATAATTTTCTGGATGCTCTAGGGGACCCGTAATTCTGGAGGAATAGAGATTAGCATTTGAATATATACTTTGCAATACATCTCAAAGCAGACTTTTTAAATTTAGTTTTTGTCATTTTTCTAGAGCCACACTAACCAGAAATCAAATCACTGAAAGCATTTTGAAGGAAAAAGTACACCACAACCAAGTTTTTATGCCCCACCTCCCCACACACTTTAGCATGCCCAGAAAATTTGTCTTTTCACAACTCCCACACCATTTCCATAACCTTCTTTAGAAAGCCAGGCTACCTGGAAAATGTGAACAGACTTGCAGTATTGTTCTCTGCATGTTGAATAAATAGAGGAACTCAATAAGTAAACCAGAATTTGCTGTTCTGAGTAAAAGCTCAAGCTACCTAGAAAGCTGTTTTTGTCTGAGCTAGCTTCTCTTTTATAAAGTAATGTTAAAATACATTGTTTTAACAAAATTAATAGAACGCCTCAAATTGCACAAAAATACCCCATAAAACATGATAGCATTCTTTTGTTTTTATTAACTTCAGCATAGACAGAACTCCCATTTTGCTGTTTTCATGAAACACTGAACTCTTTTGGCCACAACTTGCTGAACATTGAAATCCTTTGTAAATCATGTATGTTTCTTCATGTCTATATTCTCACGATTTTTGAAGCACTTACTACTTCAGAACAGTCTTAAAGTATATGAATCTCTAATAAACATTATATTCTCTGACAACTGGGAAGCATGCTGCAGTGTTTCTTCTTAATAAATTACTTTTCTTAGCATTACAGGGTTCGCCTAGCAAGCACAGATTCACTGGACAAAATATACTTTTCATGACCTTTGGTCCTCAGTTATAATTAGTTGTCTGGTCCCAGTCGCTCACAGTGTAAACAAAGACTGATAAACCCACATTGGCTGCACGTATTTATTACATTACAGCTCAGCTGCCAAATGTCTAACCATTCTAATAAAAAACTATTTTCTAAGGTTTATGTTTTATTGCATGTGTGACTCCCTTATTGGTTAGCATTTTGGAGTTGTGGAAAAGGTTATGAATTTAGAAACTAACTGCATTCATATCATATTTAAAACTTAATGCTATTTTATTAAAGACATATGGGCCTCCAAAGTACACATATTAAATGTCATGTAAGAAAAGTAGCAGTTTAAATCATGGTCAAATTCATTTTTGACGTGACTCCTGAGGCTTCCCAAGATCTGAACTATTTCTTTGTAAATCTGGCAGTTTAACCACACTCATAAATCACTTTCAAAGCATATTATTTCTTAATTTTACTGCATTAGAGAGCATTTGGCCTACACAGTGAACTGTTTGTAACTGTTACATGAACAAAGTTGTATGTTTAGTCTTATAATGTGTGAAGAAAAAAAAGTCTTAATTTCTCAGTCCTGATTTACCTCTTATTTTAACCTAAATGATGCATTTCCTAATGAAATTTACCAGAATATGATACATAGCATGGTTTGCTGTACTTACGTAAGAAAAACCTTCATCTCCTGCCTCAAGCCCCTAAGTCAGCATCACAAAGGCAACAGTAATTTAATCATTAAGCAAATATCCCACAGGTTCTTTTACAAGAAAGAATGCCTAAGGTTTTCAAACCCCACCAAGGCTGAAAGATAAATTAATCACCTTTGGGACAATGCATATGCCTTCACCAGGCTCCTGCATGTAAAGATATTTAATACAGTAGAACTAAAGCATACCTTATATACATTTGAAAATTAAATGCATATCACTTAAGGACAGATTCCCTGTCTGCTAAATCTCAAGAAAACCTACCTTTAAAACTGATCATTCACAGAACAGGATTCAAAGTGATGTCATTTTTGAAATGTGATTGACATTTTTTCCTTATTTCTTTTTAGACATGTTTCTAATTACAGAGTTAATTACAATTTGTGTGTTTTCCTACGAACATTTTTCTAGGATGAAAAAGATAAATTAGGGCAACAGTTTACTGTGAAAGTTTTATAATGTCACTAATTCCTTCAAAGAGAACACCAGTCCTCAGTCACTGTGGGGAGACAGATGGAGATGGTGCTGAAGGCAATCTTGCCCCTGATATATTACAGATGTGTTCCTTCTCTGAGTGGGAACAGCCCTGTCCTCCCAGCTGTGGGTGTGATAAAGAGTGAGTTATCTGAGAGGGGGGGTTCAGTTGGAGTCTGCTGGCCCTGCTGTGAGGAGGAAGGAACAGGAGGCCATGCAAGAGACAGAGAAGGTAAGATGCTGTACATAAGACAGACAGGGTTAGGTGGCTGTGCTAAGGACAGGAAGAAGTGAGCTGGAACTGCAGAAGGAAGAGAGAAGACTCAAAGCAAACCCTTTTTACCCACGACCCTTGCAATAAACCCACATGTTTCTAGAATATCTCAAGTCTGCAGAGTTCCTTCTCCCTGCTGTCCATGGATGATCCTACAATCAGGGAAGCAGTAAAAGCTGTGCCAGGTGTGACTTCAACCAAGGAAAACCCCAAAGCTGAAATCCCAGCCTGTGGAAGACATGGTTGGGATCAGCTGCATTTTCCAGACACCAAAGGAATAAGTTGAGCCCATGGAAAACATGTTTGGAATTAGCAGATTAATGAAGTCTCCTAAAGAGAAATATCAACCAGTTCAGGATTTTTCCAACCAGTGGGACTGCAAAGGCTCACAGCAGAGTCCCAGGTCAGTCTGGATGGAGCTGGACACAATTCCCTCATCAGCATGTGAAGAAGAGCTGAAGTATTGAGTTTACAGACTGGCTTCTGGCATAGATGGACAGACTGTGAGAGCTGAGTGGAGCTACCTTAGGAGACTACACAAAAAAGCTATGAAGGACTTTTGGATAACAAGGTGCTGATACTTGAAGCCCTTCAAAGTTTTTAAAAAAGCACCCTGAGTGCAGTCTCAACTTGCACAAGTCACAAATATTTTTTAGCTTTTTTCCACAAAATGAACCACTGATTTTTCCCCTGAAACACAGATCCATAACCTAAGTCACCAAATCTTAAAGATTTTATGCCAGGTCCATTGTCTGCCAGATGGACAAAATTTAAAAATATTAGCATCAGCTTCAGTTAACATTCAGGAACTCGAACCAGAATCTGTAACTTCAGTATGATTTTAAGGGAGCAGATGAACCTGTGCTGCACCCTTTTTCTTCGACAAAGGGAGCAATTTTAGAAATTCATAAGCAAAAAAGTTCAGGATTTCTTACAAAATAGTCCTTTGGCCTATACATTTCTGGTAAGGGTGGAGACAAGGGAAGAAATATTAGCCCTTCTCTGAAAACAAATTATTAATATTTTTTCCTGAAACAGCTCATAAACCAGCTTTAAATTGGTCATGTTCTTAGTCATTAATGAAGAGAGAATGACTGATATGCTTGAGCTTTTAGGAGATGACCTCATCACAGCCCTCTCTGACTCTTGGACCACACTCTGGCTAATGTTAGTGAAGGGAAGGATTATTTTTTGCAATGCCCTGGTGTTCTTGGCCTGCCAATATTTCAAGCACACAATCTCTCTTTTAGCACAACAGGAAAGGAAGGATTCAGCTGCTTAAACACAAATTTCTACTGCTGTTTTAGCCACTCTACAGTATCTGTACCTGATCTCCCATCGTGGCTTCAAAAAAAACTTACATCTCTTATTAAGATACTGATCTGTCATCCCTACAGGGGTCTGCTGTATACTTCAGAGTATCTAAAATGGCACTAGGCTACTTATTTTAGGCATTCACACTGTTTTCAAAGTGATTAGAAATAGTAGTGCATTCATTTTACCTTTCCTTTAGTTCCTGTCCTCTCTGACTCAATCCATCTGACTGTAGCAACACTAAAAGAACCAAAAAGAATCAAAAACCCATGATGCTATATGATGTACTTGCATCACATTTTATGTGATGAAGTCATAGTTCTTTAGTTGTTCCTTGCTGCAAGATTTGCTCCTGAGAAGATCACAGCAACAAATCATCTTTGTCTTTGCTGGCAGTGGCCCTTTGACCATGTTTATCTCTAACAGCTGGGGAACCTTTCATGGCTCAGTGAATCAGAGAAGCCAGGCCTCATCTTAACACAGCACACAAATACACTGCTGAGCTTGCTGTGAAAACTGTGGGACATGCAACCACAGTCAAAACAAGCAACAAATATAAAATCAGCTATGACGGTTCTTTCCAACTGGTAAATCAGGTGCTTCACATGTACAAAATTCTGGGTAGATCCTGTGGTAGTGATAGTTTGCCACTGATTTGCTCTTTCAGAAGTATTGCTGTGACAAACATTTACAGAAAGAAAAGTTATAATCAGACCTTTGTTTCATGGCTAAAATTTGACATATATTCTAACCACAATACTTTCCATGACTGTTGCAGCAGCCCTTTTGTTAGAGGGCAGAAATGAGCCAAGACACAGACTTCTTGTTTACCACAGCATGAAAAGGGTCTTGATTTATCCCTCTTTACAGCTCAGCCATCCTGACCCCAACCATTCACTGACTCTGCCTGCAGCAAGCTCCTGCTGGGGGTTTCCCTTGCAGCCTCTGACTGCTGATTATTTCCTGCTGAACTCTGGCTGCAGGGATCAGTTTCCAGACTGTGACTGCAGGCTTTTACCTGGCTAGACTGTGACTGCAGGTTCCAACAACAGGCTCTAACTGCAGACCCAGACTGACCCCACAGCAGTGATTCTCTCTCCTCAGGATCCTTCTTCATGATTCTCCTCTTTCCTGATCCTCTTCCCTTTTATCACACCTATCTTTTTGGATATAGCTGTAACACATCAAGGGCAAGGCTGTATTGGATAATTACAAAGCTAATACTTATCAGGGGCGAGGTCATCTGTATTCCCTTCTACAAAGACTACTACTGTTTCAATGGGAATAACTCACCAAAATGACTGAGAGTACATGTGTCTTAAGGTCCAGGAAAAAAAAAAAAAAAAACCACCCATAGGAACAAAAGAATAGACAAAGGCTGGCCAAGAGTTTTGCCAATGCCCTATTAAATCCATTTTTCCTTTTTTACAAAATTCAACAGATGAACAACTCCTGTGCTTAACAGTGGTGTCATCTGATAATGAGATCCTTTGCATTAGAAAACAGGAACTATAAGAAGCTCTGCTTGTACTCCAGCAGTGTTTCTATTTCCAAAAGAAAAAGAACAAAAAAAAATCCTTATAAAATAAAACTCTAGCCATTGATCCATTAGGAATCTAAGACAATTGTGATTCCACTGTCTGATATCATGGTGTTACATTCTGCTGAATGGCATTTTATTAAACAGACTGAGTAGATAATACAAAAGCCAGCATCTAATTATTGAAGCTTCCATATATCTGAACCCACAAATGAAAATTAAAAACCACCAAAACAAACAAACACCCCCAAAAAACATACCAACAAAAAAAAAACAACCTAGAGGTAATAAACAAGTAGTCACAATAATTTCTTCAATTAAATAGAGGCATCAATTATAGACAGTGTCTATTGCCTTTCATCAGAGAATTTCCAAGTGCTTTACCAATATTAAGCCTTATAAAGGGATCAATTTGCTCACAACTACTGAAAGATACACACTTTTCAGGTGCAAAGTAGCAGCTGGTTAACTAGCACACTGCAACATTACAGAACAGTTTAGGGCAGAAGGTGGAGAAGAATGCCTTAGCAAATGGAGACTGTAGAGAAATCCATAGAGGCAGAATGTAATCACCTGAACTGGATTCAGGCCAGAGCTCCAGGAATAACACCCCTTCCTATCTGAAAAATGCATTAGGAACAATAATGGCTAAAATGACACGGGGTCCATGACAATCATATACTTCTTTTTAAGAGAATAATTTTAGGAAAGAGACATCTCCTTTTTCCTTCTGTATATTTAATAGCAATTAAGATAGTGCAGTCCACATAAAACCTGCCCAAAGAACATATGAGGATGTTTTTTAAGAAATACCAATGCAAGAACCAACATTGAAGAAGAGTCTTTCTCCCTACTCTAATACACATATGACCCACACGTGTCTATTCTTCCCTCCTGACAGCTGGAATTACAGCAGGTCATGAACCAAACGTGTTATGGACTTCTGCTTAAAATACCTACACTTTCCAAAGAGTAAAATGGATGACTGCTACAGTGTCCTTGAAGTAAATATTATTTACTGCATCATAGTCTAGATTGGAGTCTTAGGCTTGGTGTCCTTGTTTTGTTTTGGTATGTGAAATTCTGACATCTGACAATAAGAAACCCCGTTATGTGGGAACTCTCTAAAAAGGTAACCTATGAGCCAGCAGTTCACTGACACAATGATTCTTTACACTTTAGAAGCCCTTTTATTCTGCATGATCTTCAAATGCTCTAAATTCAAAAACCAAGATCTCCACACAATGGCAATGGTAAAAAGAAAAAGATTGTGAGCAATGCAGCTGTTCTTCAAAGTCCTGTTTCCTTTTATTAACTTTTTAAAACCAGACTCATTTTCCTAATTTAAGGAGGCGGTAAAAAGGTCCATGAGATACATTGGCAAAAATGTTTTGCCTATATACATGGAAGCAGGTAGAATACATCTATTCAAGAAAAAGACGATTCTTGTTAAATAGTTTGAGACAAAAATTACTAAAATCATTCCTTATGCATCATCTGACTTTAATAGAAGCATTTATCAGCATCGGTCACTTTGATAAAGAGCTTTCCCTATGAGCTTAAACACAAGAATACTGCCAGTGATCTGAAAGCAGCACTGTAGATTTTATCTCACCTTATTTCTTAAATGGTACTGCCTAGATATTTACTCTTCCTATCATAATAAAATAATCTCCTTCTACCCTTCAAGTAACACTGTGGGCATGAATCACAGACATTTATTACATGGAATGAAGATATTAGACTTGCTTTTCTGCTTCAGTGTCTCCATCTTAGTTCCTTAGAGAACAAATGCTATGTCAGGTTTCATAATTATAACTTGTGATGAAAACAATGCATCTGAGAGCGAAAAAATATTGAAAAATTCAAAACACTTCTACTGCCTTTTTTGTTGTACAGAGTTCCCTTACAGCCAGTAGACAAGATGCATTTGGTGAAGATGCAAGGAAGCAGAATAACTCTATTTAATATTAAGTTTGTTACTTGGAAGGATATCTAAGGATAGCCACCAATGATTTGGCCCTATAAGCTACAGAACTGCTACTGGTGACCAAATGCCTTCTGCTTTTTTTCACTACCATAAATAAAACAGATGGAAATGTTAACCTTAAAAATGCAGTAAATCAAAAAATATTTGTGGGAAAGAGGGGTTGATAAATACTGGGAAATATATGTATTTTATAAAAGCAAGCAGACTGACCCAGTATTAAATAATTAAATCTGTATTTAAAGACTTATGACAGTGTGTATCTATTCATAGTAGCACACTTAAATGGGTATATCCCCATTTTTTCATCTAGATTAAATGATCCTGAATACAGACCTTTAAAATATGAAATTATGTACTTTGATACAACATAATTTCATTTTATTTATATTATTTGCAACGTAAAAATGCGTAGTCTTAATATATTTTCTCAAACCACATTTGCTTTGCTTCTCTAAGTTTGAAAAATGAAACAGTTGGAAGCACAATTCATATACCTATAAACCAAAGAGGGGTACAGTTTTAAATAATTATGTCAAGAAATGACAACTGTACTCTTTGTAGAAGCACAGATGAATAATTACAAAGCCGGGACACAATTAAGCAATTTTGACTGTCGTATTCTTGAGCTGTCTTTCTGATGTGAAATGCTGTCATGCCCAGAAACACACTTCACACTGGACAGGCATCTTCCACTTTGAGCTACACTTATGCCAGTGAAATGAGGTCATGGTCTGGTCATTAAACAAGGCTTCCTCATCTGGCTCAATGCCTCTTATCCAGCCAGACTTCCCCAGTCTTTATTAACAGCAGGCATGATACAGTGTTCAATATTTTGACAAAAGAAAACATAAACATAACAGAATAATGAAGTTTAGCTCACCTACAAAGTGAGAAGGAATACTGCATTGTAACATTAAACTGTTTTCTAATAAATGATTGTATCTTTCCATAAGACAGTCATATCACAAACAGATGCATTTTCAACAAAGGATGAAATGAAGCAAAGCACAAGTGTAGTGTTCTGTTAAAAAAATAGGGAATAATGAAAGTAAAAAAAATTTATACAAAATAAAATATTTATGACTTAGTGATGACTGGTGATTGCTAGATACTCTCACATTTGAGTAAACACAAGCTAGTCAGATGGAAATTTCTTGCTTTTATTCTCATTTTGTGTATTTTTTTCTTGGTGGGGTATTTTGCTCTCCCAAGTATTTCATGTCAAGACTAAAATGAAAACAACTCCCCACATCACAGCCTCTTTAGATCATCAGTCTGCCTTTTATGCTGAATAAGCCACACCACCTCCTGCTTATCAAAATGGAGGGGAAAAAAGCCACCATGTAAGTTAGGATATTTTATTGGTTTGTTAAGTTTTCTTTTCCTGAAAAAGCAGGTCTGAAAGGCTCGCTGTTGTTACTAAATCTGGCAGAAGATTTTCACGCGGCATCCACCAAGATAGATACTAATCACTGCATCTCCTTTCCTGGTAAGCATAGGCTGACACAGCGCCTGCTGCCTTAGGTGAAAGGAAAAAAACCCACTTTATTGGGAAGTTCATTAGCATCAAGGTCTTATGTATCACTACATCAACTTATTAAGGAGTTTTTCTGATGACCAGTGCTGGATATGTCGCAATCTTCCTCTGAGTTTGGATCAAGGTGCAATCCCTACCCAGTTGCAGAAAGCTTAAAATACATTACCAGTACCTGCCTGTTAAACTTGGCTGAAGCTGGTCAAAAACATCGACAGCTATGTGGGAGTGGAACTGATGAACAGAGAACACAAGATCCAGGAAATGTGAAGGGTAGAGAATAAAAACCCATTATGTATGCAATGTATAACACATGACAGAACTCAGAAGTACAGTGTTTGTGCACATCATCTTTGTGATTTATGGAGGAATGCTGCTTGCTGTGGTCTTCGAGTAAAGCTGTCAATAGCTGAACACATACTTGGCTACATCTCAAAGCATATCTGCAGAGAAAATTCTGAGTTTTCTCAGACATAGAAAGAGTTTGCATGTATGTGTACTATAAACATGAATAACCTGGGAAATAAGCACAAATTCAAAACAATTTGGAGCGCTTTATAATACCTGCATCAAATTTAATATTTATTTTAAATCAGCCACTTCTGTGATATGTATATAATATTGTATGATGAGGGTAATTTTGTAGCACCTTAAGAAGCATTAATTCATGCCATAAAAATAATTTACAATGATTTTACCATCAGTGATTTGCACTGAACCATTTATAAAGAAGAAAAAAACCCATCTTTAGAATGGCAATAACAACAGTAAATTGGAGCCTTCTGCAAATTTTCTGAAATAAATGTATGGTTTATCATAAGATTTAGTGGGTAAATAATTCAAAACTATACAAAAGGTTTGATTGTAGATATAAAAGATAAAGATGTTATCTCTAAATTTGTTAAGTAATTTACCCTTACCTATTGACTTAAAATGAGGTTTAATCCTGAAAAGTAACTCCATATTTGAAAGACACTTTTTTTTTCTCTTACACTATTAAGTTGGATGCAATTCACAGAGTAGACTCTTAAAAGAAAGATCTGTTAGATAAATGTAAAAAAAACTTCACCAGACCCAAATTCTGATTAGATAAGGATTGTAAAAGATGACATACTATGCTATACCTAACACAATTCAGCTGTTGCATTTGGCCAGATTCAAAGATAGTTTGCTGTGAATAGGCTCTCCACCACAGCTTAAAAATAAACTATTCCATTCATTACATACATGAAGCTGAAATAACTAAAGGCAGTGGTAAACAATATATCAAAGCAATGCTTGTATCAGAACTGTTAACATTTTAGTAGTTATAAATTAATCAGTCTGAATTAATTTGCGATGCACTGCAATTGTACTCATGATAATGCATTTATCCAGCACCACTGTTATGCTACCAAACAGTGCATTTCCATAACCACTACATTTTTATTCAGTATCATTGGAAATCTGCAATAAATTATTGATGGTATACTTTAGAGAAAAAGCAGCAAAGAGGAACCAAGTAGACTGAAAACTTGAGCAGAGTTTTAAGAAAGATCTGCAGCACTAAAGCACTCTGAGCACACCACAGATTGCTGTTATCAAGTATTGATCAACAATGGAAAAAGAAGGCAAAGTGGACAATTCACATTCTCATTCTGATTGCTTCAGCAGGATGCCCACAGTTGATGGAAGTATTAAATGGAAGTATTAAATGCTCAGATTACTGAAACTGTCTCTCTGATGCTGTCAATGCTTATTAGCAGGACACCACATTAAGTAACATCATACAAAATTAGAATCAACTGGTTCACTAAAAGCCAATAAACACCACAGGTGTGAGCTCTGCAACAGACATTTAACATACAAGACAGGGGACAACTTGTCAGAAAAAATTGCATTCTTTCACAAAAGCATATCACACAGTTGTTACATTTCCTTGAACGGGGTAGAAAATTCTTTTAGGCTCAGCAACACATATTAGTTACTTTGCTATGTGAAACAGAGGTTAGAACCAGAAATTTGATAACATGGCCACAGCCCATTAGACATGCACCTGTAAATTTCTACATTAAAATACACAAAAATTACTAAGGCTTTTGTCCCCCATCTGATCACATTTATCAGTCCTTTTATTTGAAAGATTTCACCTCTTTCTTTTACCTTAGCAAAAGATGCAGCCAGGATCTTGGAGTTATTTTTAAATAGTGTTAATGAATCATATTATTGTTACCATTTTCATTTACTCTCCTACCTTTGCATCCTTGGGCTTAACCACTTTCATGAAGGCACCTCTTATCAAGGCTTCCTCTCTCTCCCTCTTGGTTACTTTGCGAGTATCGAGGAATTTCAGGTTTGTCAATTTGTGCAGGACAAAATATCTGACAGATATTAAAATACACACAGTTAAAATCCAGTAATGCAGAAAGACATACTCACAGACTCAACTACTAAAAAAATAACAGCCAAAGTAAGAACAACCTTTGTTTCCTCTCTGTATTCACCTTTTTCATGCAATGTAGCTTATGTACAGAGTTATAATACTTACTTTAGTCTCTCCAATGAAGCCAAAACCATTTAATACTGGTGGACCAAACACAATTATCACCATGGACGTGTGTGTTCTCTCTGTATATTAGTGAGGTATAAAGCATACCAAGGAACAGGATACCTTGGAAATTGTTTTGCGTTGTCTGTTTGGGAAAAGGAATTTTGAGTGATACTAAAGATTCCAACCCATACTGCGGGAGAAAATCAATCTGAGATATGGGAAATTTCCAGCCAACTTCCCTGCAAGAATTCTTACCATTTGCCAACACTTCTTTAGATTTTTTATTTTATTTTCTTAAAACCACAATGATCAGGATTTGGAAGGAGAATTCCAATTTGGTTCTGCCAAAGACATGAGGTGTCCTTACAGCATACAGATCCCAGCTCAGGATTAAGTGCAGAAGCACACAGGGAGAGACTGTTTATGGGAAATATATTTCAAAAATTTCTAGTTCCTATCAGGATTCATCAGTATTATCTTCTATTTATCAGTTCTACTCAAAGGCCAGCAGCTTTCTAGCCTCAGAAAAATACTATTAGTGTCTCACGCATGGAGGGAGAGAACACAGCAGGGCAAAATGAAAGCAAGGCACAACCATGGCAAATCCAAATATCTGACCTCCTCAAGTACATGTCATTTGCATTTAGTCAACCAAACGTGAAGCAGACATTGCAAAGTGAGGGCAATATCAGACTTTTCCTGGCAGGGGGTAGAAAGGTGATGATAATGTTCCCCAGCCTAGATGCTTTGTGTAAACCCCAAGTCAGTCAGAGAGCTCCTCATCATACTGATCCCTTCTGGCACTGGGAGGAAGAAACTAAAGAAATAGAAAACTCTGCATAACGTTTTGGGGAAAAAAAAAAACAAACAAACAAAAAAAAAAACCAACAACAACAAAAAAACACACCCACAAACAAACAAACAAACAAAAAAAACCCCACCACACACACACACACACACAGAAAAAGGTTGTTTCAAAAAGTAAATGTTTATCTTACGATACTGTTCCCAAAACTAGATAAACATGGGAATATCACTGTAATGCTTCCCCTTCTAAAACCAAGCAAAAATTAATGGTGCAAATAAAGCTTTCCATCAAGTACACCATTCCTCTGAAGCAACACCTTCATACATTGTTAACAACTGAACTGACAATACTCGGTTCTGAAATGCTCAGACAATTTAAATGTGAATCCTCAATCTATGGCTCTCAATTTTATCAGTAGAAGAAAAAGAGAGAGTCACTTCCCAAAACAGAACATCTCCTAAGGCCATTTTTTTAAACAACAGCTACAGGCCTATGAGACAGACACATTCTCAGACTCATTCCAGCTTTCCTGGCTGCCCTTCCAGTCCTCCCTGGCATTTTGCTGGCCCTTATCTTTCACTGGAGGAGAAGCTATCCATCTTGCATTACTGGCAGAAAAGCTCTGATGACAACAGATTCTTTCAAATGAAGACATGTACAGAAGGAAACAATATGTCAAGAGTGAAGAAGAGTGAAGCTAAAAATGAGTAAAGACACCCACTAAGTGTAGGGTGAGAAAAGATGAATATTCAGGTGAAGAAAACATCGGTATTAGAAAATCAGCAAATGTTTAATGATGGAATGAAATATGCCATTGAAAAGCAGGCTGCAACAAAAATGACAACAGAATAAGACAGCACTGTCATCTATGCTGACTTTGGATCACAGCCCTAATGTCAGTCTCTCAATCATTTCAAAAGAGCTTAAAATTATAATAGCATTCCTTGATACAAATGTATTTTTGTATTTTTAAGCCATCCTGACTGCATTTCAAAAAACAGAATTAGCACTAGTACTTGTCAATTCCAGAAACAAAACCAAAAAACTCTACCCACACAAATTAAACAGCAAACTATTCCACAAGTCACAGGTTTGGGGTTGGTTCTGCACTCCTTAAGCAGAGCAAATACTAAAAAGTAGGTACCATAAATATTATCCCACTGGTAGAGGGAAGGTATATGAGCAATTAATTATTTTAAACTGTGATTCAAAATGCAATCTCATTTATTCATATTCTTTTTACTAAAGGTGGGATTAAAAGCATCTATGCTATTTGAAAATAATATACAATACATTCATATTAAATGGCTGAAGAAAAACAGCAAACTTCCTGGATATATTTTAGCTAGAAATATGAAGATGCAGCTTCAATCTAAACGTAACAACAAGTTTGCAGTAAAAAATACAGGAAAGGATTACCAAAGCCTGGGAATGAACAGTCTACAATATCAATTCAACCCTTGTAAATTTAATCCAGGGTTATTTGTTGCACAAAATCTCTTTGC
This sequence comes from Zosterops lateralis, assembly GCF_965231275.1. Lineage (NCBI taxonomy): Eukaryota > Metazoa > Chordata > Aves > Passeriformes > Zosteropidae > Zosterops > Zosterops lateralis. The sequence continues at coordinate 6,362,333 of NC_139768.1, forward strand.
TGTGATGTATGACTTAGTTACTAAGGTTATCACAGCAGTATCCTAAAGTTGCATAGTACATAAAACATTTCGGTTAACAATGCAGGGAGGTTAACTCCCACAGATAACCTACTATCAGAGGGTTAGACCAGATGACATGCCTCTGTCAGCTTTCAGGAGCTATTGATGGTTCAATCAGTTTGTTTTGAAGGTAAAGTACAACAAAAGGGCACTAAACTTATTCAAACTGTCAACAGGGACTATGGAATGTTGCTTGCAGGTAAGTAATTTTGGGTGTTTTAAGACTATTATCAAACACCAATGGCTGCAGAAAAAGACAGCTACTAATAACACAGAACACAGCCATCATAAAATACTTTATGGCAGGCACTGGGACCCATAAATTGCATGACACATTGCACCTGTTTTAGACTTGTAAAATCACTAGTTAAAAGCATATTGGTTAATGAAGGAAGATCCATCTAGATTCTACATTTAGTTTACAAAGGTTTATTTAGGTTAGAAGTTGTGAGGGGGCAGGGTCTCCCTACTCCTCCTCCCCTCCTTTTTTTTTTTTTTTCTTAATTTTCAAACTTAGCACTGCTCCATGTGTTCTGAAACTGGTGTTGCTGGGTTTTAACACCTTTGTTTGGTGTGAAAAAAGGCTATTATCTTCAGTGATGAGGATAAAGGTGAGATTCAAAGAGAGAAAAGTAAAAATTAGATGCACCAGGAAAATCCACTTATCATTGCATGTAAACTGTTCATCTAATTCACAATGGATTAAAGAAATTATTTATTTAAGTGAAGTTGTGCCTTCTTTTGTTCAGAATAATTTCCCCCACCCATGCCAAGAGTCCCATGAAAATAAGCTCATAACAGGTATTCCTCACACAAACAAGCCCACTCAGATATGGAAAAAGACCATAGAATATGAAATTTCACTTTATTTCTGTCTTAGTTAAGTAAAAACGAAAATAAAGATTAACATTTCATTTACCAATTTTGTATGTGCTGCATGCAATAACCTCCATTTTAAGACTTTTCATACAGACCTGCCAGGCTATTGGAAAAGAGGCACATTTGCAAACTCTTCCACTAAACCTTTAATGAAAGACCATTGGAAGAACTATATTCTGTATAGTATTCCAGTTTGTACTATAATTAACAAAAACTGGAATAAAAAGCTGTTCTATATGCATCAATATTTAAGTTTAAAATAAAAAAAATCTGCTGTGAAAAATTGAGAAATATTTGCCCACAAGAATGCAGAAATATCCAGCTCTACCAGTATCATACCTGCAACATTCTCTTTTGTTTCAGAAAGTGTTTACTTTCATTTTTCTATTTTCTGTGCTATTATATTTCCTTTCCTTAACAATCATGGAACATAAAAATAATATGCCTATTTCAAAATTTGAAGGGCTGATTATGCTCTCAGTTACATTATTATGAACTAGAAAAAATAAATAACTTGAAGTTGGCTAAGCTAGATCAGCATTTAAATGGAGAAAGACAAAAAGAGAAATCAGAAGAATTGAAAAAACATGTTTATGACAGTGAACTAGATTATATTCCGTGATTGTTTCTTCTGCACCTCAAAAATTTACCCTTCTACCCCCAGCATATAAGTGGCTACAGAATTTCCTCTGCAACAAAAACATTTGTTAAATAAACAGATAAGGAAGACAGGTCATAAACTTAAACCAGCATCTTCCAGAAGAGAGGGCAGGAAGTTGGCATGAGGTATGTTGGAGGATCACATAAGACCGTGAGCAGTCCCAGCACTGTTTGGTGATAATCACCTAATTCTGAGGGGCTTGCAAGTCATACAGAAATCCACACCACCTCCCAATATTTTAACACAGTCTACTCCTCTTCCATGCAGCAAACAACTCTATGAGTTAGAAAAATCATTCTCTATACGTGTAACAGCAATTATAGTTTTGCCTTGATTTACTGTGTTAGTACAGACAAGTTGGCTATTATGGACTTCAATTTATGTGGCTGAACAAAAACACGGTAATTGTTCTTGCTCATGAGCCCTTCCAGCAGCTGGTGTCAGATGGACCTTGCGTGGCCATTTGGTGTCTTTCAAGCACAGACTTTTCCTTCCAGGTACTGGTGAGAGGACAAGGCTTCACTCAAACACTGAAGTAGCACAGATTCACAGATTGTACAGATGTAAGGGAATACCTTAATCATCTAATTAAGTACATAAAGAACAGACACAGAACTACCACAGACTTCAATCCCTCCTGCTAAAAGAGAGCCTCAACAGTAAGTTCACTGGTAACCATCATGCATGTTACTAATATTTTCATTACTGAGTGAGGATTTCTAGTCTCCTACTGCTTATTGAACATATATATTTATATCACCATCCAAATACAAGAGTAATCAAAATAGACAAGCAAATTCCATAGCATTTTTAAAAATAAATAAAATCACAATAAAACAAAGGAAAACTGCAAGAACACTGAAAACACTAGAAGACCCATCATTTCTCACAATCAAAACTGTGGGATGGGAATAGCTGATTTAGCTTGAAAAGTTAATCCATACAAAATGCATGCACTTCCTTTCTTGCTGTTATATCTTAAGAGGACTTCATAAGGTTATCATCATTTGCTCCCCCAGCCAAAGATAGCATATCTAGTACATGTACTTTTAAGCTAATTTAAAATAAACTCAGGCATTTGTTTCCACTTGCCCTTGTTTCCATGTCAACAGCATTTAATGAATGCATCATTCCAGGAAATGTCAATAAAGAGCAAAGAAGAATGAACAAGCCCTGAAAACTTCACACATGGCAGGGATTCCTCACAATCATATCGCTTTAATGAAAATAGGTGAGGTCACCTGCAGCACCCACAAATGCTTTGTAATACATCGTGACCCAGATGATTTTTCACAGTTCAGTAACACCACGTTTGAAGTTTTCCCTGCAAACAATACACCCACCACAGGACTGACCAACTGTGAGTACAACAGAAGCAACCAGCAATTACTGTGTTGACTTCTGTTACTTTGATCTCTGGGTCATGACCTTTGTTTTCACGCAATCTTCAAAGCAGAGATTGGAGACTGGGTTATTTTAGAGGACGCTGTTTAGCAAGCTGTTTTTCTGTATTTCTTGCATCCTCTTGGAGCCAAAAGCTTTTAAATTTTCCTATCACCATTACATATTAGATAGTCTGCTTTCCCTTGCCCTCGCCACCAAGATATACCTTTACAAAATATTAACACTCAAATACAAAAAGCTTAAAAAATAAGATAAGGAGAACTTAAATATTTATTATTTTTTAATAATAAAAAACTAAAGCCATTTTAACAATGGCAGAAAAAAACAAATTTTCTTATAAAAAATATCACAGAAGGGAAATTTCCATTTTCTTTTTCTGTCCAAGCAAAAATTCCAATAACACAGATGTTTTCATCAATTTGTTCCCCTACACATTTGAAATGTAAGAAGGAATAGCAGGGATGGCAAAACAACCCGTTAATTCTTACCTAAAAAAAAAAAAAAAAAATCCCATTCAAAGGTTACTGTGGTTCTTAGACAAAAAACAACTACTTTGAAAAAAAAAAAAAAACCTACAAAAATGTTTTTCAGTATAACAAGTACTTTTAATGAAAGACTAGGAAAGAGCTGTAGTAATGAAATGGTACCAAAGGATCACCTGAAGAACCAGACATTAATTTCTTAACCAAAACATAGTTATGTATATTTTCCAAGTATTTTTGATAAAACCTAGTTATTTCTAAAGTAAGTAATATTACTCTGTTTTTAAGATCACTGTGAATCACTGGACCTTGAATTTTTAAAAAAATTATTTTCCACATTTTTTAACATTAAGATTTTTTTGGGGGGGGGAGGGTTACAGATCTTTTCAGTTTGTTGGAATGAGAAGATTAAGTAAAGCTTTGATTTCTATCACCTTTCTCTTTCTGGCTGAGGAATTAAATATCCTGAATTCCCATTGAACTCAGTAGGAACAAAATTAAGGCTCAATGAAAAATAAAGCTTTGGTTCCAACGGTCACTGCAAAAAAAATTACAAAAAAACCCAAAGTTTCCATTCAGAACAAAACAAAGCCAGTTGAAGTTATGGTGAAGCACAATGTTACTCAACATAATCCAAGTTTTTACATAATTCAAGGTCACATAAACATAATCTTTTGATGCTTTCTGATAAATATATTGAAATTAAAGAAAACTTTTTAAAGGAAAAAAAGTTACTTTAAACCATTAAAAAACGCCAAAACTGGAAGACAAAAGTTGCATTCAAGATACTTCAGAATGTGCATTCAAAACTCTGAATTGGCAACTCAGAGTAAAATTAGAAGAGTACTTCTGATCAGTGCCATCATGTAGATGATGTATGTTCTCCTAAAGATGGGCAGATAGATCAATTGATCGATCCATGGTTTTGGGTTCTAAATCTAACGCTGTCTAGCAAATGCATTTCATATAATGCAACAAATAATAACAGAAAAGGATCAGGAAACTTTCATTACAGCAGCAGAATCATACATCATTCAACTAATTAGAAGCCCATTCTTCTTTCTTAAAAGCGATTCAATTAACCTAGTTTATATGAAAAAAAACAACCAGGGTTTTTGAAAAATTGAGAGGAAAGAAAAATGGAAGCGATGTTGCAGTTTCCAGCACATATATAAATAGAATCCCGTCACATTTTGACATAGTGGTTTGCCACAATGTGACCTAAAACTACCTTGACCTCCCCGAAATCAACATTTTTGCATTGAAATGAAACAAGGGACAGGCTTGTTTTGATGTATGGCTCTGTGACATATTATAAATATTACATCACACAACCACAGAGGATGTCAATCAATAAGGAATTTTTTCAGAGAGCACTAAATGAACCACGGGTTCTTGCCTCTGAATGGCTCCTTTAACATACTACTTTTGCTTAAATGATTAATAGGAGACATATTGTCAGAAAACATACTTAAAGTGAAAAACAGTAAACTGTAGAAATATCATTCATTTTTTAAGCAATTTTCTAGAGCACATGTCACATAAATTTACATAGAGACAGCACTATTATAGTCTTGTAAGCTGGACAGTAGGCATACCTTCCACTTAAGTGTGAAAGCAATGGGAAATATTTTATTAAACCTAGGCTGCTCTATTCCATGAAAACCAAAATGCTACAAGCTAAGCCAGATTCAAAAGTGGAATCATTAAAAGGTGAAAGTTGGATAACCTAGAAATTCTTCTCAAAATTGTGAAACAAACTAAAAAGTATGTATGAACATCTGGGACAGCTGTGCTACTGTTTAACCTACACCATTTCTGAATCCGTTGAATTCAAGCCCATAAATTCCCCATAAACCTGCTTTTAGTCTCCACTATTTTGCATTGTTTTATCCTAACTCCTAGAGCACAGTTTGGATTACCCAAAGGTGAGATCAGAGTTCATTATCTAACTCCAAATACTGTGGGTGATCCTAACAAAAAGCAAGCTCAGGCTCTGCAAGGAGAGGTGACCAGCACTGCCTGGCTCTGACTTGCCTCCCAACACTGCAGCCAATGGGAAAAGTGACAGCACACAAGGACTGAAATCATGCATCAGATGGCAGCAAGGAAAAATACATCTAATTTTTTTTTTCCTATATAATCAATGTCTCACCTGTCTTAAGGTTATAGCTCTGAAAATTATGTCACTTAGCAGACATTCCATAAGTTATGGATCTATACTCATAACCATCAAGTATTTCTATTTTTTTTTTTTTTTTTTTCAAAATAATCCTTACAACTCCTAGCAACATTTCAGTTGGACATTACATTATAAAGATAGTTTGGGGGGGTTTTTTATTAGAATGTAACTGTTCTGAGTAAAATGTAGGAGTCATTTATTCTGTGTTAATAGTGCCTTGATAACTGCAGTAGGAGCAACTTAGCACCACATCAAACATGAGCAGAAGACAAGGCAACTGGCTGTCTCAGTGGAGCATTTTTTCTTGTTTCTTTTTTTATTGCCCTTTGTCACCCTTACTGTATGCAACCCTTGACTCATCTTGGCCCTTGAGAAGGAAATGCCTTGAGTAGGGGTATATGAATACTCACATTCAGGAAATCCTGTGCACACCTGCTCAAGTCAGACATGTGCTACACAGCACTGAAATGTTTCCTAAACCGGGTTCCTGAGTGTGATCTCACTGAAATGGGGCCACTCAAATTCCCAGGTGTTCCATGGCAGAATGTTACAATGCTTTCAGAATTGAGTAGACATTTGTTTGAGATTCTGGGTTGATTTTAGTTTAGTATTTTTCCAGCAGTAAAACAAAACTTTCATGCCTTATAACATCTAAAAGTGAAAACACTAACCTGTATCTCTGGTAGTCATCTTCATCCTTCTCTTTGCAGACCAGTTCATTTGGACAAGCAATGTTTCCAAGCAAACTGAGGTACTGTAGCGAGGGCACAACTTCAGCCAAATGATCCAAAAGGCTTTCTAATTCTGTTATGTGTCAAAGGTAGTGGGTTAAGGATTCAATGACATTAATGAAAAAAGCATTTAGAGTTGCATCACTGCTGATTTAAACATACATTTCAATAACTGACAATCAAATTTAGTATGGCATTCAGGAAAACGTCACATTAATTGTTCCAAGGGCAAACAGGGATAAACTTCAGTCAGTTTTTTGGCATGGAATGAAAGAATTGGGCTGTTTTGTCATTCTTTTCTCCTCCTTTTTTTTCCTAGGTGGTTCACTACAAAACATTAAAACTTTGACAAAATGATGGATGCTGTGTGGTAAAATGGCTAGCAATTGCTGGAGCCATGAAACTTTTCCAGCATGGAAACAAACAGTTAGTTTCACAGCACATTCATCACTAATATATTCAGTCCACTGGAAAATGAGTTTAAAAAAAAAAGAAAAAGCAGAAGAAAAAAGTCAAACCACAACAAGCCAGGTTCACTCCCAGCATATAAACGTTTTGAGTGTCACAGCAACACATTTGTAACTACTCAATTAGGATATGCCAATTAATGCTTTACTAAGTACAACTTAAAGACTTCAAGTGTTACAAATACTTTATATACGTAGCTTTAAAGTCTTGTAAAGCATTAAATTTTTCATTAAAAAGCCTTGTATTTTGATGTTCATGAGCCTTTTTAACTTAACTGTGTTTCTCGGACCATAAATAAGAAGGGTACACCTTCATTATTGTAAACCTGAATAAAACAAACAAGCAAACAAAGGTTAAACTGTCTTTAACCACTTCAGTACTGGAAATCACATCTTAGGATGAAGCCTAAACAACAATATTCAACCATTTGCACCTCAATTTGTTAATTGATCAAATAGGTATTTTATTAGTCTCTAAAACTGGAACTATACATTCTAATTTACTTCAATTTACATACAAATATATTGGTGTGATTCTCAAAAAATAATAATGCCATGCATGTGTGTGTGAAAAGTTTCCAATATTTAAAAATCAACTGACTTAGACAAGAGTAATAATTATTCAAAACCATTAAAGGATATTTCATTGTTCTGTTTTTATTCCCTCCTGCTGTTAAAGACAAACTATTGTTTTAAATCGTCAGTTCAATTTTGTTGCTATTATTTATACTTGATTTATGTGTTTCTGTTATCTTTTTTATTTTTAGCTGATGGAATTTACTTTATTTCTTCACCCCAATATCTCAAGGGCAACAGAAGCAATACAGAATGGAGAAAACAGCTTCATTGTTAAAAACAGGGTCTTCCTTCGTAAGCCTGAAATTTTAGTTTATTTCCAAACACACAAGAAGTTCATGTCAACAATTACTGATTCTAGTATACTAAAATCAATGTATCTACACTCATAGTTAGTGTTCTGTCCCATAAGATCTAAGGAGTCATACTTAAATATTTTGCATGAGTGAGGAAAACGAGGGTTGGAAATCAGCTCTGTGAACTCATTGAAAAGGCAGGAATGCTAACTTTCAATTTGGCAAAGCCACATTACGGAATGCTTTATACCAGTAATTAATCTTCCAAACCCTAAGGAAGAATTATCTTTTTGTGGCACCATATGATTTTTAAGCTAGGACAAATTACCAGTCAAAACTTGGTGCTCATTTTCATACCTGAGCCTTAAGCTCACACATAAACTTTTTCATGGCTCTTTCAGGAAGTATGTGACTGTGATGGGAAACTCACAAACTGTTTTTCCACACATGTTCAAGTGTGGAAAAGGCTTTTTAAAAGTTTCCGAAGACTGTTAGAGAAGTGTTTGAACCTGGCACCCTCCCTCAGCCAGGAGAAACACTTAATTTCTCGCAGCATTGCTTAAGTCACAAAAAGGCTCCCTGAGAGAAATAGTTTATTATTACAAAAGACAGTTATTGCCATAACAGCAATCACACACAGGAGGCTTTGATTGTATCTGCTTGTTTCCTATCAAAAGGAAAAAAAAACCAAAAAAAACAAACAAACATAAAAATAACACCCCAACAACAACAAAAATAACAAGTAATTCAAAATTTTTGCTTCTTTTATGAAGTTAACATGCAGGACTTTTGGTTCTCAATTCAGCAGAGCTATTTCTTGTGTAAAAGCTGTTCTCCCCAGAAGTTTGCTGAAAGTGGAGCAGGACATGTATTCTGACTCCCACGTGAACATGCAGCCATCAAGGCAAATACCATGATGTATTTAAAAATGTAATGAAGAGCAGTGTCAGCTTAGATATGCATGAAATATAAGATTACACCTCAAAATCCTATGGAAAGCAAAAGAGAGAGACAGCATATTCATTATATTCAATAATTTTAGGTAAATAACAGGAGTTCATAATCTGCATTGCAAAAATCTAAATCTCCCAAACTGGAAAGTTAGTGTCTAGACTCTAATACTTCATAAGTAAACACTGAGCATTTATTTTCAGATGCAAAAACACCCCCTAAAAAGTATCTCATGCAAAAGAATCAGCAGTTATATCATAAATAAAATATTTAAATTTTCTGATCTTCAGGAGGTATGTATCTTTTCTTATCCCTCTTAAAAACAAAATGCAAGGTACAGATTGATTTTCCAAGAAGCCCCATTCACCTAGCACCACAGTTAATTTTTACAAAGCATGTAGGAAAAAACTGAATGATATCCTGTTAAAATTCTCATGATTAAGTACTTCTCAGAGATGACTCACAAGTCATGGTGCACTTCTAGTGCAGTGTTTAGTTAATTAGCATGTCAAATACTTATTTAAATCACAATGCTGGAACTATATGATACCACCAAAAGCATTAGGTCTTTCTAAAACAATGCTAGGAAAATATGGAGAGAGAAAATCAAAGCAAGTCTGAAATTTTTATTGCCAGCTTCCTTTTTATGGTTTATTGTTGCAGCCCAAGGAGTGCCATATTGGTGCAATCAGAACCAAAGAGCTGCAAAATCCTGTTGTGGCACTTCTAAGACTAATTTCAGCTCCATCCTTTCCAAAAAATAAAACCTACAATTAAATCCACAGACAGTGCTAGTGAAAATGCATTTATTTATTTATTTATTTAGAGCTCTGTAAAAATAGCTCTGGATTGATCTGTCTAAAGTCAGTGTCACTGATCACCAGGTGAAAATGTAACAGTGATGCCAACACTTACACTATAGCCTACTGTTTGAAAAATGGTTTAAAGCATTGCTGTTGTGATCATTAAAAAGCCTCAGTGTATTAATTAATCTCCTAATTCAAGTGCCATCATTACCAATCTATTAATGCCTCTCTTTCTAACAGACATCAAACAAAAAACTGTAATAACAATTAAAAGTTTAAAATCATCATCTCTACAGCTCACAAGCTATATTATTCTCAGACATTATACAATAATGGTTCCCTCCAAAAATGCAACTTGGTCTACAGGAACCATTAACAGAAACACGTTGAACACGCCTCAAAGTTTCATCCACACAAAGGCACTATACTTCTTTCTTGCACTGTTTCTAGTTTTAAATTAGGGAAATATTTAAAAGAACTGGGTATCTCTCACACAAACTTTTTCAAGCCCCTTCAGACTGTTACTGTATGCACTATACCACACATGCATATTAGACTGTTTATAAGCAGAAATACACACAAGCAGACACAACCAGATTTTCTGTTCAGAAAGACAAATGCTGCCAACAACACTGAGACCGTAGTAATAGAACTATCTGAAAAATTACAGTACAATGATGGGTCCAGTTAAGCTGAAGAGCAATACAATTTCTTGCAAGTTTCATGGAACCAAAAATATCCTACGAATAGGCATGTTCTGACTTGTCTGTTTTCACTCTCTCTCTCATACTCAATACCACTGTTTTTGAGGTTCTCTCAAAGGCAGAAAGAACAAGCAAAAGCCCAAAGCAAATGATGTATCTTCTTTCTCTGGCTCAGAATTAACTATCTGTGCAAGCTTGTAGCATTTTTGTTTGTTTTGTAGAAAATCCTATGGCATGGACTAAAATTCTAGTGGCTAGTCAGGACTACATCCCCTTTATAACCATTCAAAGATTAGTTCCCAGGGAATATTACATTTGCACAAGGACGAGGTTGCAAACTGACTGGATTGTGCCACTTGACTTAGTCAATTTTAGAAGAACCTCAGAACCAAGGACAGTCATTTTGATGCTCAGCTGTGTCTTTTGACAGCAAGCATAGTAAAAGACTATTCTGTTACACTTCTAAGAGGTTGAGTGGATTCACACAGAAACTACTGCATATGTCTCACAAGTTCCCCTATTCCAGACTTCAGTATTCCCAAGAGTCTCTTTAGCTGTGCCTTTTCTGCATATTTCAGGGCTGAGACACTGCATGAATCCTTTATGGGGAGTAATATAAGGGTCAGCTGCTTTAAGTACTGAGCACTAATGCTGGCCCAAACACCACAGCATTTCTTCCTTCCTTACCAGCATCCTTGGTATAACCATATTCATGCTTGTTCTCAGGAAAAACTACAGGTCAAACCCATGCAGAAACACAGTCTATGCTAAGTTTCTAAATTACTTTATTCTGTCTAAAAAAAGCTTATACATTTCCTATCTCACCATACAATTACTTTTTATGTATAGTTTGACATATGCAAGAGAATCTGAGATTTCTTTCCATAACCTTTTTGTCTGTTAGCAATTCTTTTTACTAGTCATACATTCAAATACAGAAAGGTAACCACTCTGGTTCTCTCAGCACTTTCCAAGTTGTTCCACCACCATCTTTCAAGAAGTCATTCCACTTCTCCAAAAGAGTTGCAGGAGAACTTCCCATGTTAATGAACTTCATTGACTGCAGCTTTTGGAAGTTCTTGGAAGCAAAGAGACACAGAAAAGAGCAATCAGCACACATTCAAGATATTGCTAAAATATGAGAATATCAGGAATATCATGCAGAATTCCAGACCATCACATTGAAAGACCCAAAACTGTCATTCAAAAGTTTTCTGTCAACTAATCATCTGTCATGCACTTCCTGCAATCAACCTAACATTAAAACAGCTGAATAACACTTCTACCAGAGTCATAAATGAGATAAAGGTACCCATATTTATTCCCAGCTGAAACATTTGCTTTAATTAAATTTATCACAAACACGATGTAGCAATCACAGGCTTTCCACATACAAATAGCCTTGAATCAGAAGTTACCAATTCTCCTCTGAATGCAGAATGAAAAGATCTTTGCCACCTGAACGCTTTTCCATTAGAATGTGCTAGGTCTTCAAGGTTGGATAACCACAGAAATAGCCTGCAATATGCAAGTATACATTTCCCTCTTCTCTGTGTGCAATAGGATGTCACACAGTCATTTGTATGCCACATTCTGGCTTGAACCCTACCTGGTAGGGAGATAGGACCTTGAGATAAGGCCTTGTTCACTGACATTGAAACCACTTTGCTCAAGAAAAAAAAAAGGTGCAGAGTGGATGGTAATTAACTAAGTCCATACATCTCATGGAGAGCTTCCTGCATACTGAATATATGGGAGAAAAAAAAAACATTCTGTCTACTGGAGCAGCATTAGTTTTCTTTATGGAGCTGGAGTTGCCAGTGCTTTTAAAGGCATTTTAGAATTCCTACGGTTCCAAGGCTGCAGATTTGAAGACCACATTTCAATGTTATTAAGTAACAAAGCATCACAAAGACAAAAATATAATAGCAGCTCACAATTTTTTTAGAAGTTTTAATATCTGCAGTTCAACTCCTGCAGGCACTGCTGTAAAACAGCATAAGGAATCACCTGGCCCGTGGACTACTTCTGTCTTCCATAGATGTAAGGAAGACTACTTCTCTCTTCCATGATGGCATTCACATGACCTAATTCTAACTTCAGGTACACTTTTTATTCTAGAAGAAAGATTCTTGGCTCATTAGGTACAGCAGTTCTCTAACAAGCCACACAGATTTTGCTAAATCTACAGTTGTGGTGTGGAGAACTCAGAAGCCTATGCAGGAAGAGTTCTGTACCACTCCAGTTGTCTGCTTAGAGGAAATGGGGAACCATGAATAATAAGAGAATATTAGTCTCTTTAATGTGTTCACTCAATCTAAACATCAAGACTTCAGCACTTAATATAATGAGATTCTGGTTAGACTGGGACTTCTGTGTCTTCAGGCACTTAAGGACAATGTAGGAACAAGCACAGAGACAAAATAAATTGCAATTGATAGTTTTAGGGTTAAGCAAATCTGTAACTATTAGAGATCATTATGAAACTTATATGAAGACAAATTACTGGTACTTACTGGTATATTGTTCAGTTGAGGTATTTACATGCTGTTTTCAAAGACTCAAGAACACATAATGCCCAAATCTGAATGATATTGATAACTCCTCTTGCCACAAGAAATGTACACACCATTATGGACATTCTGCTTGGTTCTAGATTTCCCATTCTATGATATGAAATAGTTTGGTTTTCCCCATAACCACTCAAAACCTAGACCTAGATTCAATTATAAAATCACAGAATATGCTGAGTTGGAAGGGACCCATTAGGATGACTAAATTGACCTCCTGCCCTTCACAGGACATGGATGTTAAATGGATGTTAAATGTATGACCACCTTACTGGACTGAGTAAAGAAATGGAGCTTTTATTACAAAAAATCACAGGTTTGGTTCATTATCAGACTTGTCTGTGAGGCAGTGAACACCTAATTTTCAGCATACAGGCATGTGTGTGTATGTGTGTATATATTTGACAAACTATCTATTGATAGTTTGTCAAATTTTGAAACTGCCCATTAGAGTAGTTTTGACAAACACTGTAAAGATTGAAATGTAATGGAAATTGAAATATCCATACTATATTGTTCCATACTGGTCAAGATCAGCACGGTGAAAAGCCACAAAACCTCATAGTGCTATAACATACACAAAGAAATAAATCTATTTAGAAGTTTCCTGACTGTTTCGTAGTTTCTAGTCAACACACTTGAAAGGAGAAATGAGGCTTCCCATTACAAGCACAGGTGACTGCAGTCGTAAGTCCTCCTCCAAAAGCAACTTCCCATCTACCCCATCCATCCTGATCAGGGCTGCTTTCTGCTGTCTACTCTCTGTGAGAAAGAAATTAAGATATGTTTCCCAAAGTAAATCAGACTTTTTACCAAATAACCATGCTACATACATGAAATAAAGCATGTTAGATCCAACCCTCCACAGTGTTGAAGATTCTCCTTTAGGTGTTCCTGTTATATAGACTGCATTTTAAAAGATTTTTAAACAGATTATACATTAAAGAAAAGTTGAGCAGTAGTTTTTTATAGTTTGCTTCTTCCACTTCCAGCAGAAAAATTGAGAGTGGCCTGACTGTAACTGAAATATGCAACCAGAAGGAAAAAAATACCAGGTGATTCTTCTAAGTCCTTGCCTGATTTAGAGATAAGCTTTCACATTTGTACAGTACCCAGACATTATGTTAGCAGGACCCAAATGTTATTTACACATACAATGCCACACAATAAGTGAACCATGCAAAAGGAGTAGAAAGTTGTTATCAGAACTATCGAAACAGGATATGGGTCAAAATGAAGGCAGAATAAAAGGAGAGAGGAATACAGTTATATTAAGAGGCACTTAGGAAAGTTCTCATATGTGTTCTAAAGTTTACATGCTATTCCAATTTTCAAAGGGGTTAGTTTGGCTTTTTGTTTATTTTCATCTCTCTCTCACTCTCCCTCTGTAAATACTTATGCATACATGGCAATATTCCACCTATTGAAGTTTTATTTCAGATCAGTATTCTTTGTTCACTTGTGTCCTTTACGTAGTGCTACTGTCACATACTGAATAATCTTTCCTGCAATGTATTTCATTATTCTATTAAATGTACATTTTTTCCTTAACATTGTTAAAAGAATTCTATAGAAGAATAATTAATGAAAAGAAGCGATTCAAAACCAAATAAGTTTTCAAACACAGCATCAACATTGAAGAGATGAATCTGGAAGTTCTCTGTGCTTCTGTAGACTGATGTATCCTCCCTACAAGAGATCACTGCTTCCCAGGGCTCGGGATGATAATGATGGGCAGCAGTTAATTTTTCTTCTCTGGGCAGTTTGTATGCAATAGGTGTTTTACAAGTATTTCTGTAACTCCTCTATTAAATTATTTGTAGCACACTACAAAATATATATATTGTTTCTATAACCTGGGTAGCTCAATACTGTCAAAGCTCTAATAGTTTTTAGACTGAATTAAAAAAAAAATCCCAGGATAGATCAAATCCTTCTTATCATGTTATCATTGGTTTTGAGAGCTTACTCACTTGACAATACTATTTTAGTCTATCTGTGAGACCAGCAGAAATTCTTTAAAGATTTCTACTGACAGGATATTTTTTTCCCCCTCTGATTTTGTTCACTGAGTTAATATTCAATACCTCTGCCCTCTTTTTGGCAAGTGCAAAACTTCCCCAAATATACTTACGTGTTTTTTTGGTCTTATGGCCAAAGTTACACTTCATGGTTTCTAAGTGGCACTACCAAAAATGTTCTTGTACATTCCTCACGAGTCCAGATTTTACCATGGCAGCAAACAACAAAACCATAAAAGCAGTTACTCAAATCCAGCTCACAATACCCTGCATTAACCATAAACCTAGCCAAATACCTAGCACAGTAATGGTTGTTACTGTTCAAGAGATACTCTTGGCAAATTTCCACAGCTCCAAAAAAGAAAGTTACTCTGCCGATTTTTATTTATTTATAGAGTCAAAAATAAGAGCAGAAATCGTAGAATCCGCAGTTATTTTTATTCCCCTCAGTAGGAGGATTTTGCTTTAGTAAGAGGTAAATTGCTCTCTGTTTACATTGTCTGTAATAAAAGCCTGCAGTTGAGCAGTCTTGTCCTCACGCTGCAATTACAAGGCCTGGGCTTTAGTGGGCTGTGCTCTAAGACTCTGCAGCCCTCAGTTGGCCTTTTGGCCACCATTTGATCACCCTTCACTTCTGTAAAATCACATATTACACATCCTCAAATCTCCAGATGGGTCAAAGTATGGGAAAATTATGGAATAATCAAGTCTACGCCCACAGACTTTGCAGATAATTAGTTTTTACAGACCATTATCTATAATCCTGCAGACTGGGGGCTCTGATTCAGCAGAGTATTTAGACAAATGTTGAAATATTTATTCTTAATAAACAGAAATAGGCACTAACTTTAGGCATATGGAGAAGTGACTGATTGGTTACAACTGGACTCATTCACACATCAAAAGATTTTACTGTATAAAGACCTTGATTTGGAAAGTATTTTATGTGATTTTATACAGAACTGGGATACCAAGAAGAAAGTGACATGCTTTTACAGCTGCAGTTGCACAGCAGATACCCAATTGTGCATATTACCAGTTTCATGAAAATAGAGAAAATCATTAAAATTATTATGCGGGTTTAAATAATTTTCATCTTACTTTACTTTAATGCTTTAAGAGATATTTAAAGTATTAAAACCTAATAGCGTTTCACTGCATGCTCTATTCCACTAGAGGTCAGCCTGCAACAGAACCCCAAGCAAACACAGGAACTGCTGCACACGGGTAGCACTGACATTATTTTCTTTCTCTATTTTATCTATTAGAAAGATTTCTTCAGAGCCATAACTTAGATCTCTCACTAAAATGGAGCAACAGGAAGATATAATGGTGCATTTCATTTATGAATGACCTGTAATAAATTACTATGAAGTATTCCAGGTGCCAAACGAGAGAATGCTTTGTCTGCACATGAACTATATTTCACATACTTTAATTTGGCTGACACATAAAACTCATTTGACATTTTGCAGGTATTTCTTTGAAAGGATATTTGGTTCTTGT
The DNA here is from genome assembly GCF_965231275.1 of Zosterops lateralis. NCBI lineage: Eukaryota > Metazoa > Chordata > Aves > Passeriformes > Zosteropidae > Zosterops > Zosterops lateralis. Next base: position 6,378,629 of record NC_139768.1, read on the forward strand.
TGAGCGTTAAGGTATGGAGGTGGGGTAACCTGGGTAAGAGAAGGTCATTTCCCAGTAGATTGTTGTCCAAGATCAGTTCTTCCAAGTAACTGAATGTTTTCAGTCCTTCTAGTGACCTGCAAACGACAAAGGCAACAGGAAAAATGATACTCCACTAAATCAGGGAGGCCATTATGAGCTGAAATAAATATTTTAACCTTCCCTTTCAGGAGTGGGAATAGTTTTGGTTTGGGCCTGTCAGAAGAGTGAATGACAAGCATTAGTGGCAAGGGGAGTGCTGGCACTGCAACACATCCTTCACATGCTGGCAGGATGAAGGATGCGGGTCACTTAGTGAGTAGCTAGGATCCAAAACAAAAGGCTTCAGATATGGGGCCTGCAGGATGAATTTGTCAATGTCTTGTGCCTTCAGGCACCCAGCCTCGCCTGACCCTAACCTCCATTCCCAAGATAAATAACTCTGTCACAGTTCACCTTCATTCCCTGGACACAAATTTAAGTTGTCATCCATCATTTCTGCCAAGAAATATCATACCCTGCTAACAATAATAAATACAACTTCAAGTATCATTTCTTAGTAGTTACCTTACATGCAATAATAGGAAATGTAGAAGGGATTTCCCCCCCACTTTTTTATTAACCTCTTAATTAGCTTCTTGAGGTCCTGCAAACAAAATAAAATGTTCTCTACAAAATAAAATGCAGAATTACTCCAGACAGAAAAGGCATTTGCTTTCTTCTTGGAACTCACAGTCCCACTGTCAAGCCACAGGTCACATTGCAGAGAGCAGCTTTAAAAAGGAGCATTTGACAACATGGTAGTGAAGATGATGGCTTGTAAATAAACAAGGTTCTGGAAGCATTCATTCCTCTCATAGCAAAGTACCAAAGGAAAAAAAAAATCAACAAACTAAAAAAGAACATTTCAGTGTCTTGTTATGGCATCTATTCCAAGCTTGATTCTTAATGCTTGCTCATTCCAAGAGTAAAAAACCCCTACACATTAATCAGCTAAGACACACGATATACAAAGCATACGCACAGACATGCATTCACAGCTCATTCACCTACCAGACACCTAAAGATATGCTGAGATTGCATGACTTGACAGCTGATCTACTGTGCCTACCAGTGGGAAGATCATCACTGTATCTCCTGGCTGTTTTGTAAAATGTGATGAATAAGGGAGATGAAGGTTATACTATTTATTCCGTTTCCAATGACATTTATACTGAGGGGATTTCCTCACCTCCCCCCAGTTTCTGGCAAAGATCTACGTACAGCCAAGGTCCCTGTTAAAACGTTCCACCGGTAAAATTACTGGAGGACAACACAAGTATTATTAGAAAAGACAATTTAACATTCATCTGTGCAACAAAAACAAGACACTGCTTTTGTAGCTAGAACTTACAGACCATTTATAGATCACACTTAGATGGCTCAAGCAACCAAAAGAAATCAAGTGTGTGACCTTTACATTGGGTACTGCACACTTAAATATAAATATTCAAGTAACATTTGTGCACCACTGCAACGGTGTGTTCCAGTCCAAGGACTCCAAAGTCTCTTGACTTGAAAGGGAGGTACAACTATCACTAATGCCATTTTGATGCTCACCAGCCAGACCTGAAGAAAATTTGCCACCTGTACCCTATGGCATATCCATATCACTACAGTGCATTGATACTACAATTTCTGAAGCTGAAAAAATAAAGGCCTCTATTACAGACATTTTACTGAAATAATCACCACAGGAACAATCACATGTTTTGTGTGTGACTTTAACCAACGGTTTGGGGGAAAAAAACCTCAATTCAGCCTACATGAACTGTTCACCATTAAAAGCTGTGCTAGCATGCTGCATTGAGCTAGCTATTTCAGCAAAAGGTCACAACAGACTCGGTTTTGCCAAAGTCAAGATTCGAGGAGAAAGCAGCAAACATCTTGGACAGTGCTTTCCTCCGAGTACCTTTAAAAGGCAAAAAATCCTGAGAGGAAGTAGCAGTGAGTTTATCAAGCTGTTATGAGTTTTCATTTCAGCTTGACAAACCTAGTTTAGCAAATTCCCCTTAAATACTCTTTATTATATAAATAGTGGATTATTTCCAAACCTCACATTTCAATGTATGACTTTGACTTGCCAAAAGAGTTCAGGGAAGGCCACCTCCTTGTCAGCACCACAGAGCCTTATGGGATGTTAATAGGTCCTTTGTGCAAAAACACTGCTTGGGCTCTGGTCAGTGTCAGCATCAAAATACACATTGTTCTTGAGTTATGTTATGCAAATATAATACTCTTATCATGAGAATCAGCAAATGGTTGGCAACTGGCAAGGAGAAGAAAGCGCACATCCAAAACTGCTGCAGGGGAGGCATAAAACAAAATGACAAGCCATGAAGGGGGACAAAAGGCCTGGAAACACTAGAGGGAGTTGCCTATTGAAACAGCCTTTCTTTCACAACCCTGGGCTGAACACAAGGGTACTAGTTTCATAGATAGGCAGAGAAAATTGTGCGCAAATCTCCTTACACCTGTCTGGTTTTGATAATTTTTTGCCATGTAATGTTATTAGCTGCTCAGTTAAAAAGGAGCCATGTTACACAGGGGGTTGCTTATAATTGCTGTTTTCATGTCATCAGAGTAGTGTGCACTTGGTGATTTAATCACCTAAATTCAGAGTCCAGGGAGATGGGAGGGGTTGCCACAATACAGAGAGAAGGTGTAGCCCTTAATATAAATTTATAGCCATATGTTGTTTTGCTATTCATGAAACTTTTTTTTTTCCATCTTAAACAGAAGAAAAAAAAACAGCACCAAAACAAAAATGGTAAGACATGGCGAAGAAATAAAAAAGGGAAAAAAAGCGTTTACTGTCATTCAGTGTTACACCCACTAAATTCTATGCAACACCCTCTACCATCATAATATATTAGGAAATATTGCTCAGCAGTTGTACTCCAAAATGTGAAAGTTTTAAATACAATCCACACGATTGGTTTTATGGTACAAACTTCAGCAAGTCCCATAATTTCCATGAGCCTCAATTTCCCATCTGATAGGGGATAAGAAAGGATTGCAATTGTAAATTGGTATGGAGAAAGCGTTTTTGAGAATCTGAGACAGAAATCAGTACAAAATACTGTCATTTTTATTTTTAATGAGGCTGAGAAAGCAATATTAATGTACTCCAAGTATTTCCTTGTGAACCCATTACAAAAGAGGAGAGGAATGCTTATATATACACACAGCATAGGAAGAGGGCCCAAGCAACCTAAAAGATGAGTATAAAAAAAAGGGAAATCCCCTAAGAAAGAGAACCAGTCTAAAATTAAATCTGAGCCGTCTTCTCATAGTTCACAGCATTAAAAAAGTCTCCCCATGTTAGCACACTAAAATAAACACACAATCTTACAACAACAACGCAACCAGCACTAAAGGGCTCGTGGCAAATAGTTGTTTCCCTTACTTTCAAAAGGCTAATAAACCTCACTGAGGTGGATTGCAGGTTGCTTGTCCCTGCCCTAATGTCATGAAAGCTGCCCATTATCTCACCCACAGGTACCGTCTCAGTTACCTCATTGCAGGGCTCACACTCTGCTCCCAGAGGAGAGCAAGTGTTGCCAAGAGATTTCCACTGCAATTTTCAAAGTCACATCAAACCGACAAAACATCACAACGTATTCAGTGCCGCCTCATTCAAACAGAAAAAACTTTAAGTTTCCACTGTAATTAACCCTATCCTCGTTAAGATAATTATGATCAAGCTCCCTGTCACAGCTAATATCACAGCATCATTGCCTATGGCTCACGCTTTGCCCTCATTAGCTTACAAAAACACCGCACTAAACAGGAAACTGACTCCCTCTGCAAAACTACTTAAGATGTTCTGCAAGTAGACAGTAAATAATCCTTTAGAATATAAGGGTCTCAGAAACGACATTTTATCCGAGTCCTTTGGCTAATCAGTATGATTTCTTCCAGCTTTCTTTTCCATAATTCATTCATGGTTTATAACAAAGTTTTAATCATAAAGGAATGTCATGACAGAGTTGGGTTGGTTTTTTTATGTATGTGTATGCATGGTAATTGTCAACCACACGATTTCATGCAATCCCTCTGGCCTGACACGGATTTGGTTACAATGAAAGTAAAGAGCAACTCTTCATTTTGGTAATATTTGACAATGAAAACATGAGATTTTATAAATGAAAAAAAGCAGAAGCCTCGCAAGCAATAGACAAAACTTGGTACTCTGCAGTTGTCCTTGTTCAGAAAAACAAGCTGCTCAGAAGCATATGCTACAAAAGAAGAGTTCCTTACATTTTACCCCACCCCTTCATTAATAAGACAGCTGCCTCATATCTAATTGACTTTTTCCTCCTGTTTAACAGGAAAAGAGAGAGCAGTTAACAATATGCAAATGAGAGAGTTTGGGTTTAGCCTTGAAATTGATTTGCACTTTGTTGACAAGAGATAGCCATTAGCAGAAGTTAAGGATGGAGCTGTTTCAAAACAACAGCTTTTAAAAATACCTTTTCCTTGCCTTTAATGTTTTAATAGATTACAGGAGAGCAGAATCAACATGAGAACCTTAGTACTAGATAATTTCAGTATTTAAATAGAAATGCAAATTCTATTTCTCCAGCACCTGCCAGCCAAGGACTACAAAGCATTTTTCTGCAAAACATTAATGAATTACTTTTCAAAAACCTGCTGAGTTTAAAATTCCATTTTGTAGTAAAGCAGAGAGAGGTTAAGTGACTAACGGAAGGTGACCTCCAGCAATTTTCTCAGAGACAAGAAATAACACCCAGAACTCCTGACTTCGAGTCCTTTGACTTAACCTCACCAAGGCAAAACAAAGCACAATAAAAAATGGAGATATATATATATATATATAAAATAAAAATAAATCAGGTGGACAAAATACAAGTAAAACATTTAAAAATGGCCTCTACAGTATTCAAGAGTATAAGATTTTTTTTTTTTTTATTTTTTTTTTTTTTTTTTTTTTTTTTTTTTTTGCCAATCTGTTTAGTGATTTTACACAGTTTCCTGCACGATAAGAGAACCAAAAAGAAAACAGAATAAAGTACTTAGTGGACAGCTCTGATATGACTTCTGGACCAAGACAGAACACACAAGAAAAAGAAAAAGAAAAAGAAAAAGAGAAAAAAAAGAAAAGCCAAGCAAACCAAGCACCCTAGTGACAGTAAAGAACCAAAATTTGTAAAGCAAGAAATGCTTTGTTTTGTCTAATATCAGTAGAAATGTTAGTATAGAATTTTTCAGGGTATCCAGAGGTAGCATTTTGCATCACTTCCATCTTTCTGTTGGTAGATGGAAAATATCTGGAAGCAACTATTAGGATAAAACTTGAGGCACAGCTGTGAATATGGTCAGCAAAAGAGACATTAAAAGAAATGAACAAGCAGCATCATTAAATACCTGTGAGAAAGAGATCTCCATAAGAAAAGATTAAACTTCTGTTATGAATTGGGCCTACAACAGGTTTCAGAATCTTTTCAAATAAAGGTGGTACTTGACTTCCAGACATGCAAGAAAATAAATATCATTCCCTCGATTTCTCCCTTTTCTTATACACTGAAATATACAAGACTATGTGAGACACTGTATCACCAGTAAAGACTGGGATGAAAACATCTTTCCCAACAATCTTAAACCAGAGCTATGTAAACACATCAAAATGTTGGGGATTCACGAAAACTCAGAATCTTCATCTGTTCCTTTATAGTCTTGTTCTAAGCCTTACACAGCAAATTCCATTACCTAAAGAAAGATGCCCAAACTTCCAAATCCTTAGAAACCACCACCCACCCCATAACCTCAAAGAAAACACAAACAAAAGTGGAGTCAATAAACACACAGACAAAAAAAGATGAGGTCTCCTGAATTCTAGAGGTTGTGTTCACAGCATTTCACAAACATTCCTACCAATTATAAAACTCAAATGCAGATATGGCCCTGAGAGAGATTTTGCTAATAAACACCAGTCCCTCAAATGATGGTATAGTCTCAAAAGCAATAATGCAGATTCGTCTCATCCATCTATGGAAGCCCAGTCACTTATATTTCCTTACAGGCAGCAAGAAAAGATGGGCACTCCCAGAAAGTGAACCAGATCTCCAGGTGAGGCTCAGTGAAGCACATTTATTTGGGAAGGATGAACAGAACCTATTTGTCTTGCAATGAAATTAAAAGAAACTGCAACATTAAGGTAAAAAAACTGTAAGAGCCATGTCCCATAAGAGTGGATTATTTACCTGGTGAAATAGACTGCAAATCCCAATTACAGCTTTCAGGGGCTCACAAAAACCTAATATAGTCAACCATTCAGTCGTTCAACCACCATCCCCTCACACCAAGACTCTACTAAAATTAAAGAAAAAACCAAACCACAAACAGCAACAACCACCAAAACACAAGAAACCCTCAATAGGACAAACAACCAAACCAACCAAGCAAAAGAGATAAATTAGCAACCAGACTGATTGTGGTGGGGTTCAATTTCTTTTCTAATGAACCTCTAAAAGTCTCAGATTTCACAATGTGTATTTAATGCACTTCTACTCAAGAGAATATCCCATTAATACAGCTCAAACTCTATCCTTCCTGTTAGGCTGCTTTTTGCTTAAGTTTCTATATTACATCTTTAGGATTAAACATGCCAAGATTTTATATTATACCACTGTTACAATTTTGTTTAAATTTAAATAAAATGACAATCAGTGTACTATAGCCCGTGGGAAGGCAGTTTTCACATAAGCCATACAAAATATTTCAAAATAATAAAAAAGGGATCAGAAAATGAGTTCTTAGTCTAGTCATCAAACAAGTATCATGTAAGAAAATACAGTTTGCAAAAAAATGCAAAAATTACCAAGCAGAGAGAAAGTGAGTGTATATATTCATGGCTTATCAAAGGGCATTCTGGAAAAAAACACTACCAATAGTTCAACTATGCCTCACTTCCCTAAAATTCCTAAGTACAGATTTAAACATCCTTCTGCTAAAAATTATTGGAAGTGTTTGATGAAGAATAGCAATGAGTTAAGAGAAAAACTTGGATGCAAGGCCATTGCTTTGTCTTTTCCCCCAGTCTTAACATGGAACTCAATCCCAATAAAACAAATGGCATTAAAAAAATATTAAAATAATAAAAAAGGAAACTGCCATTTCCTGAACTTGAAAGAATTCAGTGAAGTATTAGTGATTAAAAATAGCAAAAGAACATGCCATGGCTTACAAAATATAACTGTACCTGTTTAAAAAAAAAAAAAAAGGCAAACAAACAAAAAAAATCCCACAAAGAGCTAAAAACCCTGTAATGTGTTTATTCTTAAAAGCTCCTCTCAGCTACATGTGCCAAGTGAAGAACCTATTTATAAACCCCCTAAAAACCAGTATTATAATGGAAATATGAGCAAATTCAAGTGCAAAGGCAGTGCCATAATGAAAGCTTTACTGTATCTTGGATCAATCTGTCACTCTGCAATTCAGATAGTAACTTGACCCCTCCCCTTTTTCCACAGAGAGAGGGGGAATAGAGTGAGTAGAGTAAACCCCATTTCGACTACCAGAGTTCAGTGGGAAGGGGGAAAAGAAAAGTAATTTTTCTCCCATCTTCCACAACAACCAAGGCTGAGGATTGACAAGCAAATTGACGCACTGCTCAGAGGGCAAAAGATAAATGTTTGATGAATTGGCCATTGCTGGAGGAGTGATGGGCTTCATATGTGCATAATGGACTAGCTGCTGTTCAATTCAGATTGCCTGCCAAGATAAGAAACCATAATGAATGGACCAAGCACAGCCTGTGCCATAAGAATGTATAATTTGACTAGTTTTAATAAACTTAATAAAAAAGATGAAGCAGAGAGAGGCAAGGGGACTGGCCTTTGTGACCAGCTATAAGAGGTGAGAACGACTAATAGACTGCTCAAGCATGATAGCAGAGAATTGTTAATGGACATAATACCAAATCCTTCGATGTTAAAAAATGTCTTTAGAACAACCTAAAGACAAGGATCTACATAGGTGCATACCACAGACACTGTCGTAGTTGTTAATCAGCATATGACTGTCATTTATTTATTATTTCCTTCAGCTACCTACTCTGCTTTGTCTCCATTCCCTCCTTTATCCTCTGTGCATGATATCTTGGTCTGTACCCAGATCCACACCATACACCAACAGTTTTTACCAAAACTCACACTCAAAATAACTCTATAATGATAACAAGACAGAATTCCGGCTCAATTTCCTGCAGAAAGGTTTTGGCCACACAACTACATCACTGACTTTCACTGCCAGTAGAGAAACATCTTTTACCATCATAAGTGTTCACAATTGATATAATTTCATTTGCTTTTGCAAACTATGTTTCCACCAAAGATGAGAAATTTGACAGTACAGTTGCAGCAAAAACAGTTACCAAAACCTTTCCAGCACATACAAGACTGCTGCCAGTAATAGCCATTTTGGTCTGGGATTTGCTGTGTCGGATACTGTTCCCCATCTGTACCAATAATCAGCAAATTCTGACCTTATTCAGCCCATCAGCACCATGAAAAGACATTAAAAACAAAACAAAACTCTCAGAATATTGTACTGAATATTTTACTGTACATACTGGCAATCACCACCACTTTCATGCTGAGCAGTAAATACACACAGGGCCATTTTTGCTTTTCTTTTCTCGTTATTTATCCACATGAATAACAATGTCTCTCTCTCTGAAGTTTACCAGACATTAAGTCCTGAATCTATGGAAATGCTAAAGGAGTCAACAAGAGAAAAACCAGCTCTGACTTTTAAAGCAGTGGGATTATACCAACAATCTATTTCTTTCTTAAGAATCAAAGGGTGAGAACACACCCTTGTGTGTGCACATAACACAGCAGGAAGAACTGTTTTATCCTCTAGGTAGGAAAAAAAATTTAAAAAAGACAAGAGGATTGCAGAAAGATTCTCTTGATTGAGGAAAGCTAAAACACATATTGCACAGAATAACAACATTGTCATGCATGTTTGTTCTCTTGCTTTTGCTTTTTTCCTCTGATGATGAAAAATAAATAAGGAAACAAAATAGTCTGCTTGGGTAAGTATTGTGATTACCGCCCCCTTGATGTCAGTAATGTAGCCTGTGTCATAATTTAAACAGAAATTATTATATGCAAGACAGGCATCTGGTATTTCAGTATAAATTTTATCCAACTGCAAAAGGAAAGTAACTCATTATCAAGCAGCTCAGAAGGCTCACACAACTGAAGGAAATAAAGTTTTACGACAAGAGGATCTCTCCTCTCTCTCCCTGTGAGTGAGAAAGTGAGTGCAAGAATAAGACAGAAAGGGAAGGCTCAGGAGTGCTGGGTGAATTATAGACTGCCTCTCAAGATTCACAGCTCTTCGTGGTAGGAGGTTAATATTCTCACATGTCATTAGGTCTGCTGGCTCTACTGATGGCTCATTGAATCAGGCAGCAAATTATTTCCTCATGCTGCAGAGGACACCACACTTCAAAGGGAAGGAGCCAGGGTCAAGACGGCTCTCCAGTTCGATTAATGAGTTGGGATCAGCAGAGGTTGCCTGTAGGTAAGAATGTGACTGAAGCTTTTGACAAAGCTGACTTTTTGAACAGGACTTGACCCAGGCCCCTTACTCCCCTCCCCACCAAATCTTATTTCCAACATTTGCCTCTGACTGACCTGCTCAGGCCTGTTGGGATAGTTTTGACCTCCTCAGTCTTTGTTACCAGACACAGGAGCTGTCTGCCTATATTTGATGTGTCTCTCCCCAAAGGCCACATCAGCTTATCCAGGCTCATCAGAATACTCCAGAACAGTACAGCAAAATAAGATAGAGTAGATTCATTTCAGATTTTTAATTTTTTTTCCATTAAATTTGTTGAGAAGGGGGAAGAATGAGAAGGCAACTAAAAGATATTTCTACTTTCAGTAATATTAAGAAAGATTTCTCAATGCTCTTAAATGCAGTTAAGAAAAACAAAGACTATTAGAAGCATACAACTTACATACTCAAATTATGGTAAAACAGAAAATTTACTGCTTACATGGTTTTGCTGACTAAGAATATTCCTACCAAATAATGCACTATATAGAATATTCCTCTTAAAAGTTTTTATTTTCATTGCCATAGTAGCAAAAGATTAGAGACAATTAAAACTTAATGGCCATTTCATTCATCTCTTTCTAAACAGTCTGATTTCTCTGAAATATCTGAATGCATATTTCAATAGATTTAATGAAGTACTGAAATGAGATTAATTGCATTAGTGTTTTGAGGGTTTTCTTTTTAATAAAATCTACTTAAACTGCACCTTTTCTCAAACAAACGTGAATAACTGAATCAACATGTAAACCACTGTTGATGAGCTTCCAAAAATCACATCTCTTCTGATGATTGAAATGAGATTTTTCTCAATTACACCAACAAAATTGCTCAAACGTGCTTCTCATCTGTTATATATTTAAAATTTTTGTTTGAGAATAATTTACACATTTATGTTTCTGGAGCAAGGATCTAGGTTATTCTTCAATATGTCTTTTAATCACAGCACATGTATTTAATATCCTCTTCCTAATGATTTTGCTCATCAGTATCCTTAATGCACAAGCCCTTAGTGCCTTAAAAAAGGAACTTTATGTACTTCAGTAACAATTTACAAAATTTACTAACTTAAGAAAATTTAATAACTTTTGGTGTATAGTTTGAAAATCTTTTAACAATGTCTAAGTGCAAGGCAATTTTTCACCTTCATTCTTCAAAGTTTCTTCCACACTCAAACCCCCTATTTGTAACAGATGTCCTGACCATGACAGACATTTAAGTCTCTAAAAGCCAGCAAACAGATTATCAGAACTATAAAACTTAGGGTAAAAGCATACAAGGTCTATGCATGACTGAGCCAATTAAGAAGAACTAGTATCCTTTCAAGGAGACTACCTTGTGCTAGACAGCAAATCTTCCACATGGATGTGCTTTACTCTAAAGTGCAAGTACACACAAGCAAGAGACAGCTTTTTCTTTTGCTTATGCCTGCACAATCTCCAGTGAATTGTACATTATGCAAGTGGAAGTTTGCAACACCAGAAAAGCTGTTAAGAGGGGAAACACTTTTTTTTTTTTTTTTTTTTTTTTTTTTTTTTTTTTTTTTTTTTTTTTTTATGGGCTTGTTTAAACAAAGTAACTGTGTTACTGGGTCTGTCATCAGTGTTAATATTATATCCTGTTTCATCTGTTTCTAGAGAGCCAAGAGCATACCACAGATCATCTGTGAAGTGTGTGTCTTGTGTAACACTTAGCAAGAAGGTATGAATGCCACAGAGGAGGACAAGTCCAGCTGGAGTGGGATGCAAGAGGCCAGTTTGGCACTGCCAGGGAGAAAGAAGAAATATTTGTGTTCAGGGAAAGGAGGAGCCCCTCAGCTGACAGAAAACAGAATCACCAACAGTTCCCAAACATGATCACCAAAGTTTCTGGTGTCTGACAGCACTAAATCAGAAGTGATGGTGGGTCTGAGAAGATCAATTGCCAAGACACCTGGACCTGAAGGGGAACCTGCTGGAATTCAAGCCAGGAACTCTAGAGAAGATGGATTCACCAAGGGGAAAGGTGATCTGCTCAGTATACACAAAGACCAGGTTTTGTATTTGTCCTTGTTTCCATTCATAAAATGAAAAGCTTTCAGTTAAGTCTTACAAATAGAGCTTTGCTTTACTTTCAGGCATATGTGGTGTTTCAAGGGAATGTAGTACCAATTACCAAGGCACAGAGGTAAAAAAAAAAATCTAAATAAAGACAAAAAGAACAAGAAGTCCTATACCTAACTGAAGATGAATTAGAAGGTCCAGCTGCAATGAGTACTGCTTTATACCAACTTGGATATAGTCCACCTGGGAAACTGTCAGGGCAATTAAAGAGTTTGGGAAGGAACTTGTAAACTCATAAATCACTCTTGCAAAGAGCAGAAAGCAAGCAAACACCCCATGGCTTTTGGGAATCGTTACCACACACTACATTCAGTCAAGCAGTTTTGCATGATAACTCCTAAGTACTGATTGTTTGACAACCTTTTTTGTGTTACTGCACCTTATGGCAATCCTGCAAAAATTTTATTATGTGAGTTCAAATTCAGGGGTAAATGTGTTCTCTTCTGTCTTTGATTTTCAAACTACTTCTGTATAATCTGTTCATTCAATTTCTCTGGTCAAACTGGGGAGTTTTGCATTTCAGTTAAAGTCTTGCAACGTGCATTAAAATTGATTACATAAGTAACCACTTGCATAAGGAAATAATACATGCATGGTCAAAACAAAGAAAACTTTACTACAATGTTCATTTTGGTTATTTTTCCCCTTGCTCATACTACAGAAAATAATGAGTGATACTAACACATTGTAAGCAATTGAAGCATAGAGTATCTAAAAAAGTAAAAAAAAAATTGTTCAAAACAAGATTTCAGATGCTAAAAATATGAATATTATCACACTGAAATGTGAGTAAAGAAATTCTCAGAAATGTACATGGTAGACAACAAATACATTTCTTTCAATTCATACATGATATAAAACCAAGAAAAGAAGGGAAATACCCATTAAAAATGCTGTATAGTGCCCTCCTATCAGTGTCCTCCATTTCTACACTTCAATATAGTTAAAACTGAACTGGCAGGAAAAGATAGCAGCTAGCAATGTTATAATCCAAGATGTTGTACTATAGAACCTACAACAGGCTTTTTTTTGTGTTGGGTCTCCTCTCTTCACTTCCTAAAATAAATAAGATTGTCTAAAACATGGCTGGGAAATTAGAGTCCAGCATAAATCCCACCATCAAAAATCTAGCAACTCTGGATTTGATAGTCTGGGGAGGAACATGATGATGAATAATTACCAAAACACAGATCATATCAATACACTCTTAGCTGGTCACTGTGCCCATACATATGCAAAGGTTCTTCACACCAGAAAGCAATACAAGAAGTTCTAGGACCATGTTAAAGTAAAGGGAGGCCCCAACACCTCCTGGAGAAACAGAAAACCACCTTGGGTCCATCTGAAAAGCTTCACAAGGACCTGCCATGATGGAGATGGAACAATCTGAAAGGAAAGAGCCACTCCCCAAAAAAACAGGCTGGTGTTACTCCCCTACACTGCTCCAGAAAGAAACTGAGCTCTCAGTCCAGGTGTTTTTCCATGCCTTAGGATGAGATTCAATGCAAGCTCCTCCTTTAAGCATGTTTAAAGGCAACAGACACTCCACAGGTAAGAAAAGGCAAGCAAAAGGAAGACAACACTGACACTTGGGTTTTCATGGAATAATGCATACACTAACATTGGAAAAGACCTCCAAGATGATTAAGTCCTACCTTTGAAAAGGTTGCTTCATGGTTTCCTGTCATGCCAAGACTTACAAAACCTACCGAGGGACCAAAAGTCTTCCATCAAAACAATCTGTTTTAAAATGAAGCCTGGTTTCTATCACCTCAGCATAAAATCATACACCATAAGAACCTGATGCTGAAATAATTTAACGTAATTAAAGTATTTTAAAATTCAGTATAAAACTTAAAGTATGTAGTTCAAAGTTCATTTCAGGCTTTAATTGCTGAATGAATTAATTTAAAGTTTAAATTGAGAATAGAGGCTTGACTATTTGTGTTGCCACTGCCTCCAAATTTTTAGTCCAACTACCTGTGAAGACAAAACCAAGACTGGCTGCAATTTACCATGCTTGAATCCACAGAGCATAAGGGATATAACCTTTAGTAAAAGTCCAATTATTAAAAACAAAACAAAACAAAACAAAAACAAACTCAACTCCTACCAGTTCACTGTGTATTGATCATATCTGACTTCATGAGCTGAATATAAACCCAACACCATTTCAAGAGGCATCTACACCTCTCCATCAACACAAGGGCTGGGCCTGGCTGCGTAGAAGTGCTGGAAATTCCTGCACATAAGTCTATCTCTTTCCTGGACATCAGTCTATCAGTTTCATGCCTACATTGCACCATCAGCTTCTCTTCAGCCTCAGCTATGCTCACTCTTTTGTCCATAGTGGAATTTGATGACAATTAGATTTCTGAGGGGCACATCATCTGCTCAAGCCAAGAAAAAAAAAGAAAAATAAAAAAGAGTCATTTACCTCACACATGTGAACCCACATAGAGTGTTTTGAAAGAAAACACAAGCGAAATATCACAGCAAGCATGCCCATAAAATATTCTTCACTGACGCAATTAGGCAGTTTGTTAAAAAAAAAAAAAAAAAAAAAAAACAACAACAAAGCAAACAAACAAAAAACTCCAAACAAACCCAAACCAAATAAAATAAAATAAAATAAAAAATTAAAAAAAAAAAAAAAAAAAAAAAAAAAAAAAAAGGCACTGGAAGGCACTACTGGATTCCAGAATGCTGCCACAGTGGCCACCAGTGACCCACTGCCAGCCCCTCCCTGTTTGCAGGGACCACATCAAAGCACCTTTGCTGCCTCCTGGCCTTCTGCAGAGCAGCTTCAGCCACTTAGGGGGGGAAAAAAAAAAAAAAAAAAGGCTAAGTAAAGGCTTGGACTTAAAACATTAAAAGAAATAAATTGAGAGGATTTTGTCTGGAAACCTTGTCTTGTCCTTACTGAAGGCTAAAATAAACTTAATTTTTTGTTAAAATTAAAGCAAAAATTAAATCATCTTATTATGTAATTGGAACTAGGCCTCAGGCAGTAGCAGTAAAGAAGGGATTAAGGCCTCCACCACCTGGGTTGTCATTCTCATGGGCCCCATTACCACCCCCTTATTCGTTTTTATAGCCAACAGATTAAAATGCGAACGTCGCAATCTTTGATCTTTCACTTGCTGACACAAATCCTTTCAAGCCTCCAACGTTTTCTGCTGAGGTAATTAGTACTAATTAAAAGGTTTCCAACAGCCTTTGCTCTACTTTTTCCCTCTAAAGAAATTGCTTTTACAAGTGCCTTCCATCTTTGAAATGTATGCATCGTTCACTTTCTTCTTTATCTGACTCCCAGAGATCAAGTAGATTAGTGACTCCATTATTCCCCAAGACAAAGCCAAACAACAGGTTTTTACTATCTTCCTGACCTGTTGAGGTGCAGGGTTTATATTCAGAAACAAGTGCCTCTGCTTGTATTAAAAGACAGTCCAATTATGCATTAACAGACACAATGCGGGGTTTCTACATTCAAGAATGGACATCATTTAAAGATGTTGTATTTCCTCAGAAGAGAGAGAGGCGACCGTTCACTAATCAAACTGACAAGTTGCAGGACTAATAACTGGTCTTCCTTTGTTTTCTTTTCTTTTTGTGTGTTTGTGTATCAGACAAGATGCAAACAATTTCTTTCTCTCCCCACCCCCCTTCCCCCATCCTTTTCCTCTTCCCAAATTTTAATGATTTACGCACATTTGTTACTTAAAAAAAAAAAAAAATAAAATATTAAGTACCACCCTGAAAGATTCTGAAAGCCCAGAAAGTCCTGTCTGAAGAAGTTTTGGTTACTATAATTAAGTAATGCCTCCTGCTACAGGCAAACTGATAGCTACAAATATAATTATGGATATTAAACCACTTTTCTATAGTACTAATGAAATTCCAGGACTAAAAAAATTAAAAGCCGCAGCAGAAAAAGGAGCGATGCTTTGCATTGAGAAAGAGCTGTGTTTTGAATTTACAGGTTTTCAAATGATTGTTCAATCGACATGGGCTCTATATGGATCATTTTTCTTTATGAAAACCTGGAAGCTTTATGCCTGCTGTGATAAAAATAAATTACACTTCATGCAGCAAAAGTGCTATTCAAAAAAGAGGACAGTTCTCAGGCTCTTAAAGTTCTCACTTCCTATTGAAAATGACAGCAGCTCTCTCTCATGCTGTAGCATCTCTGGCACAATAGATCAGAAATCATACACAGAGGCACAAGATGCTATGTAACTTATCATTACACACACGGGGGTCTATTCTCCCCTCACGATGCAGGCACAGGGCTCCTGCTGGCACTAATGGGAGCTGCACGTGCACATCAAGGACAGAAGCAAAGCCACAGTGCATCCACTTTCCTAACCCCAGCTAAGTTACAGAAGTTTTAAATAGCCAGGAAGAAGAGTCAATAAATTGTCTCCTAATCATGTCAGTTCTTCTACTTCATTTTCACAACTGTTCTACTGTAGTAGTAATTTCTTTTTGTGTAACTTTCCTCAAGAGGATTTAAAAGCACTACAGTCTCATCAGTTCAGCTGTATTATGCCCCTGTGAAGTAAGTTTTATCTGACACATCTTGCCCAAGTTCATATGGAAATTATATGACAGGCGCAGGAATTGCACTTTTCAGTATCCTGGTAGTTCCCTGTTTTAACCAGCAGGCCATACTCCTCCTCTATGCATGCACAATAACCAACTGCTCTACAAGCAGGATCATGGGCTTCCCATTCAGTGATGAAAAGGTTTGGATTAGCCATTGGATTAACCATTCCAATGAAAAAAGGGTTTGCACAAACACAAACCTTAAATAAGTTTTATGGATTCAAAATGCTAAATGAAGAAAGCAAAACAAAACCAATAGTGTGGGAATCACCTAAAGTAATAGCTTTAGTCTCTTTGCCTTGTTAGGACATGGCCACCATTGCCTTAAAATGCCAGGCAATCCATGCAAAACCAATACAAGTTTAGGGCATCCCAGACTTCAGCTCTCAGTACACACAAGAACAACAGATCATGTGGAAACCTTAGTTAAACTTGGGCAACTGTGTAATCCCTGCAAAAATACATTAACACTGTCTCTTCTAACAGAGCAGCCTTTGGAAATAGCACAGCTTTTTCTGCACTCAATATAACATAGCTTGGGTAGAGGCTTTTATGTTTACCAAATGTTAAATTCTCACATTTCAATTAAATTTGGAATCATGAATTCTAATTTTTTAAAAAAATTGGAATTTGGGACCAGAGCATGGAGAAAAATAGAATCCAATGGAAAAAGTGAATATGCGTGTATCCTTCCATATCCAAGATCATCATTTAACATCATTAAAGAGAACATGATACTAACGTAACGTGACAGAAGCAATCTGCCACATTCTCACCTATTACTAAAATAGTGTGTGACTTTAAGGCAAAACCAACATTAACAACACACCTTCTAAAGAGTCTTTGGGTCTTTTATCTTATGAAATCTGAACTATATGAGGAAAGAAATTTTACTAAAACTCAGACACACAAAAAACCCAACACTTTGCAGGAAAAAAGCAGCTACAGAGAAGAGGTCTTTATGGAAAAGGGGTGCCTGACATGTAGAATCTACTAGCAAATATCTTTCATTTTATCAGAGCCACTCTCATGGATGAAGTTGAATTATCTCCAAAATATGCAAATGAATTAGGCTTGCTTTGAAATTATAAACTCCCAATTTATTATGTTTTTTCTTTCATTTGACCTTTTCTTGTTTATTCCTGATTTTGCATGTACAAACTGCTTTCGTATTCATCAGAGAGACTTTCTTTAAAATTAACAGCCAAAACTGTCTCATGAACCAAAAATTAGAGACAAAACTTTAGGGAAGAGAAAATCCGTAATCGTGAAGCTCACAATAAAATTACATGCTGGCAGCACAGTAGGCAAAGTTAACAAATGTATTATAGCAAAAGTAGGAAAATGAGTGTCATGTTTAATGCTTCAGAGACTTCACAAATTAAGCCATCTCAATATTTACTAAGGAGATCAAAAAGTAAAATGAAAAAATGGCTTTTTTTGGTGAGCAAAATTTGCTTGGCTACATTACAGGTTTTAGGTATCTCGGGATCTAAACCAGTCCTTGATTATCAGAACAGGAGAGAAAAGGGACAAAAAAAGTCTGTATCTTCCCTAGGTATTCAGTCATGGCTCTTTCCAGACTGCAAACAGTTGCTGTTGCCTTAGGGTTTCATTATTCATCTACTGTGGGATGCAAGGAGCAGGAGCAGCTGGCCTTTTAACATGTAGGAGGAAGGGAGGGAAAGCCCTCCCATGCAAGGGATATCAGACCAGTTTGGGGTACTTATATCTTTAATATTTATTGAGGTGGGGGGTGAGGGGGGAAATATATTATATATACTATACCATCTTTTCCCTCCTTCTCCCCTAACCCCAAAGGGTAAAAAAAACATATCAATAACCTTCAAATCTGCCCTGCTCTCTCAGCAAAGTGTTGAAAAAACCGTAAAGAAACATTTCAATTTGAAGTTTCCAAGAGGTAATTATAAACAAGAGAAGGAGAAAAATATTTTTGAAATTATGAAAAATACCCTGACAGTGACTCCCTTAGACTCACATTTAGCCCTTGAAAAATATTCTGCCAAAGGGTGCATTTTGACAGGGAAAAGATGAAGAGTGGAGAGAAGAGGCAGCAGTCTGTCATAATTGATGACACCGCAATGCAAGCTGAAGTCAAGACTGAATATTTACAAAATTCATTCAGGGTGAGATTTTTAAAAGAGGGAAAAAAACCTAATAACAGACACAGATGGACCCCACCTTTTGAAAACATAGTGGGACTACAAAAGACAGTGCAATACAGTCAACATAACCAAATCACAATGCAAAACAATTCAAGGGTCATTTTCATAATTCAGGATGGTATGAGATTCAACATAAAGAAATATTTTTTCTGTAGGAATCTGCATGTCTTTGTTTCGATATTTGTTTTTTTAAATGAATTTTAGAATGACATAATGAGTTGAGTCCCTTTGGGCATAATAAGATTTCAATGTTAGAAATTTTTACCCCAAAATGATTAGTTTAAGCTGAGCTCAGACCACCAATTTGCGATGTTACAGTGTAATATAATTAAGTCAATCTGAACCTAAACAGCCACATTCTTATGTTCCTATTCTTTGCTTTTACTGTTTGACCTCACCTCCTCCTCCCTTCAGCCACATCCCAACCCTCATGCAGTCCCATGGTTAAGCAGATCAGGGCTATGATCCAGTTAAGGAAGTAGAGGAACTGCAGCGAGCTAAACTGCCCCAAGTTGTTACTGAAGACTAATCGATTGATAAAATGAATGTATTTTTTTGTAGTCTTGGTCCAGCTGCCAGGGAGGAAGTTCTTTCCAAGCAAATTCAGCTGGCAGCTTGCCATCAGATTCAAAGCAGAAGACAGGTTCAAAACCAACTGGAGACTACACTTGCCCAATTATTATCAGTGAACTGTCCGAGGTCAGGCCAGAGGTACAT
Organism: Zosterops lateralis; assembly: GCF_965231275.1. Taxonomy (NCBI): domain Eukaryota; kingdom Metazoa; phylum Chordata; class Aves; order Passeriformes; family Zosteropidae; genus Zosterops; species Zosterops lateralis. The sequence goes on from NC_139768.1 coordinate 6,397,893, forward strand.
CAGTAAAACAAAGCAATTCTGTTCCCCGTTCCACAGGGATCCAGGAGCTCATCTTCAAGAGTTGTCAATCTGGCTCTTTTCACCAGTGCTGACTTCACACTTCATTTAAACAAATATGACTAATCCTGCTCCCAAAGGAAACACGCTGGATCTATCTTGCTACCAGCAATACCAGTCAGGTCCTGATGTATGGGAGATAACAAGCCATCTCAATGTGAATCATCCAGCACTTAGAACATGGATGGGAATTTCAAAGACAACAAGAGTAGACAAAATTTGGACTAGTGTTACACAAGCATCAAAAAATATGCCATGAAGTATACTTGTTATGTAGAAAGCATTAAAAATTCCCAATTTAGGAATGCAGCTATTTTCTGTATTTACTGTGTGTTCTAACTACATGACAAATTGAGAGTCCCATATATTTATATACAATGGACAAAGCTTGTTTAAATAAAATAACTAAAAAGTTATTTAATCTAATCCCCCCATCACTAACAAACCTTCCCCCAAAATTCAATTTCCCATGTCACAAAACTGTAGAATCTTTTTTTTGCCAGAAAGAGTAGATCTAAACTATCTGGTAAAAAAAACACTTTGCACATTCCTCCTACTCAATATTTTCAAAAAGAAAAAGCAGGTACAAATACATAACAATAAGGCACAGAAATCAACATGAAATATGTGCTTTCTAATCCTGGAAGCCATACATTTTTTTTGCCAAGGCTGATCACAAAAAAGTCAAGTTACCCAGATCTGCTTTATGTTTCAAATTCTTCCATTAATCCAGTCTACTCCAAAACACCTAAAGGTTTTAATCAGACAGAGCCATTGCAAAACATCCTTCCAGGTCATTAAATTGCTTAGAACTACTACAGTGCACCTCCAAAAAGTGTACAGGGAACCACCCCTTCCATTTCACTAAAAGTAATCCTAAACAAATTCAAATACTGCTTTCACCTGACAGGAAAATCAAATTACCCTGAAAAGAGAAACTATATTTATATATAGTTTTCCAAAAAATTCTAAGTGAAGAAAGAAGAGCAAACTAGCCTTAAGCTGCAAGGTTATATTCCAAGTTTGGCAGGAAGAACAATATGAATGAATTTATTTTTTTACGATCCAAAGGAATGACAACAGCCTGGATTAAAGCTAAAGGAAGGGTAGTTTCTGCTAAACATTTCATTTAAATTTTGTTTGCAGGGATCTTAAGATATGCTATTACTTCCCCCATCCCCATTTCTAAATGGAACATATGTAAAAATAAATTAGGAACATGTATTTTTTCAATTCTCTAGTTTCTTAGCACCAATATTTTAATGATCATACTGCCTAATAAATTGGGTGGAGCAGTATGAAATGTTTCATTATTTTCCTACTGATCTTTGCATCTCATTTTTATTGTCCAAAATGTAAATTCAGCTGTATCCAAGACTGGATGTGTATTATTTAAAAGAAATTTTAAAATAAGGTAATTTTCAACTATTTATGCATAATGGTAATCTTAACAATCACAGATGATGTGTCAGATTGTTTAGAAGATTTCACAGTTAAGGACAAAAATTTTTAATTCAAAGAATAAGCACAAACAAGAACATACAGAAATGCCAAATCCATAAAATAAATGCTACAGCCAGTACTAAGATACACACAAATTCTATAATAAGAATCTTGGCATACTCTTTCCGCCTAACGTCCTTATGACAGACATGTAACAAAACATTGAAAAGGCACGATATTCACATAAAAACATTGCAGTAACTATATTCGAGTTTGAAAAGTCAGCTAGTAAGATTTTCAGTCCAAGAATAGAATTATTCCCAGGGTGAAACCAGTATGATTAGATGAGAGGTTTGCCTTTAGTTGCATGCACTACCATAAACTTGCTGTAGATCCTGAGTAATGGGCATTTTATACCATTTCAGTTATTTGAATTTTACTGTCAATTACTTTCACTTCTAAAAGGATTTTCTTTAATCCATTATTCTTGATCAAGATAATGATTTTTTCAGAATTCTAACATCTTAGCATCACCCTATATTGACCACCTTGGAAAACAGACTGCCAGGTGTTTTTCCAGATGCAGTTCATTTGTATTCCATAACTAAACCAAAGTATTCACAGTGCCACACACAGATTACACTCTGCTCACTAGTTCCAGGTAGAGCCTCCTTAGTGAATCACCAAGAGGGGCAGATATCACCGAGTAGATTGCAGAAGAAATACTCATGAATTACACTTTCATATTATCCTTGAAGAATAGTGGTAAAGCGTATTTATTCAGCGTTTAAAGACAGCTTCGAATGATCTGATGCAACAGACATTTTCTTCTGAAAAATCAAAAAGGATGAGATAATGCGTTTCAAGGTCAATCGAAGCAAGGGTGCATCAGGAAAAAAAGTGTGTTTAAACCACAGCAGATTTAACAGCTTAACCAATAAAGCTACTCTAGCCTTCAGTCAATGGAAATCAAAACAATGATTTCAAACTATTTTATTCAATCTGCAGGCAGGATTACTAGGTGATAAAGCTTTTTCCTTCTTTACTAAAGAAGTGAGTATTTCTCCTATTTTTAAGATTTCTTTCAGTAAATTATGCGCTCTTTTCAGGACTACAGCCACAAGGACACAGACATTCTTTAAAGTTTGTAGCTTTCTGTTCCTGTATTTATTGCCACAGAGCTCAAATATTGACATGCATGCTCACTGGAAATCTGAAAATGCAATGAATTTTATTACATTTAGTAAAACTCATTTTTAAATCTCCATCAAGCCCCTCTGAGTATATAAACTGCACTTTTATTTTTCCTTCCTCGAAGGATGCCATTTGCTAACATAAGCAGAACAAAATACGTGACCCAAAATACAATAAATTACTACATTCAGATTCTTTATGACCATTGAGGTTTTTCCTTAATAATTTGAAAAGTACTTATGGGCAATTGTAAAAATCACATTCATTAGAAGTTTTTCCTTTCTTTCCTATCCCATTTTTCCCCTCCATTCAGATATACACTGATTTTCTGAAGTCCATGAATTCCTTAAAACAATATTTTTGCGGTTTTAATAGCAATTGGCATATTAAATATCAGTGTACAAGGGGAGTGTACAAAGCGATTCCATAGTAAATTAGTCTGAAAATTGTCCTAATTGTTATGCCAGATGACGTCCTCTACATTTTGTCTTGGGAGAAAAAGATCTTTCTGTCTAAATGCCATTATGTGTCATCCTAGCTGAGCCTCCTGCCTAGAGGGGACATTGAGGTTGTACAGCAGGAGCCGCTTCTCAGGCTTTAAGAACTACAGTAAATCTTCAAACAATTTATCCAAACAAAGCCCAGTGTGTGGAGAGAAAAATACACGGGAAGCAGATGAATAAGCAACATCAATTATGGGGGGGTTGACCTTTGTGCCCCACACCATGGCACAGATTTCACACCAAATCGCAGCAGATTGAAGTTGACATGCCTGGAGTGAAAACACTGGTCCTCACAATGTTGCAACTCTACATTCACAGAGCTGCAGTAAGGAGAGGAGGAAGAAAATGAAGAGAAGGGGAGGGGGGTGTGAATGAAAAATCACATATAATGGGCCTGGGTTTATTTTACAGAGAACAAAATGGCTCAATTTGAGCACTTAGACTGTCAAAATTGGCTAGTGTGAGATACGAGAGGTTCATCCAAGGGGACACTTGAATCAGGTGCCTTCAGTGATAGAACCTAGAAGAAGGGATTAGGAGAATAAAGGCTGTTTTTAAAAACTTTTTAATGTTAGAGATCGTATTATTTCACATTAAAAATACATATATACACATAATTTTTGTACAGTCTCAGCCAAGATTTACCTTTAGTTAAAATAAGTGATTTTTTTTTTTATTACAGCAGCAAAAATTACTGTCTCATGCAGCATTATTTTGCCCCACCAAAAATCCAAATTAGCCTACAGTTCTACCTACATTTGGAAAATTTCCCACCCCATCCCAGGAAAATATTGCCTTTACTTCCAAGGAAACGCCAGACTAAGCAATGTGAACTTTGAAACCACCTCAATTAAAATTCAGGTTTGGGCCTTTAGAACAGTCAAGTTAAAGATTTCTTTTTCTAGATTGGCCGTAGACAGATGATTATTAAATATTTATAAGTCTTTGAAAGGGATTGAGTGCTTTTACTTTGTTTATTGTGTGGAGCTCCTCCTCCCCCTTCTTTCCCCCAGTCCTTCTTTGAGGGATCTATGAGTGATCATTTTATTTGAATGCTTCACCAGTTGGTTCGTGCAAAGACAGATCAGTCAACCCTATGCAGGCCATTTCACATCAATGGAATCTCTTAACGCTGTTGCAATAGTAGCTTAAGGTTTAATATGCAATCAGATCAGCAGCTTTTGTCTCATTCCACAGGACATTAATATACAAACTGCTACTATTTCATGATGATGGTAACTAAACACCACCAGTTCTGGTTCAGACTGAACAGATTAAAAATAGATAAGCTCACAATAACATTTACATTGATCCTAAACTTAGATACTGTCATCAAAAAATTCTCAACCAATTAATCTACCAGCATATTTTGCTGCTTAACTGTGAAGTCTAGGATTAAAGATTAACATTTGTGGTGTCAGACATCAGAAATGTAAACATGTGTTTCTTAATGCTGATAGCCGGCTGAATTCAATTTTTCAGCTTGGGCACAAGTTTCACCACTGTCAAGAAGAAAAGCTACCACCTTTTCCCCAGGTATCACATCTGTAACACTCTTTCCAAAACTACTCAGACCTTAGACTTCATTCCATCTGGATGAAAAAGAACTGTGAAGGAAAAGTCACAGCATATGGAAATATGACACTGCTTTTGCAGAAGTCTATGACTAATTTCAGAACCATCCAGTGAAATCCCATACTAATGTAGGTTTTAGATTCTGTGCTGCTACTAGGAGAACCCACATTTTTCTCTTAAATTAATATTTTTCCTGAAAGTACTCTCCTATTTTAAATATCAGATAGTACAATGAAAGGATTAATTGAGAGCACAGTAGTACAACTGGGAGTTTTACACTCCTAAACAACACTGCCAGAGACAGACATTTCCATAAACTTGAACAGACTATCAAGCTGGCAATACACATCTCATGATTTCTAAATACAGCTCTATTGCAAATGATTTGATTAGATTCACAACAGCTAATCCTCAGAACTTCAACCTTGCAAACACAGGATGAAGGAATGTTCTTCGAGTGAGTCTGACCAAAGGGCTTCCCCACCACGGGTGTCAGAGGTGGTCTGGAAAGCACTGCAACTAGAATTTACAGTGGTTTCAGCTACAGGAGAGACAAGCTTCAAACTCTGAGTGCATAAACAAAGTTCATATCTGTGTTCTGATCTCTGACTGGTTTCCTTTAGACCAACACAACCACATCTTTGTGAGGACTGTGGTTCTGGATTTCAGTTGTGGGTAAAACTTATTTGAGGGAGAGGTTTTCATCTTGTTTATGTCAGCTGCTGAAACTATATTCTTTCTTTGCCTTTGAGCATAGTTAGGTAAGAGTCTGATTACTCTACTTGTTATGAATCTTGGAAAGCAGAACTCCAGGTAATTCATCACAACAGGTCTGCATCCCTTTTGCTCCTTTCCTATCAATTCCACATGTTGTGGCAGCAGATCTGCTGGTTGGCTGATGTATTTAAACCACCCGAGTTTTCTGAAGTCTGCCATGGTGACAAGCATCTAAAACACGTTGGATCTCTCTAGCCCTTGCAAGCATATTGTGAACCAAGGAGCTTAAGCCTCAAATTGTAACTTATAGGCCAGAGTCACCAAGTCAGCCTTTCACAATTACAATGTAAATGGGACAAGACTAATCATCAGGAAAGACAAATTAAGGCAGACACCCAGTGCAAGATCAATCCCTGTTAGCCAGCCATCCAGCCAGAGGCACATTTGACAGTAGCTCTAAGAAATCCTCCTGAAAAAGCACTGATGAGCGCTCACTGGCAAAAATGAAATTCAAGGAAAACAATGAAGAAAAGAGGACATGAGTATTCAGAATTAGCTAATTCTCTTGTGAGGCCAATGGCCTCCAATAAAAGCATAATGTTTTTAGAGACAAAATTCTAGAATTGCTACATCTGTCACACCGTTAAAAAAGGTAAGAAAATTCTGGCATGCATAGCAGAAAGAACTCAGAGCCAGCTCACAGGGTTCAAGTGAAAACTTCCAAAGCAGAAAAGCAGCTACCACAAACATATAACAGTGTTCAAACCTTTGGCCTCTAATATTGTCCTATGTTACTTGATATGAATAGAGAGTTGGGGTTAGTTTTTGTTTCATGCACCATTTATGTCCTTTACCTTTCCCATTACACCAGACTGTGCTAAGAAAAATGAAAAGGTTCTGCACAGCCTGTGTGAATTACTCCTCTATCAGTTCTGTAAATAAAATAGGGCCAAGTAGACTATTTTAGATAGACAGTGCACATGTATATTCATATAAATATAAATACATCCACAGACAATATACGTACACAAGTACATGTTCGTTTGTACATGCAAATATTAATATTTGCCTTACACAGAGAAGCTACGTCGGTTTGGCAAACCAGACTCTTTTTGCAACATCTATAGTCCATTATTTTAAAAGTTACTAGTTATTTGACAGAACTAATACTTATGCAAGGCATAGTAGTAGAAACTGTCTTCATTTCTAAGATTTCACACATTCCCTAATTAATTCAAGGGGACTTACAGTTTTAGATAACATTCTTCCTTTTATCACCTGCCATCTAGCAGTTGGTATAATGTCAACACTTACATTTTTTTTCCAACTGAAATCATTTTTAAAACATTTTTATCCTAAAATGTTCTCCTCGATTTTTCAAAAATTATCTTAAAGATAAGAGATTTCTTTCCATTTCAGTCCCACAACAACGAGAATGTCAGCACAGCTTTTTTGACAGACAAATTATTGAATCAAAGAAAGAATATGCCATTAAGCCCACAGGTTAGGAAGTGTCAGGAATGGTTTAAAGAGATATCCCATTTATCTTCAAAACATGCACGGAATGTCACTAATGTGTGTTTATCATGTATAATCAGACAAAGAAAATATCGAAATAAAGTACTCCTGCATACAATAGAAGTCTCCTTCCATCTCTCAAGATATCAGTGCTATTCAAATAGAATAATAATGATGAAACCTCCTTTCTTGAAAATGGAAATCAAGTGAAATGTAGATAGAAATGATTTTTTTGTAGTTGATGTACGTTTCTAAAGTGCATTAACAGGAAATCCAGAACTTTTTAGGTCAATTATATTGTCAGTATTGTCAATGCCACTGAAATGAATACCTAAGCAGTGCATATTCTTGCTGGAACAGGGTTAGAGAAGAAATCCTGTATTCAATTACTTGGAGAATAGGAGCTGCAGGCACATTCTTAAATGCTTGCTTTGTTTCAATCTTATTTTTATTTTTAATAAGTCAATAGGCATCCAGGAAACATATAATTATATATGTTTTAAAATCCACAGTCTCCAGTGTTCTCCTGTTTAATTTTTGTTTTTCTTATGGCTTACATTTTTTTAAAACCTATTTTTTGGTAGCCAAGTGCATCACAAAACACTATGTCACAGCTTTCATAATCAATTTTCCAAGACATGATATGACAGGTCCACAGAGTTAACTAATATATAGGCTCAGTATAAGAATAGTAGGCAAAGGTTTTTTAAACATCCGAGAGGTATTCGAAATAAAAATGGTGATGACATATTGATGGGATAGGAGGTTTTGCCAGGTGAGATGCATAAATGCATCAGGTGTACCCTTTGGAACATGCTATTATTCTTATGAACAAAAATTTTAAGCAAAAGTATTGCTGCAGATTTCCAAGCTACAATCCCAGCAGGAGACAAAACAGGCACCTGATCTTCCCATCACTCCCAATGCTGTATTTGTGAACAATTTTTGTTTAACGTGAAATTTTAAGAGGCCATGTAGAAAGCAAAGTGTTTTATAAGAGTGTCAAAAAATAGAAGGAAATGGTTATGTAAAACATCACAAACTGAAAAAACCAAACAACTGGCATATTCCACATACAGAAAAAAAAGAAGTCTTGTAAGAAATCCAAAAAGCAAAATGCAAGAGGCCTCTCAAAAGACTCATAATGCTCTTGTGCCACCCTCCCACCTGTACCTTTCTCTCAGTCCATCTATTTAGGGAGCTACATAAAGCTCAGCAGCTTCACCCACCAACCAACAGCATCTGCCACAACAGGGATCTCTCTCCAGCCAGGATCTCCATGCTTTCTGCTGCAGCTCTGTGATCAACAAATCCCTGATAAGAAGCACACTCTTTAGCTGTGCAGCAACATTTCTACTCCCCCTTGACAAATGCCCCCACATATCCAGATTATCAGCTGTCATACAATTAAAAGTGCATGCATGTCACAGTCTCTCACACGACCTCGAGGTCTAGCGCCTTCTCTATCACGTACAAACACCACTCAAAGAACAGAAAACCCTGAAGCAGAAAGGATGTTCCCCAGAAGATAAAGAGGAGATGTAGAGGGAGAGAAAGCCTGTCTGAAAGAGTAACAACAGAAAGAGCAATCAAAACTTATGAGAATGACAGTAGAAGAACCCGGCAAGTAAGAGACAGCAAGAGATAAAGACAAAGCAAAGGTGGACAAGGAAAGGCAGCACAATAAAGCTCTATTAAGATATGTTTCATACTGTCTGCTGGGCTTTATACCTTGAAGAAGGCACTTGCCACAGATGTATTTTTATGTCTTGAGAAGTTAATACACTGCACTTGAGCAAGAATTCAGTGAGAAGCCCCCAGATGCCTTCTCTTACAACAACTGTCACAGGTTTACCTAGGTATTTAGGCACATTTTGGAATTGTATTCAGTTTCTGTTACTAGGACTATGAGTCAAGCGGTTTTCATTTTTTATTAAGTTGCCCAATACAATCTTTTCCCTCTCTTCTCCAGATTAGCTCATAGAGTGAAAGGAAAAATAGCACAAGAGAAAAAAAGGAATGATCATGTGAAAGTTGGTGTGTGTTTGGGAAGAACTTACAGTAATATTAGGCTGGATTATTTCTCAACAGAGAATTTTAAATGGTTCTTAATTTGATCCCATTTTTTCCCAGATATGATGCTGAAAATGCCTTTGGTCAAAGCCTGGTAAAAATTCTCTTTTAAAGAGCTCAAAAAATACCCCATTTCCCCAAGACTTAAAAGACTGAATTATTTTCCTCTCCGAACCATATGAAAAGTAATCACGTTGAACAAAAAAAAAAAATTCCACTTAATGTATTCTTGTGCATTTCTAGGACATATTTATACTCCTCACATTCACACACACTGGTAATACATGGGGGGTTTGATTTTTTAAAAGCTGTAATTAATTCTTGATAGCCAGAGACTGTTGGAGGGGGTGGGCAAGTGCATGGAAAGGTTGGGGGGTTTGTTCAATGACAAAAAATATTTTCCCTGTATTGTAAATCATGTTATGTTTGTATTTTATCTCATTCCCTTGCAGGATACAAAACCTATTTATTTTCTAAAACATAATATTTTTCAATACAGTAATCACTGTGAGCATAAATATATATGGTGTGGCTTGCAACACTGATTTTAAAATAGCTGTAAAATTAATGTCAGCAGCACTGCTGTTTCTGAGGTTCTGACATGTTTAGGTCAAGTTTTAATATGTGGATCTGTGAAAAACTAACACAATTCCTGGCCTTATACCCGTCTTCACCAAACAATAAATGTGTACACATAGGTCTGTATTAATGGGACAATGATTCTAAAAATTTGCCCAAGGTGGAGTGTTCCAAAAATGATGTGTGTTCAGTCTCTGTTACCTTTCTGTGTTTTCTTTACCAAAAATTTCAGTCAGAAATCGCAGGTGGTCTTCGGACACACATACTGATATGCCCAAATGCAGACCAGAACACTTAAATAAGGAATAACTTCCACCAAATGCTTAAAATTTCATCTATGCCAAAATCTACAATATTAAAATTTCTAATGTACACTTGGCATGACTTACTAGCCCCCATTTTCTCAACAGAAACTTCCTGTTATTAGAAAAATAGTCTGTATCTAGGAATTTATAAGAATGATTTCCCCAACATTATCAATTAATTTACAACCCAGTCCCAACAAGATTAAACTATATTAAATTCACAAACAAAACTTGGCTCAAATGCCTCATTACGAATTTCAAAATTTCCATTTCACTCAAAATCTCTAGATGTAAGTTTGGAATTGAAAGCAGCTCTTCCCAAAGGCCACTGTCTCACTCCACAGTTTTCTGTGAAAAAATTGTTCAATATTTCAACAATCTGTGATCCCCTGCAATATACCAAGGGAGGTGATGCTTCCCCATGTTGCAAGACAAACTCCTGTTATAGCAAGTGCTGCTGTAAATACTCACTGCCCCCAGTTTCTGAAAAACCGAGACGTAGATGAACATCCTACCTCCTGGAAAGTTGCAGGTTAAAAATAAAATGCATGTATATATGGTTAAAAAAATTTAATACAGTAGAAAAGTAAATAAAAAATAAATCAAAAGAGCAGTATAAGACAGCATTCAACTCTTTGCCTCTTGAAAATTTAAATGAATACTCCTTGAGAGCAAACTACAAAATGCTAACCTTGAAGTGTTGAGTGGCAGAAAGAATTATGGGTTATTGTACTGTCAAAATGCCAGACAGCTGTATGTTGAGTTACCGTGTTATTTAGACAATCAGAAACTTGGAAGCTAATGTGACATATTTTTTTCAGTGTGAAAGCTCCTGACATGCGTCATGATAATTTCTAAAGGGACAAAATGTTATATAAAAAACATAGTGCCTTTATGAAACTGCCTAACAGGTACAACACTGTTGCAAGTAGAATTCACGCTGAATACTATAGATAAGTAGGATTGATTCAGGACATTACTAAAATTGCTATTACATCATTCTGTTGTTCATTTGTTCTATACATTTTATCACTGTCATACTTTGAGGTACTCTCATGTATAGAGTCTAGAATTACCTAGCTATTTATTGTATGTCTTTCTGCTTAAACCTGTTTCTAATTTTACCAACAAAGAGTTCCTATAAACCATTATTTGAAAATTTCCTGAAGAGAAAATAGACTGTGTTACCTACTTTGAGACTGGCAAAACCCACGTCCTTTGTGAACTGACATGGCTCAGAAGATTCCAGAGCTTTCATGATTCATCTCCCTCATTTCACAATACCCAATAGTTTCTGTACCTAAGATTAGCTCAGTCTTATACACCAGAATATTAAATGTTGATATTCTATTACAAGGTTAGATTAGTCTAATATTAATGGGTTAAAACAGCATTGGGGTCATCCCTCTCAGTTCAGACAGTTCCCCACATTGTCTTAAACAACATTAAGCAACTTCTTCAGGATGGACTGGTCAGAAGTTAAGATTTCCTGTACATCTTAATTTGGCCCTGACACTGAATCAAGTTACTTCACCATTTCTGAACATCCTTTTATCAACTGCCAATTTTCTTACCATGCATACACTCTTATCCATATAACTCCATACCAAACTGCATAATGTAGTCACCCTTCATGAACACACCTATCAGTTGCAAATGTCTCTGTTCAACTGAGCTGTTATAAAGACAGAGCTCTGCAGTCTTTTCTAGAGAAATTAATAGTTTGCCTGCTATTTTCTTATTTGTGCCCATTCTAATATAAAGCTATCATAATCTCTTCTTGCTCCATTCCTGAGTTTTTCCAGGTCTCATACCACTTATCAGTACTGTTCCTGTTTCATAACACCACCTTTGAAAGGCAAAAAGCAAAAAAATTTATAATATTGTTCAATGAAAACTCATTCTTGTAGAAGCACAGGACATGATTGAACCCTGCATGGAGACCTTCCAAACTTCTGAAAACAGCTCAGGACCACAATAAACAACTTAGTTACAAAAAACAACACTGAAAGGACAATGACTAGATGTATAGGAATATTGGGGAGTAAGGAAAGGATCTTTTACAGAGGTAACACTACTAGGGCTAATCAGATAAGGCTGATAAACTAAAAGTGCAGAAAAGACTAACAAATTTACAACAGTATGGAGCATCTCAAATCAGAACCCATGGAAATCAATCAGTTTCAACAGTAGTACAATAAGTGAAAGGAATGACTTGAAAACAGCCAGTTTCACAAATGAACATAGGTAGGAAATTTCAGTAATGAGGTCTGCAATCCAACAGACACTGTAACAAGACTGGGAATACTTGGAGACTGGAGCTATTCAATCCCAGACTGGGAATAAGAGGCATGCTCAGAACAGAGTCTAGAGCTCTCTTCACTGCTGAGATTTTTTGGTTGGGTTTGGCTGAGTTGTTTAAATCAAGACAAAAGCCATACTGTATTTTATACAAGAATCAATTCTGGAATTAGTCTTAGAATATGCTATACTCAAAGTCAAAATTTATTACAAGTATTGTATACATTTATTACACTATGTAATGTGACCAAATTCAATATATCTTTATTGGTAAGGCCACTCCACTGGAAAGTTGTAGTAGTCTTTTCTTTTTATTTCATTTCATTTCTCCTGCATATTCATATTTTTCACACACAGCAAAACTCAGGTACAAGTCCATAAATGGACAATTATTTTTGAACTGTCAGACACATGAACAAACGTCAGTAGGATTTCTTTCAAACTACTGTGCATTATTTTCATCAACAATGCATTTCGTGTGCTGTCATTGCTTCCATACCTATCCTAAAAATACGCTAAAATTTTTACTAATGTAAAAATATTAGCAGCAACAAAAATCATTAACTTTTTGCTTACCTGCACTGGTACAGAGCCACAGAACCATTCAGTTATCCTACCTCCAGTCTTTCAGAACAGTGAAAATTAGCCAATTACTTCTTTTGCTATATGGGATTTTGCCAAATTTTGATCATGTTAAATCATGCCTATGACACAATTAATGCTTGGGAAAGGGGAGTTAGCAACCTCTTGTTAAAGACCTCTGCCAATATAAAATATTCACACAGGAATTATAAACAACAAACCAACCGCCAATTTCGACAGAGATCAAAAATTGAAAAACGTGATTATAGAGATTCTAGGCCTGAAACAGGTGCTTTTCAGATCACTTATTCAGCTGGTAGGGGAATTTCATCAGAATATGCAGTACCTTGCAGCCCATTGTTCTCTTTCTATATATACACATTGAGAGAACATTTATGACAGTAATGCATTAGACATTTGTATTAGAAATGTTTTTGGTCTTTTGTCATCCCACTTGAAAAGAACAAAATCTTAAGCATTTATAGTGCAAGGTTAAAGAACTTATTTAGCAGTGATATTCATATTTCATAGCTTTTTCTGTACTACCAACGTAGTGCTTTCCCTGATTGTCTCTCAGTGCAATATGATATAATGTCACTCCCATCTCACCTGCATCCCATGACCAGCAGACAAAGTATTTTTAATGCTCATTTTCTGATTGATACCAGAACAGAAACATTTGCTTACTGTTCAAGCTCACAGTATGTTCAGAAAAATATTTTAGCTCACTTTGTAATTTTAAATTAGAGATGTGAAGAAACCATTTTAATTTCTGTTCATCAGCTCTCTGGACAGAACCCCAAATTTCTCTCATACCTTAAAGCAAAGCAGAGAACAAACAGTGGAAGCAGTGAAAGGAATATTCTATGTTAACAACATCAATATGCTCCTTTTGTAACAAGGCAAAAATTGTTTCTGGTATATATTGAAATGTATTTGCAATATTAAAAGCTGTTTAAGTAAGACAGATATTGCAGAAATGAGATCAAAACTTAACTTACTCTGCACATCTACTTTACTTTACAGCTTAAATCTGACTTCCAGCAAAAACATCACCATCAAAGCGATATTTTAGTGTCAAAGTGAACCAAGTGGAAGGCTTATTTATTTGCTTTACTAGAAATTTGTACTCTGAATCTGAATTCACAGAAGTGCAAACTTCATGAGGACTACAATTTTATCGCCAATAATCTCATTATAGGCCAGCCCCATTTGGCAAATATAAAATAATTTATATAAAAACAAGAGAAAGAAAAATGCTACATATTGACTTCAGTGCCATACAAATAGACTGGAGTTATATGCAGAATAACTCTGGTAACAAAAACAAGGAATTCAGAACAATGCAGAGTCAACATCGATGAAAAGAGGCTGACTTAGAAATGTAATGGTTTGACTCATTAAAAATATTTCCTTGCATTGGATTCTTGTTAAGACAAGTCATATCAAAGAAATATGTATGGTTTGAGGATTTTAAATAAAGTATGAGGTAGAATTTGCACAATTTCTTTCCTTAGGTGTGCTTAATTTTAGGAAAAGACTTAAGGATGATATTTCCCATATCACATTCCAATAAATCAAGGCAAATGAGAATGTAACAACAAAGTTCTATTACTCTGATACTTTCAGAGACTAAATAGCTTATCTGAGGTATCTAAAAAACAGGAAGGCAGGAGGGAGGGAGCAGGGAAGAAAGAAGAAAGAATGCTATAATCCACCTAGTCCTATATGTGTATTTAATCAGACAAAAATCTATCAGTTATTAAACTGTAAAGTAAAACCAGTGTTCAGTTCTTCACACTTTTTTTTTTAATGCTGCAGCCAGATGCCCAAACTTCACAATGTCTCAGAAGGACTGCAAGAGAAATGGCAGCAAAAGTTTGGAAACTACATGGACTAAAGCTCATTAATCTCTTTGATCAAACAGGCAAACATCTCAATATGGAAAGCTTGCCTGGATCTCCTTTAATTCTAAACATATGCTTCTTGTCAATGGGACACGAGGAGGAAGCCTGGACCTAATCAGCATTTATACCTGGTAATTTTGTACCCCAAGAATTACTGGATATTGGACTACCATAAAAATGGTATTGAGAGCTGAGTCTTATCCGAGTTAGAGCTAACATTTCTGCTAAAAGACATTTCAATTATGCCAGATCAGTTGAGGATTTTAAATGAGGAATGTCTCCTCTTCTTTCTTTTTTCCAGCTTATTAATTTTTATTTTTATTTGACAGTTAACCTAATGCTAAGATAATACTGTGTAACTTTAATGCTTAAAATTGATATATAGCCATAGGGCATGCTTTGTGATGGATAGGCTTATATGAAGAACCATGGAATTTGATTACTATTTTTCATACTTAGCATTGATGATGAATATTTTCAACATTAACATTTCATGGAATAAAACACTACTAAAAAGAAAGTTATAAAAATAGTGAAATACCATTACCTT
This sequence comes from Zosterops lateralis, assembly GCF_965231275.1. NCBI lineage: Eukaryota > Metazoa > Chordata > Aves > Passeriformes > Zosteropidae > Zosterops > Zosterops lateralis. The sequence goes on from NC_139768.1 coordinate 6,413,197, forward strand.
TAAAGCACTTCTTTTGCATGTTCCATACAGCGTAAAAAGTTCAGCCAAATGAACAAAAGCTGTAGTGCTATTTACATTACACAGAATTGTTCCCATCATCTCTTGATTTATAAACTCTACAACATTCATGCACTCGGCTTCACACAGCAATCTCTGTCCTTTCCCAGTTTAACATCTATTACATACACCACAACTGCTCACTGCTTGATTTTTTCTACAGGGCTCATATAAATAGGATGTCTTTCAAATGCACTAATGCCTCTTACCCAGTCCCTGCAAATCACTGAAATCATACAGTAAGTATCATTATAGACTTCCCTGGTTTTGTTCTCTTCCACTGCTGGCCACTGTCAGAGACAAAGCATTGAGCCGTATGGACTTTTGTTTAGAACCCAGCACTGTCATCATGCTCTATATTATTACCTTAAAAGCAAAACATGCTATCTCTGCAAATCCAAGCCCAAGGTTCCACATGCTTCCCTACAGGAAAGGAGAAACCTGGGGTTTACACAGCCCAAGAGAATATGAATTCCTCCTGCACTACACCAGGGAAGCTAGAGCGACATTAAGCCCTCAAGATCACAACCAAATCACAGAAGAGTCACAATTCCCTCTGTTAGTTTCAGCTTTTGGATGTTCAGATCTGACATAAAAACACTTTCACTTGCTACCTGCTCTGGCACCATGAGAGCCCAATCCCGAGGCAGGAGCTCACTGCAGGATGCAGAGATGGATCAGCTTCCTACAGAAAACCAGAGTCCATGACAATGTACCCAATATATGGTTCATTGAATCAGGTTATTTATTCTTTATCATCTACACAAATGTTGTTAATCTTTTCCCTTCATAGATAAAGTCCTTATTTCTAATTTATTGCCATAAATAAAAAGCTGGTAAGACAATATTTTACAGACATTTGTTCATATAGCAAAAGACACTTAACCTTAAGAATGAGCCTTCTTGTTTCTGTGCTCATTTCATTATAAAGGGGTTTACCATAAATACTAGAATTTGAATTCCACCCAAGTAATACATCAATAGATACCAAACCATTAATAATTCCTGTACTTTTTCATAAATGAGCAAAGTCCAATAAATAAACGGGAGCTGTTACATGTCAGAGCAGGGTTAACAAGCATCAAGGAGATTTCAAAGACAAACTGCAGGCAGGGGCTGCCAGAAGGTAAGATTCATAATGATGCCACGAATTCTGGGGACCCATTTTTTACTGTCCACTATGGCAAGTATCTAAAATTAAATGCTAAGTAGAAATTTGTCCTGAGCTCTGACACATAGCAGTTTAGGTAAACAATCTCTAAAATTAAAAGCAGATTCTTGATAATAAATTCCAACATGTATATCTTTATAACAGACAACCTTCCCTTATAAATCAAAAGTTGTTCTTTCCTCACAGAAACCTTTCCAAATTAGATCAGATGACTCACCTGAAATATTTCATCCACCTCCCCTCTTCTGTGAATACCAGTAATAAATGCCCAGTTATTAGGGTGACAAAGGGGAAGTTTAAGTATTAAATGAGAATGAAAACAAGTATGATACTAGGAAAAGGAAGGCTCACCCAAGAGAGGCTGTCCTGGATATTCTATGATGTCAATGCAAAAACCTATCCAAACAATAAATGTGGAATTTTTTTAAAATAAATCAGTCTTGGTGCTACCATTTGATACATGAAAATCTTCTTCATCATTCATCTAATTCCTCTTCCTTCAGAAAAGAGCATTTTTCTTTCTTCCTCTTTAAATACTAGCTGGCTACATTTATTACCTTCTGCTTTGGTCAGCTGATGTAATGCAACCTGCAAAATCTTCTAAATAAGCTACAATGCACTACTCATCTGAGTAGACATCCAGGAGATATTCTTTTTTCTCTTTTAAACTCCTGTATTTTAAACTTCTACCTAATACATTAAATGAGATAGATAAAAACTGACCTAAAGAGACAGAGTAGTGCTTTTGGATATACTGTGTTTCAGTCCTCCACTTTTGGAAAGCACCATTACTCTCCTGAAAAGTCAGAGTTTTACTGAAGAGAAGCAGAGGCAGCCTCTTCTCTGTAAGCACATCATGCTCATTCTCTGTCTCCTGGACCAACAGCTCGTTCCCTTCATGGTGCCCTCTGCTTCCTCCCAACTCAGACTGGCTCTGGGCGTGACTTATAAAATCAAAGTCAAACCAAAGATGCTCTTGATTCAATCAGAACAGAAAAATTGTCAAGATAAAACTTTGCTAGGCCCCAAGAGTTTATCCAGATACCAGGTAATACAAGTGCTGTTCAGGAAATTCCTGAAATCTACGTCAACTGCTGTCACTCTCAGGAGAAGTCAATATTATGCACGTTGTTAGCTGAGTCATACAGTGTTGCTACTGATCCTTGTTTGAGGGAAACTTCCTAAGAAAGAAGGGAATAAATAACTTCTATTACTAAATTAGTAAATTTTTGACTTTTTGTTCTGTGCGCATTCAGTTCTGAGATTGCTGAGAGACCATCTCAAGAGTGGTAGTCAAATAAAATGATGTGAATCAGAGCAACTAGTCTCATCTCCCAATAGCAAGAAGATCTTCATGTCAGCAAGGGCAAGGGGGAAATAAGACAGAAAATCTTAATGTTCTAATGACAAAACACAACTCCCAAAGGAATTGTGCTCTGAACCACCTGGTGTGATCTTTGTAGTATCACTTGGTGGACTTCTGAGTAATGCCATGGTATCTGAAATATTTGTAGCTTTCCTGTCTACAGTGTCTTTGTAAAGGCTAATTTAAAGGAAAATTTTAAGAAGACACAAGAGGGAAAAAATGAAATAAGAAACAGTATTCAGTATTCTTCATTTAAAAACCACAGCTTATAAATAAATCTGGCCAAAAAAAGTGCTATTTAGAGTCAGCGCGACAAAATTAAATGATAGCTGAAAGAATTTATTCCATCCAACCTTAGCTTAGAGTGGTTAGAGAGCTAAAACTATATTTTATCTGGAAATTATATTCACAAGTAATGACAAATACAACTGAAGATGAAGAACAATCTTTTCTCCTGCTTCTTAACAGATAATGACTTCGAGGTCATTCCATTAGTGATCACTGCAGCTTTTAAATGAAACACATATAACCCTCATCCAATTAATGAAAGTATCCTACATTTCTTATACATGTTAATATTGAATGAATGTTTAAACATTGGTCACTCACCACTGCATGCCCTGTAAGCCAGAATCAGAGCAGCACAGTAATATTACTGACAAGATTGGTGGACAGCAGGGGAAGCAGTAAGGTGCCTTAGCATCTGTAACTTTATCTATGCTAGCATTTATAACATGGAATTATGCATACAGTTGGAGGAGTGTTCTTAGTGATTTTTTTCCTCCTCACATTTAGTAACCTGACCAATATGAGCTTCAGACAAAACAGTGGTTTCATCTCACATCTCTATCCAGTTGCCCCAGACTTTCATTTTTTGTTCTCTTTCCTGGCAAAAACTCCATGGCATTTTATGCATTCTTCCATTTCTTTGTTTCATGACTGATTTATTTTTTCTGTGCTCAGCCTTTTTCAGTCTATCACTATGTCTCCTCTATAAATTGAGAAAATGCCAAAACAATATAGAAGTTTTCCAAAAACATCTATGTGAGAAGACTTTAAAACCCCAGTTTCTGGACGAGAAGCATGAAATGAAACAACCTCATCAGGGGTGGAAAGGGTTGGCCTTCCCTTTACAGCTGAAAAGGTCTAAGATATGTAACTCAGCTTAAAACTCAGTAAAAACAAACTGATGTTTTAATTTAGTTTTGTATCTTTACAGCTGGAATAGATGCTCAGAACTAGGCTCACCATAATTTTCCAAGCATTACAATCTGTAGAAATCTAACATCACACGTTAACTGGCTGTGCATTAGGCCATATCTTTCTAAATCTCTTTGGAAATGAAGTATTTGTGGAATTTAACATGTCTGAAGACTGTCTCTGTAACCTCACTGAATGTATTTTGTTGTCCTACTGACATCAGGTGTCAAAGAAGCCCTTAGTGTCCCATCATTCTCACTTCAATATACGTATTTTAAAATCTAACTTTAAATGCATCTCATCTGCAGCTTTACCAGTGAAAAAGCAAGCCCAGGCATCCCTTTAAAGCTATTTTAACTTGGATCTCCTCACTCACAAATACTATCCCCTGAAGTTTCAGCAATATTACTATTTTTCCTTATAAATATCTGTTACAGTGAAAACAGTGCTCAATAAAAGATGCTTCTCAAAAAGCACACAAAACTCAATTCTCAGATCTCTCATTTATGTGATGCCTGCCGAATTAACAGAAAGAGTTTTGTTCAGTGGCAAAACCTAAATTTATTCTTCCCCATGTGCAAAAAGCAACAGTGCTCTTTCTGCAGGCAAGATGCTAATGCCTTCTTTCTCTCTGTGTCCCTCAAGCAGAAATGTGTATGTTAAGACAGTGACAAATGACAGTACTTGCTAAAGCAGCAGGACCATCAGGTTCTCACCACCTCACTGCAAGGGGGATAGGCCTCGTGAAGTACAAACCTACAGGACCTACATCTCTCTCTTTTCCCTCTCTCCATGAGTGAAGCCTGCACTGCCAAGGCATTCAGCATAGCATGGCTCTCTGACTCCTCTGGCTGCTTCACACCTGTTGCTTCAGACCCAGAACTTACTGGAATAAGTAAATGTTTGCCTATGGAACTGGATATAATGGTTTTACAATAACATATGTGACGTATGCAGCTTCACATCAAGCATGAAAATCATCTTATCAACCACTGAGAGTCTTCACAAAAAGTCGTAGTAGGAATGGTAAGTATGAACACTCTCATAGCCTGACAGTGTGTGCTTGCACAGGACTGAGCTCTTGACAGCTGCTAAACACTAATCAATGTAGAAAACACATTAAATTGAGACACAACCATTTCCTCTACCATATTTAAGCTTTTTTCTTTCACTGTTGACCCTTTAGTACATTTGGAGTCTCCAAACAATCACTTCTTATTCAAAGCACTAAAGACATTGTATTGCACAAGTGAGAGTAAAGATACAAGATTTAAAGTAGAAACAGAACACACATCATAAAGCAAAATAAATCCAGGTATTGAGAAAGCTGGCACATTTTCCAGCATCATTGTTGATGAATGTTAGCATGTAAGCAAACTATTTACAGACTAAAATCTTGATAAAATTTGAGAATGAGGAGTTATGAAAACTTTATATAACTAATTTACTTGTATAGAGACATGAAAAATACTGCACTGCTATCAGGTTAAAGAGTTTGCAGAAATTTATTATGATAAACATTTAAGTTTTCCAGGAATAAAACATTAAGAGCAAAACAGATCAGCCAAGTCTGTAATGATATACATAAAAATAGAATTTTTGGAAAATGTTTACTAAGAAGACAGGTGCATCCCTAGTTTTAAAAATATCATTATTGAAAGTCTTTTTTGTGGCAAGGAGATTTCTTTTTATCCTCTTCAGGATTCATTATAGATATTTTGCAAATGACACCAAAGAGAGAATTACACTGCAGCTCATATATTTATCTGGAAAGGTACAAAGAAACCTTTTTATTTTTAAAATAAACCATGATTTCAGTACAGATACCACACACCTGTCTATAAACCATTTCCAAATTTAAGGTTTATAGGGAAATATTAATCTTAATTCCAGAGAAAAATATGAACTTTTCAGTTGAGAAGCAAGATGCTGATAGTTATCGAAGGAGGCAGCACTGAGGGCTGAATTTCTTTCTGCCAAGTTTCCTCTGAACAAACACAGACAAACAGAAATGCTGTAAATGGGCTCCTAGGTAGAATTCAGACTGCCCATGAATTTTTCTTAAGCAAAGCCATTAGAGAATTTAAGTCAACAAAGCCATCATAAAGCCATGTGTGTTCTAAACTTCTAATTATTAGAGCAATTCTCAATTGCTTCAAAGAGAACAGTCAGGTATATCGAGTTAAACATTGATATATCTGTGAGATAGAAGCAGAGAATTCTAAATTACATTTATTTGTTATTTTTAAAATATGTTGATTGCTATAAACAGATTTTCAGTGAAACATACAGTCTGAGCCAAATGCTTAGAGTTTTATGCATAGAAAATAGTTTTAGAAGTGTTTTATGCAGTAAGATTCAATGTAGTTCTAATAGATACATTAATTTTAAGTAAAGAACTGGTTTTGCACCTTCTGATCATCCTAAAAATAATACAGTCTACGCTAGCTGTTGCATTAAAAACAGTTGGTAAATACAAGCAAATTTATATCTACCTATTAGATTTCTTTTATAACAATGGCATGCTGTGTCTGTGGAAATCAAAGCAAAATCCTGTCTACTACCTTTGATTTTTTATTCATGTATTTATTGCTTTGGAAATGCAGTAGATACCAAACTGCACATTGCTACAGCTCTACAAAGCACACGAACAATGCGGCTTCATTTTATCTTTTCAATAGGAAAGAGTGATTTAATAACATGAAAGCAAATGAACCCACATTAGTATAAACTGCAGCACAATGTAAAAGACATTCCCCTTTGAATATTAACGATGCAAGTCTAAAGAAATATATACTAAAGAAATTGATTCAGTGGTCATTCATTTGTAACAAATACAGTTTTAGTTATAGTTTTAAAGTGTCATATCAATCAAAATTCACACAGGCTGCTTTTCAAGAAAATACTATTGAAAAACCCAAAATGTTCTCATTTCCTAGTTACGAAATGATTGGTATATGATTGCATATATCATTTCAATAAACACAGTATTCCAGGAACAACTTCCAGCAAAATTTGGAGCTACCAGACCAGCATTTTTTTCCAGTTTTCCTCCAGCTCACACTCCTGGGCAATCAGTGACTCTTGAGATCAATAACCTACGGACATCCATGGGGCACACAGCCCCACATGGTGAGGAGCTGTCTGAATGGAGAAGTGTTGTGGTGTGGTTTGGGGTTTTACCAGTTTCAGTATGCATCTGTTCTTCGTTTTACAATGGTTTGTCCCATGTACCCTATGTTGAACCCTTCTTGGTTTCTCCTGAGGGATTGTCTGGTGTCAATCACAATTATGGGTCCTGTCCATCACTTTACATCCTCGCCCTGAAGTCTGGAAAATTCTAGTGAGGATGTTGAGTGATTGGCAGAGCTCCTGTTCTCCCCTCCACTGGATTTATTGATTGGTGCTATTGACTGTCAAGTATGTTCTGGGTCACTCCCCCACCTTCTGGATTGGTTCCAGGCTGTCCCCTTCCCCTTTCCCCACCCCTATAGTTAAGGTGCTGTACAAGGGAGAAAACTTGATTTTTCATGGGCTCTGTCCCTGGCATGTGCACAAGTCCCTCATGGGCTCAATAAACCCCAGCTGAATTTCTCATGAGAGTCCTCCTTTACTCTTTGACATTGCTCACCCATCTGCCAAAGGCAAGAACCCAAAGAATGGGGAAGTATCTTGGCATACAGAACTGTACCTTTCACTGCAGCTCTGGCGCCAGGGCTAGCAGGTTCCCGAAAGACGCACCAGGCCATCACAGAGGAGCATTGGCTGGGCAACTGGGACACAGAGCCAGAGACCAGGCTTCTACTGCTGGGGTTAAATGATTAATAAATGATCTTTGGCAAGGCATTTTAATGCTCACACACTTTCCTAAGCTTTTAAAATGTTTGGTGTCAAAGTAAACACAAGCACAGACTTTACTGAATCTTCCAGTCATTGACTAAACAAATGCAAACTGCAGGAGTGCACTTTCAGTTGCTTACTTTAAGCAGATCACAGCAGCTACCTATAGTTTCAAGTCTCTTTACTTCTCTTAAGACTGGATTTCATTATTATTATGTAAATGTCTTGCTGAAATCAGACACTCATTCAAATTAATAAACACATTTTTTCCAAACAATGCCTGATGGCACGTATTTTCTCCCTCCAGCAGGAGCATTAAGCAATAGTGGATTTTAATGTTCTTACATAATTTCTGCAGTAGGATGACAAATAGTGATGCAGTGTACTTTCTACTGTCTTCCATCTAAAAATTATAAAGCACATGAGAAAAATTCAGACCAAAAAGAAAAAATCATTTATAACTGTAGTTTAGCGATAACATGACTGAGCTAGAGCCAAACTCCGAACTAACAGTTTTAGGTTCTAAGACAATTTTTAAACAAACCCCCAACAGAATCCCAAACCAAACACTCAAAAACACTCCCTAACAAGATACCACACTGGAGGTCCACGGGCTCTGCCACTCTTATTTACTAGTGAAGAAAGTCTCCTTTCTCTATCAACAGGACTTCCAGAGAATCTGAGGTACCAATTTTGTCCTGTTTATCAAAAAAGGATTAGAGTTACCATTTTGCCACAATTTCCCCAAGGAAAAAGAGAAACACTTTTCCATTTTCTCACCATGGTTGGAAAGGTTTAATATTTATGCCTGTATTGACCATTTCCGACTGGTTGCTAAGCAACGCTCCTCCCTCCCCAGTATCATTTAAGGGAAAAGACAGAGGGAAGGAAAAAATGAGAAATGTTGAGGAAAACAGATTCATCCAGTCTAAGTGAAATTCAATGGGTCATAGGAGCTATTTGTTAGCAAAGTAAAAGGGCACATAATTCCTGCTGGACACACTAGGACATCAGTTTATGACATCACACTAGGCACACATCATGTTGCTAGTAAGAAAGACAGAACAAATCACCTGATACTCATCCTCTCTTCATCCTAACACTAGAACCACTTGAGCCTCACTTTAAATTTGCTTGAGAAAATTTAAGGTAACTTTTCAAACACTAAGCTTGTAAAATCACAGCTTTTTTTCCTCAGATAGACATGTTTTGCCTCGGAGCTTGAAAAGAAGTTTAGAAGGGTGTGTACAAACAATCATCCATTCATCAGAGTATTTCAGTTCTTCTAGTTTATTACATCCTTATGGTATTGGTGCACTACTTTTGGACAAACGAGGAACTCTCTGGGAGGGGAAATATGATTAAATGAAGCTGAGGTAGAAAGCAGTAGATCAGTGTCCTGGGTTGCAATGTAGGATGTACACAAAGTATTTATTCTATCACCATCTTCATGAGCTGTTGGAACCAGGTGGGGCAGTGTTTTCCCAGGCCCCTGCCTTTGGGCTCTTCTGCTAATGGCCCATCAATGCCTTGCCCAGGACTCACAGGTAACTCCCTCCAGGAGCTCTCTCTGTTTAATGGGCCATCAAGGACCCATTTCACACTCCTCATCCCATTGGGAGATGCTCCGCCCAGGGGGAGGAGCCAAGCAGTCTCACCTGGATATAAGCTGGTATGTGGGACAGTGCAAGCAGCACTTAACCCACTGGATTCCCAGAGGAGCAGAGCTACCAAATCTTTCTACAGGATCACTGCTTCAGGAAGAGCATCTCATCTGGACTGCTTCCACCATCCTGCTCAGGTTGTATTCTGACTCTGTCAGTGGTCCTTTGTGTTATCGCATTTATTTTATTTTTACCCTTTTTAACTTTTTTCTTATTAAATTATATTTCTGACTTGGAGCCTCTCACTCGTTTTGCTTTCAAACCACGACAATCAGGCATTGTTGATGTTGTGTTATCTTCACTGTATTTAATTTCAGCCCAAAGGCTGCCATACATCATCAGATCATTTGTGGAGCAGAAAGTAACACCAATAAAAATGCAAGCTTAGATACTCAGAGTGTGCCTTGAGTAATCTGGCTATCTATCCAAAGGATTCAGAATTTTTAACCTCTAAAATCATCCCACTTCAAATGACTGCTCCACCATGCGCCATTTATGATCATCTGTTCAAAATAGTTATCCCAAGTGTGTTCACAGACCCAGAGAGACAGGTTTTCCATGAGCACTGCATGTCTAGTCAGGTAATTCACACTCAATTCATTCCTTCAGTCCGTCCTGTTGTCCCACTTACACTGACAGCATTTAATCATGGGACTGCCTGTAATTATTTTCAAGTGCACATCATTCAAGAAGATGTTTGACATTTTTTTTTTATTCATGGTTGGCCTCATTTCTTTATGCAAGCAGGCTGACAAGCCATTCTTGCATATGTCTTTTGAACCATAGCTTTGGGACAAATTAGCAAATTTTAAGCAAGTTTGAAATCACCTTAAATTCCTAGAAACACCATGAGAATGAGAGGCTTGAATGAGAGAAAGTGAAACACAAGTAGATTTTTCACTAATAGGAAGAAATGCAGATTTGGTCACCACCCATCACATTGGCTGTAGCTGAACAAGCACGAAGGTACCTCCAGACTGGAAGAGAATATGACTGGACTTCCTCAAGAGACAGCACTAAAATGCAAAAGAAACCTAGAAGAAGGCTGAAAGCACCATAGTTGGCACAGAGATGGGAGCTGAGGTCTGTTACATCATCTACAACATAACCTAAACCTGTCGGAAACCAGACTTCTTTACCTTCACTGTTCATGAAACAATTTGCCATCCCACCTGCAAAGTACCCCTGCTACAGTTTGGATTACTGTGTTGAAGAAGAAAACTGTCCTTAGGCTTTCCTAAATCAAAGCAAACAAAAGGGTAAGCCTAAATGTATTTGAACATCTACAAGAATAAAGAACCCTCACAGAGCTGAAGCGAGAAATGTTTATTATTAACATCATGTTCATCAGCAATTTTCAAATAAATTTCTGAAAACAACCAATTCTAAAACACAAGCTTGAAAAAAGAAAAACTAAAATTATTAAAATGCAGAAATAAATCTCTTTTCCTGTGTTTAGTCCAGCAAATTACTTGTTCTTTGTCTTATTTTTTTACTTCCTATAATTTTTAATCTTCACAGATTCTTTTGGATAAAGTCAGCTAAAAATCATTCAGTGGCCACCAGAGAGTTAACTAATATTACTCAGAGTTGGCAAACGTTCAGTCAAAAACCTGGCCAACTGCCTGTTGTTTACTGAAGCTAGGGAAGAAGCATCTGCAACATTACGAAAAGCATATTGTAAAAGGCAACACATGCAAATTAAACCTCTTGAGCTATGAGTAAATTGCTAGGAAAATTTATAACTCATTTAATAAAACTTGAAATAAATACATTGCCTTGGCTCTCAGGGAAAACAAAATATTTCCCATGATTCCATGTTCAAAAAAATGATCATCAAAACAGATTTCTGCATTTTTTGTATAAAATCAAATAGTGATCTAAACCAAACCTCCCTCCCCCCAACACTTCTGTTAATCTCATTAAACAACTTGGTCAGAAATTTTTGTGCCAAAGAACTTCAGGTGATTTGTCTTAGAGTCACCTTTTGTTGTCACTCAATATTCTTTTGTTTTTACTGTATTTGTGTTATTAGTAATGTTAGCATTACTTAAATTTAACTACTTTATTATGAAATAAAATGCCACCTCGCAGGTTCAAATAAAGTAGGGGAGCTGTTTATAAAAACAGCAAGGTTCTTTAAAGAGGGTGAGGTTTTTTCCTGCAAACAGTCCCAAGCAAACAAGTTCAGAACCTAAAACCAGTAAGATTTTACAGCAGCCCCACATTTTTTAGCCCGGAATACACACAATTCAGTCCCTAATGTTGTAGCCCAGCCCAACCCAGATGGGATGCACATGTGCTATTAAAAATAGAATACACTTTCATATTGTCTTGAAGATAAAGTTATTATCCAACCTCTTAACATGAGTTTCACAAACTTGTGCTATTTGTAGCCAGAATAGGAACTGAAACCAGAGAAAGGTCAAAGACAGACAAAGTACCTGCTACAACCCATTCCCTTTGCAATGACAGCAAGGGATTCTATGGCTGGAGCTGTGCACAAGGTTCCTCCCAACCTAATGGCAAAGACAAGGGTTTCAAGTTATTTCATGGCAACAGCAGACCATGTTTTAAATTTGTGGTAAGAGATGCTTTTAAGACCTATTCCAAATTGAAAAGATGAATCTCTACTCCTTCACTTAGCAGCGTTCTTCAAAACAATTTACTGGAATCTGTTGGCTTCTCTCCAGTATCTTCATTTCTCATCCCTAAAGGAGAAGGTAAATATCTCTGAGCCTTCTGAGAATCCTAGACCACAGCTGCCATCTAGAAGGTGCCCCCCTTGACAGTACTAGTCTGCACAGGAGCCATGTGTAAAACTTACTGCACACTGGTGGGCAACTCGATGGGTCACCTGTCCCAGATATAGAAAGGTTTGCCATTCTAGCTGGCAGAGTATCACCCCAAGAGTCAGCTTCCTTCTGGACATGCAGCCTGTATCAGTAAGTGATCTCTTGTGGGTACAGCTTTTATCAGTTCCTTCCTCAAAATAAATTTTATGCTGAGAAACATGGTATGACTATATTCATATTTTTTCATGGTATGACTATATTCATATTGAATAATTTGTCTATGTAGTTCTGCCACTAGTAATCACTTAAAAAATAAGCTGAACTCTCACGCAACTCATCATCATATATAGCAAAGATAACATTTTTGACTCATAGTTGTAAAAAAACCCAAATGTAGAAGGTAGGTGCTGTATATCCATGCCTGTAAGCAAACAAGGCTCTATCCATTGCAGCAATGGAGCGCAAGTGGTGTTTATTCAGCCTCAAATAATGGTGCTTTACAGCAGCTATTGGAATATGTTGATTTTCAAAGTTCAGTAGGCAATCACTTCATATAAATGGACAAATCCAATGATCATTGAACAACACTCAAACTCACAGAACTTTCTTTTTTTCCTAAAATAATTTATAATACATTTCATGCTAGGACAGACAGGAAAAGTGCTTTCTCCAATGTTTTTTTTCTCCTTTCTGTGTAGAAATTTTTAAGACATAAAAGGCCAATAGCCATTTCTCCTTCCCCAAATGCGTATTTTATTTACTTACAATATAACTGACATGTTTTACTTTCCAAAAATACATAAAGCTCTTTCAAGGAAAATATGACTCAGATTCCTTTTGCTATTTCTCTCAGCTCCTTGCTTGTCATTTAAGCCCTGGAGTCTGATGGGAAGTTAGTAATTTAAAAGAAAATTTGGAAAACAGTAAAACATTGGCAAAATATCATAAGTATGAACGAAGATTAAATGTGCAAACAATTTTTAAGTATTTTAAAGAAAATATTTATAGGTATCTTCAAATCTATAGAAATAGCTACACCATTCTATAAAATGCAAAAAATAAGTGTGAGACCTACAGGTAAACAGGTGTTAACTTCTTATTGTACTTAAAAAGTAAGAGCATGAAATGATTGTTTTAGACTCAATGTTCAATGCCCTTTTTACAATTCTCACATATTTTGCCATCAATCATGATCATCAAGATACAGTGACTGGTGACTGACAACAGAAAGAGAAATTTAGAGGTGTGAGTAAAATGACAGAGCTGTCATGGTTGCCTCAAAAATTACTCTTCTGAAAGAAAGAGAGAGAAAATTTTGTAGGGAAAAAATGTTGGCAGCACTGATGCCCCTGTCAGCATGTGATGTAGGGGTTAACTAAAAGAAAAAGTTGCCCTAAACTTTGTCTTCCAGTCTCAGAAAACTCCACAATATTTTTTATAAAGTTTTTTTTTTTTCCTTTCCTCTTCTAACTGTAATAACTGAGGCTGCACTGATAAATCTGTGACATGATCCTGAAAAATATTACAACTCACATTACAAATGCTGATCAGCTCAATGAATTAGGAACTGTGTACATGAGCTACTACATCAAATCTAAAAAATTAAAATTTAACTGGCACATACTCTTGTCCTACAACAGCAAACTAGTAAGTCTTATACACAATACTAATTTCCCCACTGAAATAATAAACAGCCATTATCTTCCAAAATTTGCCTTTCTGCATAATTATAATTTCTTAAAATGTCGCTTAAAACATCAAAACGAGCAAACACCAAAGATTTTTACAAAAAAGTGCAATATACAATGGGCATGTGTGCCATAAAATGCTTTTACTCCACTACATTTTCAAAATTTTAACCAATAAAACAATTCAAAGACAATTGAAAAATTACCTTTTTAATATTGCTCTTGGTCTATGAGTAAAGCAGAATAGATCTGCTTTGATGTCTTAGCTAAGCTCCAACTTCTTGGGCCATTGCTGAATTGCAGCTGTCATTTCTCAGTCTCCACTTCTCACTTTAAGTAGGAAGCGATTATCAAATTTTGAATTTGGCAAATAATCAGAATTTGCTTGATTGCTTTTTCCAGACTTGAACTAAGAATTGGTACTCATGCTTGGTCTCAATGTACTAGAAGGGATATTTATCCAATCAGAATTTTAGTATAATATGGTATCAACACAATGGCAATGCTCACTCCCTGCACACTGGGGTGATATCCCAATAGCAATCAGTGAAGTGTCCCACTTTTTCCCCAGTTCCAATGTCCAAATAATAATCAGGAAGTTCACCAAAATGTCTTAAGGTTACAGCATTTTCTTCTACTTGTGAAGAAATGACTACCATATGTAATTGTTTAGGATAGGGGTTTTGTAGGTTTTTGATTCTTTTTAAAAGGGAGATAATGTTTAATACTACTCCAAACACAGGAGATGGGATTGTAATTGTAGTCTGTTTTGTTAAGACAATTCACTTCTTAGTACTTCATTTTCCTCATTTTTAAATGGGCATGGACTTCCTTGCCAAGCAAACTGAGATTTGCTGACAACATAAATGTGCTACACAACAAGCATGTATTCCTTTCTTCCTGGGGTTGGCAATTGCACTCATTGCTGATTTGTTTACTCTGGCATTTTAGTGCCACACAAGGAACATGGACTTTGGACACTGCCCACTTGTCAAACACATCCTGCACATAATCTCTCTAATTGCAGGAAAGGCATTGAGAACCAGCTGTGAAAACGTGTCTGATATCGAGTTATAAAAATTGAGCATAGCAAATTGAAGGCAAGTTCCAGTCCAAGCAGTTTCCACAGGGTCTGGGATAGATGTAGATGCCAGGCTATGAAACCACTTCACAGCATGTGAAATGTTCTTTAGTTAGAACCACAAACTTCTACTAGGTTGCTGATTGATGGAATGCTTGTATTAGAAATACACAGCATGAAATTCCATTTCCAGGGAAGAAAGGGAAGTTCTTGATGGGACTGGTGAAAGAGTGATAAAAGCTTCACTCAAAACCTCCATTTTAGTATCAGATTGTGGGAAACTTCCACTTAAACAGCCCAACAAAGCCCATCAGCCTCCAGTTTACAAGCACTAATGAAAGCTAAGGGTACAATGTTATCACCTAACCAATGCTGTTAGAATCACCCTGACACAGATGCTGATGAAGATCAGAGGACTTAAGTGGCTCAAAACAGCTCTACAACGAAACCACACCCTGTCCCACTTCCACCCTTACCTTCACACATAGCTGCCAATGGCACACACAGGAAGAAAAACTCCTACCTCACTAAAGAGAAAAAATACCAAAAAGAGAGGAAGAGAAAGTAAATTGCTTTGCCCATCTTTCAACGACTAGGACAAAGGTTTTCTAGCATCCATGTGTCACTGCCACGTTTTCACAACTAGGCTGTCATTCTAGATTCTTAAAAATGATTGCAATATTGCAGCAGAACATCACCAGAGTACAGTTACAATTAAGAATTCCTTCCAGTATAAAAGTAACTGTTTTCTACTCCGTGATGTAGACAAACAACATATTTGAATAAAAATGAAACCAAGTGTCCTAAGGGAAGAAATAACTCAAATCTGAATCAGGATTTCCTATCAGAAATTTTTGATGGTTGGTTTTATGTGAGAGAGAGAAAAAGGTTTGAGGGTTTTAGGTGGCAAGACATGGAGGGCTAAACTTAAATCTTTCAGAAAGATGAGAGGTTTTCAGTCTTCACTGTCCAAAATGTTTCCAATTCACAATGAACAAAGTTTATCTTGGACACTGTAAAAATTGACATCTCAAAGCCCTTGACAAAAATTAAGATAGTAATTCTAGCACACAAAAAACATGGAATTGTCTTTGGGAGCTTGACAGCCGCCTTAGTTACAATTCAGTCATCTGCTCTTGCCTTTTGTCAAAGCATTTCCTTCTGGCTGGGATGGATAACAAAGCTTATCTCAGCTTCCTCCATTCACTGCTAAACATCTTAGAAGAAACACATTTGTTACGTAGTTAATATTGACATTCTGGAGCATGTGCTTCAGTTGGTAAGACAGATTCCAAATATCCTATTCTGTTGGACTTTCTATGGTGTTTGGGGACAAAATCAAATCCATTGATTGTCATGCATCCTTTGGAGCCATCTTAACTGACATTATCATTTGAATGTAGGCAGGGGATATTCATTTGGAAGAATAATTGTACTCCCCAAAAAACGGCAAAATGATTTCTAGGTGATGACTGGATTTCCAAATTCCATGCAGATTTTATACAAGTCAAAATATCACATTAGATATAACTGTTACTTCTGCGAGTTCAACACTAGTCAAGAGTTCATCCACATCTTCATTCTCAAAGACAACTAATTAATTGCCACAATGCTTATTGCAAGGTACTCCCAGACAAGACTCTAAACATGAA
Organism: Zosterops lateralis; assembly: GCF_965231275.1. Taxonomy (NCBI): domain Eukaryota; kingdom Metazoa; phylum Chordata; class Aves; order Passeriformes; family Zosteropidae; genus Zosterops; species Zosterops lateralis. The sequence goes on from NC_139768.1 coordinate 6,429,711, forward strand.
CGTCTAATTTATGTAGACTTCAAAGAGATTGATCTCACTTAAACCAAGCATATATTCTCTAGTTTCAGACTGTGTTAATTGCAAAGATGTTAAAAGAAACAGACTAACACAGCCTACTTGATACAAAGACAACCAAAACACCTTTAATAAATGTGGTTCAGTGGTACCAGTTGTAGAAACAAATCGTCACAAATTTCCCCCCAGTCCTTATTTTAGAAATATTAAACAAAATGTTATCTATCATATGGTACATCTGTACCATCTTTGCTCCTTACTGGGAATAAAACTTAATTTACTTTTTTAATATCACATTATTCATGTAAACAATTCTATATTGGGCTTGTTCCTTGGAAAAGCCTTTGAGCAGATTTTCTCCTGTATACACTTTGTATCGTAATGCACAATTAAAAAGAATGTCTATTTTCTTTTGTATTTGCAGATGTCTTTTGCTGTTAGATATATTGGCAAGCTGATGCACAGGAATGGACTGCAAACCAGACTGCTCTCTCTTAATCGTTATTATGAATATTTAATAAATTAACCAGAGCCCATATTCTATGCATTTTTACCTATCAAATCCATCTTTATTAGTACCTTTCATATTTTTTTAGAACTAATTTTCAAAGTTCAGAGGTTAACTTGTCTTGTTTTGGTATTGAACATGAACCAACTTCTTACTGCTTTTGGCGAAGTGGAGTCCTCCTCTACTGGAAATAAATAGAATCTATCAAGAATCAAATGCCACAATTCAGAGATGAGGGACAAATATCAAAATGTCCATATAGTGTATCACAGCTTGGATATTAGCTCTGAGAAATTATAGTAGGTGAGAGTATCCGTTGTAGTCTGAGAAAGTCTTTCTAAACATAGCAATTGTCACACCAAAAACTGAAACATACCTGAAAAAGTAGTAGCAATCAGAGATTTGTTTATTTGCTTTCATACAGCAACCACTTCTGATAATTATGCTTATTTTAGTCACATATCTAATATATAGACACATATGTATATACAATTAACTATGCAATTTTAGATTTTAACTGAAAGTTACTGTCTGTACACATAATAAAGTGCACATTTCTCTGAGTATGTCCTGTTCAAATCAGCTGGTTCTGAGACAGATTGACTAGAGATACTGAATTAAGTTGTAATGTACTCTTACAAGCTTATGGTGTTCAGGTCTAAGTGTGACCCTTTCCCAGCCTAAAGACCCACAGGTAATTCTCACAGTAAACTAAAAAGGTAGTTTTCCATTCTTCCTGAAATTAGCAGGGAGCATGCAGTGTCAGTACAGCCTCACAGCTGGATTACACACCTCCTGGTTCTCTTTGGCCGTGTTTACATTGTCTTTTTAAAGAGGGGAAACACCTTCCTCTGTGCCAGCCTGTTCAGCATCACTGAGAGCAGGGACTCCACCACTGAACACAGGGATCCATCCAGCTGCTGCTGTTTGTAAACACCACAGCCCTCAGCTTTCAGAGACACTCACAACTTGTGATTCCTGCAGTCTACAAAGGAGCTCCAGGTAGTTGATACTTTTACATACCAGTCTGTACAACCTTCCAGATGAGCTCAGCAAAGGTCAAAATAAACTGACTGGCAATCACCAAAGCATTGCTTTTATTGTATCCTGAGTCTCTACTAGCACGGCCTCCATGTTCACTCCTCAGCTTCAGCAATTGCTGTGTGATGGCAGCAGAATTAATAAACAGATGCAAAATACACAAGAAACAAATTGCTGCAGTGAAGAGATGAAAAAAGCAGTAGTGACTTTTATCTAAACAGCACAGTACTAAAAAGTTGGTTGTTTGGTGCTCACTTCTGTGGTGAATTCTGATACCCTGTTTTGAAGTCAGCAGACAAAAGAGGCATATGGACCTTTTTGTAATTTACTACAGGAGGATGCCTTTGCCTTAAGCTATCAGAAGAAAAACTGCATGTTCCTCTATTGGCTTTACTCCACTTTATTAAGTGACTGTTCCATGTCAAGTTTTATTATAACAGATCTTTGTTGGTTTGTTCCAATCACAACCATGATTTACAATATTCTTACCTTTAAATTTTTAGGGAA